>NC_037354.1:5593500-6215000 GCF_002263795.3 Bos taurus
GAATTTAAGGTTAGTACATTTTATACACTTCCTGTGTTTTAGTCCTGAATGAAAATATTTTTAAAGGAGAGATATTTAAAAAAAAAAAATGGTAAACTTTACCATGACATTACGGCCCTCGATACTATGAGTGGTTTTATTTACCTCTGTCTGCAGCTTTCATCCGGTTATACCACTTAACGAAATGAACTTGGGAAAAGTGGTTTTAAAGCGACTGTCTGCAGAGAGCTGTAGATAGAGGGTTAAAGGCATTCGGTTAGGTAAATTAGTAATTTAGCATTCTGAAACTTGATTCTTTCCGGATCAAGCATAAAAGGCATTTGCTCTTGGAAGACCAAGAAAGAATTCATGCAGTTCCCATTAGTCTAAAAATATATAATAAATAAATAAATGTCTGAGTCATGGGTTGCATTTTGACGGAGTTCAGTGCATCAAGTGTAGCAAGAAAATGATTTATCCTTTGACTAGCTGTGCTATCCATTGACAAGAATACAAAATTGCTTTGAGAAAAGTAAAATAAATGAACTAATCTATTGCATTTAATCACATTTTGAGGTATTCCAATTCCAGTGGCTCTGGCTTTTGAGCAGCATTATAAAAACTTGAATAAAGTAGCTTAGTTCTTGTTGGGTTCAGGTTGGAAAGAAGTTATATGTGTGATTGTTGAAACCATTTGTGGGTCATCCTTATAGATCAGGTTTGGGGACTCAGACATACCTGGGTGTGAATCCTAGCTCAGCTGCACACTAGCCATCAGGTCAGTTTGTTTAACCTCAGATTTCTCACTGGTAATAAGTGCCTTTCGTGCTATGTTAGTCTGAAAAGTAAATGGGACAAATGAATCAGGGTTCCCAAACTGTGTGCCAAGCCACCCTGGGTCCCTGCAACAAACTCCTAAGAACTCTGGAGATAGTTTACATATTCAAGGGCAATCCCACAATATTTAACATCTGTCGGTTACTGGAATATTTGAAATAGTAGCTCAAAGGAGCTCGGTTTCAGCACTATTAGACTGTACCATTCAGCAAAGCTGGGATTTTGGTGGTTGCTGCTGTTAAAAAGCAAGTACTATACAAAAAGCAGCATGGAACTTGAAATGGGGGTGATGGTGTCCAGTCTGATTCCACAGTTTGGGAAGATGGGCAGTGCTAACCAGACATATTCCAAAAATAATTGGGGTTACTTGAGTTTTAGAACAGCTTATATAGGACCTTGCATTTGGTAGGGGGTAAGTTCAATTCACCTTCTTCCTTCCCTTCCCCCAATCCAGATATTACCTTTAATTGCTACCTCTATGATTTGATTATGTTTACTGGAAAACCAGTAAAAGAACCAGTATATCATGTAAGATCTTCATTAAGAAGTATAGTTGAATATCTTCCCAACTTTAAAAACCATTAAGAAAAACAGCCACGCTTCTTGCAAAGTTGTGTTGGGCACAGTGTCTCTTGAGGCGAACGACTTTTACAAGCTTAGAGCACTTGAGGAGAAGCGTTCCTAGCGCAGCATGCCTGTGTTCTGTGGGGCGGCACAGCTGCCTCAGGCCGATCTGGTTTTGGTGGTGCAATGGAAGTACAGACGGTGTGCCAGTTTCACAGAAGTAATGTGGTTCATTTCTGCATGTAATTTATAGTTTGCATGCTTGCCATCCTTACTTGTTCAAAGTTGAACGAGTTTTATAGCATACAGAGAAGCCAAATTTACTTGAACACCAAAGCAATTTGGGAAATAAATTTTCAGTGTGATTCTTCAAATGCTTGTGGTAAAAGTACAAGGGACTTGAATCATTTTCCCATAATTAGTTTCAGTTCTGTAGGTCTGCCCCCTCTCCCTAACCCTATGACTTTGCATGTGTGTCTATTCCAATGGAAGCTAGTGGAAAATTCCTATCCCCTTTCGCTCCACTGCCACGAGTTATAAAAAGCATGTCATTCAGAATCGACTTTTTCTTCTGCGTGCTTGAATTTTTACTCACAGCTTGAAAGAAAAAAAATAATAATTTCAAGAGAGATTTCTCTATCAATGAGATAAGGGTCCACAGCATCACTTTGGGCCACCATAGATTGCTGACTCACTCTGCTTCATGGTCGGATATTTATATGAGCCAGTGTTTTGGGAGCAATAGTATATGACAACGTGCCTTGTCTTTTCTGGAGCCTCATGACACTCATTCACACGAGTCACTTAAGATCCACTTCTCATTGACTAATCAGTGGGAACAACAAGCGAGTGGGGACAGGGGGTGAAGAGACAAGTGTGAATGAGGGGTGAGGGCTTACACAAGTGGGGGGGGTGAGACAGGAGGACTCAGGCAGGAAGTGGGGATGAGGGCTGAGGGCTCAGACAGGAAGTGGGGATGAGGGATGAGGGCTCAGACAGGAAGTGGGGGTGAGGGCTGAGGGCTCAGGCAGGAAGTGGGGATGAGGGCTGAGGGCTCAGACAGGAAGTAGGGATGAGGAGTAAGGGGCAAGTGGGAAGTGAGAATGAGAGGGTAAGAATTCATACAGGAAGGGAGGCTGAGGGGTGGGGGCTCACACAGAAAGAAGTAATAAGGAGCAAGGGTTCACTCAAGAAATGGGAATGAGGGGTGATAGCTCACAAAGGAAGTGGGAGTGAGGGGTGAGGATTCACACAGGAAATGAGGCTCAGGGGTGAGGGCTCACACAGGAAGCAGAGAGGAGGAGTGAGGGGCAAATGGAAAGTGAGAATAAGGGGTGGAGGGGAACTAGGAAGTAGGAATGAGGTGGGGAGTATAAGAAGTAGGGATGGGGGACAAAGGCTCACCCAAAAAGTGGGGATGAGCACAGAGGGTTCACCCAGGAAGAAGGGAGCAGCAGCAGAAGTTTTCCTATTGTTAGAGTTCATTTTTTGTTTCAATCAAATTATGAGTCATCTTATCCCCATTTTTTAACCAAAAATCCCTGTGGTCACTGCTGTGATTTGGTCTTGACTCCCACCAGCTGGTTTAATTTTATCAGTGGTGGTGAATTCTTGAAGGCTTCCCTCAGTTGTAGAAATCTGGTTTCAAATTAACATGGTCCACATGCCAGCTTAAACTTTGTGGCTTAGCGTCTTTGTTGAGTCCCCTCAGCAAAAGGACCTACATTAGAGTTTTGGCTGCTCTTTGGAAATCAAATTATGAGTTGGTTCTGCTGGAATCTTGGCCTTCTCCTGGAGAGACTGTAGGAGTACTTTGGCTTATGGGGGCCAAAGTTAGACCTTAAATGAAGATTTTTTTGAAATGGCCTATCCTGTACCCCATCACTTTCAGGTGGTATGTGCAGACCTCTTTTAATTGTTCCTGAACCTCTAAACCATTGGTCTTCTGGAGTGTGATTGGCTTTGTGGGGAAAGTCCATGCTAGCCTTGGAGACATCCTGGAAATGACAGTGGTAAACTCAGCACTAGGGCATGAACCCTCATCTCAATCCTTCTCCCCCATGGCCACTCGCTCTTCTCTGGCCAACTCAGGGAAGCAGTCTGGGTATTTGATGGCCCCATTGCTGTGGTCTCCATGGTCCCCATAACTGCTCAAAAAGTAAAATCAGTCCACTCATACCCAGAGAGGAGCTGATAGGCGCCATGATGCAGAAAGTGTAACTAATGGATTTTCTCAATGATGACCGTATCATATAATTGAAGCATAATACCATCTAGAAAGGGCTTCCCAGGTGGTGCTAGTGGTAAAGAACCCCCCTGCCAGTGCAGATAGACATAAGAGATGTGGGTTCAATCTCTGGATCAGGAAGATCTCCTGGAGGAGAGCACGGCAACCCACTCCAGTATTCTTGCCTGGAGAATCCCATGGACAGAGGAACCTGATGGGCTACAACTCATAGGGTTGCACAGAGTCACACAACTGAGGCGACTTAGCACACATGTACCACCTAGAGAGATTTGGAAAGGAAAAATCCTGGTGCTCTCAGAAGCACCAACCTGGAAACTGTTTTGTTTAGAACTGTCCCTCTCTGGTGCTGAAAAAGGTGTTGTCAGGGGAGAGGTGAAGTTACGGCCAGAAGAGGTGGTGAGTGACACTAGGCAGACCTGTGTTTATACCCAAGTTTTCTCTTCCACTGAATGTTTACACAGCTCCTTCTTTCCTAGTTGCCTGCTGTAGTTATTTCATTATCTCCATGTTAGCCTCCCATTGAAACCTCAGTGTAATACATATTATGTTTGACCAGCCCTCAAAGTTTTCCTCAGAAGTCCTTCCTGGGCACCTCAGGAACAACACCAAGACCACTCTGCAGTGTATTTTCTGTAGGGCAGGTTCTATTAGATGGTAGATTAGTCCTGAAAATCATTCAAGGAAGCTTTAAGTCAGTCCAACTGTGTAGATTCCAAAGATACAAGAAAGACAATACGCAATTCGTGGGTTTGTCCAGTTAAGTGTTGCCATCCATAAGGAAGCCAAGTGTCCATCTACAGCAGTACAGTAGGCACATAACTTGTGCCATGCTCATACAGTGGAATGCTGCACAGTGATGGAAGAGGGCAGATCTTAATACACTCAAAAACATGAATGAATCACAGAAATTAAAAAAAAAAAAGACCAACAAAGAATATTACTGTATTCCAACTATGTGAAGTACAAAACTTAGCAAACGTAAAATTAACCTATAGTGGCAAAAGACAGAATGGAGAGCAGCCTGGAGATGGGGACTGGGGGGATGCCAAGTGGGAGGGGCAGGAGGGCACCACCTGGCGGTCATTGCACAGCTTTTATTGTTGTTCAGTCACTAAGTTGTGCCCGACTCTTTATAACCCTGTGACTGCAGCCAGGCTTCCTTGTCCTTCACCATCTCCTGGAGTTTGCTCAAACTCATGTCCATTGAGTTGATGATGCCATCCAACCGTCTCATCCTCTCCTGCTCCCACCTCCTCTTATTGTTGCTGTTCAGTTGCTCAGTCGTGTCCGACTCTTTTCGACCCCATGGACTGCAGCATTACCAGGCTTCCTTGTCCTTCACCATCTCTTGAAGTTTGCTCAAACCCATGTCCATTGAGTGGATGATGCCATCCAACCATCTCATCCTCTGTTGTCCCTTTTTCTTCATGCTCTCAGTCTTTCCCACCATCAGGGTCTTTTCCAGTGAGTCAGTTCTTCGCATCAGATGGCCAAAGTATTGGAGCTTCAGCTTCAACCTCAGTCCTTCCAATGATATTTAGGACTGATTTCTTTTAGGATAAACTGGTTGGATCTTCTTGCAGTCCAAGGGACGGACTCTCAAGAGTCTTCTCCAACACCACAGTTCAAAAGCATCAATTCTTTGGTGCTCAGCTTTCTTTACGGTCCAACTCTCACATCCACACATGACCACTGGAAAAACTACTGCCTACTGTGTTCTCACACAACTATGTATGTATGTTACCATCAGGTGACATGCTTACTTCAGACTTGTTCATTCTATTCTAAGTTACACCTAAAAAAAAAGTGCTGGACTCCATAAAACCGAGACAGCTCAGAGTCAGAGGCGTGTCTAACCGAGCATCTGAATACATGAAAAGCAATGGGTTCCCTGATCCAGTCTTGCATTTGGGGGAGCAGGGGTGTATGTGTGAATGGACCGAGTTCCTGCTTTTCACGGCTTCTTATTCTGCCCGCCCCTTACTCCTACAGGGCTGTCTTGGGAAGGGTCACATTTCAGTTTTACCACCTTCACTTGCTTATTCATGAGTCCCTCCCTGTGTCTGCAAACAGAGCCAAGTGTGTGCCGCTGTCTGCAGACGCAGCAGCTGCCATCTCGCTGTTAGACGTGTGTGTGTCTTGTGACGCCAATGGATAGCAGCTGCTGTTTACACTCATGCAGTGTCACCAGCATATGGAAGCTTAAATCATTCAGGTTTGACTGTTCTGCTGCTCTGCCTAGGTCCCAGTCCTCAGAGTGAGAAAGGGAAGCTGAGAGAAGGTGGGACCGGGCTCAGAAACAGGGCAGACCTTGGTGTGAATCCCTGCCCGGCATCCTCATATCTCTGCATGCTCGCACTTCTCGGCCTTCCCCAGGATCAGCGTCTTCTCACTGGATCTCACACTTGTTCTTACTCCTGGTGCTGGACGTGCTTGGGGCATGACCACTGTGTGTAGCATCAGAGCAGCAGGTGTCAGGGGACCACCATGAGGTCAGGTAGCTCTCCTGGTTCACTCAAAAAGATGTGTTATTATAAGAAGCTTGGAAATAAAGAAACTGTCCTAGTAGTGCCATGTGGTACCACTCTGAGTTTGAGTTTCTTGAAAAAAAGGAAGAACAGAACATCTCCCTGCAATAGGCTATCCCGAGAGTAAATGCGCAGATGTCACGAGCCGCGAACGCCTGGTGAACACCAGGGGCCGTCCTGCCGGGCGGGAGCAGCCTACCCCTGTCCCATTACTTACAACCGCACAGCAACGAAGCGGGGATAGCCTGTCTCTGGGTCTGCCTCTCGTGACTGCTGTCATATGAACAATAGCCTTTCTACAAGAACTCTGAAGACTTTTTAAGCAAACCAGCTAAGTATGCTGGCCTCAAAATGAGGTTGAAAGCCCCCTTGTTGGGGAAGAGGTGAGGAAGTGGTGGATCTGTGTTCTCCCTTGAGGATTTTGAATCACTTTAAACTGAAATGGATAGAGAAAGGGTCCATATTAAGTAGAGAGTTGTTTATTGACCAGATATTTTTATCCTTTTTCCCTCCTCATCCAAGGACCATTTCTTTTAACGGTAGTGGTATTTCAGGTGAAGAAGGGAAAGGAAAGTAGTATGCTATTCAAGGACAGCTATAAAACCTAGGTGGCATAGGGCAGGCTAGTCAGGCAGAAAGGAATAAATAATACATGTTAAATAAACATTGTCCAATTAGAGGGAAAGGACATACAGGTTTATCATGCTTGTCATAATCCAAGGTGGAGCCATACTTGAAAATACGGAGAATTAATTACATCACAAAATGAACACTTGTTTTTTGAGGGGATGTTGTTCTGATTAACTTTGATTCTTTAATTTGTTACATAATTATCCCAACCATCACTGCTTTTAAGAGCATTTCACTATTGCAGTTAAGTTACAGCCAGTTCAGTTTAGGAATTCCTGTTGCTAATACTTTATTGTAAGACTGGATAAGTTTATTTTAGGAAATTTAAGAACCTATTCCTTAGTAGCTAAAAATAATAAGGAATTTCATACACAAAAAAACAAATGTTAAACATAGATAATTGGCTTGTGGTCGGAATTTGATTATTTTATGTTACTCAGCAAAATATCTTCTCTCCAGCAGCATTTTTGTACCAGCATTTCCCATTAAGAAGATCACTTAACTTAGAGAAATACAGAAAGCTACATCTGTATGCAATAATTTTTCAAGATTCCAAAGACTAGATAGTAGTTAATAAAACTTGAAGGAATTCTTGAATTATCTTCAGGCTAATATTTATAATTATCTAGCGAATAATCAAGAGTTGATAAATATCTTGTTGATTCCACAAATCTAATGGCAGAGAAAATGCTTGCAGGAGCCCAAAGGAAACAGTACATCTTTGGAATTTTGAGTCTTTTCTACCAAGATGTGTGGGTTGACTAGTTAACCCCAGAATGCCTGCTTCTTAATACTCATATAGTTCTGCCGCCTTCATCTATAAAAATATAACATGCAGAAGAGTAACACTGTTCTTAACTTACCAAAAGCTGAAGTGATAAAAAATTAAGTTTAACGATGAGACCTGACTTTGAATGGGCTCATGGCTCACCTGTGAGCACGATGGGACAGAAGGAGGTGTTCTAGGAGAAGATGCCCTGCATGGTTTCGGAGCCCAGCATTTCTGCAAAGAGGCTGTCGGCCCCCTGATAGAAACAGGACCTTTTACGAGCACACTTAGAACTTGCTGTCTGTGTTGAAGGAAAGCTCATTGTCTTACAAAGTAAAGATGTGCCTTGAGGTATAAAGTCAGATCATTTAACCTAATGAGACTGAGTAGATTGTAATCTTTAATGTGAGAGGTAGTACAGATCTTGATAAGTGTCTTTCTGGTATCATTATTAAAATTAATTATAATGATAGTCCCAAACTTTCCAGCATACTTTTGCATTCATCGTCTTATTTGAAACACATAGTAATCCTCTGAGGTCCCTGCTGTAGGTAAGGAACGCTGAGGTTTCTGAAGGTACACTGTGGGTGTTCAGCTAGTTAAGTTAGTTGAGTAGTCAAGATAAGAGGGTCACTGAACAAGTGTACAGTTAATCGTGCTAAAAAAAAAAAGTTCACTAAATGAAAGAAGGCAATTTGAAAAGGCTACATACTGTGTGATTCCAACTATGTCACATTCTGGAAAAGACAAAAGTATGGAGTCAGTAAAAAGTTTCATGGCTGCCAGGGGTTGGAGGGAGTGGAAGTGAGTAGGCAGAGTATGGAGGATTTTTAGTGCAGAGGAAGTACTCTGTAATAGTGGGTACAGTGTCATCATACATATGGCCAGACCCACAGAATGCACAGCACCAAGAGTGAGCCCTGGGTGCTGAGGAGGTGTCCGCGGTTCACTGACTGTAACAAATGCACTCTGGAGTGGCGGCCGCTGATAGTGGGGAGGCTGTGCACATGAGGGGTGGCAGTAGGGAGCTTGTGGGGAATCTTTGTGCCTTCTGCTCAGTTTTGCTGCAAACCAAAAACTTCTCTAAAAAAAAATTAGATCTTTTTTTTTTCCCTTAAGATCACTTACTACGAATAAGAAGGAACAAATGAAATGAAAAACTTGTATTCTGTAGCTTCAGGTTGCACCCGTTAACCTAGCCAGCTGTCCTGGGTTGGCCAGCCCAATAGTTATCCGCATGTTTAATGCAGACACTAAAATGCAGGAAAACAACAAGCGCACCCAACTGCGCGCTTGTTAACAGTGATAGCATGGACCTCATGTGTAAACACGGTTTATTTTAGATTTGTTTTTCTTTGAATCTGACCAGATGTTTCTAGGAAATCTCTTCTTTTGGTGTGGAACGCCTTTATCCCAAATTCTAGAGAATGGGAACACGTCATTCCCTTTGCTCTGCACGTGCACTCACTTGCTTCAGTCGTGTCGACTCTTTGTGACCCCATGGACTGTAGCCCGCCAGGCTCCTCTGTCCATGGGATTCTCCAGGCAAGAATACTGCAGTGGGCTGCCATGCCCTCCTCCAGGGGATCTTCCGACCCAGGACTCAAACCACAGTCTCCATCATTGCTGCTGAGCCACCAGAGAAGCCTCCTCCCTTTGCTCTAGTTTGGCTCAGTTCCTGGGGCTGTCTTGGGCCTAAACAAAACCCCTGAAATGGTCTCAAGTTCTTTTCACCTCTACCTTTTTCCATCAGGGTGGTGGCCTTGAGGGCCTCCGAGGCTCCTCTGGGGTGGGCTGTCAGACTGTCTTTATCAAGTCACAGCAACTCAGCAGGTTCTACTGATGAATATAGCCTCCTGCCCGTAGGTTCCTGATGTCAGACAACTCTGCTGTTGAACTGACCACTGAAGAGTGCAGCCAAAGTGGAAGCCTTCCGTGGGAAGCACGCTCAGCCCATAACTAAATGTTAACTAGTGACACACACAGGCTGACGTGCAATGACGGGGCTAATGTGTATGTCCTGGAATACTGAAGACTCATATAGGCGGCAGGTTTTGTCACCAGGTTAATCAGTGGATCAAGTTACCCCAGTGGAATCGTCCCTCTCACTGCGGGAAGACTTGTTTATATGGTCTAGACAGAATGTAACAAAATCAAGAAATGGAGAGGTTGAACATTGGCTTCTTTTAAGACTTAATATTCTCTACCTAAAAGACCACTGCTACTACTACTAAGTCACTTCAGTCGTGTCCGACTCTGTGTGACCCCATAGACGGCAGCCCACCAGGCTCCGCTGTCCCTGGGATTCTCCAGGCAAGACCACTGACCGTTATAAATACTCAGCACACACAAACACTGGGAAACTCTAGGAAACTGTGTCACCGGGTTACAGTGTTGTATTTCCCACAACCTCTGCATCTGAATACCTCTTCCCTTAAAAATCACTCTGTCCATGAGAAGATATAAAATCACACACATGGTTCAAAATGATAGCTTATATTCTTAATGTATACACTTAGTTTTCTTGACTGTTAGTTTATTATGTATTAAACAGTGGAAGTGAAAGCTTGGTAGTGTTAAGTTGTCAGGTTAATAGAAAGATTTTGAAAGGCGTTCTCAAGGGTCAAAAGATGGCTCAAAGGAAAGAATGAGGCTGATGTTGGAGGAAAGCAATTACCAGCCCAGGCACCCCCAGGCAGGTTCCTATGGAGGTTTTAATTAGGTTCTAGTTGAGTTGCAAAGATAATGGTTTTAGCTGGTTGAAGGAGGTGATGATGGTAAAGGGATTAGGCTCACTTCTCAGAGATTTTTAGTGGATTTCATATCTTTAGTCAGCAATGCTTGCCAAGTGTAGGATACGAAAGAAAGGTGGTTTTATGGGCAGATATCTAATTGAAATACTGATTTAAAGACAGACAGCTAGCACACCTGTCAGTTCAGGTGGCTGAGGAACTTTCATCCCTTTATTCTCAAACCATACAAGAAAATCATTTTAATCCTGATCAGTGTTGAAACTCTTAACATTACCCATAATTTTTTTTTTTTTTTACTGCTTTTGATTTCATCAAATCACTGAGCTTGACATTAATTTTTCATTTTAAATGTGAATAGTATGACATCAAGTTATTTTTGGTCACATCTGCCTGTAGAATGCTAGATGGGAGATACACCCTAGTCATTTCTTAAAATCAGTGGAGGACAGGGCAGGTCACAGGTTACTCTTCTGGGGCTGAATTTTATTTGCCTGGACTTTCGAGTGGTACTGTGAAATTCAAGCTGTCACGCTCACTCAGCATCCAGAAGAGGGTTATTTTATGCATGCTCTGTAAGAAGGTCCAGACTTTCTCTTGGTTATCATATAATTTGTTTTCACTCTTCTGAACTTGGTGGAATTTCATGTGAGTACTGTAGACACACGACATCCCCAGTTGCTTTTTTTTTTCTTCTTAGCAGCTTTGGTACCGTCCCCACACAGGACAGACCGCAAATGTTGCCTGGTAACCAGTTTGCCCACACTGTAGCCTTCATGTTGCAAGACTGCTGGCATGCCCTGGTATTGGGGTGCCAGGGTGTGCCCCGGAACACCTGTGCTTGTCCTAAGACAGGACTCACAGGTGGTGGGACTTGCCTCTCTTACTGACCTGAGATGTCAAGCAACTTACTTTGCCTCTCAGACCCACTTCCTTTTTTATTTTTAATAAAAAAGAATTACAAGTTATCTGATAGGTATAGGTATATAATACTATGGTGTATACAGCATGTTGTTTAAGTCATCATCACCATATAGGCATATCTGTATGCTCAGTAGGAAGGGTACTTATTTTGAGTGCTACATACAATGTGTCTAATGCATGCTCTGTGGTGTGATTTCCCACAGCCACCTGTTACTTTGGTAATCAGGAAAAGTGACCATTCGGAAGCTGTTTCGATTGGCTTTCAGTTTGTAAAAAAGGCTCCAGTGGGGTGACCACACTGTCTGGGACTGTTCCCCTGCCCCCTCCCACCCCCCAAATACCTCACCTCATGCACGTAAACTGTCTCCTTTCACTCGGAGCTGTGGCACTTACCACCTTCTGACCACGAGTTCCAGCAAGAACGTGGGGGTGTCAGGCACCATGTCCACAGCAGGGCAGACCCCAGTCCTTGTCTTCACCCCACTGGTTCACCCCCAAGCACCTCGAGCACTGCCTGGGCACACATGGGCCTTCAGTGCTTATTTGTTGATCGAATAAATGAACTTTAGTGACGCCTGCCCTAGACACCAGAACCTGAAGCACCCCAAAAGGAAACTTGTTTGTGTTAATGAGCTGAGAAACAGCCCTGTATTCATATTCACCCACACTCGCCCTCCCAGCAATCTTCTGCTCTTTGCAGCCCCACGGAAAAGTCTGCTTTTTGTCAGAGGAGGGATGTGCGTGCTTTTCCGTGCTTGTTTTTCCTCTCTGGGTGACCCAGGCAAGACTTCTGCACTGCAGCCCACACTGATATTCCCTGACCGTGTTTATGAGTGGTTAAAAATAGGTGGAGTTGTGGCTACTACATCTGTGTTCGAGAGGTATCTCTGGGACACGGTGAGGTAAGGTGTGCAAACTGCTTTGAATTTATTCAATGCCACCTCTGTTACTATGTTACAACCACTGCTTCAGTGGTAAAAGTGGTAAAAGTGGAAAGTTGAGTGGCTCTCTTCATATCAGAAGAGTTCTAGAATAATTGAGAAGAAAAATCTTGTCAGATTCCTTCAAGTCAAAGAAAGATGTAATGAAAATAGAGGAAAAAAAATACGTATACACACACACACTTACAGTAGACCCTTGAACAACGTGAATTTGAACTCCCTGTTATGTGCATGCTTAGTCACTCGGTTGTGCCCAGCTCTTTGTGACCGCACGAACTGTAGCCCACCAGGCTCCTCTGTCCATGGAATTTTCCAGCAAGGATCCTGGAGTGGGTTGCCATTCCCTCCTCCAGGAGATCATCCCCACCCAGGAATGGAACCCATGTCTCTTGCGTCTCCTGCATTGACGGGCAGATTCTCTACCACTAGTACCACCCAGGAGCTGGTCCACTTATACTCAAGATTTTTTTTTTTCCAATAAATACATAGTACAGTACTACACAGTTCACATATGTATGGCTTGTATTTTATTTTTAATTAAAAGTGTAAATTATTTTATAGGTTTAGATATGTGTGTTATATAATATATACTTGTTATACACAATTATATGGATGGCTCAGACAGTAAAGAATCTGCCTGTAATGCTGGAGAGCTGGGTTTGATCCCTGGGTCAGGAAGATCCTCTGGAGAAGGGAATGGCAACCCACAGCAGTGTTCTTGCCTGGAGAATCCCATGGACAGAGGAGTCTGGCAGGCTACAGTCCATGGGGTGGCAAAGAGTCTGACATGACTGAGCAACTAATACACATATACGTATTTACACCAAGTGCATATGTTTGTATAATTATAATTATGTATTTATAGGGGACAAAGGCTAGTTTGGTGAGTCGTCATTATCAGTAAGTAATAGAGATGCTCTGCAAATTATGAGCATCTGATCTGGAAGCAGTCTGTGTGTGTTCATGACTCATCGCATCGCCCTCTTCATCTCAGCCCAGGACCTCCAAAGCTGCCCGGGCCTGGGGTCCTTTGGGGTCCAGGAAGTGGAACCATGTGAGCTGCCTCCTCTGTCACAGCAGCCGTCCCACTGACGGCCCCTCCCTGTGCTGACGGACTCCATCACCCTATTCTCCTCTCCTCCTCGCTCTCTAGCCCCCAACTCTCCTTCCTCCCTTATATATTGCGCACACCTCTTTAGTCCAGATTCTCCTTTACCTTTGTCTTCCAGATTTTCCCCTAAATAAAATCTTTCTTTCAGCCTCTTTTTATGTCAGTGTGAGCCCCCTCAAAAAAGAAGAAAAGATTCTGATCACTGTATAATACCACCATTCATGTTTTAAGAAGAAGGAAATGTATTTGTTTTGATATTAAATTGTTTCAGTAAAGGGCTAGCTTCCCTTGTGGCTTAGACTGGGGGAAAAAAAAAATCCTCCTGCAATGCGGGAGACCTCAGTTCCATCCCTGGGTTGGGAAGACCCCCCTGGAAGAGGACACAGAAAGCCACTCCAGTGTCCTTGCCCAGAGAAGTCCATGGACAGAGGAGCCTGGCAGGCTGCAATCCATGGGGTCGCAAGGAGTCGGACACTGCTGAGCGGACGTGTAAATGACAAAAATACATCGCTCAGTGTTCATCTTATGGAAGGGCACTGTACTTTAAGAGGAAGCAGAATTTGCATCCTACTTTCTATTGTTTGACTTTGTAATTTTACATGGCCCGTATATTACTCTCACATTTTTGTTTTATTCTTAAGAGATACATATGGCGAGAGGGTTAATTGGCACTGTTGCTCTTGAATTACACACACACAAAGCTTCAGTTACTTTATGGAATAGAGTGAGTCCTGTGGACCAGCGTGAGCATCTGACCAGCGTTTATAAGGTGGCCAGCACCTCTTCAAGTGCATACAGTGCGGTCACTGGCTTACAGGTGGACTCCTGGGTTACAACATGTTTGTAAACTGGAAAGGACCACATTGGTTAAAATCAACCAATTTTCAAAACACAGTATGGAGGCTAGCTGGTTGTCTAGTGTCTAACAGAGAAGTCAGATACGATGGAAGGTGTACACAGGTCCACCTCCTGCTTGGAGGCTCTGTGGGCAAGTCTGCATCTTCACCCCGGAGGACACTGGCATCGTTAATCCAGGATGTCAGACAGCCCCCTTCAATGCGTGGAGGCCACCTGCCCATGGGAAATGGATGTTATGTCTATACTGTATGTAATGCAAACTACCCATACAGTGAGCGCATGTTTTTTTGTAATACATAACGGGTAAGCACACATTGTACTCTGCATCACACAGTAAACACGATACTAGGCTTGCCTTTTCCTGCCTTAAATCTGTTGTACTTCTCCTACCACAGTGAAACTTTCGTCATCTCTTCCTCCCTTATTATGATGATATTAATGTGTAACTAAACAGTAATAGTAGTCATCTCCTCACAGTCTTGCCTAAGGTTTAGTCAGCTTGATGAAGGCACGGCCGGCGCTCGCTTCCAGCAGTGAACAGTCACGTGTCATGGCTTGGGGATGAGGGCAGTGCAGGCAGTGGGAATGGCAGTTCTGTTCCCGTGGCACCAGAGCCTTGGCTGAGGCTGCATGGGGTTTGCTTGCTTTCCTTCAATGAACCAAGCTCCCGTTTGTTTGCTGGCTTGTTTGTTTGGATGTACAGTGCATGGGGTTTGTTTTCTTTCCTGTAATGAACCAAGCTCTCATTTGTTTACCTGTTTGTTTAGCTATACAGCTGAGGAGTGTTTTGTAGGCACACGAGATCATGCACACACACAGAGTCAGTCCCTGGCAGGTTTTGTAGCCACACAAGAACACACATACCTCTCACCATGGTGGTGAGTCTCTCACCATCAGTTTTTCCCTTTAACCATAGTTTTGTTCTTAGGAGCACAACTACTGCTCCCTGTATTTCAGCTAACGAATAGTTCTCATACTCTGTTGAAAGGATATAGCATCGTTGGTTGTAAAGAAAGAAAAGAATCTCCATTCAGGTTTACAGTTCCCAGCCTGTGCTTCTGTCATTTAAAAAATAATAAGATTACAAGGAAATGTTTGCATCAACTTAAGAGGCATTAGCTTTATTTTTCAAAACATTGTTTGCAAGCACAATAGGCTTTGCAGTTGTTTATAGCTTTTAAAGTATTCATCAGTATGAAATAACTGTTTATTTCCTTTCCCTGTTTCTTCTGATTGAGGACAAAAAAAAAAAATTTCGTTCTCCTAGCAAGATACAATGCACTCCACTAAGTTATTTGTCAGATTTTATAAAGTGTGTTTACTGTCCCTGGGGCAGAGGTTTAGAATAGCTGCAGGATTAGCAAGGGGATGTGACCCCATGTGGTGTTCTCTAGATCTCTGGGTGTGTTTGGTCCCTAACCATCACGATTGATCTTGTCCTTGCTTCCCAGCTGACCAGCAAGGGCGCCTTCCCTGTGCTGTTCATTCATGCTCCCCTACGCTCATTCAGAAGTCCGCCGCTTCCTCTGCCTGGCTGGCTCGAGGGGCAGAATGGCATCTCTCGATGATGTGCAAAACTGCTTTCTTAGTCCGAGCTCCCAAAGGGCTACTAGCCACAGAGAAGGAGAAACGGTGTTCATCTACCCTGAGATTCACCAGGCACTTGGTCTTATTTTCCTTCTCGGCAAGTTTTCTTAAAACCTTAAAAAGCCCCCTCCCCACTCCCATTCTTAGTGTTAATCAGGGAAAGAAAGGAAGTATGGAATCATAAAAAGAAAAAAAACTGCCCTAAAGAAAAGGAAATACGCAGAACACAGCATGGTGCTTTTCTTTCTGTCATAATCTATCAATAGGGGTTCGATTGTTGATCATTGTGGCTTATCTGTCATCCCATTACATGTTATTTTCTCCCTTATGAGAAACGCAGTGTTTATTATCACAGGTGGCAAAACACCGAAGTAAAAAACAAGCAGAGAGGTTACATTCAATCACTGGAAGCGGGTTTCGTGTTGGCGTTTTTGCTCTCATTCCAAAACCAGGAGCCAGTAAAGCAGGCGAGTGCACACCCTGACTTTCTCACGTGTACATAACCCAGAGAGGCTGAGAGCGCAGGTGTGAGCCCTGAAAAGATCAGCATGAAGTCACTCTCTGTGACACTGAGCTCGCCGGGTAAAGAAAGAATGTAGAAACACCATTGTGCTACTGTTCAAATATTTGCTCATTGAACCTGGAAAGGAAAAAATGTTGGTCACCTCGTGTCGGATTCCTGGTCCTTCTCCTTCTCTAAACATCGTCTCAGAGATGGAGGAGCAGGGGGTTGTTTATCTAAGAGAGAAATACGAGCTCTGTGTGGAGTTCCAGGTATACCTAACGTGGGCTTCTTTAAGCAAGCATAATTTAGCCGTCCTGAATTTGGCAAGACACTCTTTTATGTTTTTGACCGTGTATCCTGAGAGACGACTCGGGCAGACTGTTCACTGTGAACAGCGCGTCTCCCATCCCACGCCACGTCCAGCAGCCCTGGCGTTGAGCGAGCGGCAGGCGGCGGGGCGACCCAGGAAGAAACGGGAAGCCCGCGAGCAGATGTTGAGGATAGAAGTTTGCCTTCCAAACATGCGAACCTGTATGACTGCATACTTTCCAAGTTTAACATCACTATTTGCACATCTGTGAATTTTAGGAGGTTTTTTTTTTTTAAGCACCACAGGGAACTTCTTAAGAAAGAGAGTTTGCCCAGAAGGGATCATGCTCACAGACAGGACTAATGAGTCTCACATTACAGGGCAAGTCTTTCTGATACGTTTCTGTTGTTCTCTGTTTGATTTGAAGCGACCCCTCTTGTTACACTGAATGCAGTGCCGAGAGGGCTTTCATTCATCTCGGCTCAGGACCAAAGCAATAACGTGGTCATTTCCTCTCTGAAGGTAGGAGAGCTAATGAGAAACGCAGATTAGGAGCCAAGATCTATTCTGAGATTAAGATAAGGTGTCCTAACAGAAGGTTTACAGCAAAACGAAAGACTCGGGCAGAGTGTTGAATGGGGGAAAGCGGCTTGCTGTTAAAGTTCCCATCTGGCTTGAAACCGTAGTCCTGTGCTGTGCAAGCGCCGTGATGCGATGTCACTGTGATAGTCAGGGAGGAATCCATGTGTGCAGTTTGTCTGAGCCCCCTTTAGAATATACACAGCCCACAACAAGAAGAACTTCAGGGTGGTTTGGGGTTTGTATAGACAGCTTCACTTATGAAAATGATAGCTTGTGAAAGCAAAACTGAGCTTTCAGTATCCTGTCTGAGTCCAATTCTCTGTGAAAAGCCTGAAGCAGTGGGCTCGTGGGAGCCCCAAGAACGCGACCACCTTGTCACAGCGTCACTGCGGCCAGGTGCCCTGCACGCCCGCCCCGCGTGGGGTCACCTTCAGAGCCGCTGGAGGAACTGAAGGGGCTGCGCCACTAACTCCGCTGGCACGCTGGCAAAACTCACCCCCACGACAGTTGACAAGCTCTCGGCATAAAACCCCCAAGGTTCTGAGAAATGGACGGTCTGCTTTATTTAATTTCCTCTCCTTTACCCAGAGCCCCGATCTATTTTAGTAAATAAATTCAGGAAATTGGTAAAGCACTTTACTCCATCCGTTATGTATCCGTAATTAACGCGATTGTCACGTTTTTCCTGGCTCCGGCGCTGTGTTGCTCACAGCTTCCCTCCCGCGCCTGCGGCCGGTTTATAAGGTCCCTGGTAATGGGTGTCACAGAGTTTAAACCACTGGCACAAACAACACAGCCCATATGTTGTGCCGAGAAGGGCACTTCCTCTGTTCATAAAGATTCCTGACCTTAGAGACGTCTCTCCACTGATCCCAGCACTGTCTCCCAGTAAACCGTGTCCCTGTTCAGCCCCGGCTCCTTTGCAGGGCAGCACAGGAGACAGCAAGTGGCCGTTCACTCAGAGGTGTCAGCCACCACCTGCCTTCTCTGGCCACCGCCTCCTTGCCCACCCGCCGGGCTGGCGGTGAAACCTGAGCCGGCAACACCGTGCCCAGGAGTGGCGCCTCCTTACCTTCATGAGCCACTGTGTGTTGTTCTCCATGATGTTCTCCAGCACCTGCAGCCTCTGCACCGAGTCGTCGTAGTCAAGGGGCGCGTCCCTCTGCACGGCGTTAGGCACGTAGGCGCTGGAGGGCGAGCGGCAGTGGTCCGTCTCCGGCAGGAGGAACGTGTAGCTACAGGCTCCGTGCTGAACCTGATACTGTTTCTTCCCAGCGGCGATGTCCATGCCCTTCCGAGAGCCGCTGTGGGCTGTGGCTACGGCCAGATCACAGCTCAGAGTCAAGAAAACAAGCTGCCACATTCTTTCTGTCTGTCGGTAATAAACCACCCGCTCAGCAAACTTCCAGGCGCATGAGAGTCCCGGCGCTAAGCTGCCCTCTCAGACGCGGGGCTCGGGGGCAGAGGCTCAAGGTCCATCAAGGGAAGCCTCCTGTTCCCTCCTTTCCCAGCCTTGGTCTCTGCTGCCGTCTCCTCTCTGGCCTTGCAGCAGACTGTCAGATCACAGTGGGGAGAAGAGCCCTGCTCCTCGTGAGGGCTGCATTCGCCTTCCAGACCCGCGTTAGCGCTGCTTTGTCTCTCTTCCCCAGATTCTGCAGTGTCAGGGTCCGAATCAATCACTTTCCTTTCCTTATATGATAAGTTGATAAGAGCAGGCAGACATGTGCAGCCGGCGGCTCCGCCCTCCCGGCTTGCCCGTTATCTTCCTGTAGGGGGGTCACCAGCCAGGCCACAGGAAAAATCCGGGCTTGATGTGTACTGTCCAACCGGGACTATATGCTGCAGAAGCCCTCTGGGAAAAACCGATCAGTTACAGGACCCCTGGGTATTTCAGAGGCACCACCCTAATTGACTGTTTCCTAGAGAGAGCCTGTAGGTCTCCTGTGTCTGAAACTGATTTCACAGCGCGAAGCTGGTAAATATCTGGGGCAATAGCTTTAAAGTACAATGAAAGTTCCTGTTTTTTCCTTTAGGAATAAAAATACTGCAAATATGTCAGGACTTCGGTTTATTTTTGTTATTACAAACAAAGAGGAAGAAGTCTCGCTCTTGTAAACTCTGTGCCTTTTCATAGGGAAAATAGTTTCGTTGGTATTACTTGATTTTTGAACCATTTAGCCAAGTATGCTAAACTTTCATCTTAAAACAGCTGGATAGGAACATCACGCTTTATTCAATTTGTGTTAGGAAAGTCAGTTTCTGAGCACTGACATTTCATCTTTTAAGCAAAATATCCACTCCAGTACTTAACGTAAACTTAATATATAACTAGCCTGATTAATTGTCCACTAAATTAGAATCCATAGAAAAATCAGAATTTAAGAGGGAGTTGAGAGTGGCATATATAAACTTCTCCTTTATTAGGTCAGAATTTGCTCAAATCCTATCATTTGGTAACATTATCCAGGATCAGTCGAATCAGTCCCACTCAGTGCTGGACTCCGGCAAATCACTTCTTTTTAATTAACCCCAAAGTCCTTGTCTGCCAGATTCAAGGGCTGCGTTAACTCCCAAGGTTTTTCTGTTTCAATTCTGTGGCTCCATAAATCCTCCAGGGTACTCCCTTCAGTAGCTAAAACTTAACGTTTTGGGGTTGACAGTATGCTCACTCACCAGCCAGTGTGCGTGGTGGGGGTCGGGGGCGGGGGTCGGGGGCGATGTGGAGCCTCTCTGAGGGTCTGTTCATGCCCAAGGGCACGAGATTCCTCCCAGGCAGCAGTGGCCAGTTCAGCACTGACCCAGTGGACCTCGTCCACCTGTAAAGCCAGTGTCCGTGTAATCATGCAAGACCAGATTTCAGGGGATTTTATGCTTTTAATTCTTGGACAACTGAGGTTTACAGAGTGAATTGTTAGACCTGATTAGACCTTTAAAGACATCCCTCCTGTGCATGGGCTGGCCCCCAGCTTACCTCCAGAGCAGAGGTTCTTAACCCAGAGTCTACAGACAGAACTCGTGGGGTCCACAGACTTTGACAGGAAAAGATGTCTTTCTTTTTTGCCAAAGTTTAACTGAAATACAACCTTTCTTTTAGCTTTGAGTAGGTCACAGACAACAGTTGTCAGTGTCTCTGGCTTTCTCACGAATAGCAATTACAGATATTTTTATTACGATATCTCAAGCTGTTACTTGCACTCAGCACGGCATTGTCACTTAATCCACCCCCGGGGTCCTGTTATTGAATGTTTGGATAAAACAGCTCGTGTCATTTTTCTAAGAAGCGGTTTGTAGATGCCCCCAGATTCTCAAAGGGCTTGATGGCTCAGGAAGCTAGAACTTGATTTTGTTGCAAAGTTTCCACTAAGGGGACAAACTAAAGATACACTTATTCAGACTACTAACTGCAGAGGGACACGTGTAGGATTTGAAGACGGAACTTGTGTTAGAACCCTGAGTCTCTGAGATCTGCAGCAAATGCTTAACTCCTCTAAGCCTCAGTTTCCCTACTGCAAAATAGGATGGTCCTTTCTCAGCAGCACTTTTAGAGTTAAAATGATACGAAATAATGCATGTAACTCAGAAATATTACTTTCCTTCTCCAGCACTTCCCATTAAATTTTCCACTGTCAAATGTTGTCACTGTGTTATTCTCTGGCTGACCATGATGAAGCAGAAACACGGGGAGCACTTTTTTCATCCAAATTGCTCCCCCATTTGAAAGTGTATATTATAAGGTAATAATGTCGCACATGTGGTTTCCAAGATCATCTGTCTGCTTCTCAGGCAAACAGGGTGGTTTAAAAAGAAGCCACAGGAAGAGCCGGCACCACAAGTAGTCCCTTTCTGCTGGATGCTGGGGAGCATGATGGCGTGTCGGATGTAGAGAAGCAGAGAAAGTGAGGCGGGGAGACCCCGGCCCTGGGACGTGGAGAGAACACCCAGGAGGAGCACGTGTTACCTCCAGGGCACCGGTTCTGCTGCTGGTGGGAGGGGGTGCTCCCTTGTCCAGGCCCTCTGGCCCGGGCGTTCAGCGAGCAGCTCCCTGTAGGTACGCAGAAGTTCTTCCCTGAGGCTTGGAGAGGAGTAGGGGTTGGCAGACGTGCCCTGTAAAGTGTCCGGGAGTAAGTATTTCAGGTTCCTGGGCCACACGGGCTCCGTCACAGCTGCTCAACTCTGCCGTCGTAGCGTAGAAGCCGTAAAGAGAAAACCCTTGAGGATGGGAGGTGGCTGTGTGCCAACGAAGCATTATTCATTGACACTGAAATTTGAACTTATCATAATTTCCACGTCATGAAATATTCTCTGGGTTTTTTCAGTCTTTTAAAAATGCAGGAACCATTCTTAGCTCACTGGCCGTTCCACAGGGACCACAGGCCCTGGTCTGCTGGCTGGAGGGGGTTACGGGGGGGTGTGACACGGTCTCCAGGCCTCTCTGGCTGCAGGCAGTGTAAGAGGGAACCTCAGGGAGCTTTCTGTGCCTCAGAGCAGCGCCCGTTCTCCCAAGGATGAGAACCGTGAGACAGGCCAGGGGAAAGGGCTCATTGAAGGGACGGGAACATTCGACCAAAAAGAAAGTGCCGCTTGGAAGCTGGATCTAAACTCCAAGAGGGAAGAGGCCCTGGGAGAACTGCCCCAGCGTGAAAGCAGAGCAGCGCTTTCTGCGTTCAGGGCTGGATGATGGGCTGAATGTTGTACCGTGAGGAAGTGGGGGAAGACGGGCGCGTCCACCACGGCCAGCGCGGGAGCAGCAGCTGGAGACCCCAGAGGGACCAGCGGGGCCGAGCGGGGGCTCCCTGGGTGTGTCAGGCGGGAAGACCCCGCCCTGGGTGCAGACTCACCCCCAGCACACGTTTGTCTCCTGAGCACCGAGCAGCGGCAGCAGTGGCTACTTGCACCCCAGCCTGGGGATGGAGGCTGGATGCAGCCTTGACTGCTTCTCAGAGCTGTTCAGTTTCAAAGAGAATCTTGAGTTTCCGTCAATGACTTGCTGACAGGTTCGCTAAAGGCAGATGGGGCTATAAAACGAGAAATATTATTACAGCCTTCCCAAAAGCTGCCTTCCTGCCCAGCCAATTTTTTTTTTTTTTTGTCCTAACAGTTCTGCTGAACAGCTGTGTGTGGTGCTATTTATTTTCTTAATAATGTTTGTTTTCTCCCCTGTACTGTATGTCATCAGCTGAAATTCCAGAGGCTCCCATTTATTCGCTGTAGCGCTGTCTCAGGTTCCCCTTTTGCACTTTGCCATCAGGGAGTGAACCCTCATTTGATGGCACCAGCAGGACCACGTGGCCATCTTCCCTGGTAGAGAGGAGCGCTGCGGAGCTCTGACGAGGGCACCTCTGCTCCAGGCCGCCCTGTGGAGCAGACGTGCCGGATGCGTGGGAAAAGCCTGGTCGTGGCTCCAGAAACGTAGGTCCAGAGCCGATGTGGGACTCGCTTCTGTCAGATCTGGGATCTGATTGACCCCAACCTTCCCAGGACCACCCGTGAGGTGCCGGATTGCTGGTTCTGGAAGCCAGAAGCCAAGAAACGGTGCCAGCTCGAACTCAGTGCAGTGCAGGGCAGCCCCCAAGGCGTGAATCACCAGACAGGGTTTCAGGGAAACCTGCGTGACTTCTGCTCTTTCCAGGGAGCCTGTTTAATACTCATATCTAACGGGTTAGTTATACTCTTGGACTAAGGAGGGACAGAAGTGGATCAGCTGTTGCGGGGGCTTAGGGGGGTGGTCATTGCCATCTGAGCAGCAAGCGTTTGTGGCAAGTGTCCACTCCAAAAGCCCGTGGCTAATGAGGAGCAATGAGAAACCACGCAGACGCACTCGGGGGCACATTGATCTCCCATGCCAACTGATGTCTCGTGCCAGTGTCTTTCCATCGCATCTGGGCAGACCCCCAGAGTCAGTCTTGCACCCGCTGGTCACCATCATGCAGCGAAGTGGCCGTCACCGTGGCACCAGTGTCCGCAGGCCTCGGTGGCTGGGCCGGCATGGGCTTAGTTTTTCAAAAGTGCTGTGCTGGTGTGAGAGGTCCTCCGGGTGCTGAAATACCCCTGCTAGGTGACGCTGAGGACACTCTTGGCTCTCAGCTGTTCACAGACAGCGGGCTCCTCAGGACCCCAGGGCGTGGGGGCCTCTCACCCACCTCCCTCTCCCACCTCCCTCTGTCCTGGCCTTTTTAAAACCAGTTAAATCGGCCAACGTGTTTACAGCTTAGTGTGCAGCGTACAGGGGAAGCCATTAGGAAGTTCACTGGACATCAAATTGTTACAAGAGAAAAAGTTACTCTTACCATTATTGTTTTTCCCCAAATTGTATGCAACAGTGAATGAGAGCTGAAGAAGCCACAGGGAAAAAGGAAAGAAAGGGCAAGAAGAGGGGAAGGGAAAAAGAAAAGACAGAAAGTGAGTATTTCGGCTTCTGGAAGCAGGCCCCCTCGTGGTGAGTCACAGAAGAGCTGTCTCCACTCCGTCTCGTCCATGGAACAGACCTGAAGGGGCTCTCCTGGGGTCCAGAGCTGCCTTGCAGAAGCCGTGGGCGGCCCCTCCCTGGAGGCACTGGCCAAGTTGAGCCAGTGTTAGAGCCGAGATGGCAGGCTGCGGGGGACAGTCCCCAGCCGCAGGGTCTGAGGACGGTAGCAAGGAGAAAGCCTCTTAAAGTTAGAAAGACAGAGGAAAGAGAAGACCTGTAGATGCCAGTACACACACGTGGCGCTGTGGGAGGCCGACCTTGCCCCTGTGACAGACCTGCAAACCGAGCCTTGGCGGGGCAAGGCGACAGGCCTCCACCAGCCTCGCGCACCTCAGGGCCTTTCCTTTACACTCATGGATTTAAGTGGAAGTTAAAGCAGTGCGTTTGTTTCTTGATTTTTTTAGTATCTGTTTGTTTCCTTTTGGCTGCCATGGCATGCGGAGTCTTAGCATAGCAAGTGGGATCTTTGCTCCCTCCCAGGGGAAGTACCCACGACCCCGCGCTGGAAGTGCAGAGTCTTAACCATTGGACAGCCAGGAAGTCCAAAGCCATGACTTTTTTTTAAATCCTGATTTTAACATGGCAAAGCTCAGCCACCCTTGGAGAATCTCCATGTCACACCTGTCACCTCTGTGCTGCACAGACAGCACACCCCAGAGACGTAACCCGTTCCACTGATGGACCCACCTTCTGTGGCCTTTGGTCACCCGAGCAGGGGCAGCCGGTCACGGACGGGGCCACCGCGTGCCCACCTGGACGTGGGGGCTGTCTGCTCACAGGTGCACAGAGCAATGCAGACTCAACCCGGTTGTTCTCACGAGGGTGGACTCTGCAGAGGTCCAGCCTCTCGTCTGCCTACATCGGTTACACTGTCTGTGTCCGTCCTTGCCATCTTTCCAATTTTCTGGTGTTAACTTTTTTTTTTTTTTTTCTCCTTTCTTTGCCTCTTTAATTTCATGCCCTCTTGCTGGCTGGAAGAGGGTGATGTACCTTTGAGAACACGTACAATTTCTGAAACGAAGTACGCTGCCCAGTTTAGCACGATTTTCTGTCCTAGCTGTAATTAAACATACATAGCATTTGCCATAAAAGAGCTGGCCCGTTCCATATAGGGGAAAGCTAAGTGGCATCTACTTAGAATCAGGTACTGGCTCCATCAAATTCACCTTTGCAGAAGATGAGGAAATGTATATTTTGTTAAAATAAGCGTCTGCCTGCCAGAGGAGGAAAGAAAGCCTTTGCCAGATGTGTTTTCAGGCAGTTTCCTTTCCTGGGAAATAGCCATTTCCCCTGCATGCCCCTCATGTTTTCATTCTCCGAGCAGATAGACTTAAGTGCCGGGCGTTAAAGGGCAGAGGCCTTTAACGCCCTTATCTGAGACGATGATCTTCCTTCTCGCAGCTGTGTGACTTCTGTTTGACAGGGAGCTGTAGGCATCTGTGTGTCAGAAGGTTAGCACTGGTGGAAGGATCAGAGTTAATACTGAGAAAAATCTTTTTCATTCTTATTTAGGTTATTGGTTGTCATTCTTATTTAAGTTAGTTCAGTCAAAGAGGTACCAAATCCTCACTCATTCTAACTTATCTGAGTGTTTACTGTGACATTATGTCTGAAAGACTTTTAGAGAAGACAGTTTCTGGGGTTTTTTTGGTTGTTTTTTTTTTAAGGAAACTTAAAAGGTTCCTGAATCTTTGACAGTTTTGTACTGCCATGAACCAGCTGAGCATCAATTCAAGACAGTTTGCTTTGTAAAGCCACATTGTATATAATATGGAACCTGGAGGACTGAAAAGAAAAAGCTTTTTATTTACTAGAAACTTGGGAAATATCCAAGTAACTATTTTTCTAAGATTTCATGATGAATTCCCTGAATTTTTAGGAATATGTTAGTTTATGTAATTCTCCTGTTACATGAAGTTATCTCAAATGCTGTTTGATTTTTAAATATTTTCATCCTCCAATATTTTTGTTTTATCTTTCCATCAAAAAAAAGTGCCTAAAAGGTCAAGATACAAGTCATAACTTTAAAAAGGCAGTGGATGAAATTCTGAAACAATAGATGAGTGCATTAGCCTGATAATATTTCTGCCAGTAATTCTGTGTCCTGTTTTCTGCCCGTATGTAGAAAAAAAAAAGGCTAAACATTCTCTTTCAGTGGATTGATGTCAATGATTACTGTTTTGCTTATGACCAATGAAAAGTCAATAAAATCTTTCCTTTGACTAACACTGTTGTTAGAGTGTTTTGAAGTGGGCTTCAAAACAGAAAAGATTTTGAAGTGGGGTTATGAGCTGTAATTTTATACTAAATGTTCCTAAATTCATTTCAGCAAAGCTATTGAAAAGTCAGATCCTGTTGCCTGTGAAAAATGTGTCTAGTCTCTCTGTCATAACCATTCTACTGAAAAACTGTCCAAATTCCTCTCAGAATGAGTTTTCTCTTGAGAGTGGCCTAATGCCATCTAGATAAATCTCTGTTTAATCTAAATTTATAAATTTTTTATCTTAATTATTGAGAAACCTTTTAAAATAAGAAAGATAAAAATGTCATGTGTGTTATTTCCACGAAGATATATTATCTTTCTTGGTTATAGGTTAGCATAAATAAAATTGCTTATGTCAAAGAAGTGAAAAAAAATAATAATGATAAAAGCACGTGATCCACTTTTGGTATTCCTGTCTGTCTAACTGACATGATATTAAAAAATCTTCCTGTGGGAAATTAGGCTTGATTATGGAGTTACATGTACTAAAAGTCATTTTTGAAGAATTATATATAGTTTTTGAAGAATTATAAGTATAATAAATAGTTATGCATAAAAGGAAATGATGTTTGCATCCAAGTGTATAAAAATACTCCATGCCATTCCTGTTCCTTCAGGAATCTAAGTACAGGGTCTGCCAGTGATTTATGTCCTTCCTGATAATCTCATGTGTATATGCCCTACTTTTTCTCTTAATCCCATCTCAAGCAATGTCTTTTGTACTCCATTAATAATGAACTGTACTTCCCAAAGTGTTCCATTTTAAGGAAAGGGCCTAAATTCAAAGAAAGACTGATACAAAAGAAAAAATTAAAGGAAGTAAGTTGTACAAAGCCTGTGAAGAGAGGACATTTATAGCAGTATTAAGATACCTAGTTCCTGGCATCTGTTTCCCTCAAGAGAAAAAAAAAAATCTCAACAATAGTTTCTGAAAGCCTTAAAACGATCCTAGTAGAATATTTACAGGAAAAAATATATTATTGACTGACCTATCCCCAAAATCTTGATGTGTGTTTCAGGGACATTGTTAGTTTATAGGTCGAAAAGTCTTGCTTGTCTGCACTAAAAATTAAAGCAAAACAAAAATCTGCTGTGGATCATACCTATAGGAAAATGCTGCTTGTAATACTCACCTGCTCCCTCTGCTGGCCTGATAACAGGGAGCAGACAAAACTCTCCGTGTTCTCATTAAATCATTAAGAGAAATCACACGCAATTTAGAACCTAAAGCAGGAGCAACTATTACACTACCCGGAAAGCTTTCATTATAATTTTAGTGCAAAAGGATACCACAACAGATGTTAGACACCTTCAGTGTAGACACACACACGCAGTGAAAAATGCTTTCAAGCATTTGTTTAGCACATACAGAGCCAGAATCTATTTCTCTCGTCATCGGATGATCTGGTTGCTACCCAAGTGAGTGAAGCCACGCGATTGTAACAGTAGAAAAGGGAGAGGTCTTTGCTGTCCAGCTCCATAAAGGACAAGTTTAGAGACCTGATCTTGCTATTAGCAAGTTTGTTAGAGTCTTATGAGATAGACCCACTACTTTGTACATGGCATAAATCTTAATAGTCTGGGTTTTTCTAGATAAAAGCAAATAGCTGAGTAGCCTCTGTTCATCTTGAGCCTTGATGGTCCAGTAGTGCCTGTTCTGTGGATTTCTGCTCTGGAAGAGACTGATAATGATAGTAAATAAAGAACTCCAGTCTGGTCAGTAAACAGGTAGTCCAGAGTGTCATGGAGATGTTACAAGTGATTGAAGTAAAAATCTGCAAGATATGGTTTAGTCGGCATGGTGCAAGTAAAAAGTGAAAGTGAAAGTAGCTCAGTTGTGTCCGACTCTTTATGACTCCATGGACTACACAGTCGGTGGAATTCTCCAGGCCAGAATTCTGGAGTCAGTAGCCTTTCCCTTTTCCAGGGGATCTTCCCAACCCAGGGATCTGACTCTGGTCTCCCACATGGCATGCAGATTCTTTACCAGGTGAGCCACTAGGGAAGCCCAAGAATGCTGGAGTGGGTAGCCTATCCCTTCTCCAGCAGATCTTCCTGACCCAGGAATTGAATACCAGTCGACATGGTAACTTTTTATAAAAATGTCATTGCTTTGAGGGTCTTTGTTATGATTGAATTGTATCCCCTAAGCATTCATCCCCTGACGTTCCAACTCCCAGTCCGTCTGGGTCCGGCCTCATTTAAAAAACGAATCATCAGAAATGTAATTAGATAAAATGGGTCACACCAGAGCAGGGTGAGGACTGATCCAAATGACTGGTGACCTTATGATAAGGGGAAGTATGGAAGCAGACTTATGCACAGGGAGAACACCCTGTGAAGATGCAGGCAGAGGTCAGGGGGAAGTTTCTGCCACCAGGGACCCCCAAAGGTTGCTGACAACCCCCAGAAGCTGAAGAGAGGCTTGCTCACATTCTCCCTCCAAGCCTTCAGAAGGAACTGGTCCTGCAGACACTCTGAGCTTGGGCTTCCAGCCTCCAGACCCATAAGAGAACAGATTTTGGTTGTTTAAGCCACTCAGTTTGTGGTTCTTAGTTACAGCTTCCCTGGTGCTGTTTAGTCCTTAAGTCATGTCTGACTCTTTTGTGACCCCATGAATTTTAGCCCACCATGCTCCTCTCTCCGTGGAATTTCCCAGGCAAGAGTACTGGAGTGGGTTTGCCATTCCCTTCTCCAAAGGATCTTCCCAGCCCAGAGATCAAACCCCAGTCTCCTGCACTGCAGACAAATTCTTTATCATCTGAGCCACCAGGGAAGCCTCCCAAATAATTAAATAATAGTTTTTTAAAATGTTGCTGTCTTGCAGCCCCAACCAAACACTGTGACTCTTTGGTGGTTGTGCTTTCTATTTAAGACTGGAAAAGTCCAGATAGCTCAGATATTTTTAGGTGGTATGTATTAGTCATGTCTGATTCTTTGGAACCCTCTGGACTGCAGCTCTCTAGGCTCCTCTGTACATGGGATTTCCCAGTCAAGAATTCTGGAGTGGGTAGCCATCCCCTTCTCCAGGGGATCTTCTGACCCAGGGATCGAACCCGGGTCTCCCACGTTGCAGGCAGATTCTTTACCGTCTGAGCCACCAGGGAAGCCCATTAAGGTGGTGATAAGCATGCAAAGCTTCATTTTGCTGCAGTAAAACTCTCTCTTAGAAATCCCAGGCCTCTTTAATTGCATCTGCCCTGTGTAAGACTCCTCCTTCCTGGAGGCCCAGCTCCAGTGCCACTTCCTTTAGGCCTCCTCCCTCGTGTCTGCAGGGAGACTGCCAGACGCCACCCTCACGGAGACCCCTCATCTATCCCCCCTGGTGGAGGTGCAGTGAGACTTCTTGACGAAGGGACGATGGTTCATTATTCCCACTTGAGCTCATCAAGGCCTGAGGCCATGCCTCCTTAGGTCGCCGCTACCGTCTGTTTCCAGATGACATCTGGGCATCCACCCCAACCTGCTCAAAGACAATGGCTTATAAAGATGCAGGCTGGGTGATGTCACTCGGGACTCCCCTCCTGCAGATTCTCTGTCTCAGTCACATGCTGTGACGGGCCCCCTTCCCTGACGAGCCGAGGTCCTGTCAGCCGATCCCACCCTGGACCCGTTGCAAGATTCTCCCATTCATACTGCCCTCCTACTGTATGGAGGTGGCCCAGGAGCTGGCAGGTTGTTGCAAGTCCTTGGTCTTTTCTAAGTAGTTGGATGCCTTTTCTTCAGACTATCTGCAGTATTTGTGCCGTAGCTGCTGTATTTGCAAGCTTCTGTTCTTTAGCTTTTTGGGTTTGGGGGGCGTTTTTTGGCTCTGTTCGGTCTTCCTTGCTGCATAGGCTTTTGCCATTAGAATTGCAGTGAGGAGATTTCTTGTGCTGACTTCTCTTGTTGTGGAGCGCAGGCTCTAGCGCTTGGGCTCAGTAGTTGTGGCTCATGGGCTTAGTTGCCCCACAGCAAGTGGAATCTTCCCAGACCAGGGATTGAACCAGCGTGCCCTGCATTGCAAGGCATATTCCTAATCCTTGGACCAGCAAGGCTTCTGTTCTTCAGCCTGAAGGTCCTGCTAGGGTTTTTCATCGGGCCTCTCTCCTGTCACCTCATTTTCTCTGGAGCCTGTTGCATTTGAATGAAGCTGAGTAGCTCAGAGCAAAAGGGCCTCCCCCCGCCCCCGCCCCGATGCAGAAGATACTGGAGACACAGGTTCGATCCCTGGGTCAGGAAGATCCCCTGGAGTAGGAAATGGCAATCCACTCCAGTATTCTTGCCTGGGAAATCCCATGGACGGAGGAGCCTGACGGGCTACAGTCCATGGGTCACAAAGAATCGGACAGGACTGAGCACGAACACACCAAAATCTGAAATGTAGGTAAACAGTTCCAAATTGAATTAAATTATCAAATGCACAGCCACTGATAACAGTTAAACGACACCAGTAAGCACACCCACAGATTCTGAATACACAGAGCATGACTGAGTGTCTCATAAACATGCTTGAACTTACATCTAAAAGACAGTGCTGTCCTTCAGAATAATTTTTGAAACAATGTATGCTTACCTTGCTGCCCTGGTTCAAAACATGTCTAGAGCTTCTTTTCAACAGCTGCTATAGAATAGCTGCTTAGCGTCCTGTTAGTCACTCAGTTGTGTCCAACCCTTTGCTACCCCATGGACTGTAGCCCACCAGGCTCCTCTGTCCATGGGGATTCTCCAGGCAAGAATACTGGAGTGGGTTGCTATTCCCTTCTCCAAGAATAGCTGTTTCAGTTCAGTTCAGTTCAGTCACTCGTGTCATGTCCGACTCTTTTCGACCCCATGAATCGCAGCACTCCAGGCCTCCTTGTCCATCACCAACTCCTGGAGTTCACTCAGACTCACATCCATTGAGTCAGTGATGCCATCCAGCCATGTCGTCCCCTTCTCTTCCTGCCCCCAATCCTTCCCAGCATCAGAGTCTTTTCCAATGAGTCAACTCTTCACATGAAGTGGCCAAAGTACTGGAGTTTCAGCTTTAGCATCATTCCTTCCAAAGAAATCCCAGGGCTGATCTCCTTCAGAATGGACTGGTTGGATCTCCTTGCAGTCTGAGGGACTCTCAGGAGTCTTCTCCAACACCACAGTTCAAAAGCATCAATTCTTCGGCGCTCAGCCTTCTTCACAGTCCAACTCTCACATCCATACATGACCACTGGTAAAACCATAGCCTTGACTGGACGGACCTTTGTTGGCAAAGTAATGTCTCTGCTTTTGAATATGCTATCTAGGTTGGTCATAACTTTTCTTCCAAGGAGTAAGCGTCTTTTAATTTCATGGCTTCAGTCACCATCTACAGTGATTTTGGAGCCCAAAAAAATAAAGTCTGACACTGTTTCCACTGTTTCCCCATATATTTCCCATGAAGTGATGGGACCAGATGCCATGATCTTCATTTTCTGAATGTTGAGCTTTAAGCCAACTTTTTCACTCTCCTCTTTCACTTTCATCAAGAGGCTTTTGAGTTCCTTTTCACTTTCTGCCATAAGGGTGGTGTCATCTGCATATCTGAGGTTATTGATATTTCTCCCTGCAATCTTGATTCCAGCTTGTGCTTCTTCCAGTCCAGTGTTTCTCATGATGTACTGAATAGCTGTTTGCTGCTGCCGCTGCCAAGTCACTTCAGTCGTGTCCGACTCTGTGTGACCCCGTAGATGGCAACCCACCAGGCTCCCCCGTCCGTGGGATTCTCCAGGCAAGAACACTGGAGTGGGTTGCCATTTCCTTCTCCAATGCATGAAAGTGAAAGTGAAGTCGCTCAGTCGTGTCCGACTCCTAGCGAATAGCTGTTTAGTAGGTGACTAAAAACATAATAATATTGTCAATCCTATCGGTTTTCAGTGTTTTCTCTTTTATTAAATTCAACATGTGTGAAAGACTATATACTTTGTTGTTGTTCAGTCGCTAAGCCGTGTCCGACTCTGCGACCTCATGGACTGCAGCACGCCAGGCCTCCCTGTCCATCACCAACTCCCAGAGTTTACCCAAACTCATGTCCATTGAGTTGGTGATGCCATCCAACCATCTCATCCTCTGTAGTCCCCTTCTCCTCCTGCCCTCAATCTTTCCCAGCATCAGGGTCTTTTCCAGTGAGTCAGCTCTTCGCATCAGGTGGCCAAAGTATTGGAGCTTTTAAAAAAAAAATGCAAATTAAGGAATTCTCAATAATCTTATAGTCTAGAAAAAGCTTGAGATGCGTCTCATCCATTTCCTTCATGGTAGCTAAGTGATCTGGAGCCTAATGAATCCAGAATCTGTGACTTCCACCTGCTGCCAAAGTAGCTCTGAAAAAGTCAAACCAGCTCAAAGTTGGGTGTCATGGAGACTCAGGTCTCCTTTGCATGAGAACCCCTTTCAGGCAGCAGAATATCTCCTGTTTCTGAACTGGACGTGAGGGTTTTCCTGCCACATTGAGGAGAGCCTGATTTGCCTTCTGGGTACATCAGAAGTGGCTCCTATGGGACTTCCTTGGTGGCTCAGTGGATGAGAATCCGCCTGCCGGTGCCAGGGACACGGATTCAATCCCTGGTCCAGGAAGATCCCACATGCCGCACCACAGCTAAGCCTGTGCACCCCAACTGCTGAACCCCACGTGCCCCAGAGTCCATGCTCTGCAGCAAGAGAAGCCACCACAGTGAGAAGCCTGCCCCCTGCAATGAAGAGTGGCCCCTGCTCTTGGCAAGTAGAGAAAGCCCTTGCGCAGCAACCAAGACCCAGTCAGTGCAACCAAAAAAAGAAGAAGTGGCCCCTGCTTTCACCAGCCACCCTGGCTTTGCTTCTCAGGTGCTGCACTGTCCTGGTCAACTCTGGGGCCCTGATCTTGGAGGAGAATAAGCTGGAGCCCCTGTGAAGTCTCCTAGGAGAGGGAAACGGGTGGAAATTCTTTCCCTGAGTGGTGTTTCTAGGAAAATACGCAACCAGAACCTGCAGCTGTTCGCTCTCCAGTATCAGCTCTAAACAGCATTTGAGTTGGCAAAAAGAAAAGTGAGAGAACAATGCGGCCTGAAGCCTGAAACTTTGGGAAACCCCTCTCCATAACGTGCGTGTTTAGGGTTACAATTTTCCTGTTTTCAGAACATAAGAGCTGTTTTCCAACTTTTCTGGGCCTGTTTTCTGGGTTTTGGTGGGTTTTTTTTTTTTTTAGTAAGTGTTTTAATGATTGAACGTGAAAAATACTTCTTGGTCGTTTTATAAACATAATCTAAATCTCACTATTTAATTGGAGCTTTTCCCCTTCTTTTCCAGAATAGACTATTTCATTACTGCCAAAATGCCAATATAGCTGGGAGAGAATGAAATTAGGATTAAATGTAATTCAGTCAGCAGCCAAAGCTCTGCACGCAAGATGCATACTTTGGACATCTGTAACTCGGGGATGCCAGCAATTTCAAAAGCTCCATCATCCACAGAAAGGAGAGTTCAGGGTAAATACACCCATCTTGGTGACCAACTCAGGCTCGTTTAAGAGCCTGAGCAGATTTGTTGGTTCTCAGGCAAAGCCGGGCAGGTTAACATAAAAGGCAGATGATGCCTTGTAAGGTTCAGACTCTAATCCTAGTTCCTGTTAGGTTAGGTGTTGGGAGTGGGGTTTGGCTTCTCTGGCCCATAGACTTGATTATCCCTGGAGCCACTTCACAGGACTGAGGTTTTAAGCAGAAATCTGAGCAGAGGACCCGCCCTCACAGAGCGTGGGAGGTGGGTGACAGGCCTGGGCTGCAGGGTCTCAGGGGCCAGGGAGGCCTGGGACCTGCCCTAGGTGGAGCTGCCTCCAAGGCTGGGAGGACCTCTCTCCCTCCCTCCAACCCCCTCCATCTCAGCCTTACCCACCTGCAGCCGCCACCCTCTGCCTCTCTTCCACAGGCGATCTGGAGAATTCAGGGACATCAGCAAACACTGGGCCATAGGTTAGAGCCCTACCTGGGTCTAGTCCCCACCTAGTTACTGGAGAGAGCTCACCGGAATGGATGTGACTGGCGTCCTGACTCATCCCTGAGACTGGAGACTTGAGGCGTCGGAAACGCCCTGTCCTCACAGGAGGGGAGCTGAACCTTCAACCTTTCACAAGTCATGCCCATCAGTCAGTAAAATGTTCCTCTTGTGAAAACTGCTGTGTGTATAATTAACAGGCAGATTCTGGACACTTTTTCATACTTTCATTGTTATTGTGAGCATGAAATTCACCCCTTAATGGAAGGCTTAATGCCAAGTGGTTTGCGTATTATCTTGACTGAGTGTAATGAGATGGTTTCAGCAAAATAAGACAAATAAGCAAAGGACACCCAACAGCTCTTTATGTCCTCAAAGCAGATGTCACCAGCAGTAACAGAAAGGGTTCTTAATTACAGTGAGGGAAACCAGTGCCTTCTGATTTATATAAAAATGAAGTGTCTTTGGGAAAGATATTGGGTAGTTCTGAAAGTATATCAGTAATAATGAGACTGGTGGCTGAAGCCACAGTCAGCGCCCTCCGAAACCGGCCTAGGGAGGCATCCCTTCCCCGTTGCCCCAGCAGGAGCCACGGGTCTGCAGCCAGCACCCAGGTGCCGAGATCATCACCCCATCCCTCCTTCTCCGGGTCACTGGCGTCGGTTCCAGTCCCTGGGTGTGTGTGTGTCCAGGTGGGTTACTTGAGCCCTAGCAGCTGAGTGAGCTGGGAGAGTGAGGCTCTGGCATTTCTAGACTCCGTGGGCAGGCAGCTCAGTGTCCCCCAGAGACTCATGAGGCAGGGTCTGTCCCAGCAAACACGGGTGCTCAGACGCCAGCCGACCACAGAGAGAGGGCCCCCTGTCCTGAAATGATACGACGCCCACCAACACCGCGATCATCAGGTGCGCTCTAATGCAAACGTTAACTGGTGTCCAGTGCTAGCACTCTCTTATTTCAGCTGGTGGCCCTTTACCATGTTAAACCCAAAGGATCTCGGCATTTGAGAGAGACTCAGAGAGAACCCCCGTTTACAGACAGAAAACAGATGCCGGAAGGCAAGTGGCTTCCCCAGAGGCCACGACGCTGCCCAGTGTCGTGTGAACTCGGTCTTCTCACCACTGCTTTTGTAGACAACTGTGCGTGTGACGGGTCTGTGCTGTGTCTCAATAAATACAGCCATTCACTCACAGTCAGCAACCGCATCACTTTCTAAAGGGAGGAGGCAGCCGCTGCCAGCACCTCCTTGCCGTCCTGAAGTCTCATGCCCCTGTGCTGTGTGTAGCTGTGGGCAGGAAGGGCAGCGGTACAGGACACGCGGGTAGAGCCCAGAAGCGTGCAATTCAGGGAGAGACACGGCCACTCGTTGCCCTTCCTGTGGTTTTCATTTTGGTCCTCAGCTTGTAACAAACGTGAAAGCAAAGCAGTGTCTTCTGACAGTTCTCGCGAGACGTTCTTCTAAGAAAGGAGGTCTGTGAAGAAACTCACTGCATATGGTTTGACTATTTAGTGCCTGATTTTCCACAGTTCTGGAGAAATTGTCAATTACGTTGGAACTTAAGCTGGTCAGCATTGGCTGTGATGTCACTCCACTTGCCTCAGGGTAGCCTCCAGCCCTGGGCTCAGTGGTTGCCTCGGGGGGTGGGGGGGGGCGCGTGCAGACACCCCAGCATCACATCCCGTGTCAGCGGGCTGGCAGACACAGGTGGCAGTGGTGACTTTCCTGAGTGTGTGAAGCCCTTGGAATGATGCGTCGCATGGAACAAAGTGTTGCCTAGATGCTATTCCTGTTTTTGTTCACCGGCCACTGGACTTCCACCATCCCTCTGTCAGTCCTCCAACAACCCCCTAAGGTCGGCAGCCCCGTTTTACAGCTGAGGAAGCCGAAGCTGAGTGAAGTGCAGTGACCTTACAGAGCTCAGTTCAAATCCAAGTCTGACTCCAAAGTAAAGAACCAGTCTGTGTGGCATTCACTCACTTAACCCTCGAATACTGAGCTGGGTTCATCACAGTCCTTGACTCGGTTGCTCCATGCAGGGCCGCCTCCTTTTTTTTTTTTTTTTTAAATATTGGAGTATAGTTGATTAACAGTGTTGTATTAGTTTCACATACAATCGCCTCTGCTGTGTGTGTTAGTCGCTCAGTTGTGTCCAACGCCCATGGACTGTACCGACCTGGCTCCTCTGTCTCAGATTCTCCAGGCAAGACTACTGGAGTGAGTTGTCATTTCCCCCTTCAGGGCATCTTCCTGACCCAGAGATCAAACCCGGGTCTCTTGCCTTGAAGGCTGATTCTTTATTCTCTGACCAGGTAACAAGTCACCTGGTTCTTTCTGGACCTAGTTTAGTTACTTCTGTACCTGACAGAGTAAACAGGATGATCAGGGGAGACAACACAGGAGTGCAGACTCCCTCCCTCTGCAGGGGGCAGTGTCCAGGGCTATGGGGCCCAAGACTCACCGACACGTAGAAAAGTCATTCCTGTTCCTTCGGCAGAGAAGCGTCTTCTCTTTTGAAGACTGTTCTCCTTCCCATGAGCTTTCACCATAAACACTTCCAGAGAATACTTTATTCTCAAAATGTTGTGAAATTAAAATTAAAACCATGTTAAAGCACCACCTTACATGTCATTTTTGTGATAAATTATCACAAACTTATAAAAGTATCAATTAAATTTGTTCCAACTAGAATATCAGATGCTGTGTGAGCTAGAATCCCTGACACAATTATTTTATTCAAACTGCTTTTAAAATCTTGAAAGCAGCTTTTCAGATTTGTAATTTACCTTCCAAAACAAAGATTCTAAGATTTTTTTAGTACCTTTGTATGTATTCCTGTATTCTATGGGGTCTGTTTTTGCATAGCTAATAGAGTCAAATTTGCTGGCATATTGAGTGCAGCACTTTCACAGCATCATCTTTCAGGATTTGAAATAGCTCAACTGGAATTCCATCAGCTCCACTAGCTTTGTTTGTAGTGATGTTTTCTAAGGCCCGCTTGACTTCACATTCCAGGATGTCTGGTTCTAGGTGAGTGATCACACCATCGTGATTATCTGGGTCATGAAGCTCTTTTTTGTACAGTTCTGTGTATTCTTGCCACCTCTTCTTAATATCTTCTGCTTCTGTTAGGTCCATACCATTTCTGTCCTTTATCAAGCCCATCTTTGCATGAAATATTCCCTTGGTATCTCTAATTTTCTTGAAGAGATCGCTAGTCTTTCCCATTCTGTTGTTTTCCTCTATTTCTTTGCATTGATCACTGAGAAAGGCTTTCTTATCTCTCCTTGCTATTCTTAGGAACTCTGCATTCAGATGCTTATATCTTTGCTTTTCTCCTTCGCCTTTTCACTTCTCTTCTTTTCATAGCTATTTGTAAGGCCTCCTCAGACAGCCATTTTGCTTGTTTGCATTTCTTTTCCATGGGGATGGTCTTGTACAATGTCACGAACCTCCATCCATAGTTCATCAGGCACTCTATCAGATCTAGTCCCTTAAATCTATTTCTCCCTTCCACTGTATAATCATAAGGGATTTGATTTAGGTCATATGTGAATGGTCTATTGGTTTTCCCCACTTTCTTCAATTTAAGTCTGAATTTGGCAATAAGGAGTTTGTGATCTGAGCCACAGTCAGCTCCCAGTCTTGTTTTTGCTGACTATATAGAGCTTCTCCATCTTTGGCTGCAGAAGATAAAATCAATCTGATTTCAGTGTTGACCATCTGGTGATGTCCATGTGTAGAGTCTTCTCTTGTGTTGTTGGAAGAGGGTGTTTGCTATGACCAGTGCGCTCTGTTGGCAAAACTCTATTAGCCTTTGCCCTGCTTCATTACGTACTCCAAGGCCAAATGTACCTGTTACTCCAGGTGTTTCTTGACTTCCCACTTTTGCATTCCAGTCCCCTGTAATGAAAAGGACATCTTTTTTGGGTGTTAGTTCTAAAAGGTCTTGTAGGTCTTCATAGAACCGTTCAACTTCAGCTTCTTCAGCATTACTGGTTGGGGCATAGGCTTGGATTACTGTGCTATTGAATGGTTTGCTTTGGAAACAAACAGAGATCATTCTGTCGTTCTTGAGATTGCATCCAAGTACTGCATTTCAGACTCTTTTGTTGACCATGATGGCTACTCCATTTCTTCTAAGGGATTCCTGCCCAGAGTAGTAGATATAATGGTCATCTGAGTTAAATTCACCCATTCCAGTCCATTTTAGTTCACTGATTCCTAGAATGTCGACATTCACTCTTGCCATCTCTCCTGTTTGACCACTTCCAATTTGCCTTGATTCATGGACCTAACATTCCAGGTTCCTATGCAATGTTGCTCTTTACATCATCAGACCTTGCTTCTATCACCAGTCACATCCACAACTGGGTATTGTTTTTGCTTTGGCTCCATCCCTTCATTCTTTCGGATTTATTTCTCCACTGATCTCCAGTAGCATATTGGGCACCTACTGACCTGGAGAGTTCCTCTTTCAGTATCCTATCATTTTGCCTTTTCATACTGTTCATGAAAAAGCAAGAGAGTTCCAGAAAAACATCTGTTTCTCCTTTATTGACTATGCCAAAGCCTTTGACTGTGTAGATCACAATAAACTGTGGAAAATTCTGAAAGAAATGGGAATACCAGACCACCTGACCTACCTCTTGAGAAACCTATATGCAGGTCAGGAAGCAACAGTTAGAACTGGACATGGAACAACAGACCAGTTCCAAATAGGAAAAGGAGTACGTCAAGGCTGTATATTGTCACCCTGCTTATTTAACTTATATGCAGCATACATCATGAGAAACGCTGGGCTGGAAGAAGCACAAGCTGGAATCAAGATTGCCAGGAGAATTATCAATAACCTCAGATATGCAGATGATACCACCCTTATGGCAGAAAGTGAAGAGGAACTAAAAAGCCTCTTGATGAAAGTGAAAGAGGAGAGTGAAAAAGTTGGCTTAAAGCTCAACATTCAGAAAACTAAGATCATGGCATCTGGTCCCATCACATCATGGGAAATAGATGGGGAAACTATGTCAGACTTTATTTTGGGGGGCTCCCAAATCGCTGCAGATGGTGATTGCAGCCATGAAATTAAAAGACGCTTACTCCTTGGAAGGAAAGTTATGCCCAACCTAGATAGCATATCCAAAAGCAGAGATATTACTTTGCCAACAAAGGTCCATCCAGTCAAGGCTATGGTTTTTCCAGTGGTCATGTACGGATGTGAGAGTTGGACTGCGAAGAAAGCTGAGTGCCGAAGAACTGATGCTTTTGAAGTGTGGTGTTGGAGAAGACTCTTGAGAGTCCCTTGGACTGCAAGGAGATCCAACCAGTCCATTCTAATGGAGATCAGTCCTGGGTGTTCATTGGAAGGATTGATGCTAAAGCTAAAACTCCAGTATTTTGGCCACCTCATGCAAAAAGTCGACTCATTGGAAAAGACCCTGATGCTGGGAGGGATTGGGGGCAGGAGGAGAAGGGGACGACAGAGGATAAGATTGCTGGATGGCATCACCGCCTCAATGGACATGAGTTTTAGTAAACTCCGGGAGTTGGTGATGGACAGGGAGGCCTGGAGTGCTGGGATTCATGGGGTCGCAAAGAGTCGGACGCGACTGAGTCACTGAACTGAATAGAGTCAAGGGCTTTCCCGGTGGCTCAGTGGTAAAGAATCCATCTTCCGATGAAGGAGACACAGGTTCAATCCCTGAGTCGGAGAGATCCCCTGGAGAAGGAAATGACAACCCACTGCAGTAATCTTGCCTGGGAAATCCCATGGACAGAGGAACCTGGTGGGCTACAGTAGTTGACGCATGGGCTTAGTTTCCACATCCCCACCCCGGGGAGACTCTTCCGAACTGGGGATCGAACCCATGTCCCTTGCGTTGGCAGGCAGATTCTTAACCACTGGACCACCAGGGAAGTCCCTGTATGTACCTTGTGTTGCCCTGGATTTTGCGTTTCTAACCCCTGTGAGGATGCACTTTGTTTCGGTGGCTCTCTCTGAAGGTTCGCCGTATGAGCTTATTTGGCCTTGGAAATTCTCACCAGTCCCGCAGATACACTGGTCTTCCTGGAAGCCGTGTGGTCTATACAGTGTCCCTGCTCACCTTCAAACCTTCCTAGCCTTCCTGCCTCGGTCACTTCTCCGAAACTCTAGCCAGTTCCCAGGCTTGCCTGTAATTGAAACCCTCAGATGTGTATGTTGAATTTGTCATTAAAATTACAAATTGAATTCAGAATCAATACTCCCTTTAAAAACAATACTCCAGATCTGAAACCTCCGGGAGGAAGGGACTCTCAAGTTCATCTGAGATGTGAATTCCTCCTCTTCCTAAATGTTTGTATTCCTATCACAATCCAGGGTTTAGTGAACCATAAAAAGTTAGAAGTTAGTGCAAACAAAGTCGCCCACAAAAATATCTCAACTGATTTAAAAGGAGACTTAGCAGATGGAGATTGTTGTTAAAAGAACTCTTACCCAACTAATGCTTTTTTTTATTTTAATCTCTGCTTATCCCAGACCTTTGTGCCTGCATGTACTGATACATCCAAATCTACCACGAACTTATTGCTAGGATGCAGTTCCTTCCAGCCCATTATGACTGGGGGAGGAAATTTTTTTAAAGGTTATCTTACAAAGCATTTCTCAGTGTTGGCTATGGCTTCACTTAATCTCTTCCAAAGTTTGACAACACTCGAAGCAGTTTACAGTGACTTTACAGTACAAATGGCCCTGTCCTGCTCGCATTTTTCCGAATACAGGCGTATTCTGATGAGATGGCGCTATTTGGGGCAACCCCTTGCCAGCAAACACGGGCCTTCCGCTAAACAAGTTGGGTCAAACTGCGTCCCCTAGTTACACTGCTGTCCCACTCTGGATGAACAAGTAGCAAAACGGAGACAATCTCAGAGTCTAAAAGCCCAAATAAAATATCGAAAGCTTCCTGTTGAGTCTAATTGGCAAATTTGATGAATAGGCCGCATGAATCAGTAGATAACCCCTCCTCACCCCACCCCATTTCCAGCACTCTTGGCAGCACCAGAGAGTCATATTTTATAAATATAAGCTGCCCTCCAGCAATTCAGTTTTCAGGAGTTGTGGGGGTGAGACTATTTTTTCTAGTCTTTTAGGGCCAGTACACAACATCTCTTGTGTTCTGCATTTTTCGTGTAGCAAATAAACGACTTATGGGCAACACAAAGGAGGGTCTTCTGCCTGCCTGGGACTCCACGGGGAAGGAAGTGTGGGTTCAACCACTCAGACTCGGGTGGGCACAGCGTGCGTGACGGGGGTTGTGCCCACCCCCTGCAGGGCGGCCTGCAGCAGCCTTTGAGTCTCCTGTTTAAATGAGACCGTTTGGGTGAGCCTGCGGGGCGGTCGGATCTGGCTGTGGTCCCCACTGTTGGAGCTGCGCCCGCCAGGGACCCCAGCCCCTCTGACGGGGGTGTCGTGGGCCTCTGTCACCCCACGCTTCCACCTCCTGTTGCTTCCGGCAGGTCAGAGCCGTCATAAGGCCTTACCCTGCAGTCCGTGGATGCTCTCCCTTCCCTTCCACCTCAGGGTTCCCTTCTCAGCGTCATAGAACAAGAGAACACTGTGTTCTTCTTTTCTTTTATTGAAATGTGTTTGTGACCTTAGGTGTCACCTTCACCGCAGTCGCTCAGAGTGAGTTCCTCCACACACTTACGTGTCCCTCTTGTGTATAGAAAGAGAGAAACTACAGGTCACTGCTGTTTTCTCCTCTTTAGAAAATGAAGCCCAGTGACCGAAAACCTCGGTCTCCGTTTTATTCTTTATGACTAGTTATGCCAGTGGGTTGCAGGGCAAATGAAAAAAAATATATATATATAATCTTCAGTTTCTGAGCAAAGTTACTGAGCATCCACTCTACTCCAGTCATTGGGGTTGGAAATACGCATGTAATTTATTCTGTGTTCTGGGAAAGAACACAGAATAAAGGAAACAGGAGGAGAAGTTCAGCATAGACGCAGACACCGTGAGCTCCCCAGGACAGACCTGGGGACAGAGATGCTTCTGGAAAGAGAGGAGGAGTGCAGGGGGCCGTGGAGAGCCGGTGAGTAGGTGTGGGAGGCTCATCTGGCCGCGCTGTCGGATGGGCTGGGGACGGGGGTTGGGGGGAGTTGGGAAACAGGCCTCTAGGCCCCATAGCTGGCTCTGCCCACCGTGGCGCACCTTCTCAGGCCCCCAGCCTCCCATAACCCAGGCATTCTGGCCTGAAGCCCCTTGTGACGACCCCCATCTGCAGGAAACACCCCCAGAGTGCGGGCTCTGGGAAGAGGCGCTGGGGACCAGCAATGCCCCCGACCCGCACCCAGCGCTTTCCGTCAGCCGGGAGCCCACACGCCCATGCAGATTCCCCCTGGTTTGGGTTGTGGCGACGCGTTGGGGTGTGGTGTGAGCAGACTGGAGCGTCTCTGGGGGTCTGAGTTACAGAGCCCAGAAGACTGCATGATGCCCCTTTCTTTTATAAAGCCATTTGAAGTGGCACAGGACTTCCTGGGTCCGCGGGTGCCGGGCCCTCCGAGCTGACTGCCTCGGCCCCGTGGGGCTCTAGCTGTCTGGGCTCCAGCGCTGCTATTGCAGGATTTCCTCTGGTTTAGATTTTGTAGGCTCTTTGTTTCCGCTTGTGATGGCTTATCTGCCCACTCTATCGAGTTTTGACTTCCCTACGATCCCGTCCGCCATTTCCAGGGCCTCGCCTGATGACCCCGGGCAGCCTCGCTCTCATGTGGCAGCCGCTGCACCCAGGATCCAGAACGTTGTTTGTTTCCCATTTGCTGACTGGCAGGCTTTTGAGCCGCTTCCAGTTTTTGATTGTTGGGAATCTGATTACAGCTTTTGGCATACATCTGTGTATGGTCGCATATCTCTTGGTAATTTTTCAGGGGGATAGCAGTCTTGGGTGGTTTACTGTGGTCTTAAAAGCCCACAAAGATAAGGCTGAGCCCAGGGCTTCTCTGTAAGAATGCGTTTCTACTTGAATATAAGAATGTAAGGGAGCTTTGGTCGTGAGAAAGAAGCAAGTGCTTGTGGAGACCTGTCGGAAGACCCCAGACACACTCAAGTCAGGGGACCGTGAACTCACCGTCCCCAGAAGCACACGGTGGGGGTGTGTCTCTTGATCACCTAAGCTGACGATGTCATTTGTGCCGAGTCTGAGCAGGTGAGCGTCCTCTGACTGATGGGTGTCCAGCCCACTTGACAGAGGCCTCCCAGCAACAGAGGCACCCAGAGTCCAGGTTTCCTGCCATCTGGGGCATCTCTGGACCATTCTGTCTCAAGCTTCTCAAAGTCTGGCCATTCTGGGGAAACAGAGGTGAAGGAAGAATTTCCACTTTGCCGACAGAGGCTGGGAAGGGATGAAGGGAGAGCTGTGTCCATGGCAGTGGTGGGTGGGGGTGCCGACCTGGCTCAGGGCTGCCGCTGAGCAGACCGGCCTCCAGCCAGGGAGGCACACGGGCCCCTCACCTTCACCTCCACGGGGAGGCGGCCATGGCTACAGAGCAAGTACCGTGTACTTGGAAGCCAGGAGGAGGTGTGGGCCAAGCACAAAGCTGTCAGTCTGTAAAGGGCACCAACCTTTATTGAAGCAAGAACTGAATTCAGTTAAACTTTAAAAAAGAAAGAAAGAAAGGAAAAACCAGTTTAAAAAAAAGGAAAGCTCTGAAAAGAAAGTTGCTTTCATGGGGCTGTCCCTGGGAAGACAGGCCTTGTGGTTGGAAGGAGCCGTCTGGTCAGCTCCCTGAGAGCAGGGCACCCCCAGAGCAGGAGGACACCCCCAGGGCAGGGCACGCTGGGATTACAAGAGAGAGTCCGTCGCTTGCCGGGGGACCCGTCGGTTTGGGCCAGCACTGGTTTGCTTGGGACAATTGAAATGCCCCGCGTCAGCTGGCCTCTCACTGTCCCCTAGATGGACGCAGAGCAGAGCCAACCGTTGGTCCACATGCTTGAGACGCTACTGGTTACTGGCCCTGCCAGGACGCTGGTGAGTCTCGGCCAGGACCTGGGCTCACAGCTGCTCTTTCTGCCTGTCTCCCCAGCTGTTTTTGGCCCAGAGCCAAGCACTGCCCACCTGCCCCATCCTGCTCTGGGGGCTGCAATCCCAGTTCTAGTGGAAGAGACTCTAGGGGGACATGGCACCTGGCTTGTAATTGGCTTATAGGGCATCGGAGACAATGATCAAAAGGCTGAAGGGGCAGAAGTTACAGCAGTGAAAAATGGAGGGGCAACCACTGGAAACGAACTTCTGCTTTTCAAGTGGATTCTTCTGAAGCAGTCAGTGTGTGAACACTGGAGCATCAAAGTCATCCAACTACCTAGGTCGATTTTCAAGAATCTTCCCCAGTATCTCTCCTCCTCCCAAAGCCTCTGGAAGGCAGGTTTGTTCTATAGTGACCAACATTAGAGCAATGTTAGTGACAAAGAAATAGATTGAATGATGCTTTTTCACTTAAGAATTTCTGGGTTTCTTTTTTTTCTTAAACCACTGACATTTCACTTTATGCGACCCTTTTTTGGTGTAAATCGAGGCTGGGATGGTGAGTGGGGAACACTTATTTATGTGCTATGCTTCCTCTCTTTTCCTCATATTCTATCACTAAGGATATTGACTTGAAAACAGGATCTTAGTACCCAGTGAGCTCACCTACTGCTGGTTTCCCCCCAGACATTCCAGGCTTTGTGACATCAGTGTGTCCTGCTCGGGGTGTCATTTGAAGAGCAGGCATCTGGAAATGATGAAATCCTGAACAACAAAGTCTTGTTTTCAGGAAGAGGCGTTCGTGGGGGAGGGAAAGGAAAGGAAGCTTCCTGTGCGCACCTACTGTGTGCCGAGCACCCCGCCTGTCTCCTGGTGGTGGTGCTCTGCTGAGATGGACGCGATCAGAACAGGTGAAACCCCGGTCAGCCAAAACCGCCCCAGCTTTCCTCCGATTTCCCAAATGCTGCTGCTGCGGTGTTTGTTGTAACTAAATAAACTGCGTGTCAAGTATCAAGGATTTATTGACTCTTCAGTCAGAATGCAGCATTTGAATGCGTTTATGACTTATTTGTCAAAAAACCAGGATGTGATGATACAGCAGTATATGGTGGACAAGTCTCCATGTCTGCTCAATGAAATGAAACTAACACAAGAGAAGTTTCCATTCATAAATACCTTTTCTTTAAAATACCTGAAAGACATGCATTAAAAAAGACACACGTGGTCCCCGTGAATTATCTTGTTCCACTATATTTCCACATGGTACCCTCATTTTAAAACTTTTTGCATCAGAAAGTTCTTTCGAACAGCAGAAAGTCAGGCAGTGAGGAACAACCATTCAGTACCAGAAGAATGACTGTAAATTTTGCAGAGTTTGAAAAGTTATTCCTGCAAGGGTTTTCGATAGTGTGGGCGTCTGTTATGACAGCAAGTGAAAGACTTAAAGTTCCAACTGTGTCATCGTTACGCACAGGAAAGACAGTAACGCGTAAAGCAAGCAGGACGCTGGTGGAGGCAGGGAGGGGCTGCCGTTCCCTTCCGTGTATGTCAGCCTGCGGGCCTCTCGGGCGGGGGGAGAGAAACATTCGGTCTGTGTTTTCTGGAGTGTTTCATAGGCCAGTGCAGCCGAAGACAAAGCGGTGACCCCCGCATCCTGGGTGGGGAGCGGAGGAGTCGGCCCCTTCTCAAACGTGAATCCACTTGGCCCGGGGCCACTGGAGACTAGATTGGTTTCTGGGTTCAGATTGACAGGGGGCTTAATCTGGAATGCGGCTCTGAAACCAGTTTTCATCGTGTGGCACGTCCGGTGCCAATCTGTGTGGAGACGTTGTCACAAGCAATAACTTGTCACGGAGACATGCCGGAGTGAACTGAGGAGGCTGAGGAGAGGGGTCTGGTGTCAGCCGTGACGTTCCAGTGAGCAGGCCTCGGTCTCGTAAAGGCAGTGAAAGCATCTCTCACCACTGTCTTCTGTGAAGGGCCGCATAAGCAGATAGCTGTTGAGGGGAAAAGGTTTAAAAATTATACACTTCAGAAACATAAGTTTTGAAGGGTAGTTTTTACTTTTGTTTTGTTTGGCGACACCACTCAGCTCCTGGGATCTTAGTTCCCCGACCAGGGACTGAACCCAGGCCCTGTGCAGTGAAAGCACCAAGACCTAACCACTGGACAAGCAGGGAGTCCCCAAGGAGCAGTGTGGAGTTTCTGGTTCATTTCCATCCATTCCCCCAGACAAGCCTTGCAGTAGTTCTGTGAGGTGGTGTCAGGTTGAGCTGTGCTTCGTGGAGGAGGAAGCCGAGGCTGCCGCGGGCCCTCTGACCCTCCCCGGGCAGTGGAGATGGCCTCAGACCGGCCTTCCGACCCCACGGCCACCGCCCTCGGGGTCTGACCACCTGCCTGCCCCGCACCCCCAGCAGCCCCAGGAGTGGAGCCCTGCCAGGAATTCCGGCCCAACTCGGCTCCTGGACGCTGGGCTCCAGACCATGGGTGTAAAGGTCTGCTGTGGTCTCATTTGCTTTTCATTCAAACACAGAACAGTTTCCCTGCAATAGCTTCTTTCTGCTTTTTAAATCAAAGTTGCTCTAACAGTTCAGGCTGTGCTTACTCATTTTTAAAGCGATCTGGGCCCTTGTTTTTGTCTTGTGTGTGTGTGTGTGTGTGTGAGCTTTATTTTTCTCAAGCTGCTGCCTCGAGGCTGCGGTTCAGACACTCTTTCACTGAGGATTTCTGTCTTTGCTCAGACTGAGAGTAGAGCTCGGGCAGCTTTATGAACCCAGGCGTGGGGCAGGCTCCGTGTGTGTTTACAGAGCTGTGCAGTGCTACGGGATTGCTGGTGAGGGGATCCTCAGGAGAGACAATCTCCTTTCCCCTGCAGAGGTTTTTCTCTAAGACTGAACTCCGTGTCTTGCCTCCTCCCCCTGCACATGCGGCTCCTGGGCTGGAGCACCCCGGTGCCCTGCAGTCAGCCCACAGGCAGACAAGCTCTGCAGAGGAGGAGTCGAGGACCCTGCCAGCCACAGCGCCCACTCCCCTGGCCCAGGTTCCCCACGGGGGTGCTGGCGGGCCGCACTGCGCTTGGTGGGCTGCGAGGGGAGCTGGTGAGGCTGGGGGGCCCCCGGGCCAGGCCTGCCCCATGGTCTCCCTGCTGAGTGCTCCGGCAGGCCCGGTTGGGTGTTCCTGGGCAGGATCCTGGGGGGAGGTTTATTGCAAAGGACAGTCTGTCTTAAGAAAAGTCACTGAAGCAAATCAGCAGAGCGCCGAGAGCCAGGTGACAGCACAGGAGAGCGTCTACCCAGAACACGAGCCCTTGATGGGAGCTGTAGGCTCAGAACTCTTCCGTTGTCACCACAGTCCAGCCTGAGACAGAACCCTGCAGCCAGGGACCCTGCAGACCCTGCCTCAGGACTCACTTGGGGCGCCTCCACGGAACTCCTACCAAGAAACAAGAGCTCTTGCTCATAGCTAATCAATTTTGAAAGCGGTCAAATAGGAAAGTTTCTTTTTTCCTACCCCCCCCTCTTTTTTTTAATCAACAAAAAACCTTTTTTGTGTCCTTTCAGACCGTTTTTCACGTACTGTTAGCGTACAGTCCTGCATGCCACTTTTGCTGTTTGACACTGAAGGGAGGAAGCCAGGAGTGCCGCACTTTTCGTCTGAGTGCAGAGGAGGCCGTGTGGTCCTCTGACAGTTTTGCTCCAGTCTCAGCCCGGTCTCTGTCTTGACCCATCCCTCACCTCAGGGTTTAGCTTAAAACCCCCATGCCACATTTCAGTAATTCTCACCGTATTTCAAACTTTTACTCTATTTTTTATGGTGATCTTTGGTGTTATGTATCACGAGGTATGGGCTTCCCTTGCAGCTCAGTTGGTAAAAAATCTGCCTGCCATGCAGGAGGTCTGGGTTGGTATGCCTGTACGTGCCCCGAAGACCCCACAGGGAGAATGTCCCCCGGGCACAGAGCTTGCAGAGGGGCAGGGAAGAGGGGCTCCTTGAAGGCTCTGGCAGGAGAGATGGCGGGTTCCCAGCAAGCGGAGCATCGGGGTTGGCGAGCCTATAACATCCACCATCCCTGGGGCAGCTCAGGAAGGGAGCAGAGGGTGGGGGAGAGCTCACAAGCTGGAGCTCCAACCTGGAAGACAGCCCCCAGCCCCTGCCCCAACCTCTGGAGCATCTCAAGATCAGGAGCGAACGCCCTCGCCCAGGCCCCCTGAGGCCCCTCGTCCCTTGCGTGTCCAAGCAAAGAAAGCGGAGGCCTGGAGGGCAGTCCCTCCCAAACCACTTGCAGGGGTGGTGTTCTCACCACCTCAGGGCAAGAGCAGGCTTCCTTGAGGCTCAAGAAGCTTTGTGGACGGGTGAGCCATGCTGGCGACCCCAGGCTGCCCCACGTCCAGGGCTCTCCAGGCCAACCACTCCCGTCCGCACCGCGTTTAGCGGCGGCTCTGCAGGTGCAGGCGGAGGGACCCCTGTCTCGTGTGTCACTGCCTCTGTGCACCCCCGGGAAAGGAGGATTGCAGAGTGGGTGCGGGGTGAACAGGTGGGCGTGCTCTCACCCGTTGTAACTGAAGAACAGCGAGCTGGAATCTGAAAGTGTTGGCAACATTGGTACTGGAATAGCCTCGAACTTTCCAGTTTCTCCTGCAGTCACACTGCAGTCACACACACAGTCTTACCCCTGTGTAGTTCCGATCTTGACTTGCCAAAATACAATGCTTTTAAAGTAAAAGAAGGGCTTCCCCGGAGGCTCAGGTGATAAAGAATCCACCTGCAATTCAGGAGACCCAGGTTCAATCCCTGGGTTGGGAAGATCCCCTGAAGGAGGAAATGGCAACCCACTCCAGTATCCTTGCCTGGACAATCCCATGGACAGAGGAGCCTGGCGGGCTGCAGTCCATGGGGTCGCAAAGTGCTGGACTCCACTGAGCAACTGAGCACACAAAGCACAAGAAAATGAGCTTTGGCCTCAATTGCATATGGCACGTGCACGCAGGCACACACATGTGCCCAGGTATTCACACTCACCCTGCTTAACTGGGGAGGAGCAGGGAGAAGGTCCTGATCGCTGTGTCTCAACCGTGCATTTTCAGAAGCCTTACACCTATTTAGATGGTATTTCTCAACCAAATACATGGCTCTTAAAAGTTCTGATAAACGTAAGCATTTAAACAGTCCTGGGAAGTGAGAATATTCCTTTCAACTCAGGCTTGCATGGTTATAAATAGAAAGGCCTCCTCTAATCTCAGAATCTTAAAAAGAAACCTTGATGTTGTTACGTGATTACCTAAAGGAATGCCTTCCTCTTTGGGCCGGAAGGATATTTTTAAGAGAATGCGAAGCTCGTGACAGGAATTATCGATACCTTTGGAATTCTCCCGTCCAGTGACGGGGTCATTACCTGGGAATGGTTCAGGGACTGCATGACGCCAGTCCCCACGCTGTTTAAAGTGGAGCATAGCTTCGTGAAAGAGTGAGAAAGCGAGGATGTGCCTTTGTGCGTTATTCTCGCCGTGATGAATGATGCTTGTTTTCCTCTCCACTTTAATTAGAATGTTTCTACATTTGCCAAAGAAAATGTTGGAATGGAGACAAAAACCCGAAATTATAGGAACAGGGCTTGATGTAATAGCTTATTTGTAAAGGAAACACAACTTGTTTGGTATTTTATTGAAACAGGAAGTTCAGAACCTCGGCACACACAAGTACAACAAATTCTCAGGTGCTCGTTGAGTCATCTGTTGTTGGAAATAGTCTCCTGGTAGTTTTCCCCTGGATTTACTTTTTTATCTTCATTTTGGTAATTTTTTTTTTTTTTTAAGCAGTGGGAGTGGATGGATATAGGAAATTGCATAGAGATTCAGTGAGAAGTTGGTTACATTTTTTTAAGTATCTGCTACCAAGTTTAAATAAAGTGGGGAATTCTCTCCTTTTCCATATGTATATATGCAGTTTGGGTAGCTACCTATGTACGAAATGAGGAAAAACAAAGGGAAATGAGCATTTACATCAATTTTGTTGCTATTTCAAAAGTAGTCATTGGTGAGAGGAATGTATTTGAGGTTAATACAAATTTCAATTTGATATGCTAAAAAAAAAGTACTGAATTAATGTAAGAGTCTTTTTTTTTAATCAATATTGTAAGTTCAGAATTTAACTGAAAATATAAAACCCAAATGATTTATATATAGTAAGTTGAACTGTAAAGGTTAAAAAAAAAAAGAAAAACTTTGTGGATCCATGTTCTATTTACTGTTGTCTAATAAAGTAAGCTTTTCACAGCAGAAACTAGAATCATTTTGCTTCCCAGTGTTAAAAACTTACAGACATGATTGAACTGAGTTCATGTTAAATCAGAAATCTTCAGATTTAATTTTCTATCCTTTTTTTTTTCTTGCTCATTCTATTTTTTTTTAATTGGAAGATGATTGCTTTGCAATGTTGTGCTGCTTTCTGCCATGCATCAGCATGAATCAGCCACAGGTATACGTATGTCCCCTCCCCCTTAAGCCTCCTTCCTGCCCCCCTCCCACCCCACCCCAGCCCTCTGGGTTGTCACGGAGACCAAGGTGAGCTCCCTATGCAAAGCAGGGAGCCAATTCCCGCTGGCTCTCTGCTTTGCATATGGAGGTCTATATGTTTCAGTGCTACTCTCTCAATTCATCCCACCCTCTCCTTACCCACCATGTCCCATCCTTTTCTGAAAGACTAGGCTGGGCTGGTGCTTTAAAACATGCGAAAACTGCAGGATGCAAAACCCTGGCAAGAGCTCAGCTTTGTGAAAACTCACTGGTGCGCTAACAAGCCAGGAGCTGCTTCCGGGGCAGGGTCCCCGGAGAGCGCCTGGGAGTCGGGGTCCCAGCCAGCGAGCTCCAGTGCTCCTTTAACTTGGGTGGCCTGGGCGTCCACCCTCTGCTACGGCACAGTTACAGAGTGCCGTCCGTTCAGACACACCCCGAAGCTGCAGGCGCACACTATTCAGGAGCCTTGGAAAGGGGCAGCTGCTAACCAAGGCCTGCTCCTTCCAGAAGCAGCACTGCCTGTCTCTTTGCAAACTAAGACTTTAAAAAAACAAAGAGCAACTTGAGGTTCAAAGCAAAATTGAGGGGAAGGTACAGGGGTTTCCCATAAACCCTGACCTACACTCACATAGCCTCCCCAGTTATCAACCGCCCCCCCCACCCCCAGATACTATCTTTGTTACAACTGATGAAACTGCATAGACACATCTCATCACCCACAGGCAGAGTTCACATTCCAGTTCGCTCTTGGTGTTGTCCATCCTGTGCGTTTGGACAAGTGTATAATGACATGTGTCCATCCTTACAGTGTCGTGTGGAAGAGTTTCACTGCCCTAAAAGTCCTATTTTTCCCCCATTCATTCCTCTACCAACCCCTGGAAACTCTGATCTTTTCAAATTGCCTTCCTTCACACAGAAATATGCATTTAAGGTTTCTCCTTGTCTTTCATGGCTTGATGGTTCATTTATTTTTGGTGCTGAGTAATATACCACTGTCTGGACGTACCCTCATTTTATTTAGCCATTCACTACTGAAGGATATTAGTTGTTTGCAAGTATTAACAATGATGAATACAAGTGTCATAAGCGCTGGTGTGCAGGTTTTTGTGTGGACATGGATCAGCACTGAGGAGTGTGATTGCTGGACTGTATAGTAAGAATGTGTTTAGTTTTCTAAGAAACCAGCAAACTGTCTCTCAAAGTGACTGTACCATTTCACATTCCCATTGGCAGTGAACAAGAGTTCCTGTGGCCCCACACCTCGTCAGCATTTGGTGTTGTCAGTGTCTGGATTTTGGTCATTATAATGGGCGTGCAGCGGGCTTCCCTGGTGGCTCAGTGGTAAAGAATCCACCTGCTAATGCAGGAGAGTAGGGTTCAATCCCCTGGAGAAGGAAATGGCAGCCCACCCCAGGATTCATGCCTGGAGAATTCCATGGACAGAGAGGCCAGGGCGGGCTCTGGTCCATGGGGTGACAAAGAGTTGGACACGGCTTCGCGACTAAAGAACAACAACAGCGAGCATGCAGTGTTCGTGTTTTTCTGATGACGTACCGTGTGGGACACATGCAAATGAGCTCCTCTGCCCTCTGTGGACCATCTTTGGTGAGGTGTCTGTTAAGGTCCGTGGCTCACCTTCTAGCCCAGGAGGTACCTCCTTTTGAAGTCTGCAAGCCTGCCACTTTCAGCATATTTATGGTACCCCCGCATCGTCGGTGTAAACTTGGGGTATGGTTCTGCTCCTGGGTCTGCCCCTCAGGGCTCCTCGTGGGCTTGTTCTGTGCTCACACTGTGCGGGTCCTGCAACACACGCCCATCTCGAAGGAAGGTCTGGGCTTGCAATGCCCCACTCCTGCTTTTGAGACTCACCCGAGACTATAAATGTGACAAGACAGGAAGTTTATGGCTCTGTGACGAAAGATTTCTTCTAGTTAGATTTCCTTTTCATTACCTAAGTAACACTGAACAAAACAGTATTACCATGAAATGCGAGAGAGGAACCTGCATGCATTTGTGTAAACGCGAGGCTTTGGTTGCTTACTTTTTGTCATCTTTGGGTTGGTCAGTGATGAAGGTAACTAACCCTAGAAACACTGTGAGGCAGTAGGGGAAGGTCTGGAAGCCCACTCTGCCCCCAGACACGCTGGGTCACTTTTCGAGCTGCAGACACCCTCACTTAGAGGCTGCGCTGCCCAAGCGACGCAGTGCCTGGAGGAAGTGCAGCCCGCTGCTTGTTGAACATGGTTTGATGAGCAAACCTTGAGGCAAGTAAAAAGCGGGCACACCTGTCCAGGAACGCTGCCTGCGCCCACGCAGAGAGAGAACGGCCCTGCAGAGGTGGCTTGAGGCCCCTGGATCAGCGTCACCAGCCTTGCAGCCCCACACAGCGAACCCTGGAGTCATCTTCGCCCCTGCTTCCAGGGCCTCGGAGCCCCCAGCTGTGTCTCCCAGGGGTCTCTTCCCTCCACTTCCACTGCCTTCAGCTTGCCTCAGAGATGTGTCTTTGGAAAACATAGACATCATCCTATTATCATCTGCTTTTACATCCCTTTTGACTTCCCTTTGCCTGCAAGATCAAGTTCAAACTCTGTAAGGAGACATTCAAGACCTCGCCCAAAACTTGTTCTCAGCCCACCTTCCCACTGTCCCGAAATGCCAGACATAGGACTACCCACGGTGTCCAAAACCCAGCTGTGTGTGTCTGTCTGTCCCCTGCCAGGGCTCCCCATCACTCCCCACCATGCCCCCACCCCACACACATCCTTTTCCTAATTATCCTAGGGACAAGCTTTTCTGGGAAGCATTCCCCAGACTTTCCAGGAAAAATTAATTTCACCTTTTGTTATGGTTTTACAGTATTGTTTTCGTATCACCAGTATAAATTGTTGTTGTTGATCAGTCATGTCCGACTCTTTGTGAACCCATGAACTGTAGCCTGCCAGGCTCCTCCCATCCATGGGATTTCCCAGGCAAGAATGCTGGAACAGGTTGCCCTTTCCTTCTCCAGGGGATCTTCCCAACCCAGGGATTGAATCTGGGTCTTTTGCATTGGCTGGTGGATTCTTTTACTGCTGGGCCACCAGGAAAGCCCACCAGTGTAAATACTGCAGTATAATAAGGATCATTCATGTAACTTGGAGAAGGCAATGGCAACCCACTCCAGTACTGTTGCCTGGAGAATCCCATGGATGCAGGAGCCTGGTAGGGTGCAGTCCGTGGGGTCGCTGAGAGTCAGACACGACTGAGCGACTTCACTTTAACTTTTCACTTTCATGCATTGGAGAAGGAAATGGCAACCCACTCCAGTATTCTTGCCTGGAGAATCCCAGGGATGGCAGAGCCTGGGGGCCTGCCGTCTATGGGGTCACACAGAGTAGGACACGACTGAAGCGACTTAGCAGCAGCAGCATGTAATTTAGTTTAATAAATTGTGTATGTAGATCTTTTCTGCTAGATTATGAACTTCTTGGGAGAAAGGTCCACATTTTTGCTTTTATTTATTTTTTTTCTTTTTTTGTTGCCTGCATCATACACTGAAGATACCTGTATCTTGGGTTGAAACAGACTCTGACTAGAGGGGGTAACACAGCAGTGGGTTCTGTCAGGCTCTGATTGGAAGGGGGTGACATAGCAGTGGGTCCTGTCAGGCTCTGACTGGAGGGGGTGACACAGCAGTGGGTCCTGTCAGGCTCTGACTGGAGGGGGTGACAGCAGTGGGTTCTGTCAGGCTCTGACTGGAGGGGGTGACACAGCAGTGGGTCCTGTCAGGCTCTGACTGGAGGGGGTGACACAGCAGTGGGTCCTGTCAGGCTCTGACTGGAGGGGGTGACACAGCAGTGGGCACTGTCAGGCAAGCGTATGCTCCTCAGTTCTCTCTAGTCACAACAAAGATTTGGAGTGACGGACATTGAAGCCCTCAGGTGCCACAGCTCTCGGGTCTTGGACAGACCGTGTTATAGCTCTCGGGTCTTGGACAGACCATATTATAGCTCTTAGACAGATCAGTGTTACAGCTCCGTGTTACAGCTCTGTTTTATTTAGAAAATAGCAGGAAAATCCATCCTCGAGGCGTGAGGGCATGCCGACCCAAAGATGCGAAGAGAAGAGTGCCCTAGGGGCACTAGGGCCCTAGGGGCCAGAGAGAGACCTGGCCCTTTGGCTCCTCTTTTTATATGTTTTTTCCTCTCCCTGGGCCTGCCCTATATAAATTGGGCTAGCCAGGAGTGTTTGTTCTACCTGAGGTCTTCACTCTGGTCCTTGAACCTTCTTTTGTTCTATTTTCACGGGCTTTTCCCTTCCTTATCTTTTAGCCACCGCCATTCTGGACTCCTGTTTCCTATTCTAACTACCTAATAATACCATACAAGTCGAGGTCTGAAAGGCCTGTGTCCTGGAGCAGAAAGATTCAGGACAGTGCTTGTTGGGAGGATGGAAAGTCTTTAGGAGCCACATTGGTAGAGGGCTGAAGTCCAAACAAAGGTCATGACCCAGGTCATTTGGAGCCCAAAAGAGACGCGTTCTCTGATTGTTGTGAGGATTTCTGGGCAGCAGGGTGAAGGCAGATGAAGCTGGATCTGAGAGCCCTGGCAGGAGGCATCCTGGCCTCCACGTACCATAGACCCTGGTGGTGGCCCTGCAGCCGCTGCACTGGGGGCGGGGGCGGAAGTGGGAGGCCTGGAGCGTGCCCATGGGCAGGCCTCTCGCCTCATCCGCTTCCTCTCCTGCTGGACTCGTGGGCAGCCTTTGTTGTGGGCTAGTCGGTGTGTCACCCCGATGTTTACAGCCTCAGGTATGTGTAGACAGATCTTATCTCCTTCCCGCTTAGTCACCTCTTGGCCCGGCTCTCCTAGTTCATTCTTTTCACCTCTGCCCCTGTGTCTGACCTCTTGCCACTCTCGCAGGGGTGTTTGTTTGTGCTGTTGGATTTTATTCCATCTTGATTAGTTTAAGAGATGCAGTAAATTAAATATGGCCAGCAAGTATGGTCTTGAAGGAAAAAAAGTTACACACGTATGTATTAGTGTGTGTGTGAAGCGCGGGTGTCATAAGCCCCGGCATCTGTGGCGTCCCACAGGTCTTGGTCTGCAGTCTTTGTTCTCCCAGTTTCCCCAGGAAGGAGTCCACTCTAATTTTTCCTTTTTTTAGGAAGAAAAATCAGAAAGTGACAGGTGCCTAGTGTCTGGTTCTCCTTGAGAACACATCTGTGTGAGTCTCGGGGTCTGTAGGACTGTGCTTATTTTCATGATCCTGTGAATATATATGCTTCTCAAGAGGGCCTGCTCTCTTTTGTCATCAAATCTCTCATCTTTTTTCTTCTTAGTTTTTCCCTCCTCTTCCCCGTTCCATGTCTGGTCTCTAGTGAGCATGTCAGAAAATCCTGGTTGAAAACACTTCTAGAAAAAAGTGTAGGAGAAAATCTTCATGACCCTTGGGGCAGGGAGCAAAGATTTCTTAGGACACAAACCCAAGCACAAGCATTAACCATTGGTAAACTGAGCCTCATTGTAATGAAAGTTATATTTGAAAGACACCATTAAGAAAATGAAAAGGCAAGCCCCAGACAGGAAGGAAATAGTCTCATACATTTGACAAGGAACTTATATTCAGAATATATAAAGAATTCTTAAACCCTACCCAGGGCATGATATAAGAACAGAACCTCACAAAAGAAGTTATGTCAAACATTATTAGTCATCTGTGAAAGTGTTAGTTGCTCAGTCGTGTCCGAATCTTTGTGACCCCCTGGACATGTAGCCCACCAGGCTCTTCTGTCCATGGAATTCTCTAGGGAAGAGTTCTGCAGTGAGCAGCCATTCCCTTCTCCAGGGGATCTTCCCGACCCGGAGATTGAACCCAGGTCTCCCACATTGCAGGCAGATTCTTGACTTTATTAGTCATCTAGGAAATGCAAAATAAAATCACAGCAAGCTTGCGGCCACTCGCCCACTATGGTCAAATTAATGCCAAGACTAAAACGCTAACTTCTGGCACAGACGTAGAGCAACCGGAACTCGCAGTTTGCTCACAGGAGTATAAAACAGCGCAAACGCTGTAGAGAACTGTTTGGCAGTTTCCTACTAAAGCTTAGTGTATACCTCACAAACGTCCAGGAATTCCACTCCTAGGTATTTACCGGAGAGAAAGGAAAGCCTCCATCAACAAAAAGACCTGTAACAGTCCACAGCAGCCTTATTCGTGATATCTAATAGCTGGGAAAACCCAGATGTCCATCAACAGGTGAATGGATGAGAACTGTGGTGTGTTCATCCAGTAGCACAGCAATAAACATGTCCGTTATTGTTCAGTTGCTCAGTCGTGTCCGACTTCTTTTGACCCCATGGACTGCAGCACATCAGGCTTCCCTGTCCTTCACTATCTCCTCGAGTTTGCTCAAACTCATGTCCGTTGAGTCGGTGATGCCATCCACCCACCTCATCCTGTCGCTGTCTTCTGCCTTCGATCTTTGCCAGAATCAGGGTCTTTTCCAGTGAGTCAGCTGTTCGCATCAGGTGGCTGAAGCAAAGCAACTGCGTGTGAGCCATGAAAGGTGTTCACAGCACGTGTGTGTGTGCGCGCATGGACAGTGCGTGTCCTTCCCTTCATGTGAGCTCCAGGGGCAGGCCACAGCGGTCCAGGGCTGGGGGCTGCATTCAGTGCAGGAGACACGGGGAGCCCTGGGAGTGACGGGCATGTGGTCACGGGGGTGTATGCATTTTTCAAAATCATCAGATGATGATGTTTAAAATGGGAACATTTTGGCAGCCTCCCTGGCAGTCCAGTGGTTAAGGCTTCGTGCTTCCACTGCAAGGGGTGGGGTTCCATCCCCTGGTTGGGGAACTAAGATTCCACATGCCATGAAGCACGGCAGATAGACAGACAGATGATAGATCGCAGAAGAATAAGTTAAGCACATACGCATTGCCAGAAAATGAGACTGTTGGTGGTTTCCTCACGCATGTGAATCTAAGGTAGTGTGTGGCCCATGCCAAGGACGTTTGCAGTGTAAGATTTAACTGATGCTGGAGACATTGGCAGCGGGTGCATGGGAGGGTAGTTGGGAACATCTCCCCACTTTGAGTAAGTTACATAGGTACGAATTACTTATAAGGCTGAGCTGGGTTTCCCACCAGTGAATGAGAAGTAGCCATGCAAGGTTATAGAAGGAGATCAGAGCTCGGAAACTGTCGCTGTCACGCTCGTTCCTGAGTTTGCACAGTCACTATAATGCTTGCGGTGATTCTCTGCAACGGGAAAAAGCAGGTCTAGTAAGGTGTTTCATCTCCACCAATTGGTGGTCTTGTTACTAACATAACAGTGGAGGTGGAGACCAGAGGGGCCAGGTCCTTGGAGCCCCTTCCTCAGCCACCCTCGCCCCCCGCCGCTGCAGGCTGGCTCCCCAGCGCTGCGGGCTCTGTGCGGCTCCCACATCGCCCGCTTCCCAGGACGATTCTTCCGCAGCAGGTGGGCATGTGCACCCACCATCCCATGATGTTTCAGCCAAAAGCAAAGCCTTTGAAAGAGGAACAGAAGCAGGACCATTCAGATCTGGTCTGTGTTGAGACTCCAGTACCCAAATGATGAATTTAAGCAGGGAGGAAAAAAAAAAAACAAACCCAACTCCCTAATAAACCTCCAAGACTATTTAAGTGGGTTTTATAATATGATGGGGTATTCCAGTGAGTGTCTAAATTCCCCAGCATATTTTTGTAATATAGGCAAAACTTTTGAGAATTATCAACTTAAGTGCAGTAGAAGCTTTTGAAATTAGCTGGGGGGAAATTGGGTTGCTAAGTACAAAAGTGTAACAGCAAAGAAGTTAATCAGAAGGAATGGTCGAGTCAAAACTGTCCAGGCAGAAAGAGCAGTTGAACGTTATCCAGCACCACCGCTCCTCCTCACAGGCGACAGCTCAGCCTGGAGACGTGAAGTCAGCCCCACTGCACCCCTTCTGCTCTTTCCTGAAAACCGACCGCTCCTTCTCACACCTACGCCTGCTCCGTAAGGGGGGCGGGAGTCGGGGATCTTGAGCCCACTGCCAGCTATGAGCAGAGAACCAGCAGGAACCCTGGAGCCCAGCACCCTGTTCTTCCTGGGCTCCTAAAATCTACAACAGTCATCACATTCGGGACCTTTTTTATCCCCTTTTCCTGCCGCTGACATCCTGAAGGGATCTTTCCTTGCTGTGAGCTTGTCAGATGCTCTTCTCTGCCCCTGCCCTGGGCTGCTCCTCCCTTGGGGTGTCACGTCCATTGAAGGAGAACTGGTTTTGCTCAGGGATAATGGTTTTGAAACCTAAGGACATGGGGGTCCCTGTCCCCTCTCTGTGACTCTTGTTCCCAGAAACCACGCGGGGAGGATCATCAGGAAGACATTACGGCCAGGGCTACATTTCTGACCAAAGACTCAGCAGCAAATAAATCATGGATGTGAACAATGCTGAAACCCCGACGTGATGCTGCAAACCACCAGTGTCTTCTGAGACACGCTTCATGCGCTTTGAGCAGCGGGACAACACGTGCGGGCCTCTGAAGGGACGCTCTGCCCTCTGGGTCGAGGCTGGGAAGGGATGGGATCCGTGGCCACTGGCTGGTGCCTTCATTCGAAAGATGCAGAGAAGTTGCACTTCACTTTTCAGCTTTGGAAAGTTTTTTTTCATAAAATAAAAAATGTTAATTTGCTTTGTAAAAACAAAACACCAGTTTGGTAAATTTTATTTTCATAGAAAAAAATATATAAACATGGTTTTAAACATTTGGTAAGTTGGTGGCGCCTGTAGGGAGCCCACAAATTGCTAAATCTGGTAGCACTACGAGACCTTGCAGACGGCTGTCTTCCCTCCTCCTTTGCAGAACATGCCTGATGGAAAGCACACTGTTGTTTGCTGCTGTTTAGTTGCTCGGTCACATCTGACTCTGTGTGACCCCGTGGACTGTCGTCCACCAGGCTCCTCTGTCCATGGGATTCCCCAGGCGAGAATACTGGAGTGGGTTGCCATGCCCTCCTCCAGGGGATCTTCCCAGGGATTGAACCCAAGTCTCCTGCGTTAGCAGACGGAGCCACCTGGGAAGCATAAGGAAAGAGAAAATTTTGAAACCTGCAGGCAACAAAGTTGTTTCACTTACCTCTATATAGAATAAAACAAAACATCTAGCAGCCCTCAAAGAGGCGGAGAGGACCTTCTGAGGAAGCAAATGTAATCCGTCTCAACTCAAACCTGAAAATTCACAGTAGTGGGTTTTCAAGTGAACTCAAAACGAATAGTGGATTATAAACTGACCTAAAAATAAAATTCACAATAGGTCATTTTTATAAGTTTCAGTCCAAATATGGCTTTGAATAAAAGCTTCATGAAAACAGCGGACCTACGTTAGGAGTCATGGCCATCCTCTGTTAAATGCAATTTATGCCCTAGTCAGGGGGCCACCCCCAGTCAGACGGCCAGTGATGGTCAACCCCAGGGAGGAGGCAGAGGGAGACGCCTCTTCTCCCGCCACGCTGAGCTGCAGTCTGGAAGGAGCCACCTCGGGGGGGAGAAAACATGGAGACTGAAACAAAACCCAAAAAAGGATCAGCAGCCATGGGAAACCAGGAGGCCCGTGTCCCCAGGCTGGGTCCTGTCCAGGGTACGCTTGGTGGGAGAGCAGCCGTCCGCCCAGGAGAGGCTGCTGGAGACCCGGGGGGCTGGGCTGAGGGTGAGGACGGCCAGACAGGCGGACGCTGGTCAGGTCGCCCCGGGAGGTGCGGGCTGGCCCACCTGCCAGGTTGGGACACACCCAGACCCTACCATCACCGCTGCCAGCAGAGGGCGATCCCAACTCCAGGGGCGGTGGTGCGTGGGAGAGAAGGGTTGGGGACACCCTGAGGACCACCCAGAGAGCGGAGGACAGAGGCCTGCACCAGGAGACTCATCCTCGAGTGGGCACAGATTTGCTTCAGAATTGTAGTTGCATCGAGTTTTTTCCCCCTTCAAGCTTTTTGAGTCATGGACCACATTTTATTCTTCTCTGGGTGCTGGATCAGGGCAGGGCAACCAGTGCCCTCTTGCCCGGTGCTTCCTGCAGATCTTTTCAGCCCGAGGTCACTGCAGCTGCACACAGGCCTGTCCAAGCATGAAACCTGTCCCGCTGTCCCTTCAGAGCCTCTTGGATTATTAATCCCGTGGTTCTCACTCTTTAGGATCACCTGGGGGTACTTTCTGACTTTTAACTCCTGCTCCCCAGGCCACCCAGGTGACGCTGGTGGTAAAGAACATGCCTGCCAGTGCAGGAGACATTAAAATACGTGGGTTTGATCCCTGGGTTGGGAAGGTTCCCTGGAGTAGGCCATGGCAGTCCACTCCAGTGTTCTTGCCTGGAGAATCCCATGGACAGAGGAGCCTGGCGGGCTACAAGTCCTTGGGGTCTCACAGAGTCAGACACAACTGAAGCAACTTAGTATGCACGCAGCCGGGCCACAACCCTTTAATTAAATCAGATTGCCTGGAAGGGGATCCTGGCGCTGGTATTTTTAAAACTGTAAAAGTCGCCCAGGTGGCCTCAGGATGCTGGCCAGTTCAAGAACCAGGGTTGCAATCCTTTCTCAGCCAAGCAGCCCACCAGAATCACCCAGGGGGCTCTAAAACTCCTAACACGAAGGCCTCCAACCCCCAGAGGCTCCGACCTGCCCACCGTGAGGTGGGTCCTGGCAGCATTATTTTAAAGCTTCCCAGGTGAAGTGGACCCACAGCCTGAGGAAGACTGGCTCCAGACAATCAAGAGTACAGAGCCCTGCCTGGGGCTTGGTTTTTCAGCCCTTTCCAAAATTTTGCCAAGGACCCCCAACTTTAAATTACACTATGGATTTGCTCTAGTGTTTTTATACTTTTGCAAATTTCTTGCCAACTACCTGACAGTTTTTAAAGGATCAAATAAAACAGTTCTGTAAAGCCAAGAAGTTATTTCCATGTGTATTTGATCACGATTTTGGGGCGGGGGGCGGAGAAAGTGAGTGCTAGAAGCAATGAAAAGTGATTCAGGACCAAGTGCGGCTGGAACGCTGACGTGGTTCCCACTGGAGCCTGCAGAGCCAGCCCTCAGACACGGGAGGAAAAGAACCCACCGTGTCCCAGGCTTTGACCTATTTCTTGCAGTTGTTGAAAACTATGAGGCATGAAATCCAGATTTATGACTTTTTAAAAAGTTATTTGTGGATTCCCTAGACAATTTTGTTCCCATCACTTATGTAGCTTTTAAAACTCAAACGACGCTTTCAAAAAAATCCAAGTTTGGCGCACGCCAAGCTCCAACGTCTGTCGTCTTAATTCAGCGAAAGTAAAGGGAAAATGCCTTCTGCCTTTGCTCACACTGTGGTTTGTCGTGAGGAGAAGACAGGAAGGCACGCTCATGGGTGACTTTGGGGAAAGCCAAGCCAGGTGATTCTCCTCAGGCACTGTCTGCATAAAAGGATTGGAGGGAAATGTCTTAGGAAAGTGGACCCTTCGGCCTTCCTTTCGTCCTTGCAGATTTTCTGTTTCCTGGAAGTTTCACTATGGAGAGCTGTCACCTGAGGTTCAGGGCCAGGTGTGCCCACACCGAGGGTTGCTTTACATGCCTCTCCTCTACCCTTATCAGTCTCTCTCTCTTTTTCTCCTTTTTTTTTTGGATACATTCTTTGGAATCTCTTTCAATGTGTATTTCTGAAGCATTTTAAGTCATTATAGTGATAAAACCAATGCTGATTGCAAATCAATTATCTCCCAATAAAGCTGGAAAAGCATAGAAAATAATTTTTAAAAAATTTTTAAACCAGTGGAGGTTTATGGAAACCATACCCCGTGCCTGACAACACATGTTTCTGCCTGAGCCTTTTTCTGCCAAGAACCATAAGGATCTCTGAAATCATTCACACCCTTTTCACTGGTCTGCAGAGTTTCCTTGCCTGGTTACGCTCTGATCTCCCCATTGTCAGACTGTTAAAAGCCGCCTGCTTCCACTCCTCCTAAATCCGTGCAGGGGTGGGGGTGACGTACCCCCAGGCTTTCTCTTCCCACAGGGAGAGCTGCTCCCGCCCCGGAGCCAGAGCCGGGCAGCCACTGGCCCCGGGGTGGCAACTCCTGTTGGTCCCATGTGGACTCCCCTCCCTCCCGTGAGGACTCCCGCCGCTATGACAGCCGGCCCCTCCAGTGAGGACTGCGTTCTCCACTATGCACTGATCCCGTTGGGCTGTGAGGGGTTCCTGAAGGACTCCAGGTGTTAACCCCAGGGGCGCCGCCATCCTCCCGGGGAACAGGCTCTATCCCCTCCTGGTGCCCCTGCCCTGAGCACTCAGACTGTCTGCACTTATGGCAGTGACTACATACAAAACCTGAGCCTACTCCAACACTAAAAATTACTATTCTAACAGTCATGCTAACACCCCTAACCTGATTATCAAAAAATAGCCCAATCTGAATCAAGCTGCTACTCAGCTTACTAAACAGCTTCACAAGCCTGCTCCTCCTTGATCAGTTTAAGGACAGCAGCCTCAACTTGTTAGATTTCTCCTCCAACTCCCTGTCAACGCCACTGCTAATTTTAACTACATGACTACTGCCCCTTATATTAATAGCTAGCCAACATCACCTAGTAGAAGAATCCTTAGTCCGAAAGAAATTGTATTTTACTCTATTAGTTACATTACGTTGTGTGGGTCTCTCAGGCCCGTGTACGATGGCAGGAAGCGCAGGAGAGAGGGGCCCCAAGGCCACAGGAGTGGGGCTGGGTTCCAGCAGTCCTCCGGAAGCCCAATCCCACCTTAGTGAGGAAATCAAGCTCCCAGCTGGACTCGGGGAATGTCAGGAGTTCAGACTACGACAAAGAGAAGGACGGTTCTAGAAGACCCAAGTATCCGCAGATACTTTCTGTCACCAGGACTGGATGCTGTGCAGCTGCAGTTACTCCCACGGCTCCAGAGGTGCTGGCCCTCCCTGGGTGGTGTAGGTGGGTTGCTGAAGGCAGGGTGCAGGCTCGGTCTGTGTTGGGACACACCTGTCTTGAGTGTCCATCTCTCCATGTGCCTACCCAGCACCCTGGCCACAGTCCGCAGGACCCCGCAATTTCCCAGCTGCGGAATGGGGCGGGGGATAGGCTCTGCCTCTTGGGACTTTTGCAGCAGCTAAAGGGGGTGCTTCCTGGAACACAGCTGGAATACTTAAGCAAGTGTGTTGTATGCAAATGCTCAGCAAATGGCGATTATTGGTTAATATCTCACCTGTTAATTTTAACAACTGCCACCTCCCCACTCTCCACAGCCAGGACCCCTAGTCAGCTGCTTAGGCCCACCAGACCCCTAGGTGTCCTGCCGCCGGTGCTGGTGTGGCGAGAGGAGGCAGGGTCCCCACCGAGCATTGATGCATCAGCGGCTCCCAGGGAGCCCAGGTGCTGCGCCGACCTTCGCTCTGCCTTCTAGCCTCTCTGCCAAGCAGGCGTGATGATTATTTAAGCTTGTAGACACAGAGACTCAGAGACATGGGGGCTCCTGCAAGGCCGCTCACACTCAGTGACAGCTGACCCTAAACCCAGGTTCTCCCCAGAGCCCAGACTGCGCTGGCCCTGGGGACACGAACCGTGCAGGGAGGTGACGAGGCAGTCGTTGCAAGTAGAGAAGCCAAAAGTCTTCCTGAAGTTTGGAGACTGAGTGACTGGGACGGTAACAGGGGCTGCTGGAAGATGCTTTATATCACAGATGGTGCTACACTAGATGGCCTCAGATGCATGGAACAGAGGCTGGGGAGGAGCACGTAGAGCTAAGTCAGTAACAGAGCTGCTGCATCTCACACAAAAAACAACTTTTTCCACCGCAACATTATCAGTTCAGTCACTCAGTCGTGTCCGACTCTTTGCAACCCCATGGACTGCAGCATACCAGGCCTCCCTGTCTATCACCAGCTCCCAGAACTTACTCAAACTCATGTCCATTGAGTCGGTGATGCCATCCAACCATCTCATCCTGTCATCCCCTTCTCCTCCCGCCTTCAGTCTTTCCCAGCATCAGGGTCTTTTCAAATGCGTCAGCTCTTCCCATCAGGTGGTCAAAGTATTGGAGCTTCAGCTTCAACATCAGTCCTTCCAATGAACACCCAGGACTGATTTCCTTTAGGATGGACTGGTTAGATCTCCTTGCAGTCCAAGAGACTTTCAAGAGTCTTCTCCAACACTATAGTTCAAAAGCACCAATTCTTCAAACTCAGCCTTCTTTATCTGTCATATCCATACATGCCTACTGGAAAGACCATAGCTTTGACTAGACAGACCTTTGTTGGCAAAGTAATGTGTCTGCTTTTTAATATGCCATCTAGGTTGGTCGTAACTTTCTTCCAAGGAGTAAGCGTCTTTTAATTTCATGGCTGCAATCACCATCTGCAGTGATTTTTAGAGCCCCCCAAAATAAAGTCTGACACTGTTTCCACTGTTTCCCCATCTATTTGCCATGAAGTGATGGGACCAGATGCCATGATCTTAGTTTTCTGAATGTTGACCTTTAAGCCAACTTTTCCACTCTCCTCTTTCGCTTTCATCAAGAGGCTTTTTTAGTTCTTCGCTTTCTGCCATAAGGGTGGTGTCATCTGCATATCTGAGGTTATTGATATTTCTCCTGGCAGTCTTGATTCCAGCTTGTGCCTCTTCCAGCCCAGCGTTTCTCATGATGTACTCTGCATATAAGTTAAATAAGCAGGGTGACAATATACAACCTTGAGGTACGCCTTTTCCTGTTTGGAACCAGTCTGTTGTGGCATGTCCAGTTCTAACTGTTGCTTCCTGACCTGCATACAGATTTCTCAGGAGGCAGGTAAGGTAGTCTGATATTCCCATCTCTTTAAGCATTTTCCAGAGTTTGTTGTGGTCAACACAACATTATAAATACATATAGGGACTTCCTTGGTGGTTCAGTGTCTTAACACCTTGCACTCCTAATGCAGGGGGCCAGGATTTGATCCCTGGTCAGGGAATGGATCCTCAGAAGAGAAAAAAAGAAACAAAATATATATATATGCTTCCCTGGTGGCTCAGAGGTAATGAATCTGCCCATAACGTGGGGAACCTGGGAACCTGGGTTGGATCCCTGAGTCAGGAAGATCCCCTGGAGAAGGGAATGGCAACCCACTCCAGTGTTCTTGCCTGGAGAATCCCATGGACAGAGGAGCCTGGTGGGCTACAGTCTGTGGGATCACAAAGAGTCAGACACGACTGAGTAGTGGACACTGTGCTGTGCTGTGCTGTTGTTCAGTCGCCCAGTTTGTCCAGCTCCTTGGGACCCCATGGACTGCAGCACGCCAGGCGTCTCTGTTCCCCACCGTCTCCCGCGGAGTCTGCCCAAGGTCATGTTTGTCGCCTTGGTGGTGCTGTCCAGCCATCTCATCCTCTGACACGCACACAGATACACATGTACATGTACATACTCGTGCATGGCCTCCAGAAAGCTCTAAGGTGTGTGTCCTCTGAAAGGAAGAGCTGACGCTTGCTCAGCCCTGCAGCTGTGCTGAGAGCCCTATGGCCAGGTTCCGTGCCTGGGCGGGGCGTGCGCGGCCCCGCGGGAGCTCGGGAAGCAGTGCAGCCCCAGGGCCGGCGAAGCTCCCACCAAACCCGCAGCCGTTAGCTTCCTGACCTCCAGCAGCCTACTTCCTTTCCACGCCATCAGTCTCTCATATCAAACGGGAGAATAATATAGCAGCTGCCTCGTTCAGTTTTTATGAGGATTGAGAGTATTACTTTTTACTACAGTTGGTTTACAATGTTGTGTTAGTTTCAGGTGTATAGCAGGGTTATTCAGTTGTGCATGGACATCTGTCCATTCTTCTTTCAGATTCTTTTCTAATCAGGGGTTATTATAAGATATCGAGTATAGTTCCCTGTGCTGCACAGTAGGCCCTTGTTGTTTGCTTTACAGATAGCAGTGTGTATATGTTAATTCCAAACTCCTAATTTAAAGCCCTCCCACCCCTACTGTCCCCTTTGCTAACCATAAGTTTGTTTTCTATGTTTGTGGGTCTTTTCTGTTCTGTAAATAAGTGCATTTTTATCATTTGGGGGTGGAGAGGGGGTTGCTTCCCAGGTGGCACTAGTGGTAAAGAACCCGCCTTCCAATGCAGGAGACATAAGAGACGCAGGTTCAGTCTCTGGGTCAGGAAGATCCCCTGGAGGAGGGCATGGCAACCCACTCTAGTATTCTTGCCTGGAGAACCCCATGGTTCTGCGTGTAAGTGCTGTCGTGCGATATTTGACCTTCTCTGTCTGACTTCACTTAGTGTGATCTCTGAGTCCACCCATGTTGGTGCAAGTGCATTACTTCATTCTTTTTATGGCTGAGTAATATTCCGTTGTGTGTGTATACCGCATCTTTATCCATTCATCTGTTGATGGACATTTAGGTTGCTTCCATGTCTTGGCTACTGTAAATAGTGCTGCAAGGAACATTGAGATACGTGTGTCTTTTCAAAGTATGGTCTTCTCCAGATATATGCCCAGGAGTGGGATTGCAGGATCATATGGTAATTCTATTTTTAGTTTTTTAAGGAACTGTTTCCATACTGTTCTCCATAGTGGTTGCACCAATTTACCTTCCCACCAACACTGTAGGAGAGTTTCCTTTGCTTCACACCCTCTCCAGCATTTATGATTCATTAGACTTTTCAATAATGGCTGTTCTGACCAGTGTGAGGTGATACATCATTGTATTTTTAATTTGCATTTTTCTAATAATTATCAGTGTTGAGTATCTTATCATGTGACTGTCGGTCATCTGTATGTCTACTAAAAGTTAGCGTTTATAAAACACTTATACCACAGCAGCATGTGAAAGGCCCTGCGGGCAGAAGGAGGCTGGCAGGAGACTAGTGTGGCGAACCAGAGATGGGGAGTGAGGGGAGGGGGGATTTGGCTGCACTTAAAAGTGGCGGCTGATCCATGGAAAGAATGTGGGGAGTTCTGGTTTTGTTCCAAGTAATGGGAAGCCACTGAAGGGGGGGTGTGTGTGTGTGTGCGCGCGCGCGTGCGCATGGTGAGCAAAAGGAGCCAGAAAACAGAGTATGCGCCTCCGTCGTCATACTTGAGGTGCAGACAGGAGGCATTGGTGATGACAAAGCTCAGGACAGTGGTCACGTCAGTGCTGAGGGTGGTGGTGGGTCTCTGGGGTTGGGGGGACAGACAGGCGAGCCGTCCTGGCGCCTGGAGACCGTCACCACCTCGGTGGCCGTGGTTACACAGGTGAATGAGTGTGTCAAAACTTGGGCTGGGACTTAAGGTTAGCGCACTTTGTGCACTGAACTACATGCATTTAACACCTCCATTTTAAAAAAGGAAACTCTGTGAGTGATGAGGACACTACACGCCTGACCCAGTCTGAGCCGCTTGAGTCCCCCGGAACAGAACCTCCCAAAGCCCTGCTGGGGTGGCGATGCGGCTGGGAGTGAGATCTGGCCCCCAGGCGTCATGAAGGGAAGGGGAGGAGAGAGACTCTGAAAGCATCGGGGTGTGAGTACCCAGAATGTCGCTTGCCTGGGTCAGACTCCAGGGTCCCTTCACATCCTCATTCTGTGACCTTGTTCCTTCTCTCTGCTTTATTTTCTTCCGTGAGCTGGAAACAGTGACAGTCTCTCTTCCATAAGCTCATTTCAAGGATGCAACAAGGTAATTCACCTCCTGGGTTCAGAAGGGCCACGCACAGTAGGCTCTGAGTAACCGTTAGCTGTTACTTAGTAGGACATGGCTGGGGCGAAGAATGGAGTTTAGACGTGCTGAGCACCCCACGTACCCGAGCGGAGTGAGCGGGGCGGCGCTGGTCCCGGAGCCCAGGGCAGGTGCGCAGAGAGGGCAGCGGGGAGCCGCTGGGCATCTGGGCCGCGAGCTGTGCTCAGGACCTCGGGCCCGGAGGGAAGGGGCCAGGCTGAGGGAGAGCCCCGCGGGTGACGGGGCCCGGGCCACAGCACGGTGTTCAGAGCTGGGAGGGGACGCCGCCACATGTGGAGAGGCGCTGAGAACCCAGAAGGAGGAGGTGTCCTCTGTCAGACACTATTGTTATGAACCGTTCACCCCACAGCTATGGGCTCCTGTGCACCGCCCCCCGGGAATCACCCGCTCGGCACAAGCCACAGCTCAGGGGCGCGCATCCTGGTTTTAACCACCGTCGCCTTCGTCCATCACCCACTGGCCCAGCATCACCCAGTGGGGACCTGGGAGCTGGAGTCCTGGGCTCTGTTCTTCACCCATCCGCTCTCCTCCCATGTGGCCTCGTGCACCTGCCTTGCCCTGCTTACCAGTCAGATGAGGAAGCTGGGCTCCAGTCATCGTTTCTGCGTAGGAGTGTTTCCCTGTGAACGCGAGCAGCTTTGAGAAAATGCACTTCTTTTAGATGTTTGTGCAACTGTGCTTCTTACACAGAGCTCGGAGCCCGGTCTGTCCCGTGCGTGTTATGTTTGCTCAGTGAGAAGTAATTTAAAACATGTTAACAGTAAACCAAGCAGGTGTATTACAGGGTAGAATAACTATATAGGAGACCCTGCAGGAGACTCCCTCTGACAGGGGCAGCTCTGCGCTCTGCCGTCAGTGTTTGGGGACCACTAATTCCAGGGACGGTGGAGCCTGGTGGGCTGCCATCTACGGGGTCTCACAGAGTTGGACACGACTGAAGTGACTTAGCAGCAGCAGCAGCAGCCAGGGCGAACCTAGACAAAGAAACCGTTCGTTACACTTAGGTGTCTTTGTCCATGACTTTTCACTTTTCCTTAACACTTTCAAACTGTGTTCTCAGTGTCGGGTAGAACCCTCTCTGATCACGTACCATAAGTCTTCTGTGCTCCAATGTTCCCCGGCCTCTGGGATCAGGGCGCACGGCGTGTGGTTGGCTGCTGTTTATAAGCCTGCTAGCTCAGGGTCCGTCAAAACCTCAGGCCTCCACAGGGCAGGGTCCTCTCGGCCCTGATGAGGCTGCTGGGAGAGGAGAAGCAGCAGGGAGCAGGGCACTCGTGAGGACGGAAGCACCAGTGTGGATGTGGCCGGGCTTGTGTGGGGGACACCGAGAAACGCGGCAAGACGGAGGCCAGGGAGGGCAGGTGCGGCGAGCAGACCCCGGGAGCAGGCGCCGGGCTCTGGGGGCGCGCGTGGTCCTTCATGGCAGCGCATCTGGGCCGCAGGACCGAGCGTGAGAGCAGAGAGGGGAGAGAGGGAGGGGCACATCGGTGGGCTGCTGCCCCCAGGGGCTGGTTCCTGGGGGGCTGGCCAGGTAGAGACGGGGCCAGATTATCTCGGGATAAGCACAGCCACTGCCCGTGAATGGTAAGGCCATCCCGGAGGGCAGAGGGTGCCGCGGGGTGACCGTGAGTGAGAAGCTGTAGGCGCCAGATGGGGGGCGCCAGGACAGGCGGGTGGGCAGCACGAGCGTGGACGGAGGGGGGTCTGTGGCCAGGAGTGGACAGGTGCGCCGAGAAAAGGGGTCCCAGGACCCAAGGGCACAGGAGAGGTCACGGAGGCGACAGGGAGCCTGAAAATTAAATGCTCAGAACTGACAGGAAGTGCTAACCTCAGGACAGGGTCCAGAAACTGCAGAGAGAAGCAAGGACAGTTTCTCCATTAAAAACTGTGGGGATTTATGCAGAGCTTGAAGGGTCATTATTGTCTTCCTATGGTTTTCAGGCAGATATCAGAATTAAGGTGTGTGTGTCCTGTTTGTTTCTTTAGCTCTTTAAGAAACCCCCAGGACCGCAGACGCTGTTCTCTCTCTCCAGCCAGCTCACTTCACCTGGGATGGGGTTGGCACGTCTCCTGTGGTCAGGTACAGGCTCTGACAGTTGTAGAAGGTGACCCTCCTAACTCGGCCTCATTTCCCCAGTCACCTTGGGGTCCCCTGTCTCTCCTCTGAGGCAGCACGGGGCTCTGTTTCCTGAGCTGGCTCCTCTAGAGTCGGGTGTCACCCAGGCCTTTGGCCTGCAGGATACGAGGCCCCTGCTGGAGACACATGCCCACCCCTCCCCGAGAGAGCCGGGCACACTGGGGGTGTCCATCGGGGAACGGGCGCCCTCCCGGGCTCCAGGCCAGCTGTGGCCTTGTGGGTGCCTCCTCCCCCATCACCGCGCAGGACTGGAAACTCACAGGGCCGCAGGTCTGCATCCAGGCGGCTGGATGCACGATGGAAGTGGTTTTGCTCTCCTCCATTGGACAGCTGCTACTGAAACCAGGGGGAGAGGCACTGTTTACCGGAACCTCTGAAACCTCAGCAGCCCGCCTTTCTTACAGTCGAGTGTGGTCTCTTACCCCTACCCCGGACCAGGCAGCTTGTGACGGAACGGGACTCCCATTGGGTTGCGCCCTCGTTGCCTCTGGAGTCTAGGCCCTCCCCGCCCCCGCCCTCCTTCGTTTCTTGCTGGAATTCTTGCGGTCCTTTCCTCGGAGTCTCCTGTCCTGGTCTCAGCCCCTCCACACTGTCTGCAGCATGGTCTTCTGACATCTGGAGTCCACGACCTCTCTGCTCGCGGCTCTCATAGCTCCCCTAACTTGATGTCATGCTGTAGAATCCTGACCCATCTGTGCCTGCTTACCCAGCCTCACTGCCTTCGTACAGACTTTTAAAAGCCAGCTTCTGTTGCTGTGGATGCCTGCTCCCACACAGATCACCCCAGTGATCCCAAGCGCTTCGTGCAAGCACGCGCCATCCCACTACCTCCAAGTCACACGCTGCCGCCATGAAACCTGCCCGGCTCTCATCCCATCCCGTGGGGTGGCGTGCCGTGTCCTGCTGGAGTTTCTAGGACATCCTGTGGGAGCAAACACCGTGTCCTTCCATGTGTGTGTCTTTGCTCATTAGCCTGACAGATGCGCGAATTGTCAGATGGACTCATGAACAGACCAGCAGAGGAGAGGTGTGGGCACTGGCGCCCCAGCCATCGGTCAGGGGAGCTCACTGTGGGTTGGGGTGGGTGGTCAGCGGGCTCTGCACCTCGGCGCACGGGAAAGCTCTGCTCTGGCTTCAGATGAGGACCCGGGTCCCCGGGGCCTCGGTTTCCTCACCCACAGGAGGCGAGGCAAGCCGTGGCTGAGAGGGTCTCCAGGATCCTTTCTGGTGCCCAGTTCTGCCGTCCTCTGAGATGGCGCCACCAGCCAGAGGGCACAGCGCGGAGCGGAAGCACCCACTGTTGGGCTCTGCCGTCCCCTCCCCTGAACAGCTCTGGGCTCAGCACCCAGGCACCTGTCCTCAGCCCAGCCGCCCCACCTAGGGACCCCCGCCGGCTCAGCCCCTTCCTGGACCCTGACACGGGGCCTGGTGCCGTGTGTGCCCCCTGGAGCCGCCCCTCTGCAGTGGGCATCCTCAGCTATTTCAACTGTGATTTCACCTTCCTCTTATTGTTGACAAATATAGAGGCAGAGCACACCGGCTCGCCCTCCCACCTGACGGGTCTCTCTGGCGGGCATCCTTTCTCTGCCCGGCCCACCCCGCTCCTCCTCCGCCCCTCATTCGTGTGCACAGGTCCTGTAGATAGAGGCAGAGCCGGCAGGACAGACAGATGCACATGTCGACACTCAGAGCAGACAGATGGAGGGTCAGGATATTCAACCCAGTCCCAGGCTGGACCCAGGAGCGTGGACGGCCCGGCACAGCGCAGGGAACAGCCGCGCCCTCTCTTTGCCTGTTTGTTCTGCTTAGGCCCTCAAAGGATCAGAAGGTCTGGGGACACCCTCCCAGACACACCCGGAAGTCACGTTCCCTCAGCCCGCTGGGCGTCCCCCGCCTGCCAGGATGCACAGAATGAGCCATCACACTGAGGTGCTCTCCCCGGAAGCCTCTGCAGGCCCCCCGACCCCCGCCCAGCTGCTGTGTGAGCGCACTGGCCTGGGCGAGTCCCAGGGGTGCGGGCCTGTGGCTGGCAGCGCACTGCAGGGCGCCTTCAGAAAAGGCCCGAGGGAGAAGGCACACTTTTGTCCTTGGAGGAAAAACAACACGTGGACAGATGGAATGCTGAAAAGGTGTGTTTTTTCTCTATTATACAGTCTTTCACTATAATTCAGTCTTTATTAACCCTAAAAACGACTCTGTGTTGTCTAGATCTATACGTTTTAACATACATAGATTTCAATAACCACTAGAAGCACAGGGAATTGCAGGGGAAAAGGCAGAAATTAGGGATTCTGTGGTCTATTAACATCTGGCCAATCAGAACTACACTCCACAGTGTGTTGTCAGCCCTGTAAGTACGTTATTGTTATTAAAATGGGCAAGTGCATCCTCTGTCAGTCATACCTCTGGCCAGGTGTGACTCACCGCACAGATGGGTGTCCCGGGCCCTCTGTGGCCGTGAGGAGCAGAGGCCGTGTGAATGGTGGGGAGGGTGCAGCGAGGACTTTGGGGCCTGACCCCTCACTGCGCTGATGTGCGATCTCAGGCAAAGCAGGAAAAGCCCACTGCCCTGAGCTTCCCGTGAGAGCGCCAGGTTGAAGTGTCTGTGCCGCCTTTTCCGTGCGCGGCTCAAAAGTGCCTGTGGACACTGGCGTCCAGGGTGAGCCCTACCTGCAGGGAAAAGCAGAATCTCTAATGAGCTCCATCACCCACGTCTGGAGTAAATGAACCGCCAGCCCCCTCCTGCATGGGCTCAGGGTGCTGGATGCATCACAGGGTCACTGAAGCCAGAGGCCGAGGACAGGGGGGATGCTCCGCTCAGCCTTGCTCTCTCAACTGTATGCCTGCCTTGACTCACTTCTGCATGAACAGACTGGAAGGTTCTGAGCTATTAAATCAGTATAGCTTTTTTCATGAAGACCCAGATGCAAAGGCAACATTTTATAAAGCAGAGCTAGGGTGTCTTTCCCTAGTAACTCAGCTGGTAAAGAATCCACCTGCAATGCAGGAGACCTGGGTTTGATCCCTGGATTGGGAAGATCCCCGGGAGAAGGGAAAGGCTACCCACTCCAGTATTCTGGCCTAGAGAATTCTGTGGACTTTGTAGGCCATGGGGACGCAAAGAGTCGGACGCGACTGAGTGGCTTTCACTTTCATATAAAATGAAAACCTTACATAGGGTGTCTTTCAGTAATGGCCCTGCTTCTTTACAACCCAGGGGTCAGACAAAGAGTTCGTGACAGAGAAAGGCTCCCCCTTGTGACGCTGCCCTCTCGTCACCTATGTACACACGCAGCCACGCACATATCCGTATGCGTAGTGATCCTCTTAGGTCACCGTTCACAGAGGAAAACAGGAGCGCTTCGGAACTCCAGCCCAAGTTCACCCTGACTACCAGCCTGTCTTCTTGTTCTAGAGGCTCCTTTCGTCCAGAGCTGTCAGCAAACTCCACTTAATCCCCTTTTCTCCCATGATTTCTTCTAAACCGACATCCTGGGTTCTGTAAGGGAAAAACTGTCCTTCGCTGGAGAACTGTCCTTAGACTGTGCACCCGAGTAATTGGATCCCAGCTTTCATTCCCTCCGAGCTGTTCCACAACTGTAAGCCGTAAATGCGACCTGTTCGCATCGCACACAGTTCCTGTCTGTGGGCTTAGAGTGAGTTCTGTCCCTCTCTCCCATGGGACAGCCAATTTTTTTGGCCCGTTTGCAACTTCACTTCAGTATTTCTTATCTATATGTGTGTTGTCTGGTTCTCCTTTGAACCAGTATAGCATCTCTTAAGAGTTCAATAAAATGAACACATGTTAAATGTTCATTTTACACTGATGTAAGAGTTGAAAGAAAAGTGAAAGTGTTAGTCGCTCAGTCGTGTCCAGCTCTTTGAGACCCCATGAACTGTAGTCCACCAGGCTCCTCCATCCATGGAACTTTCCAGGCAAGAATTCTGGAGTAGATTGTCATTTCTTTCTGATTTTTTTAAGTTACCTTTTAGTCATGTTTAGTCAGAACCTTCTAGGTCAGCATGGATAAAGCTGGTCATCTCTGCGGGGAAAGGTGACACGCCACTGAGCAGCACCTGCAGCGACGCCCCCAGGCCCCGCCCAGACTCCTTTTTCTAGCAGTTGGCTGCATTTGGTGTGTGCTGAAAAGTCTGAATCTGAGTTAGAATTTACATCAGATTCCCCTGAATTGCCATCCATAAGGGACTGAGAAGGCAGTGAAATTAATCAACAGCACGTTGGCTTAAAATCTGTGCCTTTGAAGCTTTCCTGCTCCATCTCGAGGTGCAGGCAGGCATCACGGTGAGGCCTCATGGAACAAGGTCAGAGAGGACGCGGAGCCTTTTCCACTGCTCTCTTAGCCTGCGCTGCCCGCTGCCTCACAGGCCTCAGCTCAGTTTTTACAACGTGCCAGTGGGGACAGGGGCTTCCCTGGGTGGCCCAGATGGTAAAGAATCTATCTGCAATGCAGGAGACGTGGGTTCGATCCCTGGGTCGGGAAGATCCCCTGGAGAAGGGAATGACCACCCACTCCAGTATTCTTGCCTAAGGAATACCATGGACAGAGGAGCCTGGTGGGCCACAGTCCATGGGTCACAAAGAGTCAGACATGACTCAACAGCTAACACTTGCATTGGGGACAAAACGTTGCTTTGCTGGAGAGGAACGTTTTGCTAGACTGCCTCGATCAGACCCTTTGGGCAGCATCTCAGTAGCATGACCTGTACCTTCCACACCGAGCTGGGCTCCGGGGCACACCGGCCGCACTGAGGCCTCTGAGGCCCATCGATCACGAGGACTCACGGAGCAAAACCCCTGGGGGGCTGGGGAATAACAAAGTGGATGCTGGGGGAGTATCCCATTCTTAAAACCTCCCACCTCCTTAAATGACCTTAGCTAAAGCTCAGCAGTAGGCAGAATCGTGTGTCCTGTTATATTTATAATATAAATAAACCTTGCCAGTCACCACCGTTTCCATGGCAATGACCTCCTATACATGCACGTCCCTGTGTACATCAGAGAGTGTCTGGAGGGTAAGTTTCCAAATTAACTTTTAATTTTAAATAACCTAAATCTTGATTAAACTTCCCCAGAAAATTGTTTTACTTAGGACTGGAAAGTCAACAAGCACGTAGTCTCAGTTATTTTGAGTGAAGAATCAGATCCTTCTAATTCTTTGCTTCCTCTGATTTCAAGCTGAATAAATAAATGGAAATATTTCCATTTACTGACTTTTGCAGCACATGCTTTAAACTGAGCTCAGGGACTGCAACTTAATCAGCTTTGCTTCCTGGCACCTTGCACATGCCTGGTAGACAGTAAGCGTTCAATAAATGTGGGCGGGAGAAGAAGAATCAAATTAGCTCTGAAGTCACATTCTAAACATGAGAAAGCCCCACACAGGTCCTTTCCGCTGGATTCAAAAAACAGGTTTGAGTTACAGCTTTTCTGTATGCCAAGGTGGATCCTCGATTAAGGCAAAACTCTGTCCCTAATACGTGTGTGTGTTGTGTAGAATTTAGAAAAATACACGCAAACTGTTACCTCTGATAAGTGGCAGGGTCGTGAGAACCGTAGCATCTGGATGCTTGGGATTCTGGAAACAAAAATCCCAACAAAAAGTGGCTGAAAAGTTGAGACGTCTCTGAGAGCAGACACAGCGTCGGGGCGGAGGTAAGAGGGGCCCCTCTGGCTGGTCCCTGGGCCTCTGCTCACGTGGTTCACTCGGGTAGAACTCCTGGGCTTTCCCTGCCACATCCTGCCTTCCCGGGTGAGTGAGATCTTTTCTGCCAGGCCGTGTGGCTCCCCGCTCAACGTTCGAGAGCTCCCCGACCTGTGCAGCTGCCGGCTTTTTGGTTTTCGCTCTTTGGGGATTTCCTTGACAGAGCGGCCGGCCTGAGTGCCTGCCACTCCCCACCCCATGCAGCTGAGCTGGTTCTAGAGTTTGAGGGTCATCAGAGGAGCACCCAAGGATTCCTGCTGGGTTCTTTTCCCATTGCCTCTCCCTCCTATCGGTCAGAGAGAGGATCGTCTTTGGAGATCTACTGTTGGCTAAAGTATCAGGTGGAGCTGGGACCCACCCTCGTGGCCGAGGAAACACTTCCATCACCAAGTTGCTGACACTGGCCTGAACAAGCATGTCCACACCCAGTGGCAAGTGGGTACAGGCTGCTGGCTATGTCCTGGCTCCCCGACCAGCGCCTTCTGTTTCAGCTACCTGCATGCGGGAGCCCTCTTGTCACTGGTGTGTGTCCCAGGCCAGTGTCCCCAGTAGCTAGGGCCTGCCCAGGCTTAGTGTCCAGCAGAGAAGCTCTGGCCCCTGTAGGCTCACAGGGGATACCACAGAGCTGCCTGCGGAGAGTGTATCGTCGCATCCAGCGTCCTTCCTATCAGGAGACAGCTGGCTCTCCCGCAGACGTCGGCGGCCCCATCTAGGTCAGGCTCTTCTACTGGATGATCCGAGATGAGGAACACGGTGAGTGACATAGCGTGGACACACCCCTCGTCGAAACATGCAGCTGCTTCTGAGACACCCTGGGGCCTCCCGCTAGCCCCACGGCCGCTCCGGTTTGGGGACTCTGCTGGGGACTCGGGTCTGTCCTCAGAGCAACGAGAGCTCTTTTAAGTGCTTGGGTTTCTGTTTCTCAAAGCACAGTGAGAAGGCTGGAGCTGGGAGAGGAGCCCCCTTGGACACCTGTCTGATGGGGGCGGAGGCCCCGCTAGGGCTGTTCCCACCCCATCACTGAGGGAGCTGGCCCCTGCGCATCAGGCCATCTGCATACTGCTCCGGACAGGGAGCTAGCCCGGCGTCCTGTCAGCCTGGGGCTCACGCAGGAGGGGAAGGAGGAGCTGGGATGGTATGTTTGCCCTCGGGGTGGGGGAGAACCTTTACTGGTGTTAAACAGGGCTCTGCTTTTGGACCCTTTTAAGCTATTTCCCTCCACTTCTCTGTCTCTGTCTCAGAGGCCTGAAGCTGGAAAGCTGTCTTAAGCCTCAGATGGTCAACTCCTCCACACCTGATGTTCCTAGCCTCTTTGGAGTAGGTGAAGGCTCGGTCCATGGCATGGAACAGCCGTGGTGGTGGACTCCAGGCCTGAGCTGCTAGCAAGGGTCAGCTGAGAGTCTCAGCACCACTGGATGTGGGGGACACGCTGGGGACTGACCCTGGGTGGCAGAGACCTTTGACCTCACAGAGAGTGCGTGCTCAGTCCCTTCAGGCGTGCCTGACTCTCTGTGACCCTGCGGACTGTGGCCTGCCAGGCCCCTCTGGCCGTGAAGCTCCCCGGGCAGGAATTCTTCCCAGTCCAGAGATGGAGCCCACGTCTCCTCCACTGAGTCACCTGGGAAGTCCCCCACCCCCCGCCCGCCCACCACAGACAGGTTGTCTGTCATCATTTGAGAGAGTTTCTGCCTAAAGGTGGGCTTCCCTGGTGGCTCAGTTGGTAGAGAGTCTGCCTGCAATGCAGAAGACCCAGGTTCGATTCCTGGGTCGGGAGGATCCCATGGAGAGGGAAATGGGAGCCCGCTCCAGTGTCCTTGCCTGGGGAGTGCCATGGATGGAGGAGCCTGGAGGGCTCGCAGGAGTTGGACACGACTGAGCGGCTACACCACCACCACCACTGCCTAAAGATGGTTTAACTTAGTTATATTAGGTCTTTTGCTATTGTTAATAATCTTTGATAATCCATATAATAACTGTTACAATCTGTAATCATTTTGTGAGTCTCACGCTGTCTTTTGATGTCCTTGAGTGTCTAAATCAGAATGATTGGTTCTCAAGTCTTACTGTCAAGGATCCCAGAAAAGAGAAGCAATCCAAATTGCTCTTTGAAATGTTTTTCCTTTACAGTGTTTACTCACGTCTTCTGGTGTTAGGTTCTGAAACCTAGCTACAAAAATATAAGGAAGTACTCCAGTGTGGCTATAAATGCAAAAATCACTTGTTAGATGTTGGTGCAAAAGAGAAACTGGAAGTTCAAGTTGATACTCTGTATTTACTTGGTATGTTAATGTTATCTGATCAGTCATAAAATCCTAGGAAAGGGGAGGAATATGCATCAGTTACATTTGGAAATCTTAATATAGCTGCACCCAGCGTTCTCAGCAGATGGTAGTAGTTTTCCATGTCAGCCTGCCCCGTGCAGCATAATTTATGGAGTTGAAATATGGAAGAATGGTGGTTGGGATGGGGACTCAATTAGAAGACAGACCAGTCTCTGGCTCTTGTCTTTTCCAAGCTCTGCCTCAGATTTATGCTATTTTGTAAAGTGGATGTACTAACTCGTTTGGTAGATATTTTTTCATACCTCTGCCACTGAGGTTCTGACACATTTATGGAAGTAGTTTGTGTTTTAAAAATGTAAAGAATAGTAAAGTTTATGAATGAAAGGCCTGCCTTCCACCACCAGTCCTATCCCAAAGTCATTACAATTGGTCCTATCCCTGCCAGACTGCTTGCTTTACATAGGAACCCAGTTCCAATTAACCAAGTGTATTAATACTATTGGTGGATACTCAAAAGGTATTGAAAGTTATATACTGTTACTGTGCTATGATCATTTTTTAAAAATTGGAATATAATTACTTTACAGTTTTGTGTTAGTTTCTGCTGTACAATGGAACGAATCAGCTACAGGTAGACATATTTCCCCTGGCTCTTGGACCTCCCTCCCACCCTGCCCCTATCCCACCCTCTAGGTCATCACAGAGCACCAGTCAGAAGACGCTTGTTTTCCAGAGAATGTATAATACCCTCATCATATGGAAGCAACATATGTGTCCACAGACAAGTGGCTAAAGATGTGGGATATGTATACACACAATGGAATATTACTCAGTCATGAGAAATAAAATCTTGCCATTTGCAACATCATGGATAGATCTAAGGGGTATTATGCTAAGTGAAATAAGTCATACAGAGAAAGAGAAATAGCATGTGGTATCACTTATGTAGAAACTAAGACAACAAATGAACAAACAAATCAAAACAGTAACAGAAGCATAGATATGGAAACAAGCTTGTGGCTGCTGGAGGGGAAGCTGTGGTGGGAGGGGAATGGATGAGGTAAGCTGGGGCGTGGGGGGGTGCAGAGGTACAAGCTTCCAGCTGCAAAATAAGTGAATCATGAGCATGAAATGTACAGTGTGGGGAAAATGGTCAAAAACTATGTACTCTGTCTTTGTATGATAACAGATGATGATAAATGAGGCCTGTCATGGTGATCATTTTGTGATATAAGAAAATATCAAATCACTATACGTACCTTGATCTAATATAACATCAATTTTACTTCCAATTAAAATTCAGAATACCTCTTAAAAATTTTTTTGCGGGGGGAGGCATTAAACTGAGGATATGGAGAGAAACAAAAGTTAGGAGGTTTCCCCCCGACATTAAAAGGACAGAGGAGGACAGGGCCTGGTTTGGTCAGGCTACCGACTTAGAGGCCCTCGTTGCCCAGGTCCACGCCATTCCGTCTTCCCACTTGGTGGTTCTCAGCCTCGGGAATCCGGGGTGTCCTGTGTCGACAGGCCAAAGTCGCTCTTATAGGGAGTGAGGAAAAACCGCCCCCAGAAGACCTGCCCCCAGACCCCACTGGCCAGACTCCAGCCCAGCTTCATGCAGGCCTTTGTAAGGAGGGTCCCAACAGTTGGCTCGGGCCAAGCCTGAGTCTCCCCCCCGCCCCCGGCGGGGAAGGGGCTCCCACCTTGAACAGCTGGCCCTGCAGAGGTCAGCACTCAGAAAATGACTGCGCCTCCCTGCTCAGGAGGAAAGGACAGAGTGGGTTTGAGCAACAGAAAGCCGGGAAGGGTGCCCTGACTTTGTTCCTTTGCTGTGTCAGGCCTCACCTCCTACAGCAAGCTTTGACGACATGTGACTGCATCCAACTTGAGGGAGGTTCTGGATCCCCAGCTGCAGGGCTGCGTGGCCCCGTGACTTACTGCGTTTATGGGTCTTCGGCTTTCTCCTGCAGCTCAGCTCACAGTTAACCAAAGCAGATCTCTTCCGCGTCAGTATCTTCATGTGCAAAATTAAAGGAGCGCCCCACTTGCTCCCAGGGATGTTGGGAGTAACTGACGGCATGAACGAAGGTACCACACTGGCAGAATTGTCATTTGCCCTGTTAGTTCCTGAGTCGAAGGGAAGATATAAAACATGATGCTTTATATCAGCACTTATGGCAAAATTCAAGGTTGGCGTAAGAAAAGAAAGTGACTCTATGGCCAGATTTAAATTGATCACATTCATTTCACTGATGGTGGAGCCTTTTTCTCTTTTGCGGCGGGTGGGGGGTGTAGGATCTTTTCCTGAAAACGAGAGCAGCATGCAAACCGAGTGCAGGAACAGCTCTTCCTGGGGTTTTGCCGGAGCGGCAGCCTGAGGAGGGCATCTTCTGCCGCCCTCCCGCCTGGGGTCACGCTGGCCCCACGCTGGCCACCCCCCGTCCTCTGGGCGCTGGGTGCCCCCTCCTCTGAGGCGCGCCACCCTCTCCTCCCACAGACCTCCCGTCAAAACCCGCAGTTGCCCTGAGCCACAGACCTGTCCTCAGAGAAATTCACAGGTTAAAGTCTGGAACCCTGACCACCTCCCCAGGGCTATCTGTGCATTGAGGGGTCTTTCTTTAATCGGTACTTAGCACCGTGTGTGTCAGAACAGAGGGGCCTCCCCGCCGCCTCCAGGCCAGCCGCCAACCCTGACCCATCAGGGCAGGCCGCACGGCCCGCTCTGAACCCTGCGGGGTCTCCACACTGGTCCCCACCCACCAGGACGCGGCCCTCAGGCCCCCCTGGCCCGCGGGCACAGGGCCAGGACTCCCTTTGTGTTCTCCTGCTGACGGACGGGGGTGAATGGAGTGGCTCAGCGCTGACGCTGCCCACTGTGGGCGCCCTGAGCCGGGCAGAGGGTGCAGTCCCACTCAGTGGGCACTCCAGGCGAGCCTCCTGCCTCCACGGCCCTCCCGTCACTCAGGAGGCTGTCCGCCTGGCTCAACCGAACAGTTGATTGCTTTCCAATAATTTGGTCTAGAATCTGTAATAAATCAAAGGCCTAAACTTTTTTTTTTTTTTGCTTGTAAATTTGCTGCCCCAGAAAATGTCATCTGCTCGTAAATGTTGTCATCACCCCTGGATCCTCAGAACCCGTCGAGGACAGACAACCCAACCTCAGCCTTTCCTATTTCAGTCAGCTTGTTCTCAACAATGAAAAGGTCTAGAGTAATCCCTGCCCCTGTCTCTCCCCACAGCTCTGCCGCCAGGAACGCCTGTCTTCCGCTGGGCAGTACCGTGGAACCCTGTTTGCCGACCAGCCCACCATGTTCATCTCCCCGGCCAGCAACCCCCCCAGAGCCAAGCTGGGGGAGCTGGTCGTGCTGTGCGGGGGTCGGGTCACACAGGTCCCTCGCCAGGCTAGCATCTTCATCGGACCCTCCCCAGGAAGGAAGAAGGAGACGGTCAAGTACCTGTCGGAAACGTGGATCCTAGGTGAGCATCCACACTCGGGTTCCTGGAGGGAGGGGGAGGCGTCATATGAAGTCAGAGCTGCGGGGAGGCCCTTCAGAGCCTCTGTCCTGCGGTCCTGGGGGCGACGGTTGGGGAGCATCAGGCCTGCTGCACTTCTCACGTCATCTGCGTTAAGAGGCCTGTAGTTAAAGAAAACAGCTGTGTGATTACCAGCTGTCACAAGGTCACCTGTCTGTCCAGGTGAGCCCACGCGGACAAAGGAAGTCCTCTTAGACTTGTGCCACCTGCCCTCCCAGCTTGCGCGCAAGGCCCAGCCGGCCGCCCTGCTCCCGGCAGCTCCGCCGGACGCCCGCTGCCCCTGCCGGCCACCCTACTCCCAGCAGCTCTGCCATATGCCCGCTGCCCCTGCTGGCCGCCCTGCTCCTGGCAGCTCCGCCGGAGGCCCGCTGCCCCTACTAGCTGCCCTGCTCCCTGCAGCTCCGCCGGAGGCTGCTGCCTCTACCGGCTGCCCTGCTCCCTGCAGCTCCGCCGGAGGCCCGCTGCCCCTACCAGCCGCCCTGCTCCCTGCAGCTCCACCGGACGCCCACTGCCCCTGCCAGCCACCCCGCCCCCTGCAGCTCAGCCGGAGGCTGCTGCCCCTGCCACCGCCCCACTCCGCGTACTCACCTGTCCTCGTGCTCACAGTGCTGTGTTTTACAGCAAAGCGACCTTCGGCTTTTATTTCCAGAAGCAGGTGGGGCGTGAGTGTGATGCATGTGTCGGCGTCAGTGTTGCCGTGTTGGGCAAAGGTCCCCCGGGGATTCTGCAGGGGGAGGGGGGATCCCGGGTGAGGCTGGAGGCCGACCCTGGTTGGGGGAGCGCCGTCTGTCCCTGGCTCTGGGGGTGCCGGGAGGAGGGGGCGCAGGGCGGCAGAGCCGGCAACGTGTGATGCGGTGGAGCCAAGCGGGGGGAACAGGGGGTGGGGTCAGGTCCACTGGGGTTCAGCTCCACGTCTTCCTCCACTGCGTGTGGACGGCCGCGTGTCGGCCCAACTGCCGTAACTGGACCGCAGGCCCGGGGCTGAGAGGGCAGGAAGATGTCCTTGGTCCTGGAGCTGGACGTCTGATCAGCGTCCGCGAGGCTGGTTTCTCACCCCTGCTTGTGGGGGGCCGTCTTTACCCTGTGTCTTCACTTCGCTCTCCCTCGTGTCCCCATGTCGTCTTCTTCTGAGGACACCAGTAACTGGATCAGGGCCCATTCTCATGACCTCATTTTAATTTAGTGATCTCTTCAAAGGCCCTTTTTCAAAACACAGTCCCATTCAGAGGTCCTGGAGGTTCGGGCTTCGACCTGTGGGCTTTGTGGAGGTTCAACCCCTGACACTGGATTACCCATTTCAGCACTTTTGGCCAAGCTGCTCATGTGGCTTCTTAGATGTCTCCCTCTCCCTCTCTGCCTAAGTGTCTTTCTCAGCTGTCCTCCTGTTCACTTTCCTTGTCTCTAAACCCCAAACTCCTGGCTTCTCTCACCCCATCCTAGATGTTACCATTCAACACCAGGATTGCCTTGGGGCCACAGACCAGCACCCGCTGTCGGTCAGCTCAGCGGCAGCATTAGATCAGACCACACCCCCGTCGGTCGGCTCAGCGGTGGCATGAGATCAGAAATAAAGGGCGCAGTAAATGTAACATGTGTAAATCTTCTCAAAACCACCCCCCCACCCACCCACCAGTCCGTGGAAAAATCGTCTTCCTTGAAACTGGTCCCTGGTGCCAAACAGGCCGGGGACTGCTGGTTTAATAAGTTGGCAGAGACCGTGTTTGTTCCGGTGGCACTCGTTTATAATAACCGTGTTTATGAATATCTTGTAAATGACCAGTGTCCTCCTTTGATATATAATCTTTCACTTTCTGGTGCACAGTCATTTGTCATTTGCCTGGAAACTAACTTCAAAACACCTACGGTCGTAGCTACAGTCCAGAAGCCAACAGAGGCTGTTTACTCTTTTCCACATGCCAAAAATACAACCTTCAAAACATCCTATGTTCTCAAACAGAGGTTTTGGTTTTGTTTTGTTTTGTTTTGAAGAAAACTGCATATATCAAAATGATACCAACTGGAGACCAGAACTGTACTTTGAAGAGTCTCCTTCAGCTAACGGGACTGTGCACATGGTTGATATCAACTCCCATCGACAGCTCATCTTTCCAAAGCCTGCGGTCATGCAGGGGCCCAGAGGCTGGTCTGCACTCTTACTGTTTCCAGGTTGGGGAGCTCGGCCGGCCCCTCCGCGCTGGTGCGTTTCTGTGCACACTTTGTGCACATGTTGGCTGCCTGCCTGGCTCCCCCAAGGGTCTGGCCACGTGGCCCCCCCTGCTGGTGGGTCTTCAGGAGGCAGACGCCTACCTGCTTGAAGCCCGGACTGTCATGTCCACGGGCCCTTTGGCATTCTTTGAGTCTCAGAGCTGAAGCTGCGGGTCCGCCTTTCTGTTTCTTTCCTCTCCCGTAACTCATGTCCTGTTTCTGATTTGTCACTGCTCACACCATCTGCGTGTGCCCTTGGCAACATCCGGGTATTGTGTGTCCTGGAATCCTTGGCTCTCCGCGTGCTGAAATCCTCACCCATAACATCAGTCCCCTGCCAGCGCGCACTGGGTCCTCTGGCTGTCTCCGCAGCCTCGTCATATGAGTGTTACATACTTGAAAAATACGTGTTCTGTTAGTGTGTATGCATCTCCCTCTGGAGCTCCGGCTTTGTGCAGGTGAAGATTTCATTTTTATGTCTCTCCACATGTGCACAGACCTACAGAACACACAGTCTAGATCATCACCTTTTCTGTGTGTGTTAGTCGCTCAGTTGTGTCCAACCCTTTGTGAACCTGTGAACTGTACCCACCGGACTCCTCTGTCCATGGGATTCCCCAGGCAAGAATACCTGAGTGGGTTGTCATTTCCTCCTCCAGGGCATCTTCCTGACCCAGAGATCAAACCCGGGTCTCCTGCCTTAAAGGCTGATTATTTATTTTCTGACCAGGTAACAAGTCACCTGGTTCTTTCTGGACCTAGTTTAGTTACTTCTGTTCCTGACAGAGTAAACAGGATGATCAGAGGAGACAACACAGGAGTGCAGACTCCCTCCCTCTGCAGGAGGCAGTGTCCAGGGCCGTGGGGCCCAAGACTCAACGACACGTAGGAAAGTCATTCCTGCTCCTTCGGCAGAGAAGCGTCTTCTCTTTTGAAGACTGTTCTCCTTCCCGTGAGCTTTCACCATAAACACTTCCAGAGAATACTTTATTCTCAAAATGTTGTGAAATTAAAATTAAAACCATGTTAAAGCACAACTTAAATGTCATTTTGTGATAAATTTTGAAAAGCAGGACTCAAATTTTATCAACTAAATTTGTTACAACTAGAATATCAGATGCTGTGTGAGCTAGAATCCCTGAGACTTAATTATTTTATTCAAACTGCTTTTGAAATCTTGAAAGCAGCTTTTCAGATTTGTAATTTGCCTTCTAAACCAAAGAGTCTAAGCTTTTTTTAAGTACCTTACATTTATTCCTATATTCTATGGGGTCTTTGTTTTTGCAGGCCTAATAGAGTCAAAGGCTTTCCTAGTGACTCAGATGGTAAAGAATCCGCCTGCCAATGCAGGAGACATGGGTTTGATCCCCAGGTCGGCAAGATCCTCTGGAGAAGGAAATGGCAACCCACTCCAGGGAACTCTTACCTGGGAAATCCCATGGACAGAGGAGCCTGGCGGGCTACAGTCCATGGGGTCACAAGGTATCAGACAAGACGGAACAACTAAACAGCACCGAGCAATAGTCACACAGGCTGGACAAGTAGGAGGAAGGGGGGGCCATTGGCATCACCCTCTCAGTGGAGGGAAAGTGGACACTTTCACTGTGACCTCTGATGTCCGAGCACTATGAGCCGTCAGATAGGCCTTTTATCCCTTCATTGTATCTTAGAAACAATGAACCAATGTTTTCTAGTGTTTTCTTAAAATTAAAAAAAAAAACAAACCTGTCATACCATCCTTCCGCTGCCTGGTGTTGCTGGCCTGTGACAGCGTGAACTTGAGCCATCTCCACCTCGGGCTCCACACGTGAAACCTAAGCCGTGATCAGTCACTTGCTCTGAGCGGAAGCTCATCAGCCGAGCCGCCTTCTGCCGAGGCCACTGGACCAGTCCCGACTGTTCCCGAGCCGTTCCCCAGGGCCCGCTTTGCCTGCAACAGCAGCACACTTGGGCCAAATTCTTGATGAATCATTCAACCAGAGGGGGAGTGGGGATTTCTGAGAGAGAGCACACTTGTGGAGCTTGAATACATATGGAAATAAACAGGAAAACAAAACTCAGATTCCGGGCACCAGGAGGCAGAAAGTTACCTTCACCTGATCTTGGTGCGACTGGTTACATTCTGAAGCACTTCCCGGGAGTTGGGCTCCCCGCACCCCCACAGAGCACCGTTCCCATCTTACGGGTCAAGGAACAACAGATCTGGGGTCACCGCTGGCGTGGGGGCTGGCAGGGGGTACAGGGCATCGAGGGTCAGTGGCCTGAGCTGTGACTGTTTTTCCCTCCTTTTATCCCCACCGGTCTTATCAGGTTGAGCTTGGCCTTTCTCATAATACATTTCCAGTCTCAGGCGCCCTTTCCAGTCTGGGCTACGTTCAAGTGATAAAACATACATTTTATGCTGTTGTGGGAACATAATGTAATAGTCTCAACAGCCTTGCCAAAAAAAAAAAGGTCTCGCCTCGGCATGATTTCTTTATAACTTATAAAACAGCATTTGAGTGTCTCCCCATGTCAGTGCTTTCAGGAAAAAGGTCCCTGATAGTGTGCGGGCCTCGTACGTGCTGGCAGGCTCCCCGCCCCCTGGAGGAGCGAGCAGAGAGCAGCCCAGAGCTGCACACTCTGCACGGGGCGTTTGTTACAGCCCTGGACTGACGGTTTGCTGATCACGTCGAATCCATCAGGGGTCCTCAGAGCATCTCAGGCCACGTCTCCACTATACAGATAAACAACCAGACATAGACAAACAACAGAATATTATTCGGCCCTAAAAGGGAAGGCTGTTCTGAAACCTGCAACAACACAAATGGACCTTGAAGACACTGTGTTCAGGTGAAATAAGCCAGTCACAAAAAGACAGAGGCCACGTAATTCAGTTTCATGAGTTACCTAAGGATGAGCAAATTCATAGGGACAGAGACACAGAGTTTAATTCAGTCTGGAAGGAGCAGGGAAAGGAATGGGGAGTTGCTGTTTAATGAACACACAGATTATGTTTGGGATTGTAGGAGACTTCTGGGCACGAGCACTGGTCGTGCTGGCACAGTATTGTGAATGTACTTATTGCCTCTGAACTGTATGCTTAGAACAGTTTAAATGGCAACTTGCAGCTTATGTCTGTCTCACCACAAAAAAAATCATTACCACCTCCCCCTAGATAGTTTTAACAAAAGTTTTACCAAACATCTCAAATTACTGCAGGACAAAAAGAAAAGAGAAGCTATTTCATCTCATTTTACACGACTAGCCCAAACTCATTTATGAAGATGGATGTAAAAATCCAAAATAAAATATTGGCAAATTAAATTTAGCAGTATGTTAAGAAACATATAATCAGGTAAGGTTTAACTGAAGAATGTAGAAACAAATATCATTAAATCATTTCTTCTAGCCCATTGATTGTTCTCAGCAGATGTTGAAAGCATTAGAGAAAATCCAATACCACTCATGATTAAAAACAATAACAACAACAATTAGGAATAAGGGAACTTTCCTAAATGATGAAGAGTATAAAAAACTTACAGCATATTTGCCCATGATACAATATATACATAGAAAAATTGAAGAGAGTCATGAAATGGTTATAATCAATTCAGCAAGATTCTTAAGATACACTTACTAAAATCATTAGCATTTCCATGCCCAGGAATAAATATAAAATGTATAGAAAATATAGTGTGCTGTGATATCTTTTCACTCACATATCTTAGGTGGAAAGGAAAAGTTGGCATGCTAGGAATAAACTAGCCAGTCTTAGCTAAGACAGCACAAATTCGTAGTGTACCCTTGGTTAAGTATCAGATAAGTGAACGTCTCTACCCCAATATCAGAGCAGAAAAAAAGATTGAGACCTGCTAGGTTAGACTGTCTCCTTCAGATGCTCTGCACGGCATCAGGTCATTCATTCACCCAGTTTGTTGTTTTTTGAGCATCTTCCCTGTGTCAAGCATGTTCTTGGCACTCCTGGAATAGCAGGTGAAAAGGCAGATACAGCCCTTGCTCTTTGGGGGCTTACACTCTAAAGACGACAGAGAACATTTTCTAAAATCCTGGTGGTGATAAATACTATGAAGAAAACAGGTTGGAATGTGCAGAGAGATAGTGAGCTGGGCTTCTCGCCGAGGCCGGATGGGCTTGTGTGGCGCTAAGGGAACAGTTAGGGTCAAGGTGAGAGGTGGGCAGAGGCCGTGGATCCAGGGGATGACGGGGAGGAGGCGGCGGAGCCTGAGCCCGCAGGCTACATGGACAGTGGTCAGCTGTGTGGTGTTCTAAGAATGAGCAGAAGTCACCAGAGGATTTTAAGAAAGGGAAATGGGCTCTGAGACATATTTTTAAAGAGAAGCCAGAGAGTGACCTTAGCTCTTACAGAGATTGAGGTGATCGGTGGTGGTTAGGACCAGGGAAATAGTGATGGAGGTGATGTGAAGCTGTCAGATGTTAAATAAGCGCTGAGTCCAACACCTACGCCCTCTGGCAGGTTGGACGCTGTGCCATGTGAGGGCAGAGAAGAGGGGACGGTGAGTCCTAGACTTGGATTCCGAGCACCCGGGAGAACAGTGAGGGCCTGGAACTCGGGATCCATGGAGAAGCAGAGAAGGGCCTGGCTTGTTCAGAAGAGGAAACAGCGTGTTGTGGGGGAGAGATGCTTGGTGTGGGTCCACAGGGAAACACAGGCTGGACTCAGCATCAGAAAGGACTTGGCGACCTTCCGCACCCATCGGGGACCCTCACTCCGCACAGCAGAGAGAAGAAACTGTCGCATGAAAGTGTTAGTCGGTCAGTTGTGTCGAGCTCTGAGACCCCATGGACTGTAGCCCACCAGGCTCCTCTCTCCATGGAATTCTCCAGGCAAGAATACTGCAATGGGTTGCCATTCCCTTCTCCAGGGGATTTTTCCCAACCCAGGGATCAAACCCACGTCTCCTGTATTGCAGGCAGACTCCTTACCATCTGAACCACCAGGAAAGCCCTGCAGAGTCACAAGCTGACCCCTTATGTACAGATACCCGGCTGCACAGACACTGCTGTTTCCCAGCCCTAAAATTCGTGGCTCGTTTTGTCGAGATAAAGCTCCCACGAGGGCCCTGAGGGTCCCCGAACTCTATACACAGGACCACATCTGGCTGTTGGCAACCAGAGTCTTAGTTCAAATAAAGTGACTTATCCACCCCACCCTTAAAAAAAGAAAAAGCGTCAGCGGCATGTTGATTCGACATCCCAACCACACGACCACACAGAAGCCCAGCCAGTGAACTTGAACGTGTACACATAACATGTGCCAAGACCTGTGAGATAGCTCTGCTGAAAACAAACAAAACCTGGGTTTCTTTCTTTCCAATTGCAATTTCATGGGAGCCGCTGGTGTACAATCTGTCTCCCTCTCAGCTGGCGGGGACTGGCACTGCGCTAACATCTGTCTTGTGGTCACGTTTTATGGGGTGTTTGACGATCGTACATCTGACATGACATTGGAATTTGGGGACGTGGCCGTCTTCAGATGCCAAATGAACTTGGACAGAAATCCCTCTCCCCGGGTATGTTTACAGTTGGGAATGTGGAGCTGGGAGGCGCCCCCTGGATGCAGCTGGCCTGGCGCTCGGCCGCTCCTCAAGTACTGCCCCCTGCCCCAACCGCGCACGCCACCACACACCCCTCATCCCTGCTCGGGGGTCCAGGGGCAAACCCCTCGGGCAGCACCATCCCAGAGGGCGGAGGGGTTAGCCACAGACTTCCTTGTGGCTTTCGTTTTATCTGAATTTAAAGCTGGATCCTTCTCCAGCCAATATTCTTTTGCCCACCACAATAGATGGACGGATATGTAGAGTGACACTTGATTTCATGGTCAAGGAAGTCAGACAGCAGAGAAATACATAAAATCCCTGAACCCAACTACCCTTCCCGAAAGCAGCTACACTGCAGACAAAGCTGTCTCCTTCAGGTTTAACATATATTTACATAGAAATAAATGTATATAAACATACGCACTGAGGGTTTGTTCTCCATAAACGGAGAATCACACATTGATGAGCTTTTATCCAACTCTGGGTCTAGAAGATCCTTCCATTTTCATTCAATTGCTTCATTCTTTTTAACCGTCAGAGGTGCTGTGATTAATTTATACACTCCTTACGATTTGATATTTGGGGTTATTTCTGGTATTGTAAACTGTATGTGTTTATTCTAGTTGGAGTGATTCAAATTCAATTTTAAGAGACCATCTTAAGCTCTAATTAGTCTAGCCCAATCCCAGACAGGAGTATTTTTGTAAAATAGATTTATAGATGGGGATTTACTGAAACCTGGGGTGTGTGTCCTTTAAATTTTGATGCACACAGCTTCACTGGGTAGCACTCTAACAGTACTTTGATATTCCTGTTTCCCACACCCTCATCAGTTCCAGACTTTAACCATGTTTTCACTATCTGGTGACCTCGTTACTTAAGGTGTATGCTAATACTGAGTTCCTCGTGAGCACCGAGCGGGGACTCGCAGCTCCTGAACTGCTGTTCTTGTCCCCTGCCTGCTTTTACATCAGGCTGTTTCTCTTTTCCACATTGCTTTACACTGATTGTTTAATATAGACATAAAATCCTCTCAACTTGTCTATCTTTATTTATATGGTGTTTTCTGTGGGTTTTACTTTTTAATTATTCTGGATGGAATAAAATACCTCTATTCCTCCACAGCACCTAAACTGAGGTTTCACTTAGAGAGCTTCCCTACCCTGAGCTTTACCCTAGTCTCCTGTCTCTGTTAGTGCTCTTATAGTCTTTAATGTTTAGAGCATTAATCCATCTGTATTTATTGTGGGATATAAGGAATCATCTCATCTCTTTAATAGCTTATCATTCTCCACTGATTTTTTTTTTTTTTTTTTTTTTTGCATGCGGGATCTTAGTTCCCCGAGCAGGGAAGCATGGAGTCCTAACCACTGGACTGTCAGGGAATTCCCTCCATTGGTTTATAATGCCACCTTGAACCATCTCTTAAACTCCTACATATGCATAGGTCAGTTTCTAGATTTTGTTCTTATCCACTGATCTATTTATCTGTTCTGTGTTAATTATATACTGGATTTTTAGATTAGGTAGGAAAGAGCATCATCCTATTTGCAGTCTTCTCTGGCTTTCAAAAATGACATCCTGTCAGAAATCAATGTAAAAAATGGAATCAATGGGATTTTTACAACCTGGAAGAATATATGGCTGGATTAGTGTATAACCAAGTCTAGGGAAGCCTTTCTACCTGTGATTCAAAGTCCGGATGCAATAAAAGATGGGTATAATTTGAATATATAAGTAAAAACTTCTATAAGAAAAGTTGAAACTCAAGTTACAAACTGAGAGAAAGTGTATGCAATACGTATCATGATTAAAGGGCTTACATTAAAATATGTCATAATAATCCCTAACTGTATTATGTAGAGAATTAAGTGGTGTGTGTGGTATCAGTGATAATTGTTACAGTTCCACCATATGTATTAATTACATTTATATAATGTGTATGATCTATATAACAAATATTAATGATCCTCCCTTCTGCAGTTCAGTTCCCAGCTCAGACCACCTGTGAGGAGGTGCATTCATCTTGGAGGGCTCTGATTAAATTCTGGGGCACTGCCTTGAGCTACAACTAAGATGAGCTGTTTTTTTCTTCCATTTTGTTTTGTTTTGTTTTTCTTTTAGTCATAAAATAAGCCCATTTTTTTTGCCTGTATCTCAAAACCGTCACAGCTTTCCATGTTCTGTTGTTCATCATCCTGACTTCTTAAAGTCCTTCAGACAGTTGTTCACCCACTGGATAATGTTGCCGTCAATAAGTTAACTCTGTCAGTCCGTGCTGACCACCCACTGCACGCCCCTCTCATCCCAACAGCAGCAGAAGGGTCGGGGGCAGTCAGCTCTCCAGTGTTGAGAGCACAGGGCTGCTGGAGCCGGCTGCAGGCCCACCTGTGCGGCCCCTCTCCTGCACCTGGGGTGGTCCCGGGCCAGGGCGCTTCCTGTGGTTCTCAAAAAACAGTTACGCTCTGCCCTGTACCAGCGAGTACTTGCCATAGCAAGATGAGAATTTGAGTCTCCCATGTCATGGACTGTCCACTGGACCGTTCCCCATGAAGGGCATGTCCAAGTGTGCTGCGTCTAAGACGTGGATTCCAAGCCTTTGAAATGTTGCTGGTGCAGCTGAGGAGCTCAACTCTTGATTTCACTTTATGTTATTCTGCTTCACTTTAATTAGGCACGTGTGCCATTATGGACACAGATGTGTGGACCATGAAACCCAGGACCACTGAAGATTTTAAATACGTTTAGTGTATCTATGATAAGGTTGGAAGAGGAAATGGCCACCCAGTCCACTATTCTTGCCTGGAGAAGACCATGGACAGAGGTCGCAGAGAGTCGGCCAGAACTGAGCAACTAACACTACTATGATAAGATTTTTGTCTTACCATATGCGGGCCATTATCAGTGCTAACTGCTTCTCTCCCTCTAGATTCCATCAGTCAGCACAAGGTCTGTGCCTCTGAGAACCACCTGCTGCCGTGATGAAGACACCTTCCAGCCCACAGCAGCTGTGAACAGCCCACCACTCGTCCTCGGCCACAGAAAGGATGCCTTCGTACATCATCACGTTTGTGCGTGTGTGTGGTGTATGAAGACGTGCCTTCACGTGGCTTTCTGACGTCTGACTGTGTGTCTCAGAGAAGTACTGACCCTCCTCTGTTGGGCCTTTTCTATATAAACCCAGTCTGTGTGTCCCAGAGACGATCATAATTAAGTCCCAGAATTTGTCATTGAAGCACTGTACTGTTAAATAAAGGGTGGAAATTAAATTGTGTTTATTAATGAGAACAAAGAGTCTGCTGGGTATGAAGGATGCTGGTCCGTTATCACAGTTACACCTTAGGTCCCTGAGATTCCTTTCAAAGCTATTAATGAAGACAGGTGTCAGGAGCTGTAATTAATGATTATTAGCCCCATGGAAGTAGCCCTGGCTTCTGCAAGCTTAGTTTCTGGCGAGGAGAGCACCACCCGCCACAGACCAGGGTCCCCACTGGCCTCCAGGATGCCCGCCATCCCCTGGAGGAGATGGGGATTCGGGATGAATCCTACACACGCGGCCGCTCAGCTTCTCTCGGAGAAAAACACTCAACCCAGCGAGGCTACAGGTGCTGCTGTGATGCCCTCATGATTCTGTTCCCTCATGTTACTCATTTCAGCTGTGATTTCTACCTCAAATAAATATCGTGTGCATGCATGCTAAGTCACTCTGAGTGACCCTATGGACTGTAAACCCCTCGGGCTCCTCTGTCCATGGGGATTCTCCAGGCAAGAGTACTGGAGTGGGCTGCCATTCCCTTCTCCAGGAGAATCTTCCCGGCTCAGGGATTGAACCCATGTCTCTTATGTCTCCTGCATTGGCAAGCAGGTTCTTCACCACTACCACAACCTAGAAAGCCCCAAATATCAAGTCTCAGCAAATACAAGGGATCTACGTCTAGAATAAACCTTAGAGAAGGTAACAACGATGCACATGGAAATAAGGAAGCGTTTTCTCTTGGTGTAAACATAGCATATGCCCCAAGCCCCTCTTAACACTGCTGCCCAGCAATCTTGAGCTCAGCACTGCTTGGCAAGCCTGGGTCCTTCCTCGCACCACGTACACCCTGTTTCACGATGTCATCCACTACATCCTGGGCTTGGCTACTTTGGGGCTCAGGTATCAGTACTTTGGCAGAACTCCCCTGACACCAGCAGTTCCTGGCAACAGACCAAAAATGTGCCGTCTCCCGGTGGGGACAAGCCACGGAGAACTTCATCCCCCGGCCGTGGGGCCACAGAGGACCACCCAGACAACGTGTCCACCCAGGCCTGCATCCTAACAGCAGAGTCCTGGTCCCTGATGCTGCCTGCCAGCAGCCACTTAGGATTCTCTTTCTAAATGCTGTCCCTTAGAAGGTCACTTGTCTGTGCCAGGATTTCCACTAAGCATTTTGTATGTGGTATCTTGTTTAATCCTCCCAGCAATCCTAAAAGTTAGTTACTACAAGTTTGCACCCCTTACCCAAACACAGAGGACTAAAAGTGTCTCAGAATTCTGAATTTTTTTTAATTTTGAAAGGTATGTGGCTCTCACCACTTCTATTCAATATTATATCAGAGATTCTACTGAGAGAAGGAGGCCAGAAAAGGGATTAAAGTCATGCAGACTGGAAATGAAGTAAAACTATCTCAGATCACATATACTACACGTAGAAAACAATAAGGAATTTAAAAAAAAAGATAATTCAAAAATGGAATTAAGAATACAACTCCATTTGCAACATCATCTAAAGTAAATAGGAATAAATTTATACTGAAACCTACAAAAACATTTCTGGGAGAAATTAAAGACCCAAGTAATTGGAGAAATATACCAAGATGGATTAGAAGACTATTCATAAGAGAGCTAATTTTCCTCAAAATTGATTAATATAATCATCAAAATGCCAGTTGTTGGTTTTTTGGTTTTTTTTTTTTTACAGAATTTGAAAAGCTAATGCTAAAATGTATATGAAAATGCAAAGAAGGAAGTAATTTCTTAGAAAAAGACCAAAGTTAGGGGATTTACACTACCTGATTTCAAAATTTACTGGCATAAAGGTAGAATGCAAATCAAGGGAAAAGACTAGAGAATCTAGATATAAATCCTCATATTTATGGTCACCTGATTTCAACAAAGGTGCCAAGGCAATTCAGTGCAGTAAGATAGAAAAAAAAAAAAAACATATCCTTACCTCACATGCAAAAAGGAAGTGTACGGAGATCCCCACCTCACACCACACACACTGACCTCAGAGGGGCCAGAGCTGACTCAGGGTTTGTCAGCCGCAGAACTGCTGGCATTTCCAACAGGATGATTCTGTGCTCTGAAGGCTGTTCTGGGCACTGTGGTACATGGAGCCCCATCACTGGCCTCTATTAGATGCCATTGGCACTCTCCACCAGCTGTGACCCTCCAGACTGTCTTCAGGTATCCCCAGATATGCTCTGGAGATCAAAACTGCCCAGCTGAGAACCACTGACCTAAAATTGTTAAATGTCTAGAAGAAAACACAGCAGGCAATCGTTCTGAAAGGTTAGCAGGGATTTCCCACGTGTGACACTGAAGCACAATTCATAAAAAAATAAAATGAGCTGGACCGCGTCACAAGTACAAGTTTTGCTGTTTGAAAGAAACGATTTAGGAAAGTAAAAGACAAGTCACAGACTAGGCAAAATATTTTCAAAACATATCTGATGAAGAGTGTCCAGACTATGTAAACAACTTCTATTCAGTGGCGGAAATCAAACCAATACTGTAAAGCAATCATCCTCCAATTAAAAACAGATAAAAACAGAAGAGAAGAATTTCTATTCATTAATAAGACTGGCCAGAAGACATTTCCCACAGAGCATGTAGACGTGACGAAGTACATGATGTTCAACATCGTTGGTCATTAGATGCAAAGTAAAATCACCCGGGGATGCCGCCATGCGCCGTCAGGAACAGCTGCAGCCAAGAATTCTGACAACGCAAGAGCTGACCACGTGCAGAGCCTAGGACTCTCGTGCACCGCTGGTATGGCTGTGTCATTCAGCAGTTTCCTTTGAAAACTAAACATACACATGTAATCCAACACCTTTACTCCTAGGCGTGTATCCAAGAGAACTGAAAATGTGGCTGCAAGAGGACTTGCACACAATCGTTCATAGCAACATTATTCACACCAGCCAAAAGCTAGGAGCAGTCCATCAACTGATACGTGGGTAAACAAAACCTGCTATATCCACACCGCAGATCGCAGCTCGGCAATAAAAGACAGCAAACGATTGATAGAGGCAGCAACGTGAACCATCCCCGAGAACGGGGAAGGAGAAAGAAGCTACGTGCTGTGTGATTCCACTTAGATAACATTTCTCGAGAAGGCAGAACTATAGAGACAGAAAACAGATCTGTGGTTTCCTGCCTCTGGGGGTAGAAATGGAAATAGACAGCAAACATTTTGGGGATGATAGGAATATTCTAAAACTCGACTGATTTTGGTCATACAAGTGTATCCATTTACTAACATCATTGAACAGTACATTTTCTATGGTAAGTTTTACAGAGTGTGAATTATACCTCAATAAAGTTACTGAGGACCAACAAAGGTCCATCTAGTCAAGGCTATGGTTTTCCCTGTGGTCATGTGTGGATGTGAGAGTTGGACTGTGAAGAAGGCTGAGCACCGAAGAATTGATGCTTTTGAACTGTGGTGTTGGAGAAGACTCTTGAGAGTCCCTTGGACTGCAAGGAGATCCAACCAGTCCATTCTGAAGGAGATCAGCCCTGGGATTTCTTTGGAAGGAATGATGCTAAAGCTGAAACTCCAGTACTTTGGCCACCTCACGTGAAGGGTTGACTCATTGGAAAAGACTCTGATGCTGGGAGGGATTGGGGGCAGGAGGAGAAGGGGACGACAGAGGATGAGATGGCTGGATGGCATCACTGACTCGGACGTGAGTCTGAGTGAACTCCCGGAGTTCTTCTCTAGAAGTGGTGTGATCTCTGGAAAGCAGAGTATCCACAGATAATGACAGAAGCCCCACAGCCCCCAGTCTACAACTGCCAAATCCAAAAGCACTGAAATAGAGGTTTTCTGAATGAGAGGCAAAAATCTGACCCGAGTGTCTGTGAGACGACCAGTAGTTCTGTGTGTCCCGCTCTACGTGGTTTGTGTCATGGGAGAAATGGGAGACTGCGGCCTCCAAGCGCTCGGGGGTGGGGGTCACAGGAGCACCGTGCTCACTCTCAGGGGAGTCCTTGGGGTGGGGGCTGACTGGTGGGCTCAGAGCTTGTTGGGAACAATTCGTGCAGACAGTAAAGAGGGCAGGAAGCAGGATCCCAAGAGGAGAGCTTGTGACGCAAGAGTCAGACACAACTGAGCGACTGAACTGAACTGGAAGTTATTGGCTCAGAAGAGGTAGCAAGAATACACAGAACAACTATGCAAAGAGGTCTCAATGACCCGGATAACCACAATGGGGTGAGCACTTACATAGAAGACAACATCCAGGAGTGTCATGTCAAATGGGCCTTAGGAAGCATCACTACAAACAAAACTAACAGAGGTGATGGAATTCCAGCTAAGCTATTTCAAATCCTGACAGATGATGCTGTGAAAGTGCTGCACTCAATATGCCAGCAAATTTGGAAAACTCAGCAGTGATCTGCTGCTAAGTCGCTTCAGTCATGTCCGACTCTGTGCAACCCCATAGACGGCAGCCCACCAGGCTCCCCTGCCCCTGGGATTCTCCAGGCAAGAACACTGGAGTGGGTTGCCATTTCCTCCAATGCGTGAAAGTGAAAAGTGAAAGTAAAGTCGCTCAGTCGTATCCGACTCTTTGTGACCCCATGGATTGCAGCCTACCAGGCTCCTCCACCCATGGGATTTTCCAGGCAAGAGTACTGGAGTGGGATGCCATTGCCTTCTCCACAGGACTGGAAAAGGTCAGTTTTCATTCCATTCCAAAGAAGGGCAATGCCAAAGCATGTTCAGACTATGGCACAATTACACTCATCTCACACACCAGCAAGGTAATGCTCAAAATCCTTCAAGCTAGACTTCAACAGTACATGAACCAAGAACATCCAGATGTACAAGCTGGATTTAAAAGACAAAGGAACCAGAGATCAAATTGCCAACATCCGTGGGATCATAGAAAAAGCAAGAGAAGTCCAGAAAACATCTGCTTCATTGACTATGCTAAAGCCTTTTACTGTGTGGATCACAACAAACTGTAGAAAATCCTTAAAGAGATGGGAATACCAAACCACCTTCTGCCTCCTGAGATATCTGTATGCAGTTCAAGAAGCAACAGTTAGAACCAGACATGGAACTACAAACTGGTTCAAAACTGGAAAATGAGTACGTCAAGGCTGTCTGTTGTCACCCTGCTTGTTTGACTTCTATGCAGAGTACATCATGGGAAACGCTGGGCTGGATGAAGCTCAAGCTGGAATCAAGATTTCCGGGAGAAATATCAATAACCTCAGATATGCACATGACACCACCCTTATGGCAGAAAATGAAGAGGAACTAAAGAGCCTGTTGATGAAGGTGAAAGGGGAGAGTGAAAAACCTGGCTTAAAATTCAACATTCAAAAAATGAAGAGCATGGCATCCAGTCCCATTACTTCATGGCAAATAGATGGGGGAAAATGGAAACAGTGACAGAGTATATTTTCTTGGGCTCCAAAATCACTGCAGATGGTGACTGTAGCCATGAAATTCAAAGATGCTTGCTCCTTTTAAGAAAAGCTATGACAAACCCAGACAGCATATTAAAAAGCAGAGACATTACTTTGCTGACACAGGTCCGTCTAGTCAAGGCTATGGTTTTTCCAGTAGTCATGTACGGATATGAGAGTTGGACCATAAAGAAGGCTGAGCACCAAAGAATTGATGCTTTTGAACTGTGGTGTTGGAGAAGACTCTTGAGAGTCCCTTGGACTGCAAGGAGATCAAACCAATCAGTCCTAAAGGAAATCATCTCTGAATATTGGAAGGACTGATACTGAAGCTGAAGCTCAATATTTTGGCCACCTGATGTGAAGAACTGACTCATTGGAAAAGACCCTGATGCTGGGAAAGATTGAAGGTGGGAGGAGAAGGGATGACAGAGGATGAGATTGTAGGATGGCATCACTGACTCAGTGGACATGAGTTTGTGCAAACTCCAGGAGATAGTGAAGGACAGGGAAGCCTGGCATGCTGCAGTCCATGGGGTCACAAAAAGTCAGACATGACTGAGCAACTGTACAACAATGAATACAACCATCTTACCCTCTCCAATGCAAAATAATTTTTTTTTAAATATTTGCTAGTATCTATCACATGCAGGTGATTACCTTCATATTACCACAGTGGTCTTTAAAGGCAGAATCAATGTGATTCCAAGAAATCTTAAGTAACAGTTGTTTTCAGCCTTTGTTAAATGCCGGAACCCTTGAAGTGAGGTCGCATGAAAGCTGCAATAGACAGGACAGCTGTCAGGAGAACTGCTCTGGTTAAAGACTGAGGAGGGAGAGAGGTCCAGACCTTGGCCCAAAGGACCTGACCTTGTCCATGGGGTCACCCCCAACGGTGCCTCTGTGGATACTTCTGATGCATCTCAAAACCACTCATCTGGTGCAGCCCTCCACTTCACTATCAGAGAAGCTGCCCCCTCCAAGATCATTCAACTAACGAGCAATAATCCTACAAAAACAGTCTAAACTCAGAACCCCTTACCCACACTGTGGCCACTCTTTGCATCAGAGATGGCACAAACTGAACCTGTCCGTGCATAAGGGATAGCCTTGATCAAACTCAGTAAACTGTTTGAAAGGCAAACAACACTGAGAAGGATGAACTTCAAATGAGGCGTCATCTGATGTCAGTGAAAGTGCCTTTGTGTTTGGCAAGCCACTCTCGTTATGTGCACCCAGTGCCACTGTTTTAATAGAACGTTTTTCACTGTGTGATACATTAAATAGTATCCTCTCATATTTTTATAAATGCCACTTAGGGGCTTAAAAGATTTAATTGCTAGATAGTTACTTAAAACCATGCCCCTTTGTAACTGTGTTTGAAAAGCGTTTGAGAAAACTCTGAGCTTGAGAACTTAAGGAAGGGTTTAAAGAGGGCTTCTCACACTCAAACGTGAATTTGCTCTGTGAAAAGGCAGATTGCGGTTCTGTAGATCTGGGCAGGGCCTGAAATGTTGCGTTTATAAAAAGCTCCCAGATGATGTCATGGAAGCTGCTTGAATAGCGAGGATCTAGAATACTCAGAGGGATATGATAAATGCAGACAATATTTCATTGTAGACAGGAATTGATGATTTGGTGACTTTAATGTCTTTTTCAATCAAGTTTTGTTTCTAGCAGAGTGTTGCAAATATGCTGTAAAATTCCTGTCGAGGTATTGCTGTGAAAGTGCCTAGGGCGGGGACTCTCAACCCTGACAGAACGTTAGAATCATCTGAGGAGTTTAGAAATAATCGAACTTTACTAGTGGTTCAGGGGTTAGGACTCTGCCTGACGATGCAGGGGACACAGGTTCAATCCCTGCTCCCAGAGGATTCCACAGGCTGTGGGGCGGCAAAGCCCAAGCACTGCAACTGCCAAGCCCTCATTCTAGAGCCCATGCCTCCCAACAAGAGAAGCCCGAGCGCTGCAGCAGAGACCAGCGAAGCCGAAGTTAAATCAATTTAATTCAACAAAAAGCATTAAAAATGCACAATCATCAGGGGTTCTGACTTAGCTCATCTGAGCATCCATATATTTAGAGGGTGGTGGATTTCTCTGTGAGAGAGTCATTTCCTAGGCAGGTTGATAAGGAGTCTAGGGGTCCCCAAGGAGAGAGGCGTCTGGAATTCTCAAAGAGGAAGAAAGGACAAACTTTTTTTCTTTCTCCACATTCCTTAGGATTATATAACAATAATGTATCCTGCCTAAGGACAGTCTTTGGATTCAACCTTCTGTTATCTTAAAATGTTAATTATGGGAGTAGACCTGGTCTTTACAAGGATGTGTCTTGCCTGAGGACAGTGTTATCTTAAAATGTAAATTATGGGAGTAGGTCTGATGAGGTCTTTACAACCTCCAGACATTTTTTGGATTATATAACCTCATTGTTAACACTAGCAAGCGGGTACTCTTTCTGCCCCCTTCTGATGCCTATGTCAGAAGCATTCTCTATCTCTTTTATACTTTAATAAAACTTTATTACACAAAAGCTCTGAGAAATCAAGCTTCATCTCTGGCCCCAGATTGAATTCTTCTCCTCCGGGGGCCAAGAATCCCGGTATATTCACGTGATTCAAGACAACCTTTCATCTGTTTAGTTCTATGCAGCTTTATACATGTAAACTGCACAGAGCTAAATTAAATAATTACCATACGATCCAGCAATTCTACTTCTGGGTATTTATCTGCAGTAAATGGAAACATTAACTCAAAAAGATACCTGCACCTCTGTGTTCACTGCAGCTTTACTTACAGTAATGAAGTCATGGGAACAAGCTAAGTGTCCATAGATGGGTAAAGAAAAGGCGATCGTGTGACACACACGATAGAAAATTACTCAGCCATGAAAAAGGAAATGCTGGCGTTTGTGACAACACAGATCGACGTTTAGTGCCTTATTCAAGTAAAATAAGTCAGATCAGATCAGTCACTCAGTCGTGTCCAACTCTTTGCGACCCCATGAATCGCAGCACGCCAGGCCTCCCTGTCCATTACCAACTCCCGGAGTTCACCCAGACTCACGTCCATCGAGTCAGTGATGCCATCCAGCCATCTCATTCTCTGTCACCCCCTTCTGCTCCTGCCCCCAATCCCTCCCAGCATCACAGTCTTTTCCAATGAGTCAACTCTTTGCATGAGGTGGCCAAAGTACTGGAGTTTCAGCTTTAGCATCAGTCCTTCCAATGAACACCCAGGACTGATCTCCTTTAGGATGGACTGGTTGGATCTCCTTGCAGTCCAAGGGACTCTCAAGAGTCTTCTCCAACACCACAGTTCAAAAGCATCAATTCTTTGGCGCTCAGCTGTCTTTATAGTCCAACTCTCACATCCATACATGACCACTGGAAAAACCATAGCCTTGACTAGACGGACCTTAAAAACATCTAAATAAATGAAGGCTAACATGAAATATATTAAGTACACAAAAAGGGATACAGCATATATGTAGGAACACAATATAGTAAAGATGTCTATTTTCCCCGAAATCTATAGTCAATTCCGTTGTTTGTGCATATGTTTGTGTTCTGACAGGCTGATTCTCAGAGCTTCCTAATATTTAAAACTCTCCTGAACAGAGTATGTGACAAGGCTTGTTCTACCAGATAAGATGAGTCATAATAGAGCAATAGTAATTAACATAGTGCAGGTAAACGTAGGGATAAGGGTAGATACACAGATCAACAGAAAAGAATAGCAAGAAACGGACCCCCATGTGTATAGAAAGTTAGTGTATAACAAAGATGGTCTGACAAGTTAGTGGGACATTATGGAAAACTGTATTGTTCATAAGGGGAAAAAGACTCTACTTCACACCATATACACAGAAACATCAACTCCAGATGGACTGATAGTTCAAAGTCTAAAGCTTAATGAATATAAGAAAAGCTTTGTAAGTGGGAAGGATTTCTTAAAGACACCACCATCCATAAAGCAAAAGACAGAAGTTGTGTTACATAAATTTTAACGAATAAATAATATGTTAAAAGTTAAGACATCCATATAAAGAATAATTGCCAAAACAAAGTTAAAATACCTACCAACAGGCAAAACACCCTGTAAACACAGTGAATGGGGGAAGACGTTCCTGCAATGTTCACACACAAAAGAACATGAGAAAATCTAAGTGGAAAAAATAATAGACCATGTGTAAGTATTGGAAGGCCTTTTTCATACTCCAAACCTTGTGCAATACCGGGTAATTCATAGTGGAGAACAAAATGCTTCTCCTAAGCTTTTCCCTCCCACCACCCACTTGAAGCCTCCAAGTTCACCTCATCTGTGATAAAATCAGACATGAAAGGTGTAGTAACATCATTTTTCATGGCCCAAAAGCTAACAAGAAGCAGTAAATTCAAAATGGGGCTGAATCCCAGCATGAAAAGTAAATTTGAATGTACAAGAAGCAGAGGAAATGTGGAGCAATGTACTGTCTACTCTGAACACATGGCTTTCACTGTCATTCCTCAGTCAGGCTGATAGCAAACCACCGGTACGTTTCAGCTCCAGTGGTCATCAGCACAGTCCTAACACAGCACCCTTCTCCCCATGAGCCCGGGAGAGCAAGGGGGACAGGGAGGTGAAGAAGGGGGAGGGAGAGCGGGAATATTCACCTCTCTCACCCTGAGCTCGGTTTTTCTTTTTACTTCCTTAGTAACAGTCAACTGTGATATTTATGAGGTTTTCCTAGAAAGGTGCTTATTTACAATCCTTATGCACCATTAAGTCACGCTTTTCATTTTATTCATCAAATGTTAATGGTTCTACAGACACCCACCTCTCCCATCCAAGGTTCTCACTCAGGCGCCAGAAACTCAGATTCTGAGGCTGCGAACTGGTGGGAAGTGCACGCAGTGGAGCAGCAGGACACCCACATGTTTTATTTTTATTTTGGGCCATGCCGCACCACCTGTGGAATATCAGTTCCCCAGCCAGGGATCAAGCCCACAGCCTTGCACTGGAAGCTTGGAGTGTTAACCACCGGATTGCCAGGGAAGTCCCCCTCACCCCTGAGCCTGGGAGAAGTGGTGTTACTGGAAAGGATTGGGTGTGAGGATCTAGGGAAAGACTGGGGAGAAGCAGTAGAGGCAGGGGGTCAGGGTGACGGGATGAGAAGGCTTTGGGGGAAAAGAGGAAACCAGCACAAGTCAAGTCTGTCTCAGGGGCACCGCTGATCTAGCAGACACAGCCCTCTAAGCCTGATCTGAAAGCTGAGCCATTTCCCACTGCCGCCCTCTCTCAGAGCGACCTGCTCCTTACCCCAGGGAGACACCCGCCAGCCATCTGGCCGCCCCGTTAACGAGAAGCGGAGACCTGGCTTCGGGACCTGGCGGCCGCCATGGTCAGGCCAGAGGGCCAGCATCTGGGGAGAGCGTGTGCTAGGCGACGAGAAGCCCAAGGGTGTGGAACGTACAGTGTTTTCCTTTACCCACGGGCAGCCAGCCAAGGAGATCCCCGAGATTAGGGTTAGTTACAGGCCTGGTCGTCTGCCAGGCTAACTCTTTCTGTGGTTGCTCTCTACCCACCTGAGAGTGTGCTAAGTTGCTTCAATCATGCCCAACTCTTTGTGGCCCCGTGGACCATGGCCCACCGGGCTCCTCTGTCCTTGGGGTTCTCCAGGCATGAATATGGGAGTGGGTTGCAATTTCTTTCTGCAGGGGATCTTCCCCACCCAGGGACCAAACCTGTTTTGACAGGTGGATTCTTTATCGCTGTGCCACCTGGGAAGCCTGCTCGCAAAGATTCATTCACTCAACAAGTGTTTACTAAGCCCCTATTGTGTGCGAGGCTCTGGGGAAAAACACAGTAAGACAGCTGCTGTCTCTCCTCTTAAAGGAAACGTTTCTATGGGAAAGCAGGTTAAAATATCTAACTTTATATTCATGAATAAAGGAACAGGAATGGAGACAGAGAATCATGGGGAGGGGAGCTCGTTTAGATAGCATGGCCAGGAAAGGCTTCTAGGATGCCAACATTTAGCTATCTAGCTCAGAATCAAAGAGCTAGCCATTTAAAGAGTGAGAGGAAAAGCTTTCTAGATGGGGAAAATAACACACAAAGATCCCAGGGTAAGAAGGAGCGCTCAGTTGTGTCTGACTCTTTGTGACCCCATGGACTCCGTGGAATTCTCCAGGCCAAAATACTGGAGTGCATAGCCATTTCCTTCTCCAGAGAAGCTTCCCAACCTAGGGACTGAACCCAGGTCTCCCGCATTGCAGGCAGATTCTTTACCAGCTGAGCACAAGTTGAATAAAGAGACGTTATCTTTAAAAAAAAAAAAAAAAGACAATCAAGGAAGAGACTGGTATGTGATAGGGTTGGAGAAAAGCAAGAGACAGACCAGGTACAATGTGTAGGTCATATAAAAATAAAGTGTTGTATTTCATGACAAAGCTACTGGGAAACAAGGGAGGGATTTAGACGGAAGAATGGTATGATCCTTTTATAATGACTTCTGCAGCTCCTTAGAGAATGAATTGGAAGGGGACAAGAAGAGAATTGGGGCCAGGTAGGAGGCTTTGGCAGTAATCTAGGCAAGAGATGACCATGACAGTAAAGATTCTGAGAGTGAATTTGTAATATATTTTTGAGATAGAAACAGTAGGATTTGCCAAAAGATGGATTCAATGTGTGGGGTAAGAGAAAGAAGAACCAAGAGTGACTCCTAGAGAAACAAAGAAAAGAAGGCACAATCTGTAGGACGTTTATCAAGTTAACCTTAAAAATGCACTCCAGTATACAGTAGGTGCAGACAAATACTGTTTGATTCCACTTATATGAGGTGCCTAGAAGTGTCGAATTCATAGAGTCAGAAAGTACACTGGTAGATACGAGTGGGGCAGTGGGTGGGGAGGGGGAATGTGGATCTAGTGTTTAACGGGGACAGAGTTTCAGTTTAGGAAGGTGAAAAACTCAGGAGACGAATGATGGTGAAAGTTGTACAGTATAAATGTACTTAATGCCACAAAACTGTACAGTTAAATGTGATTAAAATAGTCTTTTAGATTATGTGACTTTTACCACAATAAAAGAAAATTTGAAAAAAGAGTGACTGCTAGAGTCTTGCTGAGTGACTAGGTAGGTGATGATTCCATGTCATGGCTTTATGAATAAGAAGTAAAGACAAAGGTGTGGAGCACGGATATGTCAGCTTTTATGTGATACTGCTGTAACAAACAGCCCACACGTGTTCACAGTGGCTTACAATTATCTCAGCAGCCTATTTTTTGGTCCCACTATATATCCAAGCGGCTTCCCTGGTGGCTCAGTAGTAAAGAATCCACCTGCCAATGCAGGAGAAGTGGGTTCAATCCTTGGGTCAGGAAGATCCCCTGGAGAAGAAGATGGCCACCCACTCCAGTACTCTTGCCTGGGAAATCCCCTGGACAGAGGAGCCTGGAGGTCTACAGTCCTTGAGGGTCGCAAAAGAGTCAGACACTACTTAGTGACTAAACTATCACAAAAATATCCAAAACTGTAAGCCAGATGCAGCTCTGTTGTGTATGTTTTGCTAGGACCCAGACTAAAGGATTGCGGTTTTCATTCTGGAGACCACGGGATTTCGGCTCTTGTTTCTTCTATCTGCCTTCTGACAGATGAGGATAAGAGGCTTGTGCAAGCTTCCTGATAGAGGGACTGGGTGTGAAGAAAACTGGCCCTAGCTCTTGTGGGCAGAGCTCAATAAATCCTTAATCCAATTTTTTTGCTGGTGGGTGGGACTGTGTTCCCTCCCAGGAGTTTGGCCGTTGTCAGTCTCTATGGTGGGGCTAACGGTGACTTCCTCCAGGAAGACTTTTGCCAACACGCCGCACCCCCCATGCCTGCTGCTGCCAGTGCCCCTGACCCCACAGCAGGCCACAGCTGACCCTCTTCAGGAGAGTCCCAAACACAGGCAAGTCTGGCTCTGCCTCATGCGGGTCCCCGCCCCTTCCCCTGGGTCCTGGTGTGCACAGGGTTTTGTTTGTGCCCTCCAAGAGTCTCTGCTTCCCCCAGTCTTGTGGAAGTTCTATAAACCATGCAATCCTTCAAACCTGGGGATTCCCAGTCCCTTTGCCCCATCCCCAGGTTGGGGAGTCTGCTGTGGGACGGACAGCCTTCACATCAGGGCTAGAACTTCTTTGGTATAATTGTTCTCAAGCTTGTGGGTCACCCACCTGCCACTCTATGGTCATGGTAGACAAACATGGTCCACTGGAGAAGGAATGGCAAACTCCTTCAGTATCCTTGCATTGAGAACCCCAAGAACAGTATGAAAAGGCAAAAAGATATGACACCAGAAGGTGAGCCCCCCAGGTCAGTAGGTGTCCAATATGCTACTGGGGAAGGGCGGGAAAATAGCTCTAGAAGAATAAAGAGACACAATCAAAGCAGAAACGGCACCCAGTTGTGGATGTGTCTGGTGGTAAAAGTGAAGTCCGATGCTGTAAAGAACAGTATTACCTAAGAACCTGGAATGTTAGGTCCACAAATCAAGGTAAATTCAATGCAGCCAAACAGGAGATGGAAAGAGTGAACACTGACATTTTAGGAGTCAGTGAACTAAAATGGGAATGAAAGTGAAAAGTGAAAGTGAAGTCGCTCGGTCATGTCCGACTCTTTGCGACCCCATGGACAGTAGCCTGCACCAGGCTCCTCCTGCACCAGGCTCCTCCATCCATGGGATTTTCTAGGCAAGGGTACTGGAGTGGGTTGCCATTTCCTTCTTCAGGGAATCTTCCTGACCCAGGGATCTAACCCAGGTCTCCTGCATTGTAGACAGTCACTTTACCATGACATTATATCTACTCCTGTGGGAGAGAATCCCTTAGAAGAAACAGAATAGCCCTCATAGTCAATGAGAGTCTGAAATGCAGTACTTGGGTGAAATTTCAAAACAGAAAGACAGAATGATCCTCATTCATTTCCAAGGTAAATCATTCAATATCACAGTAATCTAGGTCTATGTCTTGACCGCTAATGCTAAATAAGCTGAAGTTGAACTGTTCTATGAAAACCTACAAGATCTTCTAGAACTAACACCAAAACAAGATGTCCTTTTCATCATAGGGGATTGGAATGCAAAATTAGGAAGTCAAGAGATACCTGAAGTAACAGGCAATTTTGCCCTTGGAGTACAAAATAAAGCAGGGCAAAGGCTAACAGAGTTTTGCTAAGAGAACATACTGGTCGTAACAAACAACTTCTCCCAATGACAAAAGAGATGACTCTACACATGGACATCACTAGATGGTCAATACTTAAATCAGATTGATTATACTCTTTGCAGCCAAAGAAAGAGAAGCTCTATACAGTCAGCAAAAAACAAGACTGGGAGCTGACTGTGGCTCAGATCATGAACTCCTTATTGCCAAATTCAGACTTAAATTGAAGAAAGTAGGGAAAACCACTAGGCCACTTAGGACTGACCTAAATCAAATCCCTTATGATTTTACAGTGGAGGAGACAAATACATTCAAGGGATTAGATCTGTTAGACAGAATGCCTAAAACTCTGTGGACAGAGGTTCGTAACACTGTACAGGAGGTGGTGACCAAAACCAAGGCAAAAAAAAAAAAAAAAAGGCAGTATGGTTGTCTGAGGAGGCCTTACAAATAAACAGCTGAGAAAAGGAAAGAAGCAAAAGGCAAAGGAGAAAGGGAAAGATAGCCAACTGAATGCAGAATTCCAAAGAATAACCAGGAGAGATAAGAAAGCCTTCTTAAGGAAACAGTGCAAAGAAATAGAAGAAAACAATAGAATGGGAAAGTCTAGAGATCTATTTGAGAAAACTGGAGATACCAAGGGAATATGTCATGCAAAGATGGGCACAATAAAGGACAGAAACTGCAAAGGACCTAACAGAAGCATCAAAGATCAAGAGGAGATAGCAAGGAGACACACAATTGTACAAAAAAGTCCTTAATGACCCAAATAACCACGATGGTGTGGTCATTAACCTAGGGCCAGACATCCTGGAGCGTAAAGTCAAGGGGGCCGTAGGAAGCATTAATACAAACAAAACGAGTGGAGGCGATAGAATCCCAGCTGAACTGATTCAATTCCTGAAAGACGATGATGCACTCAGTACGTCAGCAAATTTGGAAAACACCGCACTGGACACGGGACTGGAAAAGGTCAGTTTTCATTCCAATCCAAAGAAGGACAATGCCAAATAATGTTCAAACCACCATAAAATTGTGCTTATTTCACATGCTAGCAAGGTCATGCTCAAAATCCTTCAAGCTAGGCTTCAACAGTGCATGAACTGAGAACTTCCAGATGTAAAGTTGGATTTAGAAAAAGCAGAAGAACCAGAGATCAAATTGCAAACATCCGTTGGATCATAGAAAAAGCAAGGGGATTACAGAAAAAACATCTGCTTTATTCACTACACTAAAGTGTTTGACTGTGTGGATCAAAACAAACTGTGGCAAATTCTGAAAGAGATTGGAATACCAGATCACCTGACCTGCCTCTTGCAAAATCTGTATGCAGGTCAGGAAGCAACAGTTAGAACTGGACATGGAACAACACACTGGTTCCAAATAGGAAAAGGAGTACTTCAAGGCTGTATATTGTCACCCTGCTTATTTAACTTATATGCAGAGTACATCATGAGAAATGCTGGGCTGGATGAAGCACAAGCTGGAATCAAGATTGCCAGGAGAAATATCAATAACCTCAGATATGCAGATGACACCACCCTTAAGGCAGAAAGCGAAGAAGAGCCTCTTGATGAAAGTGAAAGAGAAGAGTGAAAAAAATTGGCTTAAAATTCAACATTCAGAAAACTAAGATCATGGCATCTGGTCCCATCACTTCATGATGGGGAAACAGTGGCAGACTTTATTTTGGGGGGCTCCAAAAATCACTGCAGATGGTGACTTGCAGCCATGAAATTAAAAGATGCTTACTCCTTGGAAGAAAAGTTATGACCAACCTAGTCAGCATATTAAAAAGCAGAGACATTACTTTGTCAACAAAGGTCCGTCTAGTCAAGGGTATGGTTTTTCCAGTAGTCATGTATGGATGTGAGAGTTGGACTATAAAGAAAGCTGAGCACTGAAGAATTGATGCTTTTGAACTGTGGTGTTGGAGAAGACTCTTGAGAGTCCCTTGGACTGCAAGGAGATCTAACCAGTCCATCCTAAAGGAAATCAGTCCTGGGTGTTCATTGGAAGGACTGATGTTGAAGCTGAAACTCCAATACTTTGGCCACCTCATGCGAAGAGCTGACTCATTTGAAAAGACCCTAATGCTGGGAAAGATTGAAGGCAGGAGGAGAAGGGGACAACAGAGGATGAGACGGTTAGATGGCATCACCAACTCAATGGACATGAGTTTGGGTAAACTCTGGGAGTTGGTGATGGACAGGGAGGCCTGGCGTGCTGGGGTCCATGGGGTCACAAACAGTTGGACACGACTGAGCGACTGAACTGAACTGAACTGAGGAACTGAACTGAACTGATCAATACAAACTGTGGAATATTCCTAAAGATTGGGAATGCCAGACCAACTTACCTGCCTCTGAGAAACCTGTATGCAAGTCTAGAAGCAGCATTCAGAACAGGACTTGCAACAAAGGACTGGTTCAAAATTAGGAAAGGAGTATGTCAAGGCTGTATATTGTCGCCCTGCTTATTTAACTTACATGCAGAGTGCTTCATGTGAAATGGAGGCTGGATAAATCACAGACTGGAATCAAGATTGCCCAGAGGAATATCAGCAACCTCAGATATGCAGATGATACCACTCTAATGGCAGAAATAGATGGGGAAAAGTAAAAATCATTGACAGACTGTATTTTCTTGAGCTCTAAAATCACTGCAGATGGTGACTGCAGCCATGAAATTAAACGATGCTTGCTCCTTGGAAGGAAAGCTATGATAAAACTAGACAGAGTATAAAAGGGCAGAAACATCACCTTGCCAGCAAAGGTCTGTCTAGTCAAAGCTATGGTTTTTCCAGTCGTTAAGTATAGATGTTAAGTCAGACAATAAAGATGGGTAACTGCCAAGGAATTGATGCTTTTGAACTGTGGTGCTGGAGAAGACTCTTGAGAGTCCCTTGGATAGCAAAGAGATCAAACCAGTCAATCTTCAAGGAAATCAACCCTGGATATTCTTTGGAAGGACTGATGCTCCAGTACTTCGGTCACCTCCTGGGAAGTATTGGTCGAATACTGTGGTCACCTCATGCAAAGAGCTATCTCATTGGGAAAGACCTTGATGCTGGGAAAGATTGAGGGCAGGAGGAGAAGGTGACAGAGGATGGGGTGGTTGGATGGCATCATTGACTCAATGGACATGAGTTTGAGGAAGCTCAAGGAGATAGTGAAGGACAGGGAAGCCTGGCGTGCTGCCGTCTATGGGGTCACAAAGAGTCAGACATGACTGAGCAACTGAGCAATAACAACAACAAATGGTAGAAAGTGAAGAGGAACTAAAGAGCTTTTTGATGAGGGTGTGAGAGGAGACTGAAAAATCTGGCTTAAAACTCAACATTCAAAAACCAAGATCATGGCATCTGGTTATATCACTTCATGGCAAATATATCCAGAAAAAGTGGAAACAGTGACAGATTTTATTTTCTTGGTTTCCAAAACCACTGGGGACTGTGGTTGCAGCCATGAAATTTTAAAAATGTTTGTTACTTGGAAAACAATAATACAGGCCATCTAAATTAGGGTTCTGCAAAGAAATGTAACGAATAGGATATGCATGAAAGTTCTGAAAGTGAAAGTCGCTCAGTCGTGTCCAACTCTTTGCGACTCTATGGACGATATAGTCCACGGAATTCTCCAGGCCAGAATACTGGAGTGGGTAGCCTTTCCCTTCTCCAGGGGATCTTCCCAACCCAGGGATGGAACCCAGGTCTCCTGCATTGTTCTCCATCTTACTTGGGTTTCCCTGATAGCTCAGTTGGTAAAGAATCTGCTTGCAATGCAGGAGACCCCATTTTGATTCCTGGGTCAGGAAGATCCACTGGAGAAGGGATAGGCTACCCACTCCAGTATTCTTGGGCTTCCCTGTTGGCTCAGCTGGTAAAGAATCCACCTGCAATGTGGGAGACCAGGGTTCGATCCCTGGGTTGGGAAGACCCCTGGAGAAGGGAAAGGCTACCCACTCCGGTATTCTGCTCTGGAGAATCCCATGGACTGTATAGTCCATTGGGTCGCAAAGAATCAGACAAAACTGAGCAGCTTTCACTTTCATCACTTTCATCTATATCTTATTCATTACGTTTCTTTGCAGAACCTTAATTTAGATGGTTTGTATTACTGATTTCTAAGGAACGTGCATTTTTCAAATTTCATGGCTGCAACCACAGTCTGCAGTGGCTTTGGGAACCAAGAAAATAAAATCTGCTACTGTTTCCACTTTTTTCTGGACATACATAGATATATGTAAATTTTTGAAATGGGGAATATCTTTCTAATTATTCCAAACTGTCAACTATAAGAGGACAATTGTTTTTAAAAGTCAGCATGAAAAAATAAATGAAAACAACCCAGATCAAAAGAAAATCTACTCAGGAAATTATAACTCATATCACTAAAGATAAATTATCCTTAATATACATAGAGCATCTACAAAGCAATAAGGAAAGAATAATCAAAGAGTCTGAACAGAGAATACACTGAAAAGAAATATCAGGTGGCTCTTTCACTTATGGAAATATCCTCAAACCCCATTGAAACACCAAAAAAAAAAAAAAAGCAAAAGAGAGCCAGTAGTTCCTATTTTGTCTTAGCGGACCATGGAGATCCAAAAGTTTGGTGACTCCCTTTTTAATATACTGGTGAAGATACAGGCAAAAGGCAATCCATATTTTACTGTTGGAAATGTAAATTTTACAACTTTCTTAGAAGGCAACTTCATAATATTTTATAATTGTAAATGTACATGCTTTTCTCCCAACAAATGCCACTTCTATTAATTTATCATACAGTTCAGTTCAGTCACTCAGTCGTGTCCGACTCTTTGCGACCCCATGGACTGCAGCACACGAGGCTTCCCTGTCCATTACCAACTCCCAGAGCTTACTGAAACTCATGTCCATTGAATTGGTGATGCCATCCAACCATCTCATCCTCTGTCGTCCCCTTCTCCTCCTGCCTTCAATCTTCCCCAGCATCAGGGACTTTTCCAATGAGTTGGCTCTTCCCATCAGGTGTCTAAAATATTGGAGCTTCAGCATCAGTCCTTCCAATGAATATTCAGGATTGATTTCCTTTAGAGTTGACAGGTTTGATCACCTTGCTGTCCAACGGACTCTCAAGAGTCCTCTCCAGCCCCACAGTTCAAAAGCATCCATTCTTTGGCACTCAGCCTTCTTTATACACCAACTCTCACATCCATACTTGACTACTGGAAAAACCATAGCTATGACTATATGGACTTTTGTTGGCTAAGTGATGTTTCTGCTTTTTAATACCCATTTGTCATCACTCTCCTTCAAAGGGGTAAGTGTATTTTAATAATCTCAAAAACGTCAGAATGATCTGTTTGTTTCTATGGCAAACCATTCAACAGCAAGTAATCCAAGTATATGCCTCTACCACTAATGCAGAAGCTGAAATCGAACAATTCTATGAAAACCTACAAGACCTTCTAGAACTAACACCAAAAAAAAAGGATGTCCTTTTCATCATAGGGGGAATGGAATGCAAAAGTAGGAAGTCAAGAGATACCAGGAGTAACGGGCAAGTTTGGCCTGAAGAGGAAACAATGAAACAGTGCAAAGGTTAGCAGAGTTTTGCCAAGAGAATACACTGGTCATAGCAAACGCTGTCTTCCAAAAAGACAAAAGACGACTCTACATATGGAGAAAACCAGATGCTCATTTCCAAAATCAGATTGATTATATTCTTTATAGCTGAAGATGGAGAAGCTCTATAGAGTCAGCAAAAACAAGTCCTGGAGCTGACTGTGGCTCAGATCATGAGCTCCTTTTTGCAAAATTCAGGCCTAAATTGAACAAAGTAGGGAAAGTCACTAGACCACTCAGGTATGATCTAAATCAAATCCGTTATGATTATATAGCAGGGATGACAAATAGATTCAAGGGATTAGATCTGGTAGACAAGACAGAGTGTCTGAAGAATTATGACAGAGGTTCTTAACATTGTGCAGGAGGTGGTGACCAAAATAAACTCAAAGAAAAAGAAATGCAAAAAGACTAAGTAGTTGTCTGAGGAGGCCTTACAAATAGCTAAGAAAAGAAGTGAAAGGCAAAGGAGAAAGGGAAAGATAAACCCTAAGGAATTCACAGTCCTAGAGAATAGCAAGGAGTGATAAGAAAGCCTTCCTCTGTGATCAGTGCAAAGAAATAGAGGAAGACAACAGAATGGGAAAGAATAGAGATCTCTTCAATTAAATTGGAGATACCAAGGGAAGTTTTCATGCAAAGATGGCATAATAAAGGAAAGAAATGACAAGGACCTAACAGAAGCAGAAGAGTTAATGAAGAGATGGCAAGTATACACAGAAGAACTATATAAAAAAGGTCTTAATCACCCAAATAGCCTCAATGGTGTGGTCATGTGCCTAGGACCAGACATCCTGGAGTGTGAAGTCAAGTGGGCCTTAGGAAGCAGCACTACAAACAAAGCCTATGGAGGTGATGAAAATCCAACTGAGCTATTTCAAATCCTAAAAGATCATGCTGTTAAAATGCTACAGTGAATACGTCGGCAAATTTGGAAAACTCAGCAGTGGCCACAGGACTGGAATAGGTCAGTTTTCACTCCAATCCAAAGACGGGAAATGCCAAAGAATGTTAAAGCTACTGTACAATTGCAATCATTTCACATGCTAGCAAGGTAATGCTCAAAATCCTTCAAGCTAAGCTTCAATAATATGTGAACTTAGAACTTCCAGATGTAAAGCTGGATTTAGATAAAGCAAAGGAACCAGAGACCAAATTGCCAATATCCATTAGATCATAGAAAAAGTAAGGGGATTCCAGAAAAACTCTACTTCTGCTTCATTGACTACACTAAAGCCTTTGACTCTGTGGATCACAGCAAACTGTGGAAAATCCTTAAAGAGATGGGAATACTAGACCACCTTACCTCCCTCCTGAGAAACCTGTACGCAGGTCAAGAAGCAATAAAACCACATATGGAACAACAGACTGGTTCGGGATTGGGAATGGAGCTCATTAAGGCTGTATATTGTCACTCTCCTTATTTAACTTATATGCAGAGTACATCCGATGAAATGCCAGGTTGGATGAATCACAAGCTGGAATCAAGATTGCCAGGTGAAATATCAACAGTCTCAGATATGCAGATGATACCACTCTAATGGCAGAAATAGATTGGGGAGAAATGGACAGACTTTAAATAAAGTGACAGACTTTATTTTCTTGGGCTCCAAAATCACTGAGGACGGTGACTGCAGCCATGAAATTAAAAGACGATTGCTTGTTGGAAGGAAAGCTATTACAAACTTAGACAGCATGTTAAAAGGCAGAGACATCACTTTGCTGACAAAGGTCTGTTATAGTCAAAGCTATGGTTTTTCCAGTAGTCAAATACAGATGTGAGAGCTGAACCATAAAGAAGGCTGAGAGCCAAAGGATTGATGCTTTCACACAGGGGTGCTGCAGATGACTCTTGAGAGTCCCTTGGACTGCAAGGAGCTCCAACCAGTCAACCCTAAAGGAAATCAATCCTAACTATTCACTGGAAGGACTGATGCTGAAGCTGGAGCTCCAATACTTTGGCCACCTGATGCCAAAAGCAGGCTCACCGGAAAGATGCTTATGCTGGGAAAGAACGAGGGCAGGAGAGGAAGGGGACCACAGAGGATGAGATGGGTGGATGGCATCATCAACTCTATGGACATGAATTTGAGCAAACTCAGAGAGATAGTGAAGGACAGGGATGCCTGGTGTGCTGCAATTCAGGGGGTCACAGAGAGTCGAACACAACTAAGTGCCTGAACAAAACCCAAAAGAACAAACGACAGAAGCTGAAGAGGAACTAAGAACCTCTAGATGAGGGTGAAAGAGAGTGGGAAGGCTGGCTTAAAGCTCAACACTCAAAAACTAAAATCATGTCATCCAGACCCATCCCTTCATGGCAAATAAATGGGGAAAAAGTGGAAACAGTGACAGATTTTATTTTACTGGGTTCCAAAACCACTGCAGATGGTGGCTGCAGCCATGAAACTTAAAAACATTTGCTCCTAGGAAAATAATCATACAAACCATCTATATTAGGGTTCTTCAGAGAAATATAACCAATAGGATATACATATATATATATATATATATATATATATATATATATATATGCTTTTTTTTTTCGAATGGGGAACACCTTTCTAATTATTCCAAACTGTCAACTATAAGAGGACAGTTGTTTTTAAAAGTCCACATGAAAAAACAAATAAAAACAACCAAATTCAAAATGAAAGCAACTAGGGAAAATGTAACTCAAACCACAAAAGGTAAATTGTCCTTAATATACACAGAGCTTCTATAAAGCAATAAGGAAAGTATAATCAAAGGATTTAAATGGAGAATACCATGAAAAGAAAAATCAAGTGGCTCTTTCACTTATGGAAATAGACTCAACCTCCATCATTCAGTTCATTTCAGTCACTCAGTCATGTCCAACTTTTTGCGACCCCATGAACTGCAGCACGCCAGGCCTCCCTGTCCATCACCAACTCCCGGAGTTCACCCAAACTCATGTGCATTGAGTCGGTGATGCCATCTCATCCTCGTCCCCTTCTCCTGCCCCCAATCCCTCCCAGCATCAGGGTCTTTTCCAATGAGTCAACTCTTCGCATGAGGTGGCCAAAGTACTGGAGTTTCAGCCTCAGCATCAGTCCTTCCAATGAACACCCAGGATTGATCTCCTTTAGAATGGACTGGTTGGATCTCCTTGCAGTCCAAGGGACTCTCAAGAGTCTTTTCCAACACCACAGTTCAAAAGCATCAATTCTTTGGCGCTCAGCTTTCTTCAAAGTCCAACTCTCACATCCATACATGACCACTGGAAAAACCATAGCCTTGACTAGATGGACCTTTGTTGGCAAAGTAATGTCTGTGCTTTTCAATATGATATCTAGGTTGGTCATAACTTTCCTTCCAAGGAGTAAGCATCTTTTAATTTCATGGCTGCAATCACCATCTGCAGTGATTTTGGAGCCCCCCAAAATAAAGTCTGACACTGTTTCCACTGTTTCCCCATCTATTTCCCATGAAGTGATGGGACCAGATGCCATGATCTTAGTTTTCTGAATGTTGAGTTTTAAGCCAACTTTTTCACTCTCCTCTTTCACTTTCATCAAGAGGCTTTTTGGTTCCTCTTCCCTTTCTGCCATAAGGGTGGTGTCATCTGCAAATCTGAGGTTATTGATATTTCTCCCAGCAATCTTGATTCCAGCTTGTGTTTCTTCCAGCCCAGCGTTTCTCATGATGTACTGTGCATGTAAGTTAAATAAGCAGGGTGACAATATACAGCCTTGACGTACTCCTTTTCCTATTTGGAACCAGTTTGTTCTTCCATGTCCAGTTCTAACTGTTGCTTCCTGACCTGCATATAGGTTTCTCAAGAGGCAGGTCAGGTGGTCTGGTATTCCCATGTCTTTCAGAATTTTCCACAGTTTATTGTGATCCACACAGTCAAAGGCTTTGGCATAGTCAATAAAGCAGAAATAGATGTTTTTCTGGAACTCTCTTGCTTTTTCGATGATCCAGCGGATGTTGGCAGTTTGATCTCTGGTTCCTCTGCCTTTTCTAAAACCAGCTTGAACTTCTGGAAGTTTGTAGTTCACATATTGCTGAAACCTGGCTTGGAGAATTTTGAGCATTACTTTACTAGTGTGTGAGATGAGTGCAATTGTGCAGTAGTTTGAGCATTCTTTGGCATTGCCTTTCTTTGGGATTGGAATGAAAACTGACCTCTTCCAGTCCTGTGGCCACTGCTGAGTTTTCCAGATATGCTGGCATATTGAGTGCAGCACTTTCACAGCATCATCTTTCAGGATTTGAAATAGCTCAACTGGAATTCCATCACCTCCACTGGCTTTGTTCGTAGTGATGCTTTCTAAGGCCCACTTGACTTCACATTCCAGGATGTCTGGCTCTAGGTCAGTGATCACACCATCGTGATCATCTGGGTCGTGAAGATCTTTTTTGTACAGTTCTTCTGTGTATTCTTGCCACCTCTTCTTAATATCTTCTGCTTCTGTTAGGTCCATACCATTTCTGTCCTTTATCAAGCCCATCTTTGCATGAAATATTCCCTTGGTATCTCTAATTTTCTTGAAGAGATCTCTGCTGCTGCTGCTGCTGCTAAGTCGCTTCAGTTGTGTCCGACTCTGTGCGACCCCAGAGACAGCAGCCCACCAGGCTCCCCCCTCCCTGGGATTCTCCAGGCAAGAACACTTGAGTGGGTTACATTTCCTTCTCCAATGCATGAAAGTGAAAAGTGAAAGTGAAGTCACTCAGTTGTGACTGACTCTTAGCGACCCCATGAACTGTAGCCCACCAGGTTCCTCCGTCCATGGGATTTTCCAGGCAAGAGTACTGGAGTGGGGTGCCATTGCCTTCTCCAGAAGAGATCTCTAGTGTTTCCCATTCTGTTGTTTTCCTCTATTTCTTTGCATTGATCGCTGAGGAAGGCTTTCTTATCTCTCCTTGCTATTCTTTGGAACTCTGCATTCAGATGCTTGTATCTTTCCTTTTCTCCTTTGCTTTTCACTTCTCTTCTTTTCACAGCTATTTGTAAGCACTCTTCAGACAGCCATTTTGCTTTTTTGCATTTTTTTTCCCATGGGGATGGTCTTGATCCTTGTCTCCTGTACACTGTCACAAACCTCCGTCCATAGTTCACCAGGCACTCTGTCTATCAGATCTAGTTTCTCCCTTCCACTGTATAATCATAAGGGATTTGATTTAGGTCATCCCTGAATGGTCTAGTGGTTTTCCCTACTTTCTTCAATTTAAGTCTGAATTTGGCAATAAGGAGTTCATGATCTGAGCCACAGTCCACTCCTGGTCTTGCTTTTGCTGACTGTATAGAGCTTCTCCATCTTTGGCTACAAAGAATATAATCATTCTGATTTCAGTGTTGACCATCTGGTGATGTCCATGTATAGAGTCTTCTCTTGTGTTGTTGGAAGAGGGTGTTTGCTATGACCAGTGTGTTCTCTTGGGAAAGCTCTACACCTCCATCATAACAACCCCCCCCCCAAAATACAGAAGAGAACCAGGAGTTCCTATTTTCTCTCACCAGATTCATAAAGATCCAAAAGTTTGGTGACTCCCTTAATAATACACTGGTGATGATGCAGGAAAAAGACAATCTGTATTTTACTGTTGGGAATGGAAATTTGGTGACTTTCTTAGGAAGCAATTTTATAATATTTTAAAAATTGTAAATGTACACACTTTTCTCCCAATAAATGCCATTTCCATTTATTTGTCATAGAGACAAACTCAGGAAGGATACACTCAGGTCTTGTGGGGCCTGAGGCATATATAATTTTTCAGTGCCTTCACTGGGGAAAAGGAATCAAAAAATTTTAAATAGAACAGGGTGCACACAGAGCCCATCACAGCCTCACCTGGGCAGGAAACAAAGCAAGCAGTCCTAACCAGACATTCTTAGCCATGGGCAGAGAGGCCCATCCTGACCTCACCCCAGAGTACTCTGGGGTACCACGCCCAAGGACCGTACCAACAGACATGTCCAGAACCCCAAACTGAGTGGAAAGGTGAAGAGCTGCCTCTGCCAAAGCAAATTTGCTAACCTTGAAAAGGGACACATGCTTAAATGTGTAGATACCAATGTAAGGACTCAATGCCATTAAAGATCAGGTACCGATGACACCACCAAAGAAAACAAAATTTAATAACTGACCCAAAAGCATGGAGCTCTGTGAACTCTCAGACAGAATTCAGAACAACTCTCCTAAAGAAGTTTAGTGAGCTATAAGAACACACAGACAACTAAACAAAATTGGGAAAATAATACATGAATAAAATGAAAAATTAAACAGAAATAGAAATCATTTTTTTTAAAGAAATCCTATGGCTAAAAATATACACAATAATAATACTGACGAGTTTAACAGAGAGCTTGAAAAGCAGAATCAAGCATGGAAACGAAAGGAACAGTGACTGGAAAGATATGACATTTGAAATTATTCACTCAGGAGCAAAAAAGGAAGGATGAGAAACAGTGAGGAAAGCTCCTGGGAATTTTGGGACACAGTGAAAGAAAGAATATTTGTATTATGGAAATTCTACAAGGAGAAGATAAAGTGACAGTGATAAAATTTAAAGCAATAATGTCTGAAAACTTCCCAAACATGGAGACAGAAACATATTCAGGTTCAAGAGACCCCAAGGACTCCCGATAAATTGAATATAAAAGGGGTACACTGAGAAACACCATAATTAATTTCTGTAAAAAAAAAAAGTCAAAGACAAAAATTGTAAAGCCATCAAGAAAAAGGAAGTTACATAAAAAGAAACCCCCATAAGATTATTAAAGAATTTCTCAACAGAAACAAGGCCAGAAGAGAATGGGATGACATAATTTTTCAAAGGAATAAATTGTCAACCAAGAGCACTATACTCAGCAAAGCTGCCCTTCAACAACAAAGGAGGGATAAAGATTTTCCTGAACAAACAGTAGCTAAAGAATGCATGTTGATGTATGGTAAAACCAATACAATATTGTAAAGTAAAGAATGTATCACCACTAGACCTGCAGCATTTTATTTATTTATTTATTTTTTTAACGCCCGGCCCAGAAAGGGCGCCCGGGTGGCAAGCCGGTTCCCCCACGAGCACCCAGGACCAGGTGGGATGCCCTGCAGCATTTTAAAAGTAATTCACCATGATCAAATCAGATTTCTACCTGGGATGCAAGGATGGTTTAGGATACACAAAGCAATCACATTAATAAAAAAAAAAATTTATAAACAGAAACATTTACTATCTGGACATGTTTTGAGGTTACAATTAACTTCACCACTATTTCTTTCAGAAACAACTTGAGGAGGTTAAAATACATCATTTACAGAAGTGCCTCTTAATTCTACTCTAAGAAATTGCTATTTACAACATTATGGGGTCCCCACTGATCAGGGGTATGTTTGGAGAAGGAGACAGAAGATAAAACTTTATGTAGCACAGAGGGAGAACCAAATAATGCTTCTCCTTTGTAACATTTGTCTTGGCACAGGCAGACAGAACATTTACACTTGATATAGGCATATGTATTTAACCTTTTGCCCGATTTTTTTTTCTATAGTGTTCTCTACAAACTCTGTTGAATTGGATTCAATTCAGTGGACAAGAATTCTTCAAAAGATGAAGCAATTATAGTCTCAGAAACTCAAATTGAAGGCATTTTTTTTTATTAACCACAAAACAGTAGGGAAGCATAAAAGGGTCAAACCATCAGTGATCAAACTAAAAAACATATAGAATATTTACAGGATGAAGAATCAAAAGCCACATGATCATCTAGATGCAGAAAAGGCATTTGAGAAAATTCAATATCTGTTCATTGGAAAAAACTCAGCTAATTAGGTATAGAAGGAATGTCCTTAACATAATAACAGTAATATCTGAAAAGTCCACAGTATATATGACACTTACTGGTAAAAGGCAGGTAAATGTTTTGGAGATCAGCAACATAAGGGTGGGGACTTCCCTGGTGGCTAAGACTCTGTGCTCCCTTGCAGTGGGGCTGGGTTCGATCCCTGTTTAGGGAAGTAGATATATATACCATATACCATAACTAAGACTTGGCATGCCAAATACATATTATTTTTTAAAAGAAAAAAGTACATAAGGGTGTACAATCTCACAACTCCTAGTCAATATAGTACTGAGAGTCCTTGACACGGCAGTCGGCTGAAAAGAAATAAAGGCACCATCCTTGGAAAGGAAGAAGTAAAATTGTCTCTATCTGCTATTGACATGATTTTATATGTAGGGAAATTCTAGGTTCAGTTCAGTTCAGTTGTGTCCGACTATCTGCAGCCCCATTGACTGCAGCACGCCAGACTTTCCTGCCCTTCACTATCTCCTTGAGTTTGCTTAAACTCATGTCCATTGAGTCAGTGATACCATCCAACCATCTCATCCTCTGTCACCCACTTCTCCTCCTGCCTTCAATCTTTCCCAGCATCTGGGAATTTCCCAATGAGTCAGCTCTTCCCATCATGTGGCCCAAGTATTGGAACTTCAGCTTCAGCATCAGTCCTTCCAATAAATATTTAGAGTTGATTTCCTTTAGGACTGACTGGTTTGATCTCCTTGCAGTCCAAGGGACTCTCAAGAGTCTACTCCAACTCAGCATTCTTTAGGGCCCAACTCTAACATCTGTATTTGACTACTGGAAAAATTGTAGCTTGGACTATACAGACCTTTGTTGGCAAAGTGATATCTCTGCTTTTTAATATGCTGTCTAGGTTTATTATCACTTTTCTTCCAAAGAGCAAGTGTATTTTAATAATCTCAAAAATGGCAGAATGACCTCGGTTAGTTTCCATGGCAAACCATTCAACATCATAGTAATCCAAGCCAATGCCCTTACCACTAATGCAGAAGAAGCTGAAATTGAACGTTCTATGAAGACCTACAAGACCTACTAGAACTAACACCAAGAAAAAAAGATGTCCTTTTCATTATTGGAGATATAAGTCCAAAAGTAGGAAGTCAAGAGATACCAGGAGTAACAGGCAAGGGGGCCTTGGGATACAAAATCAAACAGGGTAAAAGCTAACGGGGTTTTGCCAAGAGAACGCACTGGTCATAGCAAACACCCTTTTCCAAAAACACAAGAGATGACTCTACACATGTACATCACCTGATGGTCAATACCAAAATCAGATTGATTATATTTTCTGCAGCTGAAGATGGAGAAGCTCTATACAGTCAGCAAAAACAAGACTGGGAGCTGACTGTGGCTCAGGTCATGAACTCGTTATTGCCAAATTTAGACTTAAATTGAATAAAGTAGGGAAAACCACTAGACCACTCAGGTATGACCTAACTCAAATCCCTTCTGATTATACAGTGGAGGTGACAAATAGATTCAAGGGATTAGATCTGATAGACAGAGTGCCTGAAGAACTAAGGACAGAGGCTCATGACATTGTACAGGAGGTGGTGACCAAAACCATCCCCAAGAAAAAGAAATGCAAGAAGGCAAAGTGGTTGTCTGAGAATGCCTTACAAGTAGCTGAGAAGAGAAGCAAAAGGCAAAGGGGAAAGGGGAAATATATACCCAACTGGATGCATAGTTCTAGAGAAAGCAAGGAGAGATAAGAAAGCCTTCTTAAATGAACAGTGCAAAGAAATAGAGCAAAACAGCAAAATGGGCAAGACTAGAAATTCTTCAAGAAAATTTGAGATACCAAAGGAACATTTCATGTGAAGATGGGCACTATAAAGAACAGAAACAGCAAGCACCTAACAGAAGCTGAAGCGATTAAGAAGAGGTGGAAAGAATACACAAAAGAACTATACAGGAAAGGTCTTGATGACCCATATAACCATGATGATGTGGTCACTCACCTAGAGCCAGACATCCTGGCAGAAAAAACATTTGAAAAACTGAAGAATCATTCATGACAAAAACTCTCAACATAAGTGACTATAGACAGAAAGTAACAACAAAATAAAGGCAGTCTATGACTAGCCTACAGCTAACATCATACTCAACTGTGAAAAGCTGAAAACTTTCCGCTTAGATCAAGAGAAAAAAGAATGCCCACTCACCAGTTTTATCCAGTGTAACATTGGAAGTCCTTGCCCGAGCAATAAAGCCTGGGAAAGAAAGAAAGCCAGGATAGGCATCCCATCAGGAAGGAAGAATTAAAACAGTCACTTTTTGCAGATGACATATTATATTGATATATAGAAAAACCTAAAGAATCTACAAAAAAATGTTAGAGCTAATAAATGACTTCAGCAATATTTCTGGATACAAAATTAATATTCAGAAACCTGTTGTGTTTCTATACACTAACAACAAGCTAGCAGAAAGAGAAAATAAGAAAGCAATTCCATATATGTTGCATAAAGAAGATTAAAATATCTAGAAATAAATTTAAGCAAGAGGTAAAAGACCTGGATATTGAAAGCTGTAAGACATTGATCAAAGAAATTGAAGACATAAATAAATAAAAAGAAATTCCATGCTCATGGATTGGAAGAATGTTGCTAAAATGTCCGTACCACCCAAAGCAATATACAGATTCAGTGTAATCCCTATCAAAATTTTAAAGGTATTTTTCATAGAAATAGAACAAACAATCCTAAAATTTATATGGAACTGTAAAAGACCTTGAATAGCCAAAGCAATTTTGAGAACGAAGAAGAAAGCTGGAGGCATCGTGTTCCCTGATGTTAAGCTATATTACAGCACAACAGTAATCAAAGCAAGATGGTATTGGCATAAAAACAGACACAGATCAATGGAACAAAATAGAGAGCCAAGAAAGAAACCTACATACATATGGTCAATTAATGTATAACCAAAGAGCCAAGAATAGACGATGGAGAAAGGACAGTCTTTTCAATAAACAGTGCTGGAAAACTGGACAGCAGCTTTCACTAAAGAATGAAACTGGACCACTATCCTACCCCACAGACAGAAACCACCTCCACATAGATTAAAGGCTTGACTGTAAGGCCTGGAACTACAAAACTCCTGGAGGAAAACATAGGAACTGCGTTCCTTAACATTAGTCTTGGCGATGATTTTTTGGATTGATGCCAAAAACAAGTTCAACAAAAACAAAAATAAACACATGAGACTACATCCAAATGAAAGCTTCTTCACAGCAAAAGAAACCATGAAGAAAATGAAAATGCAACCTAACGAGTGGGAGAAAATATTTAGAAATCATGTTATCTGTTAAAGGTTTAATACCCAAAATATATAAAGAACTCACAGAGCAAGTCAACTCAATAGCAAATAAACAGACATTCCAGTTTAAAAACAGGCAGAGAATCAGAACATTTTTCAACAAAAGCCCACAGGTGATCAACAAGTCCATCAAAGATGCAGTGATCAACAAGTCCATCAAAGATGCATCACTAATCGTCAGGGAAATGCAAATCAAAACCGCAATGAGGTATCACCTCATACCTGTCAGAATGGTTATTATCAAAAAAGACAAAAAAGAGCCAGTGTTGGTGGGAATGTAAATTGGTGCTAGCCACTATGGAAAGCAGTATGGAGGTTTCTCAAAAATGAATGGTAGAACTACCGTATTATCCAGCAATTCCACTTCTGGGTATTTAGCCAAAGGAAATGAAAACACTAAGTTGAAAAGATATATGCATCTCCATGTATATTGAGTGTGATATGCAAAATTCAAGATGTGGAAGCAACCTAAGTGTTCATCATTTAAGGGATGGATAAATAAAGTGTGGTATACATGTACAATGGAGTATTACTCAGCCTTAAAATAGAAGGAAATCCTGCAATATGGATGAACCTGGAGGACATTACGCTAAGTGAAATAGAAACAGACAAACACCATATTATCTTACTTCTAAGTGGAGTATAAAACAGAGCAAATGGAATTCAAAGATATAGAGAATGGATTGGATTGGTGGTTGCCAGGTGTGAGGGTTGGGGAGTGACATGGGCCAGACGGTATAAACTAAGTTAAGCGTTCTTGGCATATAATTGTGACTACAGCATTGTGACTATCATTAACAATACCATACTACATATTTCAAAGTTGCCAAGAGAAAAGATCTTAAAATTTCTCATCACAATATAAAAAATATATAGAACTATTTGTGGTGATGGATGTTAACGAGATTTACTGTGGTGATCATTTCACAGTATGTACAAATGCTGAATCATACTGTACACTTGAAACTATCATGCTGTAAGTCAATTATATCTCAATTTAAAAACAAAAATAGCCTGGACAAGTGGAGATAGCCAAGGAGCAGGGTGGGGTCAGAGGATGGAAAATTATTAATAGGAAATTTTGGAGCAAGGAGGGATTCTGAATAAACTGACCTAACAGGATTTTTTTAATATTTATTTACTTATTGGTCTTAGTTTCAGCACATATGGTATCTAGTTCCCTGACCAAGGATCGAACCCAGATCCCCTGCATTGGCAGCGAGGTGTCTTGACCACTGGACCACCAGGAAGGTCCCTAACAGGGGTTCTTGCTGGAGGCAGACCAGGTGGTTAACTTTTACCTGGGAGATGAGGCACTGGATCAGATATAAAGTAGTTGTTGTTCTAGGAGCAAGTGTCTTTTAATTTCACGGCTATAGTCACCATCTGCAGTGATTTTGGAGCCCAAGAAAATAAAATCTGTCACAGCTTCCACTTTTTTCCCTTTCTATTTGCCATGAATGATGGGACTGGATGCCATGATCTTGGTAGAGGTTCTGATTAAACCAACTTAGCAGAGTTCTTACTAAACTGGGATTTGACAGGTGGGTCCACAAGAGGGTTCAGGAGATGGACTGAAGTTTGACCAAGAGTCTTTGTCCATAGTCACAGCACTTCCTGCCTGGGTACCTTGGAGCCCAAAGGTCAGCCCGCGAGCAGATGCCACACACTCTGCCTTATCCAGGGAGTCCTGTCTTCCCCAACACACATGTCTAACCAGCCACTGATAGGAATTCCCAGCACAGATTAAGAAATGCTTGGCCAACAGGCCTCATTCAAAACAACTGAAATGGTGGAGAACGAGTAGAAAACGTCTTTGCTTACAACTATTGTATTTAGCAATTATTTAACTCACTTGACCATAAGAAGGAAATGGATCTATTTTAAAGTGACCTGCGCTTGTAATTAAGGTTTTATGTTTCCTGTTGTGAATTCTGCTTCAATTTTTACTTTGCTTAAACCTATAAAGTCTGTTTTCTGTGCCAGGAAAACAGTCTCTACTTTGACCCCCATAATATTTGTACTGTTAACTGAGACGATAATGAAAATTATTGAACTGAAACTAAACAAGCACTTGCAAAGATTCTGCAGGCTAAACTGGTATTTTGTTTGGTATGCATTCCCAGTTCAGGCGTTGATGTTTTCCCAAAGGCTCAGGACCTTCCAAGTCCTAAGCTCCACCTAGACCTCGAAGATACTACTCCCCCCCCGCCAACATCATTCCTTTATTAATCTGGTTTCAATTTATCAAATACTCAATTCACAGCTTATCTATGGGAACAAATGGCCTTCCCCCTTTAATATATCGGTTTAATATCCCTTTCTGCAAGCCAGGAGATGAAATTTCAGCCAAGCCTACAAAGAGAGGAATTGTCAGGGGGATCCTTTCCTGGGGATCACCCAGCCGTCCTTCTGTCCATCCATCCGTCTGTCAACGTAAGTGCGGGGATGGGGCGCCTTTGTGGCTCTTCTATGGGTTTGCGGCCGCCACGGGGCCCAGACAGAGCAGGAGAAGTGACTGCCAGACCTAAAGCTTGGCACGAAGAACCAGCTGTCAGCCAGATAATGCACTGGGCCAGCGACATGAAACCCAATCATTAAGTGTTGGGGGGATTGGTCAGAGAGAGAGAAAGACTCTTTGTCCCAAGTGTGTGGAGCAGATGACGGCGGAGTGCGGGAGAAGGGCTGTGACTCACGAAGCCACGAGGTTTGTTCCCAAAACAGATCTGGGGACATTATCTGGGGATGGAGCCAAGGGCACAGCAGGAGATGGAGGCTCAAGACAGACCCCACTGCAGAGGGTGATGAAAGACTGTCCCCTCGTCCCTGTGGCCGCAGGGCCCGGAGAAGATTTCAGAGGCAGCCCTCCAAGGTGGTCGGAGACAGAGGAATTCAGCTATTTGGAACTCTTAGGCAGTTTGCCTTTCTTGAGCAATTCCCACCCCACCCCACCCCCTTTTATGACTTATTGGATTCAGGGGCCACCTTGTAATATCCTTTGAGACCAAATTAGGCTTTAACGCATAACATATTCACGCTCCAGGGCTTAAGAGTTCACTTCCTGCACTAAAAGAGTAAAGGAATTGAGTCAAATGACCCCTATGATCCCCAGCTTTGATGGACCCACCACCAGAGGCAAAGCGATCAGTTTCAAGACGTGGGAATCTTTTCCACATCTTGTTCAGGCAAGAACTCTATGGCTTCCCGCAGGCTGTGTACACCTGCTGTTCCCTGTGTTGAATTCACAGTGTTTGCCGTCCTTACTCTGCCAGTGTTTACCTTCTAGCACACACTCAAGGTGTATTCACACGCAACACAAACAGCACAGAACCACAAGACACTTTTTGAGCATCCATTCTACTTTGGGTATAGAGACACACACATAAACACACACACACACACATACACACACACACACACACACACACACACACACGACTCCAGGGACCAGAATAAGTGACCAAGCAGCTGCATTCAGAGCCAAGAGCCCTAGAGGGAGTCAGGCAGGAAAGCAAGGGGAGTCCGGTTGCAACGCAGCGTAATGAGCTCAGCAAAGGCTGGGGGAAGAGAGTGCGGAGAAAGGGATGATTCGTCCTGGAAGGAAAGGGAAGGGTACAGGAAATGCTTCCAAGAGAAACTGACACCTAAGTTAGCTTTTGGACGATGCTGAGGTGTTCAGCAGCAGAAAAAGACAGTAAGGAAGAGGCTGTGGGGCAGCCTATGGGGTCAGGAGCTCTGAGCTTTGAGTAGGAGGGGAGTTTATGATGCTGGAGGACACACCACTGACGGCTGAGCCCGGACCGGATGGGAGCGTCTGCCTGCTAGGTGGGAGGGGCTCCCGGAATCCTCCAGGCAAGGGATGCTGGGTGCTGGACTCAACGCTCCGGAAATGCAAAGGAGATGGACTAGAGGGCTGTTTAGGAAATGGAATGCACAGAACTCTGGATGGAATTGCCACGCAGGGTAAGAAGACAGGGCTAAGTGGGGATGGGTCTTCAGATTTACGGATACAGTGTTAGAACCCTCAGGAAGATCACATTTTAAAAAGAACCATATCCATAAGCTAACGGGACAAAATGTATTAAGTGGTTAGTAAGTGAAAGCTGTTCAGTCAAGTCCTATTCTTTGTGACTCCATGGACTGTAGCCCGCCAGGCTCCTCTGTCCATGGGATTCTCCAGGCAAGAATACTGGAGTGGGTTTCCATGCCCTCCTTTAGGGGATCTTCCCAACTACCGGGATTGAATCTGGGTCGCCTGCACTGCAGGTGGATTCTTTACAGTCTGAGCCACCAGGACAAAGTGTATCAGAGTACTTTTGCCATGAATGGAGCCTGCCGTCCAGGGGATATAAAGGGGTCAAGTTCTTGTTGCTGAAGACACTTGTTAGAAAGACGGGAGTGGGGAGATTAAAGGCACAGCCCTGTTTCAGAGCTCCATCTTAAGCTTGTTCAATATTCGAAAAGCCAGGTTTCTAAATCTAATCACTTGCGGGATCCAAAAGAGTAAAGAAGTGACTTCCATTTTCAGCAAGATAATGAGCATTATTGTTTAGTTGCTCAGCCATGTCTGACTCTTTTCCAACTCTGTGGACTGGAGCCCACCAGGGTCCTCTGTCCATGGGACTTCCCAGGCAAGAATACTGGAGTGGGTTGTCACTTCCTTCTACAGAGGATCTTCCCGATCCGGGAATCAAATCCACATCTCCTGCACTGGCAGGCAGATTGTTTACTGCTGAGCCACCAGGGACATTTAAAAAGGCATAATGAAATAGAGTTTCCTTTCAAATGATTGGATAAACCCGCAAACTCTAGGGCTAGAAATAAACGAAAGAGGCAGGCCATCATCAAAACTGGGGAGACCCTACTGATCTTGAAGTGTGTGTGTTTGAGTGTGTGTAGGGGTGAGGGGAAATTGGAATGAAGAGCACCCTGACAAAACGGGCTCAAAAAGGGTTACACTCCTGGAAGTGTGCTCATCGGGGGAAATGACTTCTCTACAAAGGCAAACAAGAAAGTGGTTTGTCCTTATCACCAAATCCTTAGGCATTTGGAAGTAACACACACCTTCCGGGAAAAGTCTTCCTCAACCTGGGCTTCTGGTAATACTCACAGATAAGTAACCCTAAATCTGAAATCACACACACTTCCAAATAGATCACCATGACCATCTTTAGGAAAAGGACGCAATAGAACCAGACCAACCAAGATAGATACTGAATCATCAGACATAGATTATAAAATAAGAATGTTCATGGAATTTCCTGGTGGTCCAGTGGTTTAGATGCAAGGCTTTCACAGCCAGGGCATGAAATCAATCCTTGGTCAGGGAAGAAAGATCCCCAAAAGCCACACAGCCAAAAAAAAAAGAATGTTCAACATGTTAAAAGAAATAGGAGGACTTAAAAGCAAGAGAAAGGAGCAAAAAATGCTACAAAATAAGATAGGGTTGAAAAAGAACCAAATAGAACATAGAGAAAGTTTAAAAAAATTAAACAGAATTTAAATCTTCCGGAATCTCTGCATTTAAAAAAAAAAAAAGCTGTGATAGTGAAACCAAATGAAGTTTCATTAGGTCCTGTTTGCTTATTTTCATTACTCTAGGAGGTGAGTCAAAAAAGATCTTGCAGCTATTTTTGCCAAAGAGCATTCTGCCTATGTTTTCCTCTAAAAGTTTTTACAGTGTTCAGCGTTACAATTCAGTCTTTAATCGATTTTGAGTTTTATTTTTGTGTATGGTGTTAGTGAGTGTTCTAATTTCATTCTTTTACATGTAGCTATCCAGAACCTACTGTAGAGCACAGGGAATTCTACTCAATGCTCTGTGATGACCTACATGGGAAGGAAATCCAAAACCCAGGGGGTATATGTGTACATACAGCTGATTCACTTACTGTACAGCAGAAACTAGCACAACATCGTAAAGCAACTATACTCCAATAAAAAAAAATTTTTTTAGGTGATTTCAGGCAATACTGTTAAAAAAAAAAAAAAGAACAAAACAAATCAAGCTATTTTCATGAACTTGAAGACACAAGCATATGAAGACAAAGATCTGACCCCCAGCCAGAAGATCTGTGTGGTACCAGCATCTGTACAGGAGGAAAAAGGAGGCATGGGTCAGTGGCTGATGACCTCAGAACAGAGCATCCCTAAATAGCTAAGTTATTACCAGAAAGCACAGTGGGGCCAGTTTGAGAGCAGCACCTGGGTTTTGCCCAGTTCGATAGCATGTGAGTACAGAGGGCTCGCAGTAAGAAGACTGTGAAGGGTCCTGAAGCCGTCTACACTCTGTAAGCTGACCCACCTGCGTGCCTGTCTAGACTAGGGTTCTACACCAAGGATTGCTGGGCATGGAATCAAACTTGATCAAGACAGAAGAAAGAGAGGATCAAGATCAGGGGTCCACAAATTTCTCCTGTAAATAAGTATGTTAGGCTTTGAGGATCAGACATTCTCTGTTAAAGCTACTCATCTCTACAGCTACAGGGCCAAAGTAGCCACAGATGACATGTAAGTGAAAAGATTCAGCCATGTCCCAATAAAACTTTATTTACAGACACTGAAATATAAACTTCATATAATGTTCGTGTGTCAATGATAGCCTTTTATTGTTGTTTTATTGCTGTTGTTTCAACCATTTACAAGTGTAAAAAAAAAAAAAAAAGCATGCTTAACACAGAGAATATATAAAAACCAGTGGTGGGAAAGATTTAGTTTTCCAAGTCCTGGTATCAACCAAAGTAGGGTTAGAGGAAAAAACACAGGAAACTTCAGATGCTCAACAACACTGCTTCTGCTGCTGCTAAGTCGCTTCAGTCATGTCCGACTCTGTGCAACCCCATAGACGGCAGCCCACCAGGCTCCCCCATCCCTGGGATTCTCCAGGCAAGAATACTGGAGTGGGTTGCCATCTCCTTCTCCAATGCATGAAAGTGAAAAGTGAAAGTGAAGTCGCTCAGTCGTGCCTGACTGTTAGCGACCCCATGGACTGCAGCCTACCAGGCTCCTCCGCCCACGGGATTTTCCAGGCAAAAGTACTGGAGTGAGGTGCCATTGCCTTCTCCAGTTCAACGTCACTAGTGATCACGAAAGCAAGTCAAAACCTCATACCTGAAAGAATGGTTTTTACCAAAAAGACAAAAGGTAAAAAACGTTGGCAAAGATGTACAGAAAAGGTAATCCTTATACACCTTGTGGGTGGGAGTGTGGAATGTAAAATGGAGTAGCCATTGTAGAAAATGGTATGGAGGATCCTCAAAAAATTAAAAACTGACCTACCATATGACCCGCCAATCCCACTGCTGAGAATACATTTGAAGGAGTGAAATCAGTGTCTCAAAAAGATACCTGTACCACCATGTTCATTGCAGCATTAGCCAAATATCACAATAGCCAAATATGGAGACAACCTAATGTTCATCAATGAATGAATGGATAAAGAACATGTGGTATACACATTACAATGGATTATTCAGCTGTGAGAAAGAAGGAAATCCTACCATTTGTGACAACGTGGATGGACCTTGAGGGTATTATGCTAAGTGAAGTAAGTCAGAGAAAGAAACACTGTATATTTAGAATCTAAAAAATATCAAACTTGTAAAAGTAGAGAGTAGAATGGTGATTACCAGGAGACGGGATTGGCGTGATATTAAAGGTCCAACTTTGCAACTGGTAAATAAATAAATTCTAGAGGTCTAAGGCACAGCATGTGATTGCAGTCAATGCAACTATATTATATACTTCAAAGTCATTAAAAAATACTAGGTCTTAACTGTTCTTATCACAAGGAAGAAATGATAATTATGTGAAATGATAGAGATATTAGCTAACACACAGTGATCATTATATTGCAATATAAGTGCATCAAATCAACATGTGTACATCTTAAACTTACACAGTGTTGTATGTCAGTTACATCTCAAAAAATAAATAAATTTAAAAGAGAAAAAAAGCTCACAAAGCAAGCCATCTTTAAAAAAAAGAAAAAGCAGCAGTAGAGGGTGAAGTTAGAAAACCACCTAGGACTTCCCTGATGGTCCAGTGGCTAAGAATCTGCCTGTCATATCAGAGGACATGGATTCAAACCGTGCTCAAGGAACTAAGATCCCACAGGCCGATGTGCCATAACTTCTATACTATAGCAGAACAAAGATCCTGAGAACCACAAAAAGACCCAATGCAGCCAAATAAATAAAAAGTTATTTAAAAAAGAAGCCACCTTAAACCATGCTTCATCCTAAAAGTTCAGGCAAACTAATTTTATAAGAAATAAGCAACAGAAAACTATCAAGGTCAAATCCCATACAAAATTACTGTAAGAAAAAAGAAGTAGAATAATCCTGCACAGACAAAAAAGAACAAAGACAAGATCACAAAACCGATCAAAACTATTTTAACTTTAAGAAAATTGGGTAAGACATAAAACAGAAAAACTCACCAGTGAGGCAACAGAATTAAGAATTAAAAATAAAGAAAAATCAATTTCAGAAGCAAAGGCTACACTATAAGGAATATAATAGTAAACAGAAAAGAAATGAACAAATATTTTTAAGGATATCACAGAAAGTGACAAATATTAAAGATAAGCAAAGGATATTAGACCTAGGAGCTCTTGAAGGTGTGTGTGGTGGGGGGTGGTGGGGGGGAGAAGCAAAGAAAAAAACAGTACTAAAAACCACAGTTCAATAACTTTTCCTGAATTAAAAAATAATCTGAAGCTATATTGAAAAAGTGCATCGCATATCTGAGAACACTGACCCAAAATGGTAAGAGTACTAAACTTTAAAGACAAAAGAAAAGATCTGTTGAATATCTAAAAAACCCAGAAAACAAACTAACAAAAAACATGGTGACTATTAAGAAAAAGTATATTATCAAACTTTTTAACAGAACAACTTTATGAAAAGAAAGTGAAATAATGTACTTAAGATGCTCAAGGAAGAAATATACATAAGCATTTTATATCCACCAACTGACTTTTAAGTATAATAAGCACAAACTGTTACCAATATGCCAGAATTCAGAATATTATTCATGAGCCTCCCTGAGCAATCCATTAGACATCAAGATTCAGACAACTAAAATGAATCATAATATTGACTTAAATATTGGTGAGGCATATATATAATACACACATGCACACATACATCACACACGCATATACAAATGAAGGTTAAGAAAGAGATGGTACGTAATGACTACAAGCTTTGACCATGTAGCTATAGTACAACTGGTTCAAAAATGATGGAGAGGAAAACAGAGGAAGAATGAGAGTCCACATGCCCAAAAAAATGTAATATTTTCAGGCTCCACATTAGCAGTGGTATTGGTATTATTAATATTATTCTGAGACTCCTGGGTATATAATATGGCTTAAAACCAATGAGTTTTTTATGGGATATTCTAATTCTATCATCTCCTGTGTGTTTTAGAACTAGATTCTCAGGTATGAAAGGAAGATGATACAGGTGCGATTGAGAAGAGGTTAAGCTCTACAGACTCTGATTTGAATTGGACTCAGGGGATATTTTACTTCTAATATACATATAAAAAAATATATACGCATAATATATGTCTTAGCGCTGTTTATAAAACACCCCTTAGGGACAAAATTGTGGTCTGGAAATACCATTTCTCACTGAAAGAAATCTAGACTTCTTGGAGAAATGGCTGATTTCATGTCTGCAAAAAGAAAAGTTATGAGACGAGTGTGGGAAATCTTGTATCAAACTTCAAGGAAGCCAACCAAGACTGTGAAGGTGATGTCAAGTGATCTAGAAGCTGACTGGAAGAGGGTCCCATTGGATGCAGTGCGATGCTTTGAGCTGTGATAAGCATAGCTGCAATGATTTAGAGCCCTTCAGTTCAGTTCAGTCGCTCAGTCATGTCCAACTCTTTGCAACCCCATGGACTGCAGCACGCCAGGCCTCCCTGTCCATCACCAACTCCCAGAGTTTACTCAAACTCATGTCCATTGAGTTGGTGATGCCATCCAACCATCTCATCCTCTGTCATCCCCTTCTCCTGCCGCCTTCGATCTTTCCCAGCATCAGGGTCTTTTCCAATGAATCAGCTCTTCACATCAGGTGGCCAAAGTATTGGAGTTTCAGCTTCAGCATCAGTCCCTCCAATGAATACAGCCCTTCAAAGATGTTTAAAGCCATGACTTCTTAATGCTCTTAGAATGACAGGAATGAAAAGGAGCTGATTCATTACCTTGAAAATTGACAAAGAGAAGCAATCAAACATTTGCTTCTTTGTAAATTGTACCACTTGGTAAACAAAGAATTATGAGGGAATGTGTATTAAATTGCCAACTAATAAATGAAAAAATGATCACAGACTTAGAAAACTGACCTTTGCAACCCCCTATGAATGGAAATCAGTCCTGAATATTCATTGGAAGGACTGATGCTGAAGCTGCAGCTCCAATATTTTGGCCACCTGATGTGAAAAACTGACTCACTGGAAAAGATCCTGATGCTGGGAAAGATTGAAAGCAGGGGGAGAAGGGGACGACAGAGGATGAGATGGTTGAATGTCATCACCAACTCGATGGACATGAGTTTGAGCAAGCTCTGAGAGTTGGTGATGGACAGGGAAGCCTGGTGTGCTGAAGCCCATGGGGTTGCAAAGTGACTGAGTGACTGAACTGATGAATGGAAATAGAAATTTAGCATCAGTATCTCTGACTCCTAAGATCACAAAATAGAGAGCCTGGCATTAGGAGAATATAATGCTTCTAATTGGCTTAAAGGCATTGAGCCTGAGTGAGCCAGTCAGTGATTTCAGCCGCCAATTTTCAGAAAATGCAGAGGACAGAGGAACACGCTGAATTGCACCATGGGTCTGCAACCACCAACATCCACACGGTGGAAAACTATAGATCAAGCAACTTGGGTTCCTCCAAAGAAATTGGACAAATTGTAAAGGAGTAAAAGGAGATAAATGAGGAACATATGGATGCTTAAAAAACATACTGAAAAAAATTAAATGGCCAAAGATAAGAAAAAAAAAAAATTAAAGAAAGTGTAGTCTTCAAATTAAGCACAACTCATGAGAGAATCAGCAAACTAGAAAATATGCCCAAAGGAACTGCTCAGAATATATCACTCCTTTATCCTTTCATCCACTGATGGACACAAGTCATTTCTCTATCTTGGTTATTGTAAATAATGTCGCAGTGACTGTGGGGGTGCATACATCTTTTCAAACTAGCATTTCCTTTTAAGGGGATAAACACACAGCAGTGAAACTGCTGCATGTGTTAGTTCTATTTTTAATTTGCTGAGGAACCTCCATACTGTTTTCACGGTGGCTGTACCCATTGACATTCTTATCAACATCCTCACCACTTATTTCTTTTTATCATTATATCATTAATGATATCATATTATATCATCATTATTGTATTTTTCATCATCATTATTATTACTTCATTGCAGTAAAAGATATACAACATAAAATTTACCATTTTAACCATTTTTAAGTGAACAGTTCAGGAGCATAAAATACATTTGTTGAGCAACCATCATCACCATCCATTTCCAGAACTTTTCATGCTGCCCAACTGAAGCTCTGCACCCATTAACTAACTCCCCATCCTAAGGAACTCCCCATTCCGCCCTCTCCTAGTCTCTGGTAAACACCACTCTATTTTCCATCTCTATGAATTTGACTACTCTAGAAACCTCATGTAAGTGCAATCAGTATTTGTGTATCTGCGGGGAGCCGGCGGGAGGCACTCCGCCCGTGGCAAAGATCATGAGGAAGGAGGCTCGACATACGCAAAGGCGGGATCGAGCCTCAGGAGTCCCCCTGGAAATCCTCGAGCATCTACCCCCATAACCAGAGCCTGCCTACTTTACTACTTTGTGCTCTCACCTACACCTCTGACTTTACGGGGGGCTGTCCCCCACCACCTCTTTCGGAGAAGGAGTTAACTTAGAGCTCCAGTTAATAAAAACTCCTGGGCGTGACAAGAGTGTTTTAACCTAGAAACTCCTCTGAAGATTCTCTAGCCTGCCTGACAGGCATGTCCAGCCACATGTGATTGCTCATAGCCTCCCAACCGTGAGAGGCACGAGATACTTTAAACCTTCTAAAAACAGGTTCCTTAGAAAAGTTAGAAAACCATTAGCATAAGTATAGTGGGCTGATTAGAAATTGTATTGGTGAAGGGTTTTTCATTTGTTGAGCCAATGTTTGTTGCTAAGTCTCCACATCCCCTGCCCTTACCACATTAATGAATATATAGAAGAAATAAGTATTAACCTTTGATATTAATCACGTTAGACCTTAGGCTAAGTAAATTCTTTCCTTAATTAAAACCCACTACACCCTCACCCTATAGGAATGTAACTTTATTTGGGTGGCGTCTGTTTTAAGAATAATCACCCCTGGAGAAATAAGTGTCCTGGTTGACTGACCGCTGTCACAAGGAGAGGGTCATAAATTGTCAGCAGGCCCCCTGGCCAGAAGATGATGTAACACCCCTAAGACCTCTGTATACATTTGTATGAAGCACCTGACTTTGATAAAAGTCAGGACTGCTGACCCCGCGTGACTTTTGCATAACATCTCAGTGTATAAAAGTAGACCATGGAAAATAAAGAATTGGGATCAGTTTCTCGAAATACTGGTCTCCCTATGTCGCTCTCTCTCTCAAACTCTGGCTGAGTCTCCATCTGAAGCGGGGAACCCGCCATGCTTACTAATTATGCCTGGGCTTCTAAGATCCAACCGGGGAGGCCTCTCTCTCCGGGAGAACAGAAGGACGCCTGCGGCCTACGTAAGTGGTGCAAACTTCTTGTCTTGAAGTTTTATTGGTCTCCCGCATAAGCCAAGCTACTTAGCCTCTTTTCTCCACTGAATTTTCCTACTGAGCTATCCTCATTCTATTACTCTTTACATCTCTAATTAATATCTAATTGAAGCTATTGTATCCTGATCCTCGCCGACACCGTCCCTGCTTTGAACTCCCTGGATCAGCCGGGGCTGGACCCCGGCATGTATCTGACTTATTTCATTTAGCATAATGTCTTCCAGGGTCATCCATGTTGCAGCAAGTGTCAGAATTCCATTCCTTTCTAAAGCTGAATGTTATTTCATTGTATAAATAGAGCACATTTTGTTTATCCATCTGTCAGTGGCTATCTTGGACTAACACTTATTTCTTTTCTTTTTCATAACAGCCTCTCTGACAAGGGTGAGGGGATATCTAATTGTGGTTTTGATTTGCATTTCCCTGATGATTAGTGGTGTTGAATATCCAATTACATGTATCTGTTGACCATCAGAATGCATCCCAAAAGGACACGTAGAAAATATGAAAGAAGTTAAAAAATGAGAAAGTCCAATATAGGTCCATGTCAAGTTTCAGAACAAAATGGTAAAGCAATGGGAGTACACAGATATTTAAAGAATACTTAATATATTACTTAAAAAATAATGGCTGGTGTATATATGGCTGAGTCCCTTCACTGTCCACCTGAAACTATCATAACACTGTTAATCAGCTCTACCCCCAATATAAAATGAAAAGTTAAAAGAAAATAATGGCCAAGAATTTTCCAGAATTGAGGAAGCACTATAGTATACAAAGCAAAATAAATAAAAATAAATTCATGCGTAGATTCATGCATCTTTTAGTCACACTATATACCAAAGACAAAGACAAGATTACAAAAGCAACCACACAGATCGTCTGCAAGAGAATATCAGTATCAACGGCCAACAGTTTTCTTAACAGCAACAATGGAAGCCAGAGGAAGGAGAGTATTTTCAACATGCTAGAAAATCATTGCAGATCTAAAGACACCATATATGGATAAATTTAAACATACATTAAGTTCATTGGTAATAGTAGAACCTAATCAGCAAGGTTAAAAACAGAGAAATATGAAAACATTCAAAATATGGTATCCCCATAAGATGGAAGCAGTGATTGGAAAGCATCTTCAAATCCTTGGACTATTCAGAGAGCGGTAAAGCAGTCATTCACTTTGGACTGTTAAGTATATACAAAATGTTTCCAAGGCAACCACTTGTTGTTCAGTCACTAAGTCATGTCTGACTCTGACCTCATGGACTGCAGCATGCCAGGTTTTCCTGTCCTTCACTATCTGCCAGAGTTTGCTCAAACTCATCCATTGAGTGAGTTGGTGATGCCATCCAACCATCTCATCCTCTGCCATCATCTTCTCCTTTTGCTTTCAATCTTTACCAGCATCAGGGTCTTTTCCAAAGAGTTGGCTCTTTGCATCGGGTGGCCAAAGTACTATAGCTTCAGCATCAGTCCTTCCAATGAATAGCCAGAGTTGATTTCCTTTAAGCATTACTTTGCCAACAAAGGTCTGTCTATTCAAGGTTATGGTTTTTCCAGTGGTCATGTATGGATGTGAGAGTTGGACTGTGAAGAAAGCTGAGTGCAGAAGAATTGATGCTTTTGAACTGTGGTGTTGGAGAAGACTCTTGAGAGTCCCTTGGACTGCAAGGAGATCCATCCAGTCCATTCTAAAGGAGATCAGCCCTGGGTGTTCTTTGGAAGGAATGATGCTAAAGCTGAAACTCCAGTAGTTTGGCCACCTCATGCGAAGAGTTGACTCATTGGAAAAGACTGATGCTGGGAGGGATTGGGGGCAGGAGAAGGGGATGACAGAGGATGAGATGGCTGGATGGCATCACCAACTCGATGGACGTGAGTTTGAATGAACTCCGGGAGTTGGTGATGGACAGGGAGGCCTGACGTGCTGTGATTCATGGGGTCGCAAAGAATCGGACATGACTGAATGACTGAATAACTGAACTGACTGAAGATTGACTGATTGGATCTCCTTGCAGTCCAAGTGACTCTCAAGAGCCTTCTCCAGCACCACAAGTCAAAAACATCACAAGGTAATCACTAAAAGCACAGAAATATGCATCTATGTTCTAGATATGTGACGAGAAAGAGATGGAACGCAAAAGCACATAAAAAGCTAACTCTGAACACTGCTTTGAACAGAGAGAATTTAGAGTTAGTCAACAAGCCTCTTGAAATTTTTCATGGGAGCTCAGGACAGTATTAGCCTATTCAGAAAAGGCAAGTGGCTGCCTTTTTGATAGGCTACAATGAAAAGGAAGTGAAAGCAAAGATTCCTTATGCTTTCCTACCTGGAGCTCTGCTTTGTAACATTTGCTACATTCCTTATTAAAATACTTCAGGTTAATTTTTAAATCTGTCCTCAATTTAAAAGCTCCAGCAGGGAAAATGGACTTTAGATGGTTACGTCCTTCTCTTCCTTCCATCTTCTCAGAAGAGCAGCTGTATCTCCCCTCTCTCCATATCAACTCCCCCCGACTGCCTGAGCAACACCCCCGTGAGGATTTGAGGTACACCTGTGCTGGGAACAGGGTGCTGCTGGGGCCCGGCTCTGGCATTCACTTCAGATACTGCAGGGAGATAGCTCAGTTCTTTTAAGCAAGAAAAGATACTTTATGATCAGAATTGAACAGATGTGAGAGTTGGGCCATAAAGAATGCTGAACGCCAAAGAATTGATGTTTTTGTACTGCGGTGCTGGAGAAGACTCTTGAGAGTCCCTTGGGCAGCAAGGAGATCAAACCAGTCCATCCTAAAGGACATCAGTCCTGAATGTTCATTGGAAGGACTGATGCTGAAACTGATCCAATTCTTTAGCTACCTGATGCGAAGAACTGACTCATTGGGAAAGACCCTGATGCTGGGAAAGATTGAAGGCAGGAGGAGAAGGGGATGACAAAGGATGAGATGGTTGGATGGTATCACGGACTCGATGGACATGAGCTTGAGAAAACTCAGGGAGACAGTGAAGTACAAGGAAGCCTGGTGTGCTGCAGTCCATGGAGGTTGCAAGCAGTCAGACACAACTGAGCGACTCAACAAGAACAAGAGGCCAGAAAAACGTCGTCCTTCCTTTAGCCAGAAGCACGGGGCAGCCCTGTAACTCTCACAGTGAAAGCTTTCCTCCGCTCTCTTCTTTCCATCCATCCAGCTGGTTCCTTTGTATTGTTTTTTAACAATGTAAACTGAATTATCTGTTCTTTCCTTCAGCTTAACATTATAATTTTGACGGACAACTTATTTATAACTCCTGAACCACTGGGTTTTACCATGAGGTTCTTATTTCATTCAGTGTTAGAGAAAAACCACAAAACATGGTTATAAATCTTCAAATCTTACTGACCAGCTGGATACGATCCTTGTTGACAGGCAGCTCCTCCAGATGCCTTCTAGAAGTAAAAGTGACAGAAGATATCATTTGAATTTACATCTTCCTAGTTACAAAACGGGGCTTCCCAGGTGGCGCTGGTGGTCAAGCAACCCCCCGTGCCAATGCAGGAGACATAAGAGATGCGGGTTCAATCCCTGGATTGGGAAGATCCCCTGGAGGAGGAAATGGCAACCCACTCCAGTATTTGTGCCTGGAGAATCCCGTGGACAGAGGAGCCTGGTGGGCTACATACAGTCCTTGGGGTTGCAGAAGAGTCAGATACAGCTGAGTGACTGAACAACAAGGCACAAAACACTGACAGTCCCCAAATTAGTGTGTTATATGAATTTTCAAGTCAGGCGTTTAGAATTCTATGGACACACAGTCTTCCCTGGTACTTGCCTCCTGATCTGGCCATCAGGTAACTATTTTCCATAGCATCATTGAGGAATTGTGTATTTACAATAGAAAGTAATGCCACCGAACATCCAATTTTCTTAACCACTTAGAGAACAAGCACAGTTCACAGGACCCCAGTCACCTAACCTGGTCTTAAGCTCTGTCTCCTCCACTTTTTTTTTTTCACCAGGCAATTTGGATTCCGTCCTCAACTGACCGCTGGTGCCAGGGAAGGGTGTGGGAATTGTAGGACCCACTGCAAAGCGGTGGGCAGCACTCAGAGCACGGGGCAGGCCTGTAGTCTCCACCCAAGGAAGGGGCGCCTATCTCTGGACTCTTTGAGAGGACTGGACGAGGAAGAGGGCATGGGGACCCCCAGGGGCTTCTGGGCAGCCAGCCGGTGGGCAAAGACAGCCCTGGGGGGCCAGGGCCCTCCCTTCCTGGGGCAGAAAGGAGATTGGGAGTCACCACAGCCATCAGTAAGAATGAAATCACGGCATTTGCAGCAATACGGATGGACCCAGAGAGTGTCATACCAAGGGAAGTAAGTCAGACAGAGAAGGAGAGATATAGCCTGACATGTGGAATCTAAAAAGAATGATACAAATGAACTTCCTCAACAGAAAGAGACTCACAGACTTAGAGATCAAAGGATTGCCAAAGGGAAGGATGGGGGAGGGGACAGTTTCAGAGTTTGGGATGGACCACACACTGCTGTGTTTAAAATGGATAGCCAACAAGGACCTACTGTATAACACAAGGAACTCAGCTCAGTGTTACGTGGCAGTCTGGATGGGAGGGGAATTTGGGGGAGAGTGCATACATGCATATGTGTGGCTGAGTCCCTTCACTGTTCACCCGAAATTATCACAACATTGTTAATCGACTATGTATGTGCATGCTAAGTCGATTTAGTCATATCCGACTCTTTGCGACACTATAGACTGTAGCACACCAGGCTCCCCTGTCCATGGCGTTCTCCAGGCAAGAATACTGCAGGGGGTTGCCATGCCCTTCTCCTGAGGATCTTCCCAACCCAGGGATTGAACCCATATTTCCCCATCTATTTCCCATGAAGTGATGGGGCCGCATGCCATGATCTTCGTTTTCTGAATGTTGAGCTTTAAGCCAACTTTTTCACTCTCCACTTTCAATTTCATCAAGAGGCTTTTGAGTTCCTCTTCACTTTCTGCCATAAGGGTGGTGTCATCTGCATATCTGAGGTTATTGATATTTCTCCCAGCAATCTTGATTCCAGCTTGTGTTTCTTCCAGTCCAGTGTTTCTCATGATGTACTCTGTATATAAGTTAAATAAGCAGGGTGACAATATACAGCCTTGATGTACTCCTTTTCCTATTTGGAACCAGTCTGTTGTTCCATGTCCAGTTCTAACTGTTGCTTCCTGACCTGCATACAAATTTCTCAAGAGGCAGGTCAGGTGGTCTGGTATTCCCATGTCTTTCAGAATTTTCCACAGTTTATTGTGATCCACACAGTCAAAGGCTTTGGCATAGTCAATAAAGCAGAAATAGATGTTTTTCTGGAACTCTCTTGCTTTTTCCATGATAAAGCGGATGTTGGCAATTTGATCTCTGGTTCCTCTGCCTTTTCTAAAACCAGCTTGAACATCAGGAAGTTCACGGTTCACATATTGCTGAAGCCTGGCTTGGAGAATTTTGAGCATTACTTTACTAGTGTGTGAGATGAGTGCAATTGTGCGGTAGTTTGAGCATTCTTTAGCATTGCCTTTCTTTGGGATTGGAATGAAAACTGACCTCTTCCAGTCCGATGGCCACTGCTGAGTTTTCCAGATTTGCTGGCATATTGAGTGCAGCACTTTCACAGCATCATCTTTCAGGATTTGGAATAGCTCAACTGGAATTCTATCACCTCCACTAGCTTTGTTTGTAGTGATGCTTTCTAAGGCCCACTTGACTTCACATTCCAGGATGTCTGGCTCTAGGTCAGTGATCACACCATCGTGATCATCTGGGTCGTGAAGATCTTTTTTGTACAGTTCTTCTGTGTATTCTTGCCACCTCTTCTTAATATCTTCTGCTTCTGTTAGGTCCATACCATTTCTGTCCTTTATCAAGCCCATCTTTGCATCAAATGTTCCTTTGGTATCTCTGATTTTCTTAAAGAGATCTCTAGTCTTTCCCATTCTGTTTTCCTCTATTTCTTTGCATTGATCGCTGAAGAAGGCTTTCTGATCTCTTCTTGCTATTCTTTGGAACTCTGCATTCAGATGTTTATATCTTTCCTTTTCTCCTTTGCTTTTCGCTTCTCTTCTTTTCACAGCTATTTGTAAGGCCTCCCCAGACAGCCATTTTGCTTTTTTGCATTTCTTTTCCATGGGGATGGTCTTGATCCCTGTCTCCTCTACAATGTCACGAACCTCATTCCACAGTTCATCAGGCACTCTATCTATCAGATCTAGGCCCTTAAATCTATTTCTCACTTCCACTGTATAATCATAAGGGATTTGATTTAGGTCATACCTGAATGGTCTAGTGGTTTTCCCTACTTTCTTCATTTTAAGTCTGAATTTGGCAATAAGGAGTCATGCTCTGAGCCACAGTCAGCTCCTGGTCTTGTTTTTGCTGACTGTATAGAGCTTCTCCATCTTTGGCTGCAAAGATATAATCAATCTGATTTCAGTGTTGACCATCTGGTGACGTCCATGTATAGTGTCTTCTCTTGTGTTGTTGGAAGAGGGTGTTTGCTATGACCAGTGCATTTTCTTGGCAAAACTCTATTAGTGTTTGCTCTGCTTCATTCCGTATTCCAAGGCCAAATTTGCCTGTTACTCCAGGTGTTTCTTAACTTCTTGCTTTTGCATTCCAGTCCCCTATAATGAAAAGGACATCTTTTTTGGGTGTTAGTTCTAAAAGGTCTTGTAGGTCTTCATAGAACCGTTCAGCTTCTTCAGCGTTACTGGTTGGGGCATAGACTTGGATTACCGTGATATTGAATGGTTTGCCTTGGAAACGAACAGAGATCATTCTGTCGTTTTTGAGATTGCATCCAAGTACTGCATCTCGGACTCTTTTGTTGACCATGATGGCTATTCCATTTCTTCTGAGGGATTCCTGCCCAGAGTAGTAGATATAATGGTCATCTGAGTTAAATTCACCCATTCCAGTCCATTTCAGTTCCCTGATTCCTAGAATGTCGACATTCACTCTTGCCATCTCCTGTTTGACCACTTCCAATTTGCCTTGATTCATGGACCTGACATTCCAGCTTCCTATGCAATATTGCTCTTTACAGCTTTGGACCTTGCTTCTATCACCAGTCACATCCACAGCTGGGTATTCTTTTTGCTTTGGCTCCATCCCTTCATTCTTTCTGGAGTTATTTCTCCACTGATCTCCAGTAGTATATTGGGCACCTACTGACCTGGGGAGTTCCTCTTTCAGTATCCTATCATTTTGCCTTTTCATACTGTTCGTGGGGTTCTCAAGGCAAGAATACTGAAGTGGTTTGCCATTCCCTTTTCCAGTGGACCATGAGAGGCTCATTGAGCTCAGAGACACTCGCTGCCTGTAGTTCCTGAGGCTTCAGCTGCTGAAAGGAGAGTATGGCTTTTCATGCACCGTGTTCTCTGTCCTGTATCCTGGCTTCCTACCCATGCTCGTCAGACAGACAGGGAAACCCTCTTATGCCGAGGGCTCCGGAAGGCACCATACAGGTAAGACAGTGAAGATGCAGGTTGAAGCCCCAAGGAGGGACTGGACTCTTCTCTTTGCTCATCTTCTCCCACTAGGGGTAGAAAGGCAAGCTGTGGATTGAGAAGTCTGGAACAACTGGACAGGGGAAAACAATCGGAGAAGCTGAATGGACGTTGTCAAGTGCAGCATTTCCCAAACCCAGTGATGCCACCTGCAAAGAGGCCCCTGATCAAAACTGCAAAATGGGAGCCCTTCTGGGGTCAGCCAAGGATCCCTTTGTGAGCCTCCTCCCCAACTTCTGTGCAGCCCAAAACTCACCTGTCTACACAGGGGAGCCCAGATTTCTAGGCCCAAATCAGAAACTGTGTTTCGTGACTATCTTCATCACTCATATGGATAAAGTAATTCACAGCTTTTTCAGAGCTTGAAGACACAGGTGGGACGTCCTTGTCACAGAAAGAACGTTTGCTCTTAAGGATGAAGTAGCTTCCCAAGGGTGACCACTCCTCAGGGGCTGCAGCAAGACTCAGATCTCACCAGCCTGATTTGAAAACCTACGTTCTTTCCAAACAAATTTCCAAAGGACGAATGTGTGTGAGAACCCTTTCCCTGGGAATGAAGAGGCCCTTCACAAACCCATTACTTCAGGTTCATGGTGCTCTGCCTCCTGTTTCCCACCCCCCCTACCCCCATGAAATAATAAACATATGGGATTCATATTGCAACCACACTGGACTCCCGAGCACCCCAGGGAAATCTCTGTCACGGAGGAATTCCTGGAGGAGGGAACGTGGGTTGGCTCAAGAAAAGCGCAATCATAAATGACAAGGGTGCCAGCCCTAAGTGGTTGCTGCAGTGAGGCTGTTATGCAAGTTCCTTCATGGTACCTGGTTTGCCAGCAGGTACCAATTAAGCCATGGTAACTCATAACACTTCTGAACCAAAAGGGAAAATGGGAGGATTTAAATCAATTTGATACATTTAGTTGTTATGTGAATGTTCTCAAACCTAAATGCTAATTTTGAAATGATTTAGAATTAACTACTAAGATAATGCTATTTCTTCCAAACGAGAGAAATTACCCCTGAAGAATTTTAAAAAGAAAAAAAAAGTACTTTGTAATACTTTTCATGAAATGGATGAGATTCTCGAACTCATGGATAAAGCCCTCTCCCCCCCGCAAAAAAAAATCGTAGACAAGAAAAGTTAAAATCATGTAAGGAATTGACTATCCCATCTACATTGAATTATGCTGATATAGTAAAACTAAGCTGTAGAGATTTGATGAAGAAGTAGAGGTTAGAATCTCACATTCTCGATTGTAACTCTACAGCCTGCTAAGAAATATGTCCCATTATTTACTGCTTTCAAATTTAATAAATCTTCCACTAACAATAATATTCAGAGACAGAAATGTCATAGTTCTCCAAATTCCCTGGTTAAAATGGTTAACCAGAAACCTTTTCTGAGTTCAGTCCTTCATTTTGAAAATCTTTCAAGTTTTCTTTTTTTCTCTGTTTTCTTGTCCTAGTAAGTACAATGTACTCACCAGAGAATTTTTCTTCCAGAATCTCAGAATTATTGTGCTGTGCTGTGTCTGTGGAAAGTCTAAGAGACTGGGCTGAATTTGTAACCACCCTGGAAAACAGCCCGTTGCTTTTCTGATTCTTGTCTGGTAGGAATGCCCTGAGGTGTGAGTAGACTCTTCCAAGAAACAAAAGTAAGAGGTGAAGCCAAGGGATCTATTTGAGGTGTCACTTTGTTGTTTCTGCCTCAATGAATAAAGGCCTCCTGCAGTTTCCCAGGCTGAGCAAACACACACTGAACACCTATTTGACATGGAGGTTTCAGAAAGATAGAGTCTTTGTATCTGAGGCATTCATAAACTAGGATAAACAAAGAGCGATAATTAAGCCTACCACACAGAGTTGTATTTAAAGTAAAGTGAGGATAGGAATGAAATAGATGCAGAAGGAAGGAGAAGGGAATATGACAGGGCAGAAGTTCCCCGAATTAACTTTGCAAAATGTGAACAGGATTCTGGACAGAGGGAGGATGGTGTAGATGCCATTCTGGAAGAAGGAAACAGCACTGATAAAGGCATGTGGATGGAGCTAAACGGCACTTTCAGGGAAGTAGTAATTTATCCATCTACATGGACTAGATGGTAGGGCTCAAGATGCAGAGAGATGGTTATGATGCCAGAGGTGGAGACTGGATGGAACGAGTGAGTGAGAACCTGGAAATTTCATGCTGACAGTTTGCCATCTAGTACGCACGGAAAGCTGCGAGCAGTCTGACACATGAAAACAATAATGTCATCAAATTTGTGTTTGAGGAAGGCCACTCTGATAGGATAGTATGGGATGGCTTGGGTGGGGCAAGACTGGAGATGAAGACTGGAGAAGTTACTGCAAGAGGCTGTGGAAAGATCAGGAGCATCTGAGTGGGGCAGTGACAGGGAGAACAGAGAGGAAGGGAAAGATGATGAGTCCTTTTGAAGGAGGATCACTTGATAGGACCTGCTGGCTGCCTGATTGACAAGACAGGGGTGCTCTGTGGATAGAGGGATCATGTACTTCCATAAAATGAGAAGAATAGAAGGATAAAGAGGCTGAGAAAAAGAACAGGAATCTGAATGAACACTAGGTAAACCTGAGGAGCCTGTAGGATTTCCATATGAAAACTTCTAAGTATCATTTGGAATGAAAGTGAAAGTCACTCAGTCATGTCCAGCTCTTTGTGACCCCGTGGACTATACAGTCTATGGAATTCTCCAGGCCAGAATACTGGAGTGGGTAGCCTTTCCCTTCTCCAGGGCATCTTCCCAACCCAGGGATCGAACCTAGGTCTCCTGCATTGCAGGCAGATTCTTTACCAGCTGAGCTATCAGGGAAGCCTTGAATGGATTAACACAATTCAGTCCCCCAAGAGCATCTTAATCCATGCAAAGTTTCGTTACTAGACAGTACCTCACAGCACAAATATTCAACATTAAACGCATAGTCTGCAAACAGACACCGAAGGACCACAAAACCCGTTCACCAAGACCAACCGAGAAGTCTGATGACGGATGCTGTGCTGCGCTTGTTACATGGTCCTCAAGGTGCCCAGCAACCCCCGCTCCATGGAACCTCTACGTTCACCCCAGCAGAAGCTTACGAAACAAATACCGTACCAGCCCTGACCAATCTCCCAAGGGAGGCTTAAACCTGGAACTCAAACTCTACAAGGAATCCTTTCTGATTCTATGAAAAATATGGTGGACAAGTGATCTTATTCTGTTTAGTGGATGTCCTCTCTCTCTCTCTCTCTCTGTTCTCCTGTGTTGGCCACGTGCAGTTCCTCAGGCCATTCAAGGCCTCCAGCTGCACGGCCTCCAACCGCATTCCTTTGTTTGTATGTCAGGCATTCATGACACATGCCTAAATACAGGAAGATCCCACGTGCTGCGCAAACCATCCTGCTGTATGAGCTAAGAGTTCAATTCCGACTCTAAGCCGTCATTACCGATGACCATGCAGCTGAGAAAAACAAAAAGGCTTCTTTCTTGTCTGTACACACAAAAGAGTTCTATCACAAGTATTTAAACACCATGCATAATCAAATTTCCTGCATAAAATTAGGGTGGTTCCATGATCGCTTCGGTGGTACTGTTAAATCGCTCTGACCTGAGGTACGGTTTGCAATGTGATTCCATCAAAGTCTCTGCCAAAACAGCCACCAGGGTGGAACACATGAACAATCAATCCAGCATGAAACGAGATTTGTTGGGAGATTAAACAGGAACGAAGCCAAGGACACAAGGTTGAGAGCAGAGTCGTCTGTCTTCTTGTCATAATGCTAAGGTGGTGAATTTCAACTCTGGTTGTGGACGAGAGTGACCTAAGATTGATTCCCCTTCCCAAATCACTGTGCCCAGGCTCCAGTCCCAGAGAGTCAGAAGCCCCCCAACCCACCACCATCATGTGCACTTTTAAATGATTCCTTCTAGTGGTGACTTTTATTCACGACACAAGGAAACTGATGGCCTTTCAGAAGAAACTGAAGATGACCACGAATGTGCATCCCCTCAGATGACACGTGATGCTCAGAGGGTGTCAGGCCTGGAGGGGTGGAGAGTAAGGCCTGGACCACACGGCATGTGTGTGTTTCTGAGAGATGCTCACGCCCCTCTGGATTCCCCAGGTGTTGCCGAGACTGCAGCTGGAATCAAGCCTTATTTCTATGACTTAACTAAGCACACGTGAGCCAACCTGTCCTCTCCCCACCAAAAAAATATCAATCTGTTCAGAGACACACATTAGGCTGTAACAGGAGAGGAGGGAGGCACACACCCCCGACCTGGGGCTGAGGGACCAGGGAGTTGTCGTGGTGAGTTAGGGGGAGGGTGTGACCATGCTGGAGGTCACTGAGAGGTGTGTTTAGTCCCCAGGCCTCCATGGCTTTCCCTGAGGTTCTGTCACTATAAATAAAGAATGATGACCCAGTGGCCTTGGCTGGCAAACCCTTGTAGCTTGGAACTCTACCCCCACCCCACCCCCGGACTTGAGGTCATCCCCAGTGGGCACAGCTGGGATCCAGGAGGAGAGAGACGGGGCTCTCGGACCTCAGCTCCCTGGACCCCAGGCCTGCCTCGCCGACATGGTACCCTGACTCCCACCTGCTGGCCGCCGGGATCCTGCCCCCTGTGACCCAGAACCGTCCCCAAGCAGCCCTGCTGAAGCGTGACCTGCCTGTCTCCACAGGCCAAGGCTGTGTCAGCAGATGTGGTGACCAAGGTTCAGGGACAAGGCACGCTGTCACGGTGCAGCTCTGTCCACCAAGGACCGCCCTGAGGCACCTCTCGGGAAGGTGCTTTATGTCCCTCTCGCATCCAAATAGGGAAACAGGACTCTGGTTCAAGGAAGTGGAAGGCCAGGCCCCTCTGCAAGCTGCTGCCTCAGGCCCTTCAGGGTCCCCACAGCTTCGAGATGAGACCCTCTGTTAATTCACTAACCTGCTTGGACCCCCTTGCAATACTTAGGTTTGGGGGTGGAGCAGGGTTGTAGTTATTCCTGCAGGATGGGTGATCGGTGTAAGTCGGATGGTCCTCGGATGGTAGTCCGATCAAGAGGGGAGAGAAGGAAGTCATTTAGAGGCAGAGTGAGTTCAGAGATGATCAGGTACAAACCTTCATTTCAAACTGGAGGGAAACAGAGACTTAGTGAGGTGGTGGATGGTACAGAATCACTTGGAGTTTGATGCCAGAAATAAGGTGAGGGCTTCCCTGGTGGCTCATCGGTAGAGAATCTGACTGCCAATTCAGGAGACGCGGGGTCAATCCCTGATCCGGGAAGATGTCGTGTACCGAGGAGCAGCTCAGCCTGTGGGCCATAACTACTGAGCTACCACTCTGGACTCTGGGAACCTCATCCAGGCCAGAATACTGGAGTGGGTTGCCCTTTCCTTCCCCAGAGAATCTTTCTGGCCCAGGAATCGAACCCAGGTCTCCTGCACAGCAGGCAGATTCTTTACCAACTGAGCTATCATGGAAGGAAGCTCCTCAATAAGAGAAGCCGCCACAATAAGAAGTCTGAGCACCGCAACTAGGGAGTAGCCTTTGTTCACCACAACTAGAGAAAAGTCTCCAGCAGTGAAGACCCAGCCCAGCCAAAAGTAAATAAATACAATTGTTTTAAAACGAAAAAGGAAATAGGGTGAGGACCTCAGCACCCTGACTGATCACCCAGTTCCCTCTGTGAATGCAGCCTATGTGGTTTCCTGGGAAATCAGTCGAGTCCTGGACAAGAGGTGATGAGGTTGCCGAGGCTGGGGTTCCTTGGGGGATACAGAGGCACTGCAGTGGCCGCAGGAACAGAAGGGACAGTCCAGAGTTGGCGTTAGGCAGCGTGGGGGTGAGTGACTGGTGGACAGTCTTGGCAACAGTGCTTTGGGCTTCGAAAAGATGAGCTCACACCGGAGGTGGACAAGAAAGACGTTACTGGGTGAGTCAGCCTCCAGATGCAGAGGCGTGGACACGTCAGGGCCCCGGGGACACGCCCACCTTGCTTGTAAGTGACCCCAGGAGGTGCCGCCTGGGTAAGGGGATGGACATCACTAAAACATGGCAATGGAAGGAGGTGGAACGCCTCAGTGCACTTTGGAAACCTGATTTTTCTGTCTAAACTGATAGGCACGAGAGCATGTTGGGTTCTCCAAGTCCTGCCTTCAGCTTTGGGTCAGTGATGATGAATAACCCCTAGTTGGTGGGGTTTCGTGTGAGGTCAGGACACAACCTTGTTGGTTAGCATCCCTGTATTTGTTCATTCTAGATTACCTCTAAGATTTATATCTACAGCAGAAGTTCCCATTAGGATTGAGGCCACTTTTTCCTTTGGCTGTGAGTTCATCCTCACACTCTAGCACTTGGGCGAGCCCAGGGAGTCCAGTTAAAGAGCTGCCGTCCTGCCCTGCTGCCCAGGCTCCTGACCATGCCCTGGGCCACCCTCCCACCATCTCTGGATGTCCCACACCAATAACCTCCTAACTTGCCTTCTTCCTGCAGAAAAATATTAGGAAAACAACCATCAAGTTCCTGAGGATCAAAAGAGTCTACAGTTCATGCTGTGTATATGCAGATCCTGTGTCACATTCTCAAGGCTGGAGCAGAGTTTTCCGTTTCCATCAGGTGGAATTGCCAGAAACTGGTATTCCTCAGAGTGAGAATGAGTGGTAGTTGCTCAGTCATGTCCGACTCTGCGACCCCACGGATTGTATCCCACCAGGCTGCTCTGTCCATGGGATTCTCCAGGCAAGAACACTGGAGTGGGTTGCCATTTCCTCCTCCAGGGGATCTTCCCCACCCAGGGATCGAATCTAGGTCTCTCACACTGGGGGCAGATTCTTTACCCTCCGAGCCACCAGGGAAGCCCAGTGTTCCTCAGAGGGATGTTTAAGGTCTGCTGTTTGAAGCTTGGTAATTTTACCTGGGCTTCTTTTCATTCAGATGAATCTACCTGTATTGAAAATGCCTTCTAGCCCATCTGCAAATTTTCATAAACCCACTTCCCTGCTTATTTCTCACTAGATAAGTCCACACGTGACAGGCAGAATTCAATCTCCACTTGACTAGAAAACACAAGAAAACCAAGAATCACTTACTCAGGAAAAAATATTGCTCTTTCAGATTTAAACAGGTTTTTTTCCCCCTTAGTCAAGATGTATTTATTGTCATTTCCAGAATTACCCTTGTAAGTATCTGGTTATCATAACCACAAAAAGACAGCTTATTAGTTTCAACTGCTGGATAAAAGCATGCGGCATTTTCAAGATTTCTGGTTTCACCCTTTTAACCCAAAGAATAACTATAAATAGATGGTAAAGTCTGGGATTTCCACAGCTAAGTGCTGCTATAAATAGTTTTAAACATTTTCCCACTTCATGCTTTCTAAAAGAACATTCTCCACTTCCTTTCTTGGATAACCTCTGGGAATAGAGTGAAATCACATTCAGAATTTTATTGAGGGGTTTAATGAAACTCTTAATGAACCTATTAGCAGCATTCTATCTAAATATTCCTAAAAAACAACCTATCTAAACATTTCCAATTCTGAAAAACTGAAAAGGAAATGATTCTATTATAAATTAGTTAAATAGTCCTGAGAAATGTATTTTTAAATTAAATTTTTAGCTTTCTCATCTATTCACTCTTGTTACTGGGAATTTTCTTTAAAAAAAAAAAAATTAAGCCATCACCTGGGCTCCTCACTTACAGTTGCTATTTACCTTAAGTGAAATTTACTCTAATTTTCTTGAGAACTTAGCTAGATTGGGAACTGTAGAGGCTACCAAATGAAAAAAATTTTTTTTCTTTCACTCTTCTTTACACATTAACATCCAGGAAAAAAAAAAAAAAACAAACAGATGTGAGTTCACTTCAGCTGTTCATGTCTCCACACTATTTATCTCCCTGCTTCAAGAATATCCATAAGACACCTTATAGAACACACAGGTCCTGAATTCCCTGAAAAATCTGTTAGTAAAAGCTTTCCCGTGGTGCATGCCTGTGGCGGTCAGAGCGAAGTCTGAGTGGCTCGGAAGTGCCTCCTCTCTCCTGAGAGGGACGCCGGCATTCTAGCAACCTCTGCTGGTCGTTATTTTTGACTGAGGAGAAAGCAAAATTAGCCAGTCTCCTAAATGGCAGAGAAATTAACAAAGAAAGAATAGCAACAAACACAGGTAATGTTAGTCAGACTTTGGTAAAGAATCCGCCTGCAATGCTGGAGACGCAGGTTCGATCCCTGGGTAGGGAAGATCCCCTGGAGAAGGAAATGGCGACCCACTCCAGTACTCTTACCTGGAAAATTCCCTGGACAGAGGAGCCTGACGGGCTATAGTCATGGGGTCACAAAGAGTCGGACACGACTGAGCAGTAGCAGCAGCATGTTTCTTGTTCTGTATTTTTGTAAAAAAAAAAAAAAAAGCAGGAGAGTGGTAGGGGAGCAATGAGTCGATAAAATTTTTTTCTTTTTCTTTTTTTATTGAAGGACAATTGCTTTACAGAATTCTGTTGTTTTCTGTCAAACCTCAACATGAATCAGATATAGGTATACATATGTCCCCTCCCTTTTGAACCTCCCTCCCATCTCCCCCGGCATCCCACCCCTCTAGGTTGACGCAGAGCCCCTGTTTGAGTTTCCTCAGCCATACAGCAAATTTCTATTGGCTATCTATTTTACATATGGCAATGCACGTTTCCATATTACTCTTTTCTTGCATCTCACCCTCTCCTCCCCTCTCCCCATGTCTGTAAGTCTATTCTCTATGCCTGTTTCTCCATTGCTGCCCTGTAAATAAATTCTTCAGTGCCATTCTTCTAGATTCCAAATATATATATTAGAACACATTATTTATCTTCTTCTTTATGATTCACTTCACTCTGTTTAATAGATTCTAGGCTCATCCACCTCATCAGAACGGACTCAAATGGGTTCCTTTTTATGGCTGAGTAACATTCCATTGTGTATATGTACCACAAATTCTTTATCCATTCATCCATTGATGGACATCTAGGTTGCTTCCATGTTCTAGCTACTGTAAATAGTGCTGCAGTGAACACTGGGATACATGTGTCTCTTTCAATTTTGGTTTCCTCAGGGTATATGCCTAGGAGTAGGCTTGCTGGGTCATATGGTGGTTTTGTTCCTAGCTTTCTAAGGAATCTCCATACCATCTTCCATAGTGGCTGTATCAATTTACATTCCCACCAACAGTGCAAGAGCATTCCCTTTTCTCCACACCCTCTCCAGCATTTATTGTTTGCAGACTTTTTGATGATGGCCATTCTGACTGGTGTGAGGTGATATCTCACTGTAGATTTGATTTGCATTTCTCTAATAATGAGTGATGTTGAGCATCTTTTCATGTGTTTGTTAGCCATCTGTATGTCTTCTTTGGAGAAATGTCTGTTTAAGTCTTTTTCCCACTTTTTGATTGGGTTGTTTGTTTTTCTGCATTGAGTTGTATGAACTGCTCGTATATTTTGGAAATTAATCCTTTGTCAGTTGTTGCATTTGCTATTGTTTTCTCCCATTCTGAGGGTTGTCTTCTCACCTTGCTTATAGTTTCCTTTGCTGTGCAAAAACTTTTAAGTTTAATTAGGTCCCACTTGTTTACATTTGTTTTTATTTCCGTTACTTTAGGAGGTGGGTCATAGAGGATTTTGCTTTGATTTATGTCATTGAGTGTTCTGCTTGTTTTCCTCTAAGAGTTTTATAGTTTCTGGTTTTAGCTTTGGGTCTTTAATCCATTTTGAGTTTATATTTGTGTATGGGGTTAGGAAGTGTTCTAATTTCATTCTTTTACATGTAGCTGTCCAGTTTTCCCAGCACTATTTATTGACGAGGTCGTCTTTGCCCCATTGTATATTCTTGCCTCCTTTGTCAAAAATAACGTACCCATAGGTGCATGGGTTTATTTCTGGGCTTTCTATCTTGTTCCTTTGGTCTATATTTCTGTTTTTGTGCCAGTACCATACTGTCTTGATGACTGTAGCTTTGTAGTATAACCTTAAGTCAAGAAGGTTGATTCCTCCAGCTCCATTCTTTCTCAGGACTACTTTGGCTATTCGGGGTCTTTTATGTTTCCATATGAATTGTGAAATTTTTTTTCTAGTTCTGTGAAAAATGCCATTGGTAATTTGATAGGGATCGCATTGAATCTGTAGATTGCATTTGGTAGTATTTTCACAATATTGATTCTTTCTACCCAGGAACATGGAATATCTCTCCATCTGTTTATGTCATCTTTGATTTCTTTCATTAGTGTCTTATAATTTTCTGCGTACAGTTCTTTTGTCTCCTTAGGTAAGTTTATTCCTAGATATTTAATTCTTTTTGTTGCAATGGTGAATAGAATTGATTCATTAATTTCTCTGATTTTTCATTGTTTATATATAAAAATGCAAGTGATTTCTGTGTATTTATTTTGTATCCTGCAACTTTGCTAAATTCACAGATTAGCTCTAGTAATTTTCTGATACTATCTTTAGGGTTTTCTATGTACAGTAGCATGTCATCTGCAAACAGTGAGAGCTTTACTTCTTTTCCAATCTGGATTCCTTTTATTTCCTTTTCTTCTGATTGCCACAGCTAGGACTTCCAGAACTATGTTGAATAATAGTGGTGAAACACCCTTGTCTTGTTCCTGATCTTAGGGGTAATGCTTTCAGTTTTTCACCATTGAGAATAATGTTTGCTGTAGGATTATCATGTATGACCTTTACTATGTTGAGGTAGGTTCCTTCTATACTCATTTTTTAAAGCGTTTTAATCATCAATGGGTGCTGAACTTTGTCAAAGGCTTTTTCTGCATCTATTGAGATGATCATATGGTTTTTATCTTTCAATTTGTTAATATAGTGTGTCATATTGATTGATTTATGTATATTGAAGAATCCTTGCATTCCTGGAATAAACCCAACTTGATCATGGTGTATGAGCTTTTTGATGTGTTGCTGAATTCTGTTTGCTAAAATTTTGTTGAGGATTTTTGCATCTATGTTCATCAGTGATATTGGCCTGTAGTTTTCTTTTTTGTGTTGTCTTTGTCTGGTTTTGGTATCAGGGTGATGGTGGCCTTGTAGGATGAGTTTGGAAGTGTTCCTTCTGCTGCAATTTTTTGAAAGAGTTTTAGAAGGATGGCTAGGCATTAGCTCTTCTCTAAATGTTTGATAGAATTCTCCTGGGAAGCCATCTGGTCCTTGGCTTTTGTTTTTTGGGGAATTTTTTATCACAGCTTCAATTTCAGTGCTTGTAATTTGGTTGTTCATAATTTCTATTTCTTCCTGGTTCAGTCTTGGAAGATTGAACTTTTCTAAGAATCTGTCCATTTCTTCCAGGTTATCCATTTTATTGCCATATGCTTTTTCATAGTAGTCTCTTATAATCCTTTGTATTTCTGCCTCCACAGGCATTTCCCATCACAGTCTCCTCCCTCACGTCCCCTCGATCCGTCTCTCCACAGCCCTCACCCTGGGATCATGCCACGCTCCCCAAACTCCAGCTCCCAGCTGCTGCACCTTCCAGGCGACCCTTGTCCCCGTCCAGGGTATGTATGGCTGTGGCAAGGACTGTCTGATTCTCATCCCATTTAGGCTGCCACAGATCAGCTGCTTCACTCCCAGCCTTAAATGTTTCTCCTCTGACCCGATGTGGGGATGGGACCCCTGCTTCAGTTCCCCCACCCGCCAAGGGCAGGTCCAGGCCTGCTGACACTCCTGTTTTCCCCCATAGTTCCTTCGTCCTACCAAGTTTTATGTGGGTCTATATATTCTTTTCCTCTGGTCAGGTACTCCTGTCTGCTCTCGGCTGGTGTTCTGCCTGCACTTCTGTGTCTGAAGGTGTATTCCTGATGTATCCATGGAGAAAGATGTACTCCACGTCCACCTACTCCTCCACCATCTTGTTCTTTATACTTTTTAATTAAACATAACAATTAATAGACAATTTTTAGTTTTAGATTTACAAAAAATAGTGAGCGGAAAGTAGAGTGTCCCTCAGAAACCAGCTATTCCCCTCTGCTTCTAACATCTTAGCTGGTGGTGTGCCTTTGCTACAACTGATGAACCAACCTGAACAGTAACTAAAGACCATAGTTTACATGAGAGTTCACTTTTTGTGTTGTGTGTTTTATGGGTTTTGACAAATGCATAGACATGTACCCATCATTATACTATCATACAGAATAATAATTTTACTCTCCTACAAGTTCCTGGTTCCGTATGTATTCATCCCTTCCTCCCTCCAACCGTGCGCAAGCACTGATTTTTTTTTTATCGTCTCCATAGTTTCACCTTTTCCAAAATGTCATATAGTTAGAATCATGCAGTATGTAACCTTTTTCAGATTAGTTTCTTTTACTTTATAATATGCATTTAAGGTTCTTTTTATAGACTGATGGCTCACTTCTTTTTACAACTGAATAATATTCTGTTGCCTGCATGTAGCATAGTGTATTTATCCTTTTTCTAACTGAAGTACATCTTGGTAGCTTGCAGATTTTCAATTATAAAATAAAACTGCTGTAAACATCCATGTGCAGGTTCCTCTGCGGACTTAAGTTTTCAGCTCCTTTGGGTAAATATCAAGGAGCGTCATTGCTGGATCACGTGGTAGGAGTATGCTTAGTGCAGTACGAAACTGCCATTGTCTTCTCAAGTGACTACCATTTTGTATTCTCACCAGCAGTGAGTGAGAGTCCCGACTGCCCCCAACCTCCCCAGCGTTTGGTGTTGTCAGCGTTCCAGATGCTGGCCCTCCTAATAGGCGTGCGGTGGCACCTCCTTGTTGGAACTTGCATTTCCCCGCTGACATGTGATGTGGTACATCTTTTCTCAGGCTTGTCATCTGTACATCTCCTTTGGCAAAGCGTCTATTAAAGTCTTTGGTCCATTTCTTTAAATGGTTATTTGTTTTCTCACCTTTGGGATTTAAGAGTTCTTTGTATATTTTGGCTAACCATTCTTTATCAGATGTGTCTTTTGCAAATATTTTCTCTTGGTCTGTTTCCGATCTTCTAATTTTCTTGATAGTATCTTTCACAGACCAGAAGGTTTAAATTTTCATGAAGGCAGTTTGTCTGTCATGCCTTTCATGGATTGTGTCTTCAGTGTTCTATCCAAAAAGACATCACCGCACCCCAGGTCTTAAGCAAGATTTGGTAGCTGTGTCTTTCAAATAACTGGCCCATTTAATCTAAACTGTTGGATTTATGAGGCTAGAGTTCTTCATGGTGTTCCTCTGCTCTTTCAGTGTTTATGGGATAAGTACTGGATCTCATCTTCCATTCCTTGATATGGTAAGCTGCATAGTCTCTCATGTTTTTCTTGGTCAGCCTAGTTGGTAGTTTATTAATTTTACTGATCTTTTCAAAGAACTAGTTTGGGTTCAAATTTCTCCATTTCTGTTTTGAACTTTATTTATTTCTGCTATTTTTGTGATTTTAAACTTTCTTCCCTCTGGGTTTAATTTAATCTTTTTTTTTCTCCTTTCTTTTATATTCCGCAAATACGCTATATTGAACTTTCATTTTTATGCAGTTCAAACATTGTAATTACCCTAGAAACTTCCTCTTTGCCTCATTGGCTATTTAGAAGTAAATTTTTTTGCACTTTAAATTCTTATTTTGTATTGGAATATGGCCAATTAACAATGTTGTGATGGTTTCAGGTGTACAGCAAAGGGGCTCTGCCATACATATGTACACATATCCATTCTCCTCTAAACTCCCCTCCCATCCAGGCTGCCACAAAACATTGAGCAGAATTCCATGCGATATATAATAAGTCCCTGTTGGCTATCCATTTTAAATATAACAGTGTGTAAAGTACACCATCTAATTTACAAATATTTGGGGATTTTTCACTTACTGATTTCTAATTTAATTAAATCAGACTTAAATTGAAGAAAGTAGGGATAACCACTAGACCATTCATGTATGACCTAAATCAAATCCCTTAGGATTATACAGTGGAAGTGAGAAATAGATTCAAGGGATTAGATCTGATAGAGTTCCTGAAGAACTATGGATGGAAGTCCATGACATTGTAAAGGAGGTAGTTATCAAAACCATCCCCAAGAAAAAGAAATGCAAAATGGCAAAATGGTTGTCTGAGGAGGCCTCACAAATAGCTGAGAAAAGAAAAATGAAAAGCAAAGAAGAAAAGGAAAGATATACCCATCTGAATGCAGAGTTCCAAAGAATAGGAAGGAGAGATAAGAAAGCTTTCCTCAGTGATCAATGCAAAGAAATAGAGGAAAACAATAGAATGGGAAAGACTAGAGATCTCTTCAAGAAAATTAGAGACACCAAGGGAACATTTCATGCAAACATGGGCACAGTAAAGGACAGAAATAATATGGACCTAACAGAAGCAGAAGATATTAAGAAGAGGTGACAAGAATACATAGAAGAACTATACAAAAAATATCTTAACAACCCAAATAAACAGAATGGTGTGATCACTCACCTAGAGCCCGACATCTTGGAGTGTGAAGTTAAGTGGGCCTTAGGAAGCATCACTATGAACAAAGCTAGTGGAGGTGATGAAATTCCAGTCGAGCTATTTCAAATCATAAAAAATGATGCTATTAAAGTGTTGCACTCAATATGCCAGCAAATTTGGAAAACTCAGCAGTGGCCACAGGTCTAGAAAAGGTCAGTTTTCATTCCAATCCCAAGGAAGGGCAGTGCCAAAGAATGTTCAAACTACCATACAATTGCACTAATTTCACATGCTAGCAAAGTAATGCTCAAAATTCTCCAAGCCAGGCTTCAACAGTACATGAACTGTGAACTTTCAGATGTTCAAGCTGGATTTAGAAAAGGCAGAACCAGAGATCAAATTGCCAACATCCGTTGGATCATAGAAAAAGCAAGAGAATTCCAGTAAAACATCTACTTCTGCTTCATTTACTATGCTAAAGCCTTTGACTGTGTGGATCACAGCAAACTGTGCAAAATTATTAAATTTTGTGAGAATTCTAGACCACCTTGCCTGCCTCCTGAGAAGCCTGTATGCAGGTCAAGAAGCAACAGTTAGAATTGGACATGGAACAACGGACTGGTTCCAAATTGGGAAAGGAGTATGTCAAGGCTGCATATTGTCACTCTGCCTTTTAACTTATATGCAGAGTACATCATGTGAAATACAGGCTGGATGAAGCACAAGCTGGAATCAAGATTACTGGGAGAAATGTCAGTTACCTCAGATATACAGATGACACCGCCCTTATGGCAGAAAGCAAAGAGGAACTAAAGAGTCTCTTGATGAAGTTGAAAGAGGAGAGTGAAAAAGCTGGCTTAAAATTCAGCATTCAAAAAATAAAGATCATGGCATCCAGTCCCGTCACTTCATGGCAAATAGATAGGAAAACAATGGAAACAGCAACAGAGTATATTTTCTTGGCCTTCAAAATCACTTCAGATGGTGACTTCAGCCATGAAATCAAAAGACATTCGCTTCTTGGAGGGCTTCCCTGGTAGCTCAGATGGTAAAAGAATCTGCCTGCAGTGCAGGACACCTGGCTTCCATCCCTGGGTTGGGAAGATCCCCTGGAGGAGGGCATGGCAACCCACTCCAGTAGTCTTCCTTGGAGTATCCCCATGGACAGAGGAACCTGGCAGGCTACAGTCCATGAGGTCACAAAGAGTCAGACATGACTGAGCGACTAAGCACATTTGCTCCTTGGAAGAAAAGCTATGACAAACCTGGACAATGTATTGAAAAGAAGAGACATTACTTTGCCAACAAAGGTCCGTCCAGTCACAGCTATGGTTTTTCCAGTAGTCAGTATGGATATGTGAGTTGGACCATGGGAGATGGTGAAGGACAGGGAAGCCTGGCATGCTGCAGTCCATGGGATTGCAAAGAGTTGGACACAACTGAGCGACTGAACAACAACAAAATTTAATTTCAGTATGGTCAGAGAAAACAATTGGAATAATTTCCATTTATGCTTTTAAATTTGTTATGGATATTTTATGGCCCAGAATATGGTTTATCTTGGTAAATGTTTCCTGTGCACTTGAAAAGAATATGTATCCTATTTTTGAAGTGTTTGAAAAATACTAATTTCATCAAATTGTCTGGTAATGTTTCTCAGGTCTTCTACATCCTTACTGACTTTTGGTTTGTTTGTTCTATTAGCTACCAAGAGAGATGTCTTCAGGTCTCTGCAAAGAATGCAGATTTATCTCTTTTAAATTCTCTCATATTGAAGTGGCTAAGACTCCACGGTCCTGATGCAGGGGGCCTGGGTTCGATCCCTGGTCAGGGAACTAGATCCAAATGCTGCAACTAAAGATCCCAAGTGTCACAACTAAGACCCAGCACAGCCAAATAAAGAAATTGGTTGAAAGTTTTAAATGGTTTAATGTGGTAACAATACAGATCATAAAGTCTCTGATTTTAATTACTTGTAGGTGTACAATTTAGAAGCATTAAAACCATTCACAACATTATCCAAATGTCACGACCATCCATTTCCAGAACTCTCTCATCACTGCAACAGAAACCCTTAACCCACTAAACACTAAATCCCCAGAGCCCCCTCCCCATCGTCCCTGGTAACCTCTGTTCTACTTTCTGTCTCTAGGGAATTGCTTGTTCTGCATACTTCATAGTAATGGAATTATACAATATTTGTCATTTTGTGTCTGGCTTATTTCACTTAGCCTGATGTTTTCAAGGTTTATCTGTGTTGCAGCATATATCAAAACTTCATTCCTTTTTAAGGATGAGTAATAGTCTAGTGTATGTATGTGGTCCATTTAAAAAAAAATCTCTTCACCCATTGATGGACATCTGGGTTGCTTCTACCTTTTGGCTATTGTGCATAACGCTGCTGTGAACACTGGTGTACAGAATGTGAGTCCCTGCTTTCAATTCCTTTGAATATACGCCTAGCAGTAGAATTGCTGGATCACGTGGTAATTCTGTTTAAGTTTTTGAGGAATCAAACAGTTTCTCCACAGTGGTTGCTGCACATTTCATATTTCCACTGGTAATACCCAGTGGAATACTGTGGGGTTTGATACACACAGTGCTGTGATTTCTCACCAATACTTTTTTTTTTTCTTTTTTTAAAATAGCCATCCTCTTACGGGTGAGTTGGTACCTCATTGTGGTTCTGATTTGCATTTTCATAATGACTAGTGATGCTGGGCACCTTTTCACGTGTTTTTTAGCCATTTGTATGTGTTCTTCCAAGAAATGTCTTTTTAAGTCTTTCACCCATTTCTGAATTGTGTTGATTTTTGCTGCTGAGTTGTGGGGGAGTTCTTTATATATTCTAAATTAATTTTTTTAATCAAATGTATAATTTGAAAATATTTTCTCCCATTCTGTGTCCATCTTTTCACTTTCTTGATAGTGCCCTTTGGTGAATAAAAGTTTAGGTTTTGATAAATTTCTATTTATCTATTTTATGTATTTTTTTTTCTATTCCCAGATTTTGAGAGGGATTTCATCAGACCTGTAAATCATTTTGGGCAATTTGTCATGTTAGCAATATTAAATCTTCCAATCTATGAACATGGGCTATCTCTTCATTTATTTATGTCTTTCAGCAATTTTTTTGTCTCCTTGGTTAAATTCATCCCTAAGTATTTTGCTCTGATTGTATCATAAATGAACTTTTTTCTCTTAATTTCCTTTTTGGATTATCTAGTGTATAAAAATGAAACTCATTTTGTATTAATTTTTTTATCCTGGAACTTTGCTGAATTATTAGCTCTAAAATGTCTTTGTTGGTTTTGAAACTTTAATTCTATCAGAATTTGCTCCATATCTTTGGATATCCTGTAGTCAGGGGCATTCGTGTTTAAGGCTGTTATATCTTCTTAATGAACTGATCCCTTTTTCATTATATATTTTGTTTTTATTTGTGGTAATTTTCTCTGAAATCTACTCTTTTTTCATATTAATATGTCTACCTCAGCTTTCTTTGGATTAGTAGTTAGATATTACATCTCCCATAGCTTTACTTCTAACCTGTCACTAGATATAAAGTGGGCTTCTTGTAATAATGAGTCTTATTTTTATCTAATATGAAAACCTGTTGTATACTGGCTATTTACACTATTTACATTTAATGTTATTAATGTGTCTGAATTTAGGCTAATACTTTGTTTTCTGTTTGTCTTGGTTTTTCTTGTTCATCCTATCCTTTTTCTTGCCCTTTTGGAATGTATTGTTTGAATATTTATTACTTTTCCATTTAAATTTATCTCTTTAAAAAAAATCTTTCATTGCATTTTTTTTAAACTGGTAGCTCTTTTAAAACATGCATACTTTATAGTCCTCCTCCAATGCATGAAAGTGAAAAGTGAAAGTGAAGTCGCTCAGTCCTGTCTGACTCTGTGCGACCCCATGGACTGCAGCCTACCAGGCTCCTCCATCCTTGGGATTTTCCAGGCAAGAGTACTGGAGTGGGTTGCCATTGCCTTCTCCACCTTATAGTCCAGTTACAGTTAATTTCTCATTTTTAGCAAGATATAGAAGCCTTATAAGCCTCTCAGTCCCTTTTCCCTTATTCCTTTTATATGATTGTCACATGTATTTGGGATGGCCAAAAAGTTCGTTCAGGTTTCCAACCAAACTTTCTGGCCAACCCAATGTTACAACCATGTACAGTGACCATCTCACTATGCAATGCTAGATTCTTTCCTTCCAATCACACACATTCTAAGCAGCTAAAAGAAAGAAAATACTGTATTGTGTTAACCAGGTATTTATCATTTCTCTTGCTACTCCTTCTTTCTTGAGTTTCAAGTTTCTCTTCACCAGGACAGTTTCCTTTAGCACCTCTTTCACAGCAGAAGGGCTGGCGTCAAGTTCTCTGGCTTTCTTCATTGAAGTGTATTTTGTATTTCCCAAGGACATTTTTAGGACTTATGGAATTCTGTGTTGATATTTTTTTGTTGTTTTCCTTTAGCACTCTAAACATGTTTGACCATCTTCCTGCCATAATGGTTTCAGGTGAGAAATCTTCCGTCATTCATAATTTCCGTCTATATGCAATGTGCTGTCTTTCTACTATCTACAGCTTTCATCAGTTTTTAACTTATTCTTCCTCTCTCTCCTTCTGCCTCTTTCTGTCCCTCCTCATCTTTCTGCTCCTTTTCCCCTTCCTCTTCTCTCTTATCTTCCAACTCTATCCCTCCTTCCTTTAGCACTTCGATTAGGATGTGCCTTGGCATGGCTTCCTTCAAGTCTTCCCTGATCGGGTTTCACTGAGGTTTATGTTTTCCCTTCAAATTTGTTAAGTTTTAAGCATGCCAACTTTTTTCTAAACCTCTTTTCCATGCCAATCGTTTTCTCCTGAGACCCCAGTCAATGTTGAACTTTTGATGCTGTCCCACAGGCCCCTGACACTCTGTTAATTTTATTTTAAATCTGTGTTCATTCTATATTTCAGGCTGGATAATTTCAATTAATTGTTTTCTAGTGTGGCTTTTCCTGATGTGTCAGTTCTATTGAGCCTATCCAGTAAAATTTTTAAAATGTGTATTATATTGTATTTTCCAGTCCTAAAACATTCACTTAAAAAAAAAAGTTTCTATCTTTCTGTTGGGAACTTATTTGTACCTTTTGTTTATCTCAAGCATGATTATAATAACTGCTTAAAGACACTGTCCACTGGTTCCAACATCTGACTCATCTCACTGTTGGCATTTGATTGCCATTTCCCTTGAGAAATGGTCATATTTTCCTAGTTTGTTTTGTATTAAGTAATTCTGCATTATAACTTAGACATGACTGAATATTGTGTTATGAGATTTTGGGTCCTATTTAAGTCCTTTGAGAATGCTGGTTTTGTGCTGTTTGTTTTAGGAGGCAACTGCCTGGTTAGACTGAGATGGAAAGTTCCTTTTTCCCTTCGGTGGGTAGTACTTTCTATCTCAGTTCAGCCTTCCAAGCCTTTCTCTTCTCCGTTGGGTCTGTTCTGTGCATTCATAGCTCTGGATGAGCAGAGGGCTTGTGCAGATTCCTACAGACTCAGGAGATGACCTTCTCAAACTCACCCCTCTCTGGACTTCCCTGACACTGTCTAACTCTCCAGGGCCTCTTCTCTCAGGTCCTCTGACCATAAAGATAGTTTTCTCTTGGGATTTGAGGTGCCTGATGTGAAGAGTTGACTCAATGGAAAAGACCCTGATGCTAGCAAAGATTGAGGGCAGGAAGAGAAGGGAGCGACAGGATGAGATGGTTGGATGGCATCACCGACTCAATGGACATAAGTCTGAACAAACTCCAGGAGATAGTGAAGGACAGGGGAGCCTGGCGTGCTGCAGTCCATGGGGTTGCAAAGAGTCAGACACGACTGAGTGACTGAACAACAATTGCAAAGAGAGTTAGCCTTATGGCTAGGCCGAGAGAGAGGAAAAAAGAAAGAAAACAGCTTTCCCATTCTCTACTCTCTTCAGCACACAGGGCCTCCTTTCCTTAGTTCTCTGGCCAGAAAAGTGGATTTTCTTTTAGAGGTTTTGCTCTCTGCACCCACTATATAAGTTTTGCAATGCAGACTGCCAGGTGCCCTCAGGTGAAAGTCAGGAGATAAAAGGAAAAAACTCCTGGACACTCACTGGTGTTGATCGTTTTTCAAGTTTTTACTCCTCCCTCAATCTGCCTGCATGTGATTGTTTACTCTTCAGTCCTCAGGGAGTTGCCATTTGCATTCTTGCTGGAGATGTTATCTACAATCGAGAGAGTTAAGGACTAACAAATGTTTGTTAAATGAAAAAAGTCAGTCTGCTCCATCTCTCTTACTGGGTGGTCAGCTTCATGAAGATGGGCAGTATCTGTCTTCTCCAATGTAATGTTACTGGTGCCTGATCCAATGTGGTACATGATGAGATCAAAATAGTTTTTGAGTTAAATAACATTTTGCAAAGAAGAATGAATAAGAAAATATTGAAGTGATTAAGAAAAAACAGTTACCCAAGAATATGTATAGAATGTCTAAATGTGAGCTAATGATGTAGGCATGATGGATTTTTTGCTTGAGACATGAGATTGATGATAGAAACTCTGTTGACACACCAGGGTTTTATAAGATGTAAGTAGAGGAGTTTTGCTGTTGTAATATTAAATAATACATAAAGCTCTTGGCACTGAGTCAGATCTGAGAGTAATACATGGTTCAGTAAACAATAGAAATTGGTATGGATTTCCAAAAGAGGAAAAACAGTCATTTAAAACTCTAGGCTTTAGCTTTTGATAAGAAAAACGGTACTAGAGTGTGGTATAGAAAATAAAGGAAGGGAGGAAGCTTTATTGTCCACTCTGAACAATGCATAATGAAAGGGTTGAAAGCCAGAGACAATGAGAGGTGCCCTTTCTAAATGGCCTATGAAATGTCAGTCCTCGTCCAAATTAAGCTTCAGAAAGACACTCAGATCCCGGATAATAAAATGGTCACGGGTCAAGGCAAGTGACCCATATCGAGGGTCATCAGTACAGAAGGAGTAACATTATTTAGGATGGCTGTTGACATCCCCTGGCAGATGACAAGGGGAATTATCACGGGGATTCTTCAGTAGAACACAAGAGTGATGGATGTTTAGTCACAAATAGCTACAGGTCACACAAATGGTCTGCCTCCAGTGGTAGTGTTTCCATTACAGAAATGAAAGGGCAAAAGGAAACATTTCCAAAATGTATCTTTCAACATAGAACAATATGTTTAAATCATGTAAATTATTAGAAGAGTACCATCCTGAGAAATGGTGTGAATTTCTGAAAGTCTTATTTCAGAAATTTTGAAACTATAAGAAAAAACTTTTGAAACATAGTTTAAATGGTTTTCAACCTTAAAGCATGAGGTCTGAAACCCTGAATATACCAGGATGATCACCATTTCTAGCCAGTGTGAGGAGCTATTATTGGATTATAGACATACAGAAAGAGATGTGTGGGGGAGGTGCGGAGGGAGAAATAGCACTGTGACCCCAGTAATAAACTGAACGATTTCCAGCAACTCATAAGGAAAGCTGGGGAAAAACCTTCCACGCTCTAGTAAACTCTAACCAATGGAGCAATCTTGAAATTTATACTTATTTCTTTGCAAATTAATAATAACCTGTAATCAATCTCTCGATTGGGATTTTTGTCCCATTGAATGTGCTATAATACAGTGGAAGCTAAGCTGCAGAGAAAGAAATCAGAGTGGCCACTATAAAGTCCAATTTTATCTGCCAAGATAAACAGAAGCCAAATTTAAATGTGCATGAAGATTCTTGTTGATTTATCGTGTACATAAACACACAAGCCAAGTGCAAATAAAGTACAAGAGTGAGGAGGCACATAGAGCACGGGTGGTGTCGGATAAGCTTAGTCTCACGTCGCTGTGAACTAGCCATGTGACTCGGGCAGGATTTCTCAGGCTCGATTCCCTCACCTTTAAGATAACAGACAAGCTCAACATCCCAGGAGTTCTTCCTGGCTTCTCTCTTTATTGTAAACTTGGATGACTGGGGTGTTTCTCCGTCTTCCATATAAAATAGGAGGATGCATATTCCTGGCCATGTAGATGACACAGCTTAAATCATACTCTTGTTTACTCGCTAAGTCTTGGCCAACTCTTTGTGACCCAATGAACTGTAGCCCTCCAGGCTCCTCTGTCAATGGGATTTCCCAGGCAACGATACTGGAATGGGTTGCCATTTCCTTCTCCAAGGGATCTTCCCTACCCAGGGATCACCCCACTTCTCCTGCATTGGCAGGGGCATTCTTTACCACTGAGCTGTGAGGGAAGCCCATGTCATACACTGCTGCTGCTGCTGCTGCTAAGTTGCTTCAGTCATGTCCGACTCTGTGCGACCCCATAGACGGCAGCCCACCAGGCTCCCCCGTCCCTGGGATTCTCCAGGCAAGAACACTGGAGTGGGTTGCCATCTCCTTCTCCAATGCATGAAAGGGAAAAGTGAAAGTGAAGTCACTCAGTCATGTCTGACTCTTTAGCGACCCCATGAACTGCAGCACACCAGGCTCCTCCGTCCATGGGATTTTCCAGGCAAGAGTACTGGAGTGGGGTGCCATTGCTGTCATACACATAATTGATACCTGGTTTATTTCTAATGGTTGCAGGGCCGGTTATCTATTTGGAATGTCATACACTATGAGATTCCAAATAGATAACCGGCCCTGCAACCATTAGAAATAAAGCCAGGTATCAATTATCCTAAAACAAAGGCTGTCATGTTTAGTAGATACCTCCCAACTTGTAACTGGTATTTAACTAACAATAACATAAAATAAAGCAACTTAATTTGTTATCCAAGGATAAAGAACTAGCACATTCCAGAAAGTATAAGTTACTTTGTTCAAAGATAAACATTCAAAAATAATTATGAAACTGTGTAATTAAAAGCTAATAGAGAAAAATTAGGAAAAATTTGTTAATTAAGAGCAAAACCAAAAAAGAACAGGCAAATCCAATGTGACTCTGGATTGGATTGAGAAGCAGATAAAGAACAATACTGGAAAAATACTGGTGAAATTCAAATAAAGCAACAAGAAAAAAACAACTTGTTACGTACAAAGAAATCCCCACAAGACTATATTTTTAAACAGAAACTGCAGAACAGAAAGAAACAGCACAAGGTCTGTCTAGTCAAAGCTCTGATTTTTTCCAGTAGTCGTGTATGGATGTGAGAGTTGGAACATAAAGAAAGCTGAGCACCGAAGAATTGATGCTTTTGAACTGTGGTGCTGGAGAAGACTCTTGAGAGTCCCTTGGACTGCAAGGAGATCCAACCAGTCCATCCTAAAGGAGATCAGTCCTGGGTGTTCATTGGAAGGACTGATGGTGAAGCTGAAGCTCCAGTGCTTTGGCCACCTGACGCAAAGACTCCTCAGAAATGACCCTGATGCTGGGAAAGATTGAGGGCAGGGAGAGAAGGGATAACAAGATGACATGGTCGGGTGGTATCACCGACTTGATGGACATGAGTTTGAGCAAGCTCCAGGAGTTGGGGTTGGACAGGGAGGCCTGGTATACAGCAGTTCATGGGGCTGCAAAGAGTCAGACACAACTGAGCAACTGAACTGAACTGAACTGACTCAAAGTGCTGAAAAGAAAAAAACTCCCAAACCAAGAATACTCTATCTAGCAAAGTTATTATTTAGAATTGAAAGTGAGAGAGAGTTTTCTTGACAAGCAAAAGTTAAGAGTCATCACCACTAGAATGCCCTTGCAAGAAATGTTAAAGGGAATTCTTTAAAGGAAAAAGTAAAGGCACTAATGAGTAACAAGAAGACATATGGAAGTATAAATCTCACTTGTAAAAGTAAATGTATAGTAAATGTAGTGAGTTAATCACCTGTGAAGCTAAAGGCAAAACTCATAAAAATAACTATAACAACAATAATTAGTTAAGGGATACACCAGATAAAAAGATGTACCTTTAATCAGCACTCACAGACTACATACTGTGCTGGTTGGGGCCAAAGGTCAGTGTTACTACACAGTTATTGGAGGGAAGAGCGTGCTGGCCAGTCCATCCCAGTATTGCAAGGAGCCCCTCGGAAGGTTCTCAATACAAAAAGACAGGCTTTGGTACTGAAACTGAAGAACTTGTGTACTCAAGAATCTTCACAGCTTCTATTGGACATGTTTTCTCTTTAGGAATGAAGGAAAATTCTCCCATTTTTGAGTCATTCTTTTATGACTATTCTACAAAATTGCATGTAACTTTATAAATATTTTTAAAAGATACAGTTTTATAAATATTTAATATTATGCTTATTTGATTTTGAATTGTAAATGTCAAATATTCTGTTTTTAGGTTTTATATACTTGGTTAAAAAGTAAAAATTGTGCATTTCTAGAATGTTTCTATGAGTAAATTTAATTTACTGAAAATAAAATTTTTTTTAAAAAGATGTAAACTGTGAATCAGAACGTAAAACATTGGAGAAGAAGAGTAAAAATGTGGGCTTTTAAGAGTGCAAACTTAAGTTGTTAGCAACCAAAAAACAGACATACACAAATACATACACACACACACACACATATATAGGTTATTATATGGAAGCCTAATGGTAATCATGAAGCAAAAACCTATAGTAGACATACAGAAGATAATGAGAAAGTAATATAAGAATATCAATAAAGTTTTCAAGCCACAAAAAGAGAGAGCAAGAAAAGAAGGGACAGAGAAAAAACTACAGAAACACCCAAAGATAATAAAATAGCAATAATCATATACCTATCAAAACTTGCTATATAGTATAAGTGGGCTAAATGCTCCAATCAAAGGACAGGTGGCTGAATGGATAAGATACAAAACCCGTCTTTGTGCTGCTGACAAGATGCTCAGTGTACACCTGTGGCAGATGCATGTTGATGTATGGTAAAACCAATACAATGTTGTAAAGTATAAAAAATAAATAAATAAATAAAAGAATGCTTCCAAAAAGAAAAAAAAAAAAAAAAAAAGGATACACACAGACTGAAAGTGAAGGGATGGAAAAAGGCACTCCACCCATGCAAGGAAATTAAAAAATATCTTGAGACAAATGGAAATGGTAACAAACATTCTGGAATGCAAAAGTAGGAACTCAAGAAACACCTAGAGTAACAGGCAAATTTGGCCTTGGAGTACAAAATGAAGCAGGGCAAGGCTAACAGAGTTCTGCCAAGAGAACGCACTGGTCATAGCAAACACCCTCTTCCAACAACACAAGAGAAGACTCTACACATGGACATCACCAGATGGTCAACACTGAAATCAGATTGGTTATATCCTTTGCAGCCAAAGATGGAGAAGTTCTATACAGTCAGCAAAAACAAGACCAGGAGTGGACTGTGGCCCAGATCATGAACTCCTTATTGGCAAATTCAGACTTAAAATGAAGAAAGTAGGGAAAACCACTAGACCATTCAGGTATGACCTAAATCAAATCTTTTATGACTATACAATCGAAGTAAGAAATAGATTTAAGGGACTAGATCTGATAGACAGAGTGCCTGATGAACTATGGACATTGTACAGGAGACAGGGAGCAAGAGCATCCCCAAGAAAAAAAAATGCAAAATAGCTGTCTGAGGAGGCCTTACAAATAGCTGTGAAAAGAAGAGAAGTAAAAGGCAAAGGAGAAAAGGAAAGATACAAGCATCTGAATGCAGAGTTCCAAAGAATAGTAAGGAGAGATAAGAAAGCCTTCCTCAGCAATCAATGCAAAGAAATAGAGGAAAACAACAGAATGGGAAAGACTAGAGATCTCTTCAAGAAAATTCGAGATACCAAGGGAACATTTCATGCAAAGATGGGCTCAATAAAGGACAGAAATGGCATAGATCTAATAGAAGCAGAAGATATTAAGAAGAGATGGCAAGAATACACAGAAGAACTGTACAAAAAATATCTTCATGTCCCAGATAATCACGATGGTGTGATCACTCCCACTCACCTAGAGATGGACATCCTGGAATGTGAAGTCAGGTGGGCCTTAGAAAACATCACTACAAACAAAGCTAGTGGAGGTGATGCAATTCCAGTTGAGCTATTTCAAATCCTGAAAGATGATGCTGTGAAAATGCTGCACTCAAAATGCCAGCAAATTTGGAAAACTCAGCAATGGCCACAGGACTGGAAAAGGTCAGTTTTCATTCCAATCCCAAAGAAAGGCAATGCCAAAGAATGCTCAAACTACCGCACAATTGCCCTCATCTCACACGCTAGTAAAGTAATGCTCAAAATTCTCCAAGCCAGGCTTCAGCAATATGTGAACCATAAACGTCCAGATGTTCAAGCTGGTTTTAGAAAAGGCAGAGGAACCATAAATCAAATTGCCAACATCCGCTGGATCATCAAAAAAGCAAGAGAGTTCCAGAAAAACATCTATTTCTGCTTTATTGACTATGCCAAAGCCTTTGACTATGTGGATCACAATAAACTGTGGAAGATTCTGAAGAGATGGGAATACCAGACCACCTGACCTGCCTCTTGAGAAACCTATATGCAGGTCAGGAAGCAACAGTTAGAACTGGACATGGAACAACACACTGGTTCCAAATAGGAAAAGGAATACATCAAGGCTGTATATTGTCACCCTGCTTATTTAACTTATATGTGGAGTACATCATGAGAAATGCTGGGCTGGAGGAAGCACAAGTTGGAATCAAGATTGCCAGGAGAAATATCAATAACCTCAGATATGCAGATGATACCTCCCTTATGGCAGAAAGTGAAGAGGAACTAAAAAGCCTCTTGATGAAGGTGAAAGAGGAGAGTGAAAACATTGGCTTAAAGTTCAACATTCAGAAAACTAAGATCATGGATGGCATCTGGTCCCATCACTTCATGGCAAATAGATGAGGAAACAGTGGAAACAGTGGCTGACTTTATTTTTCTGGGCTCCAAAATCACTGTGGATGGTGATTGCAGTCATGAAATTAAAACATGCTTGCTCTTTGGAAGGAAAGTTATGACCAACCTAGACAGCATATTAAAAAGCAGAGACATTACTTTGTCAGCAAAGGTCCGTCTAGTCAAGGCTATGGTTTTTCCAGTAGTCATGTATGGTTGTGACAGTTGGGCTATAAAGAAAGCTGGGCACAGAAGAATTGATGCTTTTGAACTGTGGTGTTGGAGAAGACTCTTGAGAGTCCCTCGGACTGCAAGGAGATCCAACCAGTCCATTCTAAAGAAGATCAGTCCTGGGTGTTCATTGGAAGGACTGATGTTGAAACTCCAATACTTTGGCCACCTGATGTGGAGAGCTGACTCATTTGAAAAGACCCTGATGCTGGGAAAGATTGAGGGCAGGAGGAGAAGGGGACGACAGAGGATGAGATGGTTGGATGGCATCACCGACACAATGGACATGGGTCTGGGTGGACTCCGGGAGTTGGCGATGGACAGGGAGGCCTGACGTACTGCGGTTCCTGGGGTCACAAAGAGTCAGACACGACTGAGCGACTGAATTGAACTGAACTGAACAAACATTCTAAAATGTATGGGATGCAGCAAAAGCCGGGAAGAGGGAAGTTAACCGCAATACAGGTCCGCCTCAAGAAACAACAAAAAAATCTCAAATTATTCTAACTTTACATGTAAAGGAACTGGACAGTGAAGAACAAAGACCAAAATTAGTAGAAGGAAATAATAAAGACCAAAGCAAAAATAAATAAAATACTGATTAAAAATCAGTAGAAAAGATCAATGAGATTAAGAGCTGGTTCTCTGAAAAGATAAACAAAATAAAATTGACAGACCTTTAAGCCAGACACATCAAGACAATAAAAGGGCATAAATGAATAAAATCAGAAATAGAAATTACAAGTAATACAGAGATACACAGATCCTAAGAGAATACTGTGAACAACTATATGCCAACAAGTTAGACAACCTGGAACAAGCGGATAATGTCCTATGGCATACAGACTGCAAAGAGTATATCATGAAATGAAATAGAAAATCTGAACAAATCAGTTACTAATAAGGAGAGTTAATCAGTAATCAAAAACTTCCCAATAGTCAAAAGTTCAAAACCAGACAGCTTCAATAGTGAATTCTACCAAACATTCAAAAACATCAGTCTTTCTCAAACTCTTGCCAAAAAGCAAAAGAGGTGGGAACGGTCCCAGATTAATTTTATGGAGTGAGCATTACCCTGATATGAAAATCATATGCCACAAGAAAAGAAAATTACAAGCCAATATCCCTGGTGAACACAGATGCAAAAATCCTGAACTAAGTTCAAAAATACATTAAAATCATGCACGATTATCAAGTGGGATTTATTCCAGAGATGCAAGGATGGTATAAAATTCACAAACAATCCAATTTGATACACCACATTAAGAAAATTAATGGGGGAAAAACATACGATCATTTCAAAAGATGCATAAAAAGCATTTGAAAAAATACAAAGTCAGTTCATGATAAAAATCCTCGACAAAGTGAGTATAGAGAGAACATACCTTAATACAAGGAAAGCGATTTATGACAAGCTTACAGCTAATATCTTACTCAATGGTGAAAAATATTTTACAGCTTTTCCTGTAAAATGTTCCTTTTCAGGAACAAAACAAGAATACCCAATCCTGCCTCTTATGCAACATGGTATTGGAAGTCCCAATTAGGTAAAGAAAATATGAAAGGAATCCAAATTGGAAAGAAAAAACTAAACTTCATTATTTGCAGATGGCATTATACATTAAAAAGCCAAAGACTCCATCAAAAATTATTAGACCTAACAAATTCAGTAAAGCTGTAAGTTAAAAAATGCACAAGAATCTGTTATTTTTTCTACATACTAATAACAAATATCAGAAATGGAAATTAAGAAAAAAAATCCCATTTATAACTGCCAAAAAGAATAAAATACTTAGAAATAAATTTAACCAAGGAAGTGAATGATCTGTATATTGAAAACTACACAGCATTACTGAAAGAATTCGAAGATGACACAATTATATGTAGACACCCATGTTCATGGAATGGAAGAACCAATATTGTTATAGAATGTCCATACTCCCCAAAGCAATCTACAGATTCAGTGCAGTTCCCATCAAAATTCCAAAGGCATATTTTGCAGAAATAGAGACCTAAAATTTGTATGGAACCACTAAAGCTCCTGAATAGCCAAAGCAATCTTGAGAAAGACGAACAAAACTTGAGCCAACATGCTCCCTGATTTCAAAGTACATTACAAGGCTGTAGTAGGTAAAAGATTTGGTATTGACATAAAACAGACACAGACCAATAAAGAGCTCGGAAATCAATTCACACAAACATGGTCTGGTCAATTCATTTATGACAAAGGAGACAGAAATACACAACAGGGAGAGGAGAATCTCTTCAGTAAATGATGTTGAGAACATTGGTCAACCACATGAAAAAGAATGAACCTTGACCACCATCTTACACTAGACACAAAAATGAACTCAAAATTGATAAAAGACATAATATAAGACCTGACATCATAAAACTCCTAGAGGAAAACATGGGTGATAAGCTCTTTGGCATACATCTTGGTGATGATTTTCCAAATCTGGCACCCAAAGCAAAAGCAACAAAAGCAAAATAAACAAGCGATAATTCATCTAAACTAAAATAATTCATTCAAACTAAAAAGCTTCTGCACAGCAAGGAAAATCGTCAATGAGATGCAGTGGCAACCTACCTAAGGGGGTAAAATATTTGCAAGTCACATATCTGATTAAGGGCTAATATCCAAAATATATAAAGAACTGATAGAACTTAACAGCAAAAAAACGATCTAAAAATGGGCAGTGGATCTGGACATTTTTTCTAAAGAAGATATAAAGATGGCCAACAGGGACATGAAAAGATGCTCAGTATCACTAATCATCAAGGAAACACAAATCAAAACCACCATGAGATATCGTTTCACATGTCACAATGCTCATTATGAAAAAGACAAAAATGTCACATTTCACATTGTCACAATTCTCATTATGAAAAAGGCAAAACTAGCAAGTGTTGGTGAGGATGTTTAGAAAAGGGAACACTTGTGCTCTATTGGTGGGCATGTATATTGGTACAGCCACTATGGAAAACAGTATGGAAGGCTCTCAAAAAATTAAAGTTAAAACTACCACATGATCCAGTAATTTACGAAGCACAAGCTGGAATCAAGATTGCCGGGAGAAATATCAATAACCTCAGATATGCAAATGACACCACCCTTATGGCAGAAAGTGAAGAGGAACTAAAAAGCCTCTTGATGAAAGTGAAAGTGGAGAGTGAAAAAGTTGGCTTAAAGCTCCACATTCAGAAAACAAAGATCATGGCATCCGGTCCCACCACTTCATGGGAAATAGATGGGGAAACAGTGGAAACAGTGTCAGACTTTATTTGGGGGGGCTCCAAAATCACTGCAGATGGTGACTGCAGCCATGAAATTAAAAGACACTTACTCCTTGGAAGGAAAGTTATGACCAACCTAGATAGCATATTCAAAAGCAAAGATGTTACTTTGCCAACAAAGGTTCGTCTAGTCAAGGCTATGGTTTTTCCTGTGGTCATGCGTGGATGTGAGAATTGGACTGTGAAGAAGGCTGAGCGCCGAAGAATTGATGCTTTTGAACTGTGGTGTTAGAGAAGACTCTTGAGGGTCCCTTGGACTGCAAGGAGATCCAACCAGTCCATTCTGAAGGAGATCAGCCCTGGGATTTCTTTGGAAGGAATGATGCTAAAGCTGAAACTCCAGTACTTTGGCCACCTCAAGCGAAGAGTTGACTCATTGGAAAAGACTCTGATGCTGGGAGGGATTGGGCATAGGAGGAGAAGGGGACGACAGAGGATGAGATGACTGGATGGCATCACTGACCCGATGGACGTTGAGTCTGGGTGAACTCCGGGAGTTGGTGATGGACAGGGAGGCCTGGCGTGCTGCGATTCATGGGGTCACAAAGAGTCAGACACGACTGAGCAACTGAACTGAACTTATCCAAAGAAAATGAAAATACTAACTTTATATATATGCCCCTCCATGTTCACTGCAGTAGTATTTACAGTAGCCAGATATAGAAACAAACTGAGTGTCCATCAATGGATAAAGGAGATGTGGAATATATATGCACACACAGTGGAATATTGTACAGCTATAAAAAGAATAAAATCTTGCCATTTGCAACAATATGGATAGATCTTGAGGACATTATGCTAAGTGAAATAAAGTTAGAGCAAGACAAATATAAAAACTTCTCTTTTACATGTGAAATCTTAAATTTTAAAAAAATAATTTTTTTTTAACTCATGGATACAGAGAACAGATTGGTTAGTTGCTAGAGGTGGGGATAGGATAATTTTTTTTTTTTTTAGTTTAAATAAATTGGAAAAAATTTAAAAAGCTAATCTATAATGTTAAAAGTTAGGAGATTGGTTATTGGGCGGAGGCAGTAAATGAAAGGGATCGAGTCCTAGTAATTCTGCCTTGTTATTTGGATGTTGATAACTTGGAACTGGCTAGGCTATAGAAACTTACCAGCTGTATGTTTAGGATATGTATACTTTTCTGAATGTGTATTATAACTCAACAGGATTTTTTTAATGCTGAAAAAATAGCAAGATATTCTGGTTGGTGAACCTGTGGAAGTGGTGGAGAGGATGGTGGCCCTAGAAATGAAAAAGTTATTCTGATTCCACAGGACTTCCCTCATAACTCAGCTGGTAAAGAGTCCTCTTGCCATGCAGGAGACCTAGGTTTGATCCCTGGGTTGGGAAGATCCCCTGGAGAAGGAAAAGGCTACCCACTCCAGTATTCTGACATGGAGAATTCCATGGACTGTGTAGTCCATGGGGTCACAACGAGTCGGACATGACTGAGCAACTTTCACTTTCTTTTGTCCTGGCTCCACTCTCCTTCCTCCATGGTTTTATGCATCGCTTCCTTATGGCTGCCCCTGAGTCGTATCCTTTGCATTAAGGTGGTCATCCAGGCCAACCAGAGATACAGGAAGTTCAAGATGTCAGAGGCCAGGCCTCCTCCCCTGCCAGGGCAGCCTGGATACTCAGATACCACGCCCGGGCCATCAGGGACCTCCTCAGCACTGGAGCACGAATCCAAGAGGAAGCAGAGAGACAAGGGGAAAAAATGCTGTTTCTCAAAAGCACAGTTTAAATGCTCTTTGCTGGCAAAGGCAATACTCTTTTTAGAACTTCCTCTCCAATTCTGTTGCCACTGCCAAGGAAAGCTAAGGAACTTCAGAGTCACCTGGTAGAGGTTTGATGATCCACACGTTTATAGGAGAAAAAAAAAAAAAGACTGGTTATGGAGTTGGAAGACAGGCCTAACATTGCGTTTACATCCTCACGTGGGTGACCACAGGGTACCACTTTCAGATATAATCTTGGACCTGAATAGCATCATCCGGTAATCCAAGGAAACAGTTTTAGTTCAAGATGGCAACATAGGACTTCTCAGGTGGCGCAGTGGATAAGAATCGACCTGCCAATGTAGGGCACACGACTTCAGTCCCTGGTCTGGGGAGCTTCCACATGCTGTGGAGCATCCAGGCCTGTGTGCCACAACTACCCGGGCCCTGCGCCGCGACTGCTGAAGCCACTCACCCAAGAGCCTGTGCCCCGCAATGAGAAGCGATCTCCGTGAGACGCCCTCACACTGCAGCTGGAGAGCAGCCCCTGCTCTCCGCAACTAGAGAAAGCCTTCGTGCAGCAGCAAAGTCCCAGCACAGCCAAAAATATAGCTGTGTGTACATGTCAAACAAAAAAAATTGTTTAATGGCAATATAGAGGGATTCTGAACCCCCCCTCCTCCCACAGACACTGCATCTACAGCTACACATGAACAATTTCGTATTTTCGTAAAAGAAAAGCCTCAAAAGCAGCTGAGTGATGGTTACACATGGAGCAAATGAGAACACAGTCACAATGCATCCAGTAGGAGAGGCCGACACAGTGTTGCCACAAACCCACACCTGGGAGGGAACTCACAATCCCAGTTTGTGAAGCAAAGGGTTTGGTCCGCACATTAGGCACCCCAACCTTTAAGACTTCTTCCAGAGAAGGAAGCCCCGAGACAGCTAGCTTTGAAAACCAAAGGGACTGCTGTGCTTGAGGCTCACAGGCTGTCTGAGGAATGGCCCTCAAAGGGCTCACCCACTGGGACTCACTTGCCGAAGGGCCCAGCAGGGGAACTGCTCATCACACCAGGACTCCACGTGCAAGAGCCTCACGGGCTGAACTTAGAGCACCGGCATCTCACTTGTGGGCTTTCTGGTGGCTCAGTGGTAAAGAATCCGCCTGCAATGCGGGAGACCTGGGTTCCATCCCTGCGTTGGGATGATGCCCTGGAGAAGGGAAGGGCTACCCACTCCAGTATTCTGGCCTGGCGAATTCCATGCCCTGTGTAGTCCATGGGGCTGCAAAGAGTTGGACACAACTGAGCGACTTTCACTTTCAGATGCCTGCAGGGGTACTCACTGGGGCTGGTGGGGACCACCCACCACTGCCATCTTTTTTTCCCCCAAAACCCAAGTCTTGCCCCCAGCCTACCCCATCTGATGTCCCCCTCTGCCATGCTCCAGCATGCTGTATTTTCTTTGAACTCCAGGTCCTTGTTTTCACTCCCCCTCACCTTGCCTCAGGCATCAGGCATGTCCGCTCCCTCTTCCCCTGCAGCTCCAGAGAGCAGGGACTTCCCCAGAGGTGGGGGGGCGGTGGGGGGGGGGATACTTTCATGCACATCTGTGGCCCGGTTTTCATGTTGGGTGGGGGTGGTGGTGGTGGCTACAGCTTTTGTGGCTGCCCCTAAGGAGAAACCCCTTGATTGCTGGGGAGGTCAGGGTGCTTTGCATTCCTGGGATCCGCTGGACTGTGATGATCTGAGAGTCCCTGGTGGGCCCCCTGCCCTCAAGGGGCACAGGCAGCAATGGAAACACACCCCTCATCTTTCTGAAAAAGAGGCCCGCTAGTTTGTCCATGGGGTTGTGACCTGGGGTGGATTTCGGTAGGCACACGTGCAGGGGCCCACGGAGTGGCTCTTGGGAATCAGGGCAAAGGATGCAATCCTCACGCCCTCTCCCTGCCTCGCTGCACCTTCTGGTACTTTCCCAGCACGATTCCTGTGGCTGCCACCAGGGGACACCTGGACATCACCTGCCTCTTGTTTGGGCAAGGTGCGCAGGGCTCACAGGACTGTAAGTGATGGAGAGACTCTTCCCCAGGCACCAGACTCAGGCACGGCAAGAGGAAACAGACCCCGGAGAGCTATCTTGCAGTGGATGAGACAGACCAGTTCATCATTACAGCTGCCACCCGAGGGGTGGCTTCTAACTAAATGCACACCCATGCTGCTGGTGACCCTATGGCAAGACCCCAGGGGTGGCCCTGTCTCTGTACCCTCCCTCTACCAGGCTTCAGAGCACTGCTGTCTCTCAAACGGGAGCTTTAGGGGTGCCGTGCCCCAGTTTCTGCAGCCACCCCTGCCCCCAGGCAACGTCTCTCGATCGCCCGGATCTGGTGGCCCAGGGGGCCTGCTCCTGGGTCCCACGAGGCTGTGACAATTGGAGGACAGTTCTTGGCAGGTTCCCACGCTGAGGACGGCACACAGACAGCAGCAGCCTGAACGCTGCCAGGCTCTCTGTGGAAGAGGCCTGCTTGCTGACCGGGACCTTCAGCCTGGAGAGCAGGCTTCAGCTCTGACCCATATGCAGGGCCCAGGAGGAAACCTCAGAGACGCCATCTCTGAGCTCCTCCTCCACTTTGCCGCAGCCTGCTTGCTGTGTCCTAGGCTGGAGCTCACACCCCTCTGGAGCCCCGAGTTTTGTGACTGCTGCCCGAGGGACACCTCCAGATGGCCAGGGTCTGATGACCAATAGCACTAACATCAGCAGTCCCCCAGGACGGTGTGCATTTGTGGTGTGTGCTTAGTTGCTCAGTCGTGTCCAACTCTTTTGAGACCCTATGGGCTGTAGCCCCCCAGGCTCCTCTGTCCATGGATTTCCCAGGCACAGATACTGGAGTGGGTCGCTGTTTCCTTCTCCAGGGGATCTTCTCAACCCAGAGATCAAACCTTTGTCTCCCATGTCTCCTGCTTTGCAAGTGGATTTTTAACCCACTGAGCCATTATGAGTTCTAAGCCACTTTAGTTGTATAAGACTGTTTGCAACCCCATGGACTATAGCCTGCCAGGCTCCTCTGTCCATGGGATTCTCCAGGCAAGAATACTGGAGTGGGTTGCCATTCCCTTCTCCAGGGGATCTTCTGGATCCAGAGACTGAACCCACATCTCTTGTGTCTCCTGCACTGGCAAGCAGGTTATTTACCACTAGTGCCACCTGGGAAAACTGGATTTGCTTACTTTATTTTTTTAAATTTTTAAACAAAATTTTAGATGTCTGTGGCAGATGTATACAGATTGCTTTTAGTAGACTGATATTCTATTTAGCAACTTTGATAAACTCTTAGTTTCTTTTAATATCTACTTATTTATTTGGCTGGGCTGGGCTTTAGTTGCAGCATATGGGATCTTCAGTCTTCAATGCTACATGCAGGGTCTTCAGTTGTGGCATGCAAACCCTTTGTAGCCTGTGGGATCTACTTTGCTGACCGGGGATTGAACTCAGGCCCTCTGCATTGGGAGCATGGAGTCTCGGCCATTGGCCACCTGGGAAGTCCCTGTAATTTCTTACTCCAAAAGCTGCTGTCTGTGGATCTGTTATCCAATTAGCCCAGATCTAGGTGTGGACTGAGATTCTCCACTCTGGGAACCTGACAAACCTTGGCACACCCTCAACAAGTGGGAGTTATTACAAATAAAAGAAGCTGCTCCCACCATAGATAAGGCTTGAGAGACAGCCAGGAGGAATAACACTTTTGAAACAGGGTTCAGCTCCTACATGAGGAAACGCCTTCAAAAGTGGGAGCGGCTTCTGTTCTATTTAATGCATAGAAACCAGCACAGTGTCAGGCACAGCGAAGAAACAGAAGAGTATGTTCCAACCAAAAGAGCAAAAGAAAACCATGAAAAAAAAACTTCATGAAATGGAGATGAGTAATTTCCTTGATAAAGTGCTGAATGTCATGGTTGGAAAGATGCTCAGTAGACTTGGGAGAACACTGGATGAATAGAGTCAGAACTTCAGCAAAGGGAAAATGCAAGACTGTACCAAACAGAAATCACGGAGCTTCAGAACAGAATAAGCAAACTAAAAAATACCCTAGAGGGGTTTAACAGCAAACTAGATGAAGCAGGGTGAAAAAAAAAAAAAAAATCAGTCAACTTGAAGTAGAGCAGTGGAGCTTACCCAATCAGAGCAGGAAAGAAAATGAAAAAGAGTGAGACGAAGGGACAGCATCAAGCTGATGCATCCCCATCCAGACATCCCAGTAGAAGAGAGAAAAGGGACAGAAATCTTACGTGAAGAGATAATGGCTGGAAACTTGTCTAACCTGGGGAAGGGAATAGACATCCATAACCAGGAAGTCCAGAAAGTTGCAAATGAGAGGAACTTGAGCAGACCCACACAAAAATACACCATAATTAAACTGCCAAAAGTTAAAGGCAAAGAACATTAAAAGCAGTAAGAGAAGAGCTTGTTAAACACAAGGAAATGCCCAAAGGTCTATAAGCAGATTTTTTTAACAGAAACTTTTAATATATTTACTCCCTTATGGCCTGCAAAGTGCTGAAACAAACAAACAAACAAAAAAACCCTTCCAACTAATTTCATTCTATCCAGGAAAGATATCATACCAAATTGAAGGTGAAATCAAGGACTTTCCACACAAGCAAAAGTTAAGCATGGAAGACCCTGGATCAGCCTTATAAGAAATCTTAAAGGGATTTCTTCAAGCTAAAAAGAAAAACACTACAGAGTAACAAGAAATCACATGTCTAAATCTCACTGGTAACTGTAAATACGTTAAGAAGGAGTGGGTTAATCACTCGTAACTCTAGTTCAAAGAGTAAAAGACAAAAGAAGAAGGAGAATTTGTTACAGGGTACCCAGATAAAACCCCCTTCATGGATCACTGCCTTGTGATGGCAAAGGGGCTTGCGAAACTCAATGAAGCTATGAGCCTTGGCATGTAGGGCCGCTCAAGATGGATGGGTCAGAGGGGAGGGTTCTGACAAAATGTGATCCACTGCAAGAAGGAATGGCAAATCACTCCAATATTCTTGCCATAAGAACAACATGAACTGTATAAAAAGGCAAAGAGATATGATACCAAAAGATGAGCCCTCCAGGCAGAAGGTGTCGAATATGCTCCTGGGGAAGAGTGGAGGCCAACTACTACAGCTCCAGAAAGAACGAAGCCGCTGGGCCAGAACAGAGATGGCACTTGGTTGTGGATGTGTTGGGTGACAGAAAAGTATTGCATAGGAACCTGAAATGTTAAGTCCATGAATCAAGGTAAAATGGATGTGGTCAACGGCAGGAGATGGCAAGAGTAAACATCAACATCTTAGGAATCAGTGAACTAAAATGGACAGGAATGGGTGAATTTAATTCAGATGACATTATACCTACTACTGTGGGCAAGAATCCCATAGAAGAAATGGAGTGGCCCTCATAATCAATGAAAGAGTCCAAAATGCAGTGCTTGGGTGCAATCTGAAAAATGACAGAATGATCTCAGTTCATTTCCAAGGCAAACCATTCAACATCACAGTACTCCAGGTCTGTGCCCCAACCACCGATGCCAAACAAGCTGAAGTTGGCCATATTCTATGAAGACCTAGGAGACCTCCTAGGACTAACACCAAAAAAAGATGTCCTAGTCATCACAGGGGACTGGAATGCAAAAGTAGGAAGTCAAAAGATACCTGGAATAATAGGCAAATTTGGCCTTGGAGTACAAAATGAAGTAGGGCAAAGGCTAATAGAATTCTGCCAAGAGAATGCGCTGGTCATAGCAAACTCTCTTTTCCAACAACACAAGAGACAACTCTACACATGGACATCACCAGATGGTCAATACCGAAATCACACTGATTACATTCTTTGTAGCCAAAGATGGAGAAACTCTATACAGTCAGCAAAAACAAACATCTGACTGTGACTCAGATCATCAGCTCCTTATTGCAAAATACAGGCTTAAACTAAAAAAAGTGGGGGAAACCACTAGGCCAGTCAAGTACGACCTAAATCAAATTCCCTATGATTCTACAGTGGAAGTGATGAATAGATTCAAGGGATTTGATCTGGTAGAGTACCTGAAGAACTATGGACAGGGGTTCACAATATTGTACAAGAAGCAGTGATCAAAACTATCCCAAAGAAAAAGAAATGCAAGAAGGCAGAGTGGTTGTCTGAGGAAGCTTTACAAATAACTGAAAAAAGAAGAGAAGCAGAAGGCAAAGGAAAAAAGGAAGGCTATACTCAACTGAAGGTAGAGTTTCAGAGAATAGCAAGGAGAGTTAAGAAGGTCTTCTCAAATGAATAAAGTAAGAAAATAGAGGAAACAATAGAATGGGAAAGACTAGAGATCTCTTCAAGAAAATTAGAGATACCAAGGGAACATTTCATGCAAAGATGGGCTCAATAAAGGACAGAAGTGGTATGAACCTAATAGAAGCAGAAGATATTAAGATGAGGTGGCAAGAATACACAGAAGAACTGTACAAAAACGTTCTTAATGGCCCAGATGACCGTGATGGTGTGGTCACTCACCTAGAGCCAGACATTTTGGAGTCTGAGGTCAAGTGGGCCTTAGGAAGCATCACTACGAACAAAGCTAGTGGAGGTGATGGAATTCCAGCTGGGCTATTTCAAATCCTAAAAGATGATGCTGTTAAAGTGCTGCTCTCAAGGTCAGCAAATTTGGAAAACTCAGCCGTGGCCACAGGACTGGAAAAGGTCAGTTTTCATTCCAACCCCAAAGAAGGGCAATGCCAAAGAATGTTCAGACTACCATACAATTGTGCTCATTTCACATGCTAGTAAGGGTATGCTCAAAATTCTTTTAGTAATACATGAACCGAGAACTTCGAGATGTACAGCCTGGGTTTAGAAAAGGCAGAGGAACCACAGATCAAATTGCCAACATTCACTGGATCATAGAGAAAGCAAAGGAATTCCAGAAAAACATCTACTTCTGTTTCATTGACTACACTAAAGCCTTTGACTGTGTAGATCATAACAAACTGTGGAAAACTCTTAAAAAGATGGGAACACCATAGTGAGTCAATTCCTAGGCAGGTTGATAAGAAGTCCGGGTCCCCGAAGAGGAGAGGAGGGTCTGGGATTCTCAAGGAGGAGGAAAGGACAAATGTCTTTTTTCCTCTACATTCCTTAGTCACGTAAAACATTTTTTCCTTTAAGCACAACAAACAATTCAGTTTAAACTCTGTACTAAGGATTGTCTAACAACAATGTATCCTGCTTGAAGACAGTTTCTCCTTCCTGAAAACCTTCTGGCTAATCTTGTTATCTTAAAATGTAAGTTATGGGAGTGGGTCTAGTAAGATCTTTACAACCTTGAGACAATAAATCTTTTGATTTATTGTAATAACTGATTTTAAAAGTATATAGCTCCCTTGCTCACACTAGCAAGGGGGCACTCTCTGCCCCCTTCTGATGTCTATGTCAGAAGCTTCCTCTGTCCCTTTCTCACTTTAGTAAAACTTGACTACACAAAAGCTCTTGAGCAATCAAGCCTGCTCCCTGGTCTCTGATCCCAAAGATCCAGGGATTCTTGGAGATCACGAATTCAACACCGTTCACCGTGAGCTATCAATACCATCTTACCTATCTCCTGAGAAAACTGTATGCAGGTCAAGAAGCAACAGTTAGAACCTTATATGGAAAAACTGACTGGTCAAAAATTGAGAAAGGAGTACAACAAGGCTGTATACTGTCACCCTGCTTATTTAATTTGTGTGCAGCGTACATCAGGCGAAATGCTGGGCTGGATGAGTTACAAGCTGGAATCAAGATTGCTGGGAGAATATCAACAACCACAGATATGCGGATAATACCACTCTAATGGCAGAAAGCAAGAAAGAACTAAAGAGCCTCTGATAAAAGTGAAAGAGGAGAGTGAAAAAGCTTGCTTAAAAGTCAATATTAAAAAAGCTAAGATCATGGCATCCAGTCCCATCATTTCATGGCAAATAGAAGCAGAAAAGATGGAAGCAGTGACAGATTTCCTCTTCTTGGGCTCTAAAATCACTGCAGATGGTGACTGCAGCCATGAAATTAGATGATTGCTTCTTGGAAAGAAAGCTATGACAAACCTAGACAGTGTGTTAAAAAGCAGAGACATCACTTTGCCAACAAAGGTCCGTACAGTCAAAGCTACGAGTAGTCATGTACGGATGTGAGAGTCAGACCATAAAGAAAACAGAGTGGTGAAGAATTGATGCTTTCAAATTGTGGTGCTGAGGAGAATCCCTTGGACAGCAAGGAGATCAAACCAGTCAATCCTAAAGGAAGTCAACCCTGAATATTCATTGGAAGGACTAATGTTGAAACTGAAGCTCCAATCCCTGATACTGGGAAAGACTGAAGGCAGAAGGAGAAGAAGGTGACAGAGGATAAGATGATTGGATTGCATCACCGAGTCAATGGACATGAATTTGGGCAATCTTCCGGAGACGGTAAGAGACAGCAGGGCCTGGCATGCTGCAGTCCATGGGATAGCAGAGTCAGACACGATTGGGAGACTGAACAGCAACAAGGAGCCTCGTTGTGCATGCATGTTCAGTCAGTCAGTCGTGTCTGACTCTTTGCGACCCCATGTACTGTAGCCCACCAGGCTCCTCTGTCCTTGGGATTCCCCAAGTAAAAATACTAAAGTGGGTTGCCAGTTCCTACTCCAGGGGATCTTCCCAACCCAGGGATCAAAGCTACATCTCTTGCATCTCCTGATTTACAAAAGGATTATTTACCACTGAGCCATCTAGGAGCTCTAAGCCTCCTTATAACCATAAGGAGAAGACATACAGGATGCAGAAAAAATTACCAATGCATACACACCACTAAAAAAAGTCATCAAACCCCAAAGAAAGAAAGCAAAAGGGAGGAATGACAATACAGTCTGGTGGCTCAGTGGTAAAGAATCCACCTTCAGTGCCAGAGACACAGTAGATACAGGTGCCTGTATGATCTCTGGGCTGGGAAGATCCCCTGGAGAAGGAAATGGCAACCCATTTCAATATTCTTGCCAGGGGAATCCAATGGACAGAAGAGTCTGGTGGGTACAGTCCAGGGGGTCTCAAAGAGTTGGACATGACTAAATGATTGAGCATGCACACATGCAGAAAACAATTTAAATGGTAATAAGTAACTACCTATCAATAATTACTTTAAATGTTAGTAGAGTAGATTCCTAAAAGAGTGGCTAAACTGGGTTAAAACACAGGACTGACCTAAATGCTGCAACAAAAGATTTACTTTAGTTTTAAGTGTACAGAGAGAGGGAAAGGAAGAGGGGGAGAGAGACAGGGAGAGAGGGAGGGCAATGGAGGGAGGGAGACAGAGAGAGAGAAGAGGGACAGAGGAGGAGATGGGAAGGGGAGGAGAAGAAGAGAACGGAAAGAGAGAGGGAGAGAAAGAAAGGGGGAGAGAGAGGGAGAGAGAGACAGGGAGAGTGGAGGGAAGGAATGGAGAGAGAGGGAGGCAGGGAGAGAGGGAGAAAGAAAACAGGGAAGGAGACAGTGAGAGAGAGAGAGGGAGAGAGAGAAAGAAAGAAGGAGAGAGAGGGAGAGAGTGACAGAGGGCGAGGGGAGAGAGGAGGGACGGGGAGAAAAGATGGCGAGAGAGAGGGGGATGGGGACAAGAGAGGGCAAGACAGAGGGACAGAAAGGCAGGGAGGGGGAGAAATCATAAAAGATAAAAGAGAGGTAGGGATGAAGAGAGAGGGAGAGACAGAGGGAAGGAGAGAAGAAGAAAGACAGGAACGGAGGGAGGGGAAGGGAGAGCGAAGGACGAAGAGAGGGGGACAGGGAGAGAAGGAGGTTTGGTGAGAGAGACAGAAGGGCAGAGAGAGGGAGAGAGAGAACAGAGAGAGGGGAGAGCGCAACAGGGGAGGGAGGGAGGGGGAGGGGGAGCGTCTGCGGGGGCGGGAAAGAGCAGGAGAGAGGGAGGGAGGGGGCGAGATGCAGGAAGAAAGAGAGAGAGATAGGGAGAGAGCTGTAAAGAGGGACGCGGAGAGAAAGAGACGGGACAGGACCTCCCGGCTGTGGTGGATGAGAATCCCCTGCCGCTGCAGGGGACGGGGTTCATTCCCGTGCAGGAAGACCCCACATGCTGCGAGCAGCCATGCTGCCCCCCACAACCACCATCCTGCGCCCCAGAGCCTGCAAGGGGCAGCTCCTGGAGCCCCGGCCCCTGGAGCCCGTGCTCAGCACAGGAGAAGCCACAGCAGCACACCTAGAGAAAGCCCAGCACAGCCAGAGACAGTGCAAAGGAATAAACTTTAAAAGGAGAGAGAGACAGTGAAGTGTGGGGGGGGGGCGGGGGCGGTGTGGGTGGGGGCGGGTGGGGTGTGGGTAGGGGCGGGTGGGGAGAGCCACAGAAGGGGTGTGAAGAAGTGGAGACTGACATTTCAACTGGAAACCACGAGCAAGCTGAGTAGCTTTAACTTATCAGACAAAATAGGCTTTAAAACAGAGAGTGATGAGACAGAGAAGGAAGGGCATTACACAATGATAAATCGGTCAACCCAACATGGGGATATAACATTTTACAAATTAAGGCAATTACCAAAGGAGCACCTAATTATATACAGCAGATATTAACAGAAATAAGGAGAGAAATAGCAATCCAATAATAGGAACTTAAATATCCCACACACATTAATGTATAGAATTTCCAGACAGAAAGTCAATAAGAAAACACTGGCCTTAAATGCTATGTTAGATCAGATAGTTAAACAAAAATATACAGAATATTTCATCCAAAATCAATACACATTCTCCAGAATAGATTACATGGTAAGCCACAAAACAAGTCTTAATGAATTTAAGAAAATTTAAATCCTAGCAAGAATTTTTCTGAGTACAACAGTATAAAACTAGAAATTACAATAGGAAAAACTGGAAAATTCACAAATATGTGAAGATTTCGCAACATGTTATGAACAACCAATGGGTCAACCAAGAAACAAAGGGGAAGTGAAAACACACTTTGAGACAAATGAAAATGGAAATAAATCATATTGAAACTGATGGGATGAACCTAAAACTGATGGAATGAAGTCTATAGGAGTAAAGGCTTACATCTAAAAAACAAGAACTCTCAAATAAGCAACCTAACTACCCAAAGAACTCAACAAGAATAACAAAAAAGGCCCAAAATTAGGGGAAGGAAGGAGACAAAGATAAGAATGTAAATAAATTTTTAAAAGACTAAAAAGAATATACAAAAGATCAATGAAACTAGGAACTTATTCTGTGAAAAGGTAAACATAATTGACACATATTTAGCAAGACACCAAGAAAAGAGAAGGGACTGAATGAAGATCAGACACAAAAGTGGAAACATTGTAATTAACACCAAAAAATATGTATAAGATTGTAAGAGACTACTGTAAATAATTACACCAATAAATTGGACAGCCTAGAATAAATGCATAAATTCCTAAAAACATGAAGAAATTATATAAATTTGAAGAAAATATAAACTTATGAATTATGAAGAAATAGAAAATCTGAACAGACTAATTACTAGTTAGGAGATTCAATTAGTAATGGAAAACTTCCAACAAACAAAAGTCAGGGCTCAAATGGCTTCCCTGGGGAATTCTAACATTTAAAGACAAATTAATACCAATCCTTCCCAGTCTCTTCTGAAATATTTAAGAGGAAGGAATGTTTCCAAGCCTTCCTTGGTGGCACTAGTAGTAAAGAACCTGACTGCCAATGTAGGAGACGTAAGTTTCATTCCCTGGGTCAGGAAGGTTCCATGGAGGAGGGCCTGGCAGCCAACTCCAGTATTCTTGCTTGGAGAATCCCATGGACAGAGGAGCCTGGTGGGCTGCAATCCATAGGTTCACACAGAGTCGGACACGACTGAAGCAACTGAGCACACATCACACACGTTGCTTCCAAACTCATTTTATGAGGTTAGTAAGTAAAGTAAAGTTGCTCGACCCCATGGACTGTAGCCTACCAGGCTCCTCCGTCTATGGGATTTTCCAGGTAGGAATACTGGAATGGGTTGCCATTTCCTTCTCCAGGAGATCTTCCCAACCCAGGGATTCAACCTGGGTCTCCCACATTGTAGGCAGATGCTCTTACCATCTGAGCCACCAGGGAAGTCCCTGGTGGGAGGTTAGTACTACCCTGATATCAAAATCAGACAAGACACGACTAGAAAAGAAAATTACAGGCCAGTATTCCTGATGAACATAGATGCAAAAATCAGCAAAATATTAGCAAACTGAATAAGCATCAAAAGAGTCATACACAGTGATCGAGTAGGATTTCTTCCAGGGATTCCAAAATGGTTCAACATCTGCAAAATCAATGTGAGATGCCACATTAACAAAACCAAGGAAAAATCTTATGATCATCTCAATAGCTGCATAAAAAAAGAATCTGACAAAATTCAAGATTCATCCATGATAAAAACTCTCAGCAAAGTGAGTATAGAGGGAAGGCGCTCTCAGCAAATAAAGATTATAAAATATTTGACAAAGCCACGTATCTCACTGAACAGTAGAAAGTGGAAGGCCTTCCCTCTAAGATCAGAAGTAAGTTAAGACGTTCATCCTTACCACTTTGATTCAACACAGTTGGAAGTCCTAGCAAGAAAAAATAGGTAAGAAAAGGAAATACAGTCATTCAAGTTGGAAATGAAGTAAAATTGTTACTATTTGCAAGTGACATTATATATATAAAACTTTGAAGACTCTGCCAAATAACTCTTAGAATAAACAAACCCAGTACAATTGCAGGATACAAAATCAACATACAAATCTCTTGCATTTCAGTATGCTAATAATGAGCTATCAGAAAGAGGAATGAAGAACACAATTCTATTTATAATTGCATCAAATCAAATGCCTATGAATAAATTTAACTAAGGATGTGAAAGACCTGTACACTGATAGATAAGATACAAATGAAAGAAATTAATGAAGATACAAATCAGTGTAAAGATATTCCTCACCCAGAAATTGGAAGAATATTGTTAGAATGTCCATACTACTCAAAAGAATAAACAGATAAAACACTATCTCTATCAAAATTACAACAGCATTTTTCACAGAAATGAAACAAACAATTCTAAAATGTATATAGAACCACAAAAGAGCCAAAGCAATCTTGAGAAAGGAGAAAAAAGATGGAGGAATCACACTTACTGATTTCAGGCTATGAATCAAAGCTAGGGTGTTGGCATAAAAATAGACTTGTAAATCAACGCAACAGAATATAGACCCCAGAAAGAAATCCACGCATTTATGATCAATTAATTTAAGACAAAGGAGCCAAAAATATACAATGGGGAAATGACAGTCTGTTCAGTAAATAGTAGTGGGGAAACTAGACAGCTACAAGCAAAAGGATGAAACACGACAGTAATTTAAACTTTAAACACAAAAACAAAACACTTGAAACCATAAAACTCCTAAAAGGAAACATACGGGATCAAATTCTTGGCATCGGTCTTGCTGATAACTTTAATTGACACCAAAGGTGAAGGCAACGAAAGCAAAAACACACAAGAGGGACTGCATCAAACGAAAAAGCTTATTCACAGCAAAGGAAGACACAAAGAAAGCAAGCATAAAAAGAATAGCCACTCCAAGGAACGGGAGAAAGGATTTTCAAATTATACATCTAAGAGGATGCATTACTATCTGAGGTATATGAAGAACTCATACACCTCAATAGCAAATGAACACCCTATTACTAGTTTTTATTAAAAATGGGCAGACTCTAAACATTTTTCTTAAAGAGGTACAGGTGGCCAACAAGTAAGTGAAAACATCATAAACATTTCTAATTCTAAACATCATAATCATCAGGGAAATACAAAGCAAGACCACCCTAAGACATCCTCTCACATCTGTTGGAATGTCTGTTGTTCAAACACAGGAGGTAGCAAGTGTCGGTGAGGACGTAGGGAAAAGGGAAGCCTTGTGTACTGTTGATGGGAATGTAAATTGCTGTAGCCTCTATAGAAAATCTGCATGGAAGAGCCTCAAAAAATTTAAATTGAACCACCATATGATCCAGCTACTCTGGGTATTTATCTGAAGAAAATATCACTAACTATAAAAGATATATGTGCCCTCAGGTTCATTGTAGTAGTATTATAGTGAAGATACGGAAACAACCCAAGTGTCCACTCATGGATAAATGAATAAAGAAAATGTCATACACACAAACGGAGAAGGAAATGGCAAGCCACTCCAGTGTTCTTGCCTGGAGAATCCCAGGGACAGGAGAGCCTGGTGGGCTGCCGTCTATGGGGTCGCACAGAGTCAGACACGACTTAAGTGACTTAGCAGCAGCAGCAGCTGTTTTTCTGGAGAAGGCAATGGCACCCCACTCCAGTACTCTTGCCTGGAAAATCCCATGGACGGAGGAGCCTGGTAGGCTGCAGTCCATGGGGTCGCTAAGAGTCAGATATGACTGAGCGACTTCACTTTCACTTTTCACTTTCATGCATTGGAGAAGGAAATGGCAACCCATTCCAGTGTTCTTGCCTGGAGAATCCCAGGGACGGGGGAGCCTGGTGGGCTGCCGTCTATGGGGTCGCACAGAGTTGGACACGACTGAAGCAACTTAGCAGTAGCAGCAGCATACACACAAACACACATACATACACATACAACGGAGTATTATTCAGCTATAAAAATGAATGAAATCATGCCATTTGCAACAATATGGATGGACTTTGAGGGCATTATGCTAAGTGAAAAAATTCAGACAGTGAAAGGTAAGTACCATATGATCTCAGTTAATGTGGGAAAAAACAAATGAACTCATTGAGACAGTATAGACTGGTGGTTGCCGGAGGTGGAGGTGGGGTGGGAGTTGGGAGAAATGGGTGAAGGTGGTCATTCATAGGGATGTAATACACAGCAAGGTGACAACAGTTACTGATACTGTATTGCCTATTTGAAAGCTGCTAAGAAGGAATGACGCTAAAGCTGAAACTCCAGTACTTTGGCCACCTCATGCGAAGAGTTGACTCACTGGAAAAGACTCTGATGCTGGGAGGGATTGGGGGCAGGAGGAGAAGGGGACGACAGAGGATGAGATGGCTGGATGGCATCACTGACTCGATGGACGTGAGTCTGAGTGAACTCCGGGAGTTGGTGATGGACAGGGAGGCCTGGTGTGCTGCGATTCTTGGGGTCACAAGGAGTCGGACACGACTGAGCGACTGAACTGAATTGAACTGAAGAATGGGTCTAGTTCTCATCAGAAGGAAAAAAATCTGTAACTGTATGGTGACAAGTGTTAACTAGACTTATTGTGGTGATAATATATATATACTACATATAATATATATACTATTATATATACTATTATATTAATATATAATACATATAATATGTAGTATTATATTATATGTAGTATATATATTATCATATAATATATACGAATATCAAGTCATTATATTAATAACCTGAAACTAATACTATATAAGGTTATATGTCAATTATATCTGAGTAAAAAATAAAGGGATGACTCCAGAACAGCTCTGGGACCGATTAATCTAGTGCCTTTCACAAGTGCCCCACCTTTATTCCCTGCTATTTTTTCCCAGGTAACATTTTAATTGTGGATTGGTGACTATTTTGTTCTTGTTATATGCCATTAAAGATTTTTTTCCCTTGAAAAATACATTCCTTATTCTAATTACATAAATGTACATGCTCAGTCACTTCCAGTCATGTCTGACTCTTTGTGACCCCATGGACTATAGCCCATCAGGCTCCTCTGTCCATGGAATTCTCCAGGCAAGAATACTGGAGTGGGTTGCCATGCCCTCCTCCAGGGGATCTTCCCAACCCAGGGATCAAACCCACATCTCTTGCATCTCCTGCAGTGGCAAGTGGCTTCTTTACAATAGCTTGCACATATTAATATAACCCTCTGCCCAGCCCTCACAGATCTGAAGACATTCTCCACCTGCACATAAAGTCTTACTGTAAACATCTGTTAGGAAATCAAAACAATAAGTAGAATGACAGTGTCTGTAATTGATTTTAAGCAGAAGGATTTAATTTGGAGCTTTATTAACCTATAATGAACATTTCATTGACCTATAATCTAAACCATGAACTTTGCTGATGTTCACTTTATAACTGAGCATCACTCTCCCCTGTAGGGGTAAATGTTTGCTTTATGTTGTGTTTTTCTGGTGATTTTATGGTATGTGGCAGAAAATCAATTTTCACCAGTGTACTTTGGGGCAAAGGTATCTATCTGCATTAGGGAGGGACAGGAGACAAGGAATGATTGCTCAATCATCTTTATTTTGAGGCAAATGCAAAAGGTTTTAAATGAATGTCAGATGACTGTCCAGGTAGTAAATAATATATAAATACTGATAAATAAGAGAATGAAAGAAAAAGGTTTCTGTGCAATCTGAGCATCAACTGCAGAAGAATGTATCATGTCTTAGTATCAAGTACTTTGCCAGTGAAATTATGGAAAACATCTTCTGTCCAGAAAGTGTGACTAATTTGTATAAATGTTATACGATACATTGTTACTTAGACTGCCAATCACGAAGCCCAATTACAGACCAGAGAATCAGAGAATCTCATTGTCAGGATTAATAAAACATCAACTCATGGCTGTTGGGCACACATATTTTAAAGCTATCTCATTACATATTAAGTGGTAATTGAAAGTTAAAATCGTAGATGTTTATTCTCTAGCTGTGATTTAGAGCTGGTCTGTGCATGTGTTGGTTGAAATTACTTGAGACTTTTATCCATGCTATAAAGTCCAATTTGTTTCTAGAATCAAGGATTCCAAATAAATGGGAAATTTGTCTTCTTATAAAAACCCAGCAAGGCGGTAGACTAAACATTCCAATTGAAATGCAACCATTGGAGTTTTTATTAAAAGCTCAATTATACTGTTTTTGTTGTTGTTTAGTTGTTAGTCATGTCCGACTCTTTGTGGATTGTTTACGAAAGACACACTGTAAATATAAGGACACGTTGAAAAGATCTAAGAAGATGGGCTTCCATGGTGGCTCAGTGGTAAAGAATCTGCCTGATGCAGGAGACACAGGTTAATCTCTGGTTGGGGAAGATCCCACGTGCCGCGGAACAACTAAGTCCATGTGCCACAACTATTGAGCCTGTGCTCAAATAGTGAGCCCGTGTGCCTAGAGCCCGAGCTCCACAGAAGCCCCTGCAGGGAGAAGCCCGTGTCCCACAACCAGGGGAACCCCCACTCACGGCAACTAGAGAAAAGCCCATGCAGCAACAGAGATCCACACAGTCAAAAATAAATAAAATTATTTTTAAAATAATAATAAAATGCATCCGAATTTGAAACAAATAATTTAAATTTTCTCTATTTGATGATAGAATATATATATATGTATATATATTCAAATTCTTTCCTAATTTGGAACCAGTCCGTTGTTCCATGTCCAATGCTTTCCTAATTTGGAACCAGTCCGTTGTTCCATGTCCAATTCTTTCCTAATTTGGAACCAATCCGTTGTTCCATGTCCAGTTCTAACTGTTGCTTCTTGACCTGGATACAGATTTCTCAGGAGACAGGTAAGTTGGTGTGGTATTCCCATCTCTTGAAGAATTTTCTACAGTTTGTTGTGATCCACACACTCAAAAGCTTTAGTGTAGTCAATGAAGCAGAAGTAGATGTTTTTTCTGGAATTCTCTTGCTTTTTCTATGGTCCAACAAATGTTGCAATTTGATCTCCGGTTCCTCTGCCTTAAAAAAGCTCCTTCATCTTCCACTGCAAAGAGTATAATCAATCTGATTTCAGTATTAACAGTCTGGTGATGTCCATGTGTAGAGTCATCTTTTGTGGTGTTGTATATTGTCACCCTGCTTATTTAACTTATATGCAGAGTACATCATGTGAAATGCTGGACTGGATGAAGCACAAGCTGGAATCAAGATAGATGGGAGAAATATCAATAACCTCAGATATGCAGATGACATCACCCTTATAGCAGAAAGCAAAGAGGAACTAAAGAGCCTCTTGATGAAAGAGAAAGAAGAGAGTGAAAAAGCTGGCTTAAAACTCAACATTCAAAAAATGAAGATCATGGCATCCAGTCCCATCATTTCATGGCAAATAGGTGGGGAAACCATGGAAACAGTGAGAAACTTTATTTTCTTGGCCTCTGAAATCACTGCATATGGCAACTGCAGCCATGAAATTAAAAGACACTTGCTCCTTTTAAGAAAAACTGACTAACCTAGACAGCATATTAAAAAGCTGAGATATTACTTTACCAACAAAGTCTGCCTAGTCAAAGCTATGGTTTTTCCAGTAGTCATTATGGATGTGAGAGTTGGACCATAAAGAAAGCTGAGTGCTATAGAATTGATACTTTTGAACTGTGGTGTTGGAAAAGACTCTTGAAAGTCCCTTGGTCTGCAAGGAGATGCAATCAATCCATCCTAAAGGAAATCAGTCCTGAATAATCATTGGAAGGACTGATGTTGAAGCTGAAGCTCCAATCCTTTGGCCACCTGATGTGAAGAACTGACTCATTGGAAAAGACCCTGCTGCTGGGAAAGATTGAGGACAGGAGGAGAAGGGAACAAGAGAGGATGAGATGGTTGGATGGCATCACCAGCTCATTGGACATGAGTTTGAGCAAGCTCCAGGAGTTGGTGATGGACAGGGAAGCCTGGCATGCTGCAGTCTATGGGGTTGCAAAGAGTTGGACACAACTGAGCGACTGGACTGAACTGATTCAAATTCCTAAAGGCTCCAAATCAAAACCAGAATTAGATGTCACCTTAGATCTGTTGAATGACTATTTTTTAAAACTTTTTATTTTATATTGTAGTATAGCCAATCAACAATGTTGTGATTTCAGGTGGAAAGTGAAGGAACTCAGCAATGCATATACATGTATTCATTCTCCACCACCTGTCCAGGCTGCCACATAACATTTAGCAGGCTATCTTTAAATAGATAAGACACAATATACTAGCAAGGATGTGTAGAAAAAGGAAAGCCTTGTGCACTGTTTTGGGGAGTGTAAGTTGGTACAGCCATGATGAAAGACAATATGCAGTTTTCTTGAAAAATTAAACCAGGTGGATTCTGCAATCAGAATCCACCTGAACTCCTGAACTCACCTCTTCCCATGGACACATTGAATCTACAGTGACAAATAAGAAAAATGTCATCCAAAAGTAATCCAGAGACTAGTTGAGCAACTCCTATGCGTTGAGCAAATGAGAAAAGAAACCCACATTGTGTCTTAGCCACTCCTGCCCGTTTCAGTCTCAACATCAACCGCACCATTGGCACAGTGACACACATTGAGGAGGGACTTGTAACTCCCAGCCTCCTCCTGAAGACTGAAGGGTTTCTATAGGGACAGGGTAAAGGGACAGAGTAGGTGATGAAATAGTTAATCCCACTAGGGCAGCATAGATAGAGAGAGTCCTTTGGGAGAATCCAGTAAGTTAGTGATCGCTCCAGAAAGCAGGCTTTTTCTCTTTCCGACTTACTGCACTCTGTAGGACAGTCTCTAGGTCCATCCACATCTCTGCTGTTAACACATACAAGTGGAAAATGGTACTGACGAACCTAGTCACAGGGCAGGAAAAGAAAGAGATGCAGACGTAGGGAACCGAAGTGTGAACACTGGGAGGACGTGGGTGTGGGGTGAACTGGGAGCTGGAGGCTGACCTGTGTGCACCACCATGTGTGAAATAGATGGCTAGTGGCATGCTGCTGTACAGCCCAGGGAGCTCAACTCCGTGCTCTGTGACGACCTAGATGGGCGGGTGAGGGGAGTGGGAGGGAGGTTCAGGAGGGAGGGGGTATATGTGCACATCTGGCTGATTCACTTTGCTGTACAGCAGAAACTAATGCAACATTGTAAAATGTTGTAAAATATAAAAAAAAAAAATGTGTATACCCCAATTTTAAAAAAAGAGAGAGAGAAGAAAGCAGGCTTGCTTAACTCACGAAACAAAGGAGGCTTGCTTAACAGCAAAGCAATAAATCATCAGTTATACTTGCACCCTGCTGGTTGATGTCACTAAGTTAATGATCCCTAGGACATGCACCTCTGTGCACACTAAAAATAAAAATACAGTGGAAAGGGGACATTACACTGAAACCTGAGATGATTTAGCACATTTTAGTATCTTCAACCACCTTTTCATTTCCATAGCACCGTGACAGTCCCAGCTGGGTCAAAAACTCCCCTGCCCAACACGTAGGAGCAGTTAATGAGGAAACAGTCAACCTTCTCCAAGGTGCCAGGTGGCAAACATGTGAAATCATCACCTCTATCTACCTTAATCTTTCACAGGACTCCAGCTTCCAGGTGCCGTCCTCTTCTTCTCAGTTAGGATCAGCTTTAACTACAGTTTTCACACACACACACACACACACACACACACTCAGCAATGACCCTAGAAGCTTCGAGATCCCAATTCTTTCCATCTTATGCCTCTGCCATGTGGCCCAAAGTAGCTGTTCAAGCTCCGGCCATCACTCTTTCATTCCACCACCCAGAAAAGATAAGTGGGAAAGAAGGGAAGCACTCCTTTTTCCCAAGGCATTTGCCAGAGGTCTCACAACACCTACACTTGCATTTCATTGACCAAAATGTAGTCAATGTGGCCACACTTGGCTACAAGGGGGAGTTAGGAAAGGCAGTCATCTGGCTGCACAGCAGTCTTCCCAGTCTGACTCTAGATTCTTTCCACAGAGGGGAAAACTGATATTGAGAATCTCTGCTACCAACGCAAAATAATTTTTCCAGGCCTCTCAGTAGATGCTTGCAATGGTTACTGCAGTTGCTTATGTGTGTGTGTGCACGCACACGCATGCACGAGTGCATGTTCCCTCTTCTAGGGTGTGGGAAAAGAGACATGGTTGTCTATCTTATCGATGTATAAATCACAGTTCAGCTGACTCCGATCCCCAGTTACACCTGGACTTGGCAAGACCATTAAAGAGCCTTCTATCAGTCTATCAGAGGCAATTGTTGCTAATGTTACTTATTACATATTTATTATTGATATTCTCTAGTGTCAAACGTCGGAGAAGGCAATGGCACCCCACTCCAGTACTCTTGCCTGGAAAATCCTATGGACAGAGGAGCCTGGTAGGCTGCAGTCCATGGGGTCGCTAAGAGTCAGATATGACTGAGCGTCTTCACTTTCACTTTTCACTTTCATGCATTGGAGAAGGAAATGGCAACCCACTCCAGTGTTCTTGCCTGGAGAATCCCAGGGATGGAGGAGCCTGGTGGGCTGCCATCTATGGGGTCACACAGAGTCGGACATGACTGAAGTGACTTAGCAGTAGCAGTGTCAAACGTAAAGACGACTTGTACTTCTTTGTACACCGGGCTCCAAAAGCCTGCCTCAGGATAAAGCTGTGGTCTCACCACGGAGAGGTCTACGTGCCAGTGATCTCATCTTGCCGTCTCCTCAATGTTCTCATCTTACTACTTGTTCTGTTCTGCAGACATCATTGTCAGTTTTTCTATTAAGTTACACGTAGTTTATCTGTGACAAATCGAAATGTACACACAAGTTCTCACTGTATGCCAGGCTTAAATGTGTCACAGAGCCCAAATTAGAAAGGAGGTGTCACAGCGGAAGCTCCCTGCCAGAGCATGAGTCATGTCTGAGGCAGGATCCAGGACAAGCAGGTGACCAGAGGGTTTGCAGCTCGAAGGTGGCTGGAGGTCAAGCCCGAGTCTGGGTACAGAGCCAGGGACCTAAACGGTGCCTGGCTCAGCTGCAGAGCAAGCAGGACCAGACCTCGAAAGGTCCTGGAGGCCACGAAAAGTGTGACTTTAACCTAGAAAAGGGGAGTCCCTGCAGGCTTCTCGGAGGGGCAGAGTGAGATGAGGCTTGTTGCAGTGATGGGGCGCTGGCAGCAGGGTGGGAAGGGTTTGAAGCTGGGCGGCAGAACAGCAGACCAGGCGAGTGGAGACCAGATCAGGACTCAGCCAAGTCCCTGGTAGCAATGGAGAAGACGGAAGTCAACAGGCATCTCTTAAGAAAGGAATCAGAATAAAGAAAGGCTGCCAGCCACGTGGATGATATGCAGGGTGGGATGTGCAGGTATGAAGCTAAAGGAAGACTGAAGGCAATTCTACGTTTCTTAGCACTAAACTGAGACACTTCCAGGAAAAGAGCAGGGTGGTGGTGTTGGAGATAGTTCCTGCTAAGAAAATTTAAGGTTCTTGTTGAATTTCCAGGCTCAGATGTCAAGAGGGCAGTTTGTTTGTCTGTTGTTTGTAGGTCAGAAGATGTCTGTGGATTTGGGGGTCATTAGCAAACGATGGGGAGAAGGCAATGGCAACCCACTCCAATACTCTTGCCTGGAAAATCCCATGGACGGAGGAGCCTGGTAGGCTGCAGTCCATGGGGTCGCTGAGGGTCAGACAAGACTGAGCGACTTCACTTTCACTTTTCACTTTCATGCATTGGAGAAGGAAATGGCAACCCACTCCAGTGTTCTTGCCTGGAGAATCCCAGGGACGGGGGAGCCTGGTGGGCTGCCGTCTATGGGGTCGCACAGAGTCGGACACGACTGAAGGGACTTAGCAGCAGCACAGCAGTGAAGGGGGAGGGGACAAGGACTGGGGGCACTTTCAGCATGAAGAAAGTTTGAGCCAGGTCCAGATGGTTGAATGAGAGGAAGAATATTCCAGCAGAAATGGTGGTGCTTACAAAATGCTAAGGTACTGAACACCATGGCTGTCTTAGACAATGTAAGGGGCTTGTGTGAGTGCAGCTTGGTTTAGAAGGCAGCGAGCAATGGAATATGGTGATAGAAAGGCAGGTCTGGACCAGACTGGGAAGAGCTTTACAGCTGTCCTTAGAAGCAGATACTCTAAAAAGTTTTAACAAGTCTTAGCAGGACTGTTCCTATATAAGCAATGCAAACCTACTGAGAGTGGATTGGGTAAGGGAATTTATCACGAAGATCTAAGGGACTTGCATGAACCTGCTGATGGGAATTACAGCAGAGAATGGGCATGCCTTCCTCTCCCTCTTTCTTTCGGGGCACATGGGCTGCTTTCAATGTGCCTTTGTCTCTCTCAAAGGTCATTTGTTCTTCTCCCAAAGTATCAACATGTCTGGTTGGGGTTTCCAAGGCACCAATTGTGAGTGCAATTCCACATGACTTCTGTGCTCCAGTGTTTAGTCCAGTTTGGCTCATAATCTGTACCTGATGGTCTGTGACTTCATAATCTTGGATCAAACACTGGAGGCTGGAGAGAGGGATTCCCTCGTACGAACCCGGGTCTATAGATCTGTCTCAGTGCCTCTGAGGAGCAGTGCCAGAGACAGGGGCATGGATTAGGAAAGCATGCTCTGTGTTTCTACATAGTGGCAGTGTGTTGGGGTATCAGTAAATCCTAGAGAAGAAACATGGCACATCTTCCTGGAGTGCAAATTTTCTCTTTAATTCATTCAACTTTTAATTGTTTCTACAGCCTGGATCAATGCCTAGAAAATAAAGTAAAAACACAAAGTCTTATCCCTTTAGGAGCCTACCTTATTTCAAGGGAGAAGCAGTGCTTACTATGTCACATAGAAGTAAATGTAATATAAGGCAGAGAAAGGGAGATTAGCATCAGGTTTGGCTACAAATAACAAAATCCTAAAACAAGCTTGAACAAATTAAGAAGGCTTTTTTTGTTTTTGCTTATAAGAACTCTGGAGGTAATAAGTACAGTGCTGGTATGGTGCTCCACAGTATCAGGAATTCAAGTTATTTTCATATGATTGTTCTGCTCTGTGTGCCTGCCAACATGGCTGCTGATGCTCCAGCCATTACATATGATTTCACCCAATAATAGGCACACACAATGCATCTTATACCCCACATACACCACTTTCTTTTATATTTCATTGGCTAGGCAAATTATCCAGGTGCAGAAAAACTGGGAAACAGCCTTTTATATTAGGTAGTCATGTTGGGTAAAAATCAGGAATCTATTATAAACAGGGAGTGTGGATATTGGGGAAAACTAGCAGTGTCTGTTGCAATATGAGCAAATAATAACAAAGTGGCACACATGTTACTCAAGACGGTTAAGAGACAGTTTCTGTGAGGACAGGTAACAGAGACTGGGAAAGAAGAGAGAGGACAAGCAGGTCCTTCTATGGGGAGGAAAATTCCAGGTGCTGGGAAGGCCTATGCTGCAAGAGATCAGGACAGCTGGCTCTTCAAAATGACCACCAGAGGAACTCAGGGACCCAGTGAGACCCGTTCTTCACTGCAATAAAGAATATCCTCATGCAGATGGGAGAAGAGAGGATATTCATGGGTTTGGAGGTGTGGGTTTGAGTGGTTTATGGAGGCCGTTCAACGTGGACACCTAACTGGAGTTGGGCAGTCAGTGATAGGAGTTCCCATCTGGCGGATGTGGCAGGTAAGGACCCTCGAACTGGGCTGAGGCCCAAGCCGCTGTCTGCTCAGCACCCTGTTGAGGGACCGTCCACCAGGGAGGGGCTCCCCCACAGGAGCCGTCTGCTGTCCGGAGGAGAGGCTGCTCAGCTGCCCTTCAATGGAATTTTGAGAGATTTCCAAAGAAAACAGCAGAGTTACTGGTTGACAACACTATCTTCCCAGGACAAAGAGTAAAGTCAAGGTGAGGAGGGCTCAGTCCTGACACTTAGTACACTTACTATGCAGCTGCAGCTGGGAGCCTACAGCTGCACGGAGGGTACTTGCCCACCCCGCGGAGGGGGTTCCTGGTGAGGCCTGGGGTGAGGGGGTGAGGGGCACAGGTGGGACTTAACTTGGGTTTTACTTTCAGATGGGAGGACAGTTGACCCTTGAACAACACAAGTTTGAACTGCAAGGGTCCAGTTATTTCTGGACTTTTTTCAAAGGTAAATACTATAGTACCCGAGGAAGCACCTTTAAATACTCCAGTTTTCAATGACATGGCACCCCCGTGCCCCTAACTCCTGGAGTTGTTCAAGGGTCAACCACCTCGAGCAGAGAGCTGATGGAAGGATCGCCTTGGCTGCTGTATTCATTCACTCCAGCTGCTGCAACACAGCTCCACAGACAGGACTTATTATTGTTGTTCAGTTGCTCAGTCGTGTCTGACTCTTTGTGACCTCATGGACTACAGCACACCAGGCTTCCCTGTCCTTCACCATCTCCTGGAATTTCTTCAGACTCATGACCATTGAGTCGGTGATGCCATCCAACCATCTCATCCTCTGTCGTCCCCTCCTCCTGCCCTCGATCTCTCCCAGTGTCAGGGTCTTTTCCAATGAGTTGGCTCTCTGCATCATTGTAACAAAGCTCCACAGACCAAGGTCTTAAAGAATAGACAATTTGCCACAGTTCTGAGCGCTAGAAAATCAAAGCCAAGGTGCTGGTGGAGATGGTTCCTCCCAAGGGCCATGAGGAAGGCCCTGTCCCAGCCCTCTCTCCTTGGCTTGGAGATGGCCGTCGCCTCCCTGTGTTTCTGTCCATCATCACCTCTTTCTGGTGTGTCTGTGTTGCAATTTCCTTCTTATAAGGACGCTAGTCCTTTTGCATTTAAGCCCACCCTCAGGACCTCATTTTACCCCACCCACCACTTCTAACACCTGTTTGCAAATACAGTCACGTCCTGAGATGCTGGGGGTAGGACTCCACCATGTGGATTTTGAAGGAGATGGAGCTGACCTGTGGCGGCTGCCATGCAGGAGATGCAGTGACTAGGGAGAGGGAGGGGCTGGCGGGTGGAAATATGGGGGCTGCGACACTAACCCGGGTGAGCCAGGACCACACGTGGATGAGGTGGGGAGAGGAGGCTGGGTTCTGGGGGCACCGAGATGGTGAAATGATAGTTTACTGAGGGGTTGGATGTGGGGCAGGCTGGAGTAGAGTCAAGAATGACTCTCACACTGTTGGTGGGAATGCAAACTGATACAACCACTGCAGAGAACAGTACAGAGATTCTTTGAAAAACTAGGAATAAAACTACCATACAACCCAGAAATCCCACTACTGGGCATATATCCTGAGGAAACCATAACTGAAAAAGACACAGGTACCCCAATGTTCATTGTAGAGCTATTTGCAATAACTAGGATGACAGAGGATGAGATGGTTGGATGGCATCACTGACTCAATGGACATGAGTTTGAGCAAGCTCCAGGAGTTGGTGATGGACAGGGAGGCCTGGCATGCCGCGATCCATGGGGTCACAAAGAGTCGGACACGACTAAGCGACTGAACTGAGGACATGGAAGCAACCTAGATGTCCATCGTCAGACGAATAGACAAGGAAGTTGTCATACATATACACAATGGAATTTTACTCAGCTATATAAAGGAATGCATTTGAGTCAGTTCTAATGAGGTGGATGAACCTAGAGCCTACTATACAGTGAAGTAAGTCTGAAAGACATATATCATTTACTAATGCATATAAATAGAATCTAGAAAGATAGACTTGATGATTTTATGTGCAGGGCAGCAAAGGAAATATAGACATAAAGAACAGACTTTTGGACACAGTGAGAGAAGGAGAGAGTGGGATGATTTGAGAGAATAGCATTGAATTACCATGAATAAAATAGGCAACCAGTGGGGTTTGCTATATGACGAGGGCACCCAAAGTTGCTGCTCTGTGACAACCTGGAGGGGTGAGGTGTTGGGAGGTGGGAGGACAGCTTGGGAGGGAGGAGACACACGTAGCCTATGGCTGATTTATGTTGACAGATTTGCCGTCTGTCAGTAAACGAATTACCCTCCAACTAAAATAAATAAATTTGAAAAAAACAACAAAGTGTTAAAAAAAAGAATGACTATGAGGGGTTTAGCCACTGGCCAATTAGAGATGCTGCTCACCGACCTCCTTCCTTTCATCCAACCTCAGGACCTTGGTACTTGTTTTCTCAGCTTGAAATGCTTTCCTTTTCCTTTTGCTCCTCGTTCCATTTTTAACGTCAGTGTCCCCGCACAAGAGAGCCAGTTCCTGACCTTGTGATTTAAAGGAGCGGCTGCCCAACCCTCTATCCCGTCACCCTGTCTGAAGTCACTGCGTGTCCTGGTAACTCGATCCGTCTCTCACTACTGACATGGCAGAGACGCAGCACAGGGGCCTGCCTGTATCAGTAGATCCTAGATCAGGGCACTCAAAAATGTGACTGAATGAGTGAGTGAGCAAGTGAATGAATGCCCTAGTGCCAGTGGACGTAGCCGGTGAGGAGCAGGATACAGAAGAGGTTTCCAGCATGGAGGACTGGGGAGATGAGAGAAACCCAGCTCAACGTGGCTTTAATGAAGCTTGTTTGCTCATTAACAAGAAGGTTGAGAAATGATCTGCTGAATCAAACCAGCTGTGAAATACACCCTGAGGATTACATCAAAGGCTTCTTGTCCTATTTCGACTCTGCCTTCAGGTTGAAGCAGACTTTCTACAGAGTTCCAAGTTTCACCCCAATATTAATTCATCAGCCCAAAGACAGGAAGGAGCATTTCTGGTAGCATCATTGGCAGAGTCAACAAGTTTCATTTCCAGAACCCCCAATAACCTCCACTTGAGTCTTGGGAGCCCCAAGGCGGCTAGTGCATCCCTAAACCAAATTATGGTTCGGTTTGTCCTACAGCCTCTTTGTCCTAGAGCAGGCATCCCCAGCCTCTGGGATCTATGCCTAATGTAATAATAAGAAATAAAGTCCACGATAAATGTAATGCACTTGAATCATCCCCAAGCCACCCCTCACTCCATCCCCCTGGTCTGTGGAAAAATTTCTTCCATGAAACCAGTCCCTGCTGCCAAAAGTTGGGGACCGCTATCCTAGACGAGTGGTGGTTCAGGAGCCCTTTACACAAGGAGTCTTTTTTTTAAAACCCAAGTTATACCGATTGCTATTTACTATATTGGAAATTAAAATGAGGAGTTTAAAATATTTAGTAACACTTTTTAGGAAACAGTAATACATCCATTATATGTTAATATATTTTATAGGGAAATTTTTCAAAAATGAATTTAGAGTGGCACATTTACATTTTTAAGTCTCTTTAATGTCCGGCTTGATTGAATACAGCTGGATTCGCCACATTCAATCTGTTGTCATAGTTTTTTCTTTTTTTTGGCTGAGGCATCTGAAGAAAATCCAGGCTTAGTTAGATGTGATTGGAAAAGGGAAGGAGTTAATAGCCTTCAGATAATATGAATATTATTTCATATTATACTAAAACACAGGAACTGGTCATTTCTTAAATGTTGTTAGCAATGTAGTTTGATATGTCAAATTTTTGAACGCTGTTATATTGAAATCCACTGGTCTGCCTTGCACTTTGAAATGTACCCATGCAAGATTTTTAGACCCCAAGCACTGATGTATAAAAAAATGCTTCACTGAGTTATGCTGGCCGTCTAAATGTTGATGTGATACTGAAAACACAAGAATTATCGCCACAGAAGTAAAAATCAGTCCAATTATTGGGAACATATCAAGTTCACGAGAGCAAAAGTAGGTTTTTCAAGATTCTAATTTTCATTTAAAAGCTCAAGTTTTATTATTATCAGCAATACAGTCAGTTCTTCCTTGAAGTGACAGCACCATTTTGTTCACTTTTGATTAAAAAAAAAAAACAAAAAAACCTATGGTTATTCTGGCAGGTGTACCTGTTACTCGAGTAAGAATTCTGTTCTATGAAAATACTAGCTAGTTGAGCTCACAAATCAAACTTTTTTCTCCGAAGAACTATGGTACATCAGACGGGGTATATCAAACGGGCTTCACGCAAATGTATCATTTACTCACACAATGTTATTAATAAAAGGAAGTGTACTCAAGGTCATAATTTAATATAATTAATGCTTGTTGTTTCATCGAGGGTATTCTTAGGTGAAATGAATGGTTTTTCACTGAGAGTCCATGGTGATGGACACATGGCCACTATGCACTCTGCTATTGATGCCAACTTGGCCTTGATGCCACGGTGCTAGTGGGTTTATCCATGAACATTACTCCAAGTTCAACACAAATAATGTTTCAGTGTCATTAGGAATATATTTTTGACTTTGGACCATCTGTAAAGGTCTTGAGGAGCTTCAAGGGTTCAACATCCAAAGAAACAAAAGCAAGGAAACCCACGAGAAATCACTGCCTGTCCTGGGAGAGGGGATGGAGTCGACTTCCCCCAAAGCACGTGAGCTGTATCGGGGAGCAGCAGACATCCGATCTAAATGGGAATCTGAGGGCTCTCAAGAGGAAATAGGACAGGCGGCTCACACTCCTCCACTAACAGAAGCAGGAGACAATAACTGGAGTTGTTAATTACAACCATGAGCAGGTCGGATTCGAGACAGCTGTGAGGACAACATTTCATTCAAAACTCCAAACAGTGTTTAAGCCTTTTAGAACCACAGTGCCCTCTTGTTTCAGTTTTACAGGTAAAAATAAATGAAAACTTGAGTGGAGGCAGAGTCCTGGACCCTGTTCTAAGTTACTAGTGAGGAGATGTCATTCTTTCTCCTCATCTTAAGGGAAGTGAAGACAAGCTTCCTTTGCTTCTATGGGTGCTACTGTTCAGATCACACCCTTCTGTTACCACTAAGCTATAGTCAATTTACAGTACAACTGATCAGCTTACAGCTTTCTTTAATTACATTCCACACCTGAGTCAGGTGGTATCATCCAGGGTGGCCCAGGGCCCTCAGACACACAGACCTCATAGCATTCAGCGTGTCCATTCTGTGGCTTGTCACACAGACACAACCAAGTTTATTCAACTCTGCTCTCTGATTGCTCCGTGGAGACGCCAAGACTTTTGGAGAATTAATACTTTGTCTTAGTATCACGCCAAGTAAAGTCTCCTCCATGTGAAGATTGCAGAATGATTACCCTGTATTTTTTCCTAGTATGCTTTTTTACTTTTTAGTTTAACTGTTATAAGTTCCCCCACTGTCTGGCTTTTATTTTCATGTAGGTTGTCATGTTTATAACATTTTCCCCCAAAACACAGAGGTAGTGATATTTTTTTACTAATCCATTCGTTCCCCTCTGATTTTAAATGCCACTTTCGTGAGACCCGACACAAAAGACACAGACACAGTAGTACCGGAGAAGGACTTGCTTTTGCCCTCCTGAGCCATCTGCCTCCTGGCTCGCAACATAATATCATGGTCACATTACAATACTTGTAGTGCCTACTGGGAAAATTCCTCAGGCTACAAACTGTTGCTACAAAAATCACCACATAGTTAGAAAGTTAAATAAAACGAATTTATCTTTTTTTTTTTTCACTTCTTTTTTTTTATTTTTATTTTTTTTCTAATTTTATTTTATTTTTAAACTTTACATAATTGTATTAGTTTTGCCAAATATCAAAATGAATCCGCCACAGGTATACATGCGTTCCCCATCCTGAACCCTCCTCCCTCCTCCCTCCCCATACCATCCCTCTGGGTCGTCCCAGTGCACTAGCCCCAAGCATCCAGTATCGTGCATCGAACCTGGACTGGCAACTCGTTTCTTACATGATATTTTACATGTTTCAATGCCATTCTCCCAAATCTTCCCACCCTCTCCCTCTCCCACAGAGTCCATAAGACTGTTCTATATATCAGTGTCTCTTTTGCTGTCTCGTACACCGGGTTATTGTTACCATCTTTCTAAATTCCATATATATGCGTTAGTATACTGTATTTATGTTTTTCCTTCTGGCTTACTTCACTCTGTATAATAGGCTCCAGTTTCATCCACCTCATTAGAACTGATTCAAATGTATTCTTTTTAATGGCTGAGTAATACTCCATTGTGTATCTTAAGGTTCTGAGGTCAGACGTTTGGAACGGGCCCCACTGGGGTTGTGAAGGTCCCGAGCAGGGCTGTGTCCTTCTGGGGCTCCAGGGGACGGTCCGAGCCCTCGTCTTGCCTTCTCCCCGGCCCCAGCCCTTCCTCCATCGTGCAAGCTGATCAAGGGGCCAAGGGGACAAGGGGAGCCCTAACCCCACCCCCTGCATCTCTTCAAGCTCCTTTCCTGGCCCCTCCTTACATGTTAAGGTGCCTCGTGATTCTATGGGGAACACCTGACTAACCAAAGGACTGCCTCCTTCAGGTCTTGGGACTGGCAAACCTGATTCTGTCTGTGCTCTAAATTATTCACCAGCTCTAGAAACTACGTGGATGTCTTCGGATGGCCATCACTGCGCCTGCAAAGCTCGTTATGCCTTTTAAAAAATGTTTGGTTGTTTCCCAACAAGAAGATTATAATGCTTTTTTCTTACTTTTTTTTTTTTTGGAGGCACAGGGTGAAATGTGGGGACTGGCAAAGACCCCAGACAAGGGTGGAACCCGCACCACCTGCAGTGGAATTGTGGAGTCCTAACTGCTGGACTCCCAGGGAAGTCCCTACAGCACATTTTTCTTGTTTTTGTTCAGTCGCTTAGACGTGTCCAACTCTTTGAGACCCCATGGACTGCATTATGCCAGGCTTCCCTGTCCTTCACTATCTCCCCAAGTTTGCTCAAACTCATATCCAGTCAATGATGCCATCCAACCATCTCATCCTCTGTTGTTCCCTTCTCCTCCTGCTTTCAATCTTTCCCAGCATCAGGGTCTTTTCCAGTGAGTCAGATCTTCCCATCACGTGGCCAAAGTATTGCAGCTTCAGCTTCAGTCCTTCCAATGAATATTCAGGGTCGATTTCCTTTAGGATGGACTGGTTTGATCTCCTTGCAGTCCAAAGGACTTCCAAGAGTCTTCTCCAACACCACAGTTCAAAAGCATCAATTCTTCGGTGCTCAGCCTTCTTTATTGTCCAACTCTCACATCCATACATGATCACTGGAAAAACCATAGCCTTGACTAGACAGAGCTTTGTTGGCAAAGTAATGTCTCTGCTTTTTAATATACTGTCTAGGTTGGTCATAACTTTCTTCCAAAGAGCAAGCAAGCGTCTTTTAATTTCATGGCTGCAGTCACCATCTGCAGTGATTTTGGAGCCCCCCTCCCAAAATAAAGTCTGTCACTGTTTCCATTGTTTTCCTATCTATTGGCCATGAAGTGAAGGAACCAGATGCCACGATCTTAGTTTTTCAAATGTTGAGTTTTAAGCCAGTTTTTTTTACTCTTGTCTTTCACCTTTATCAAGCAGCTATTTAGTTCCTCTTCACTTTCAGCCATAAGGTTGGTGCAACTGCATATCCGAGGTTATTGATATGTCTCCTGGCAATCTCCATTCCAGCTTGTGCTTCATCTAGCCCGGCATTTTGAACGCTGTACTGCTGCTGCTGCTAAGTCACTTCAGTCGTGTCCGACTCTTAGCGACTCCATGGACTGCAACCTACCAGACTCCTCCGTCCATGGGATTTTCCAGGCAAGAGTACTGGATTGGGGTGCCATCGCCTTCTCCGGCTGTACTCTACATATAAGTTAAATAAGCAGGGTAACAATATACAGCTTTGGCATATTCCTTTCCCAATTTAGAACCAATCTGTTGTTCCACGTCCAGTTCTAACTGTTGCTTCTTGACCTGCATATAGGTTTCTCAGGAGGCAGGTGAGGTGATCTGGTATTCCCAACTCTTTTTCACAGTTTGCTGTGATCCATACAGTCAAAGGCTTTAGTGTAGTCTATGAAACAGATGTTTTTCTGAAATTCTCTTGCTTTTTCTATGATCCAATGAGTGCATGCATGCTAAGTTGCTTCAGTAATGTCCGACTCTTTGTGACCTTATGTACTGTAGCCCACCAGGCTCCTCTGTCCAAGGGATTCTCCAGGCAAGAATACTGGAGTGGGTTGCCATGCCCTCCTCCAGGGGATCTTCCTGACCCAAGGTTCAAATCCACATCTCTTATATCTTCTGCATTGGCAGGCAGGTTCTTTACCATAGTGCTACCTGGGAAGCCCAAAGGCAGAGGAACCAGAGATCAAATTACTATGATCCAATGAATGTTGGCTATTTGATCTCTGGTTCCTCTGCCTTTTCTAAATCCAGCTTGAACATTTGGGATTTCTCAGTTCATGTACTGTTGAAGCCTAGCTTGGAGAATGTTGAGCCTTACTTTGCTAGCATATGAAATTGTGCAGTAGTTTGAACTTTCTTTGGCACTGCCCTTTTTTGGGATTGGAATGAAAACTGATCTTTTGCAGTCCTGTGGCCACTGCTGAGTTTTCCAAATTTACTGGCATATTGAGTGCAGCACTTTAACAGCATCATTTTTAAGGATTTGAATTAATGCAGCTGGAATTCCGTCACCTCCACTAGCTTTTTGTTCCTAGTGATGTTTCCTAAGGCCCACCTGACTTCACACTCCAAGGTGTCTGGTTCTAGGTGAGTGATCACACCATTGTGGTTATCTGGGTCACTGAGATCTTTTTTGTATAGTTCTTCTGTGTATTCTTGCCTCCTTTTCTTAATGTATTTTGCTTCTGTTAGCTCCATACCATTTCTGTCCTTTATTGTGCCCATTGTTATATGGGCACAATAAAGGACATTTATTCCCTTGGTATCTCTAGTCTTTCCCATTCTGTTGTTCTAAGTCCCACTATGTTCTTTTCCTTTGCATCTCTTGCCCCCACAAAATGAAACCAGTTTGGTGGTCAGCAAGATCAAACTAGTCAATCCTAAAGGAAATTGGTCCTGAATATTCATTGGAAGGACTGATGCTGAGGCTGAACCTCCATTATTTTGGCCACCTGATGCGAAGACCCAACTCATTGGAAAAGAGCCTGATGCTGGGAAAGATTGAGGGCAGCAAAAGAAGGGGGTGACAGAGGATGAGATGGTTGGATGGCATTACCGACTCAATGGACATGAGTTTGAGCAAGCTCTGGGAGTTGGTGATGGATAGGGAGGACTGGCGTGCTGCAGTCCATGGGGTCACAAAGAGGCGTGGACATGACTGAGCGACTGAACTGAACTGTGAGGCTGAGTATCATGAATCCTAATAATCAAGGATAAAAAACAAGTTTACATTTACCATGCTGGAAAGGTGAGTACTTTCCTGTACATAAAATATAAAATGTTTTTCATAATCAAAAGAAAGTTACACTCTATCACCAATCTGTAATACAGCTGGTCTTCCCAGATGGCACTTCCAATGCAGGAGATGTAAGTACATAGGTTTGATCCCCTGGAGGAGGGCATGGCAACCCATTCCAGTATTCTTGCCTGGAGAATCCCATGGACAGAGGAGCCTGGTGGGCTACAGGGTCACAAAGAATTGGACACAGCTAAAACACCTTAGCACGCAGGCATACACATGATACAGTTATATAATAAAACATTTTTCTGAGTATTCTATTTTTGTGGAATGTCAGCCTGTAAACATTTATTTTCTCATTCTAAATAAATATCCATATTAAAATCCAATTTTGTATTTGTAGTTATATTCTTTTATTTTTTTCCCCTCCCGAAACTTATGTTCTTAAAGCACTCTCCATTGTCCCAACTGAGGAAGTTCCATGCCCCACAGAACCTGTTTCCACCCTTCAAGGATGAAACCAAACTCCATCTGGTTTACTCAAGCCTGAAACTGAAGAGGCATCCTTCACTCTTCCCTCCCTCTCCTTATCACTAAGGTCAAGTAACTCCCTCGGATCACACCTTCTGGCTATCTCTTGCCAAAGTCACCTCTTGGCTTGTTTTTCTGCATTATTTTTATTTGCCTCTGTAACAAATTAATCCCATCGTCCACCCCAGGCCAGCAAAGGTCATGGCCTCAGGGTCTTTATCTGTTCTCTCTTTTATCTCTGACACCCAGCAAGAAGTGGGATGTGGAATGCTGGATACTTATTTGCTAAATCAATATTTTTTTGTTAAAACTTGAAATGATACAGGAAGTCCAGCTGGCCTTCATTTAATCTTACTTCCTCTCCCCTGAGAAAACCACTGTCATCAGTAGTTTTTAGACTTTTACATCTAGAAATAGAGATTTTTGTTCTTTTTTTTTTTTTTTTTTACAGAAATGGGATAATAGTGCATATATTATCTAGCAGGCTTCCCAGATGGCTCAGTGATAATCTGCTTGACAAGCAGGAGACACAGGAGACTCGGATTCGATCCCTGGGTCCAGAAGATCCCCTGGAGGAGGAAATGGCAACTCATTCCAGTATTCTTGTCTGAAAAACCCCATGGACAGAGGAGCCTGGCAGGCTACAGTCCATAGTGTTGCAAAGAGTCAGACTCTACTGAGCATGCATTATCCAGCAACTTGCTTTTTTCACCTAACCTGCAGATCTATGATGATACATTTGGGTCTACTTTTTTTTTTAACTGCTGTGTACCATTTCATTTCTTGTGTCATCTTGGTGTATTCATGCAACCACTCTGCTACTGACTGTTCATTTAACTAGATTTATTGAGTCAATGGTATCTGTCCATTTGATCTGCCTCAGAAGATTCCGGGAGTCCAGAACACCTTGCATTTCACAATGTCCCATTCACTTGCCCCTTCTCCATCTTCCATACGATTCTGCACTCAGATGGGAAAGGTATAATAACTTTAGCACACAAAGAATAACTTAACTTCTTTTTTACTGAAGGATAATTGCCTTACAGACAGCTTCCTTGAACTGTTGTTGTTCAGTTGCTCAGTAATGTCCAGCTCTTTGTGACCCAATGGACTGTGGCACGCCAGGTTTCCCTGTCCTTCACTATCTCCTGGAGTTTGCTCAAACTCATGTCCATTGAGTTGGTAACTGAGGTATCATTAACACAAACTTTATTTACAGTAATTATCAGATTTTGTGATATACAATGATTAAATTGTACATTGCTAACAGCCATAGCTCAATCCAGAAGAAATTTTAACTCTTAGGACCCTGATAACACAGTCTGATCAATAAAAAAGACTTGGAAGCATAAAATATATTCTGTGAAGATAAAATGATGTGGCAGAAGTGGAATGAAAATGTTTTCAAGGAGATAAAGGATCAATGTAAAATTCTAATTGGGAAAAATCTTGTTGATGTTCAGTCACTAAGTCTTGTCTGACTCTTTGCAACCCCACAGACAGCAGGACTCTAGGCTTCCATGTCCATGAGATTTTTCAGACAAGAATACTGAAGTGGATTGCCATTTTCTTCTCCAGGGGGTCTTCTTGACCCCGGGAACAAAACTGAGTGTCCTGTGTCTCCTGCATTGCAAGCAGATTCTTTACCCACTGAGCCAACCCATGGGGTCCACTTAAAAGATTTCTGTAATCACTTAATTTAAAAATTTTATTCACAACTCATGGGAACTTACTTCTTTTTTAACTGATTAAACTTATGATAAAAATAATTGTAGATATTAGCTTAAAAACAAGTGAGGGAAATACACAACATACTTCGAGGGGGCATCTGAATTAAAAAAAATGTAGGACACATTACTTGCTGAACACAGGTTTCCTCCACCTTGAGAACCTGTGAGCTCTTAACTTCAGTCCTTCAGACATGCTGTTCTCACTTGGAAGGTGCTTCCTCTTCCTTCTCATCCCTAGTTTTACCCTAGCAAGCTCACACTCTCTACCTCAGAAGCCTTCTATGTGCCCAGCCTAAATGAGATCTCATTATATGTCCATATGGTACCATGAATTCCCCCTTTACATAAAACTCACCCCACTGCAAGGGGTTAAAATATGTACAAGGTAAGGAAGTACAGGCAGAAGGTGTGGCCTGAGTACAGCCTAAGAGGTGGACAGGAGAGTAAATTTGTGACTGGGAGTCTGCAGATAAGGAAGCTGCAGGGCACAGGGGATAATCGAGTGGGAAGGGGCTGAGTTTGGATATAAACAGAGGACAAGGGCAGCTCAAGTTCTCAGTGTCTCCACGTCAGAACCTGGCACAAAACTTTACAACCTGCTGACCAAGAGTAATACAGGGATGCTGCTGCTGCTGCTAAGTCACTTCAGTCAGTCCTGTCCGACTCTGCGTGACCCTAGGGACAGCCCACCAGGCTCCTCTGTCCATAGGATCCTCTAGGCAAGAATACTGGAGTGGGTTGCCACTTCCTTCTCCAATAGAGGGATAATCCACAAGAAGTAACATATTTACACATATCACACACATTTACTGACTTCATGTGTACAGATTGTAATGTTAACACTGAACCAGTTTTATCCCTTCACGTCTGCGTGCTTAGTCACTCAGTCCTATCGGACTCTTTGCGACCCCATGGAGTGTAGCCCGCCAGGCTACTCTGTTCATGGGATTCTCCAGGCAAGAACACTGGAGTGCATTGCCATTTCTTTCTCCAGGTGATCTTCCCAACCCAGGGATTGGGAAGATTTCTTTCTGTTCCTTTCCTTTATTGCAGGTGGGTTCTTTGCCTTCTGAATCACCAGAGAATCTTATCCCTTCATACATTTCCCTAGTTGTACAGATGTCTGGTCTCATTTAATTCAAGGAAGCATGGGGCCACTGATTGTGCACATTATCCATATCCATGACTTTTTCCCTCCAGTATGAATCTAGTTCTCACTGGGCATTGCTTTCCACAGAAAGAGGGGCGTGCTCGCTTTGGCAACACATATACTAAAATTGGAATGATACAGAAAAGATTAGCATGTCCCTGTGCAAGGATGACATGCAAATTCATGAAGTGTTCCATATTAAAAAAAAAAAAATCCTGTTGAAAATTTCTCTATTGTGAATGCTTACCTGCTGGCAATATACCTGTGCAAACACTTGTTCCTTGAGCAATTTCCATTCATCTGGCTTTGTCCCTCAGGGTGATCATTTACCAGTCATGTTACATGTCAACTGTGTACAGACGGTCAAATCAGGTAGCCACTGTTCTGGACCTGATTACAATTTTCCACTAAAATGCCACTAAATGCATTTGGCTGGGCTTCCTTGGGTTCGATCACTAGGTCAGGAAGATCCCCTGGAGAAGGAAATGGCAACCCACTCCAGTATTCTTGCCTAGAGAATTCCATGGACAGAGGAGCCTGGTGGGCTACAGTCTTTTGGGTTGCAAAGGGTCAGACAGACACTTTCTCAGGCTTGCATCCAGAAAAAAAAGCTTTTTCTTTTTTCACTTAAAGGATTACACAGTAAACCACACTCACGGTAGTCAAAGGATGGTAGAAGAATTCAAAAGGCCTCAGAATCTGTTTTCCTAACAATAAAACAGCTGCCCTGATGTCTTAGATTTTTGTGAAGGTCACAGAAGTATGTCAGTACTTTATTTCACATGTCCATGCGGACATGGCAACCCACTCCAGTACTCTTGTCTGGAGAATCCCGTGTACAGAGGAGCCTGGTGGGCTACAGTCCTCGGGGTCACCAAGAGTCAGACACGACTGAAGCGACTGAACTACCACGCAAGTACCTTCAAGAACTACACAAAAAATGAGGCTAAGCATAAGCTATCAGGAAGACATTAAACAGCCAGGCCTAGGGAAGTGAAGCAAGAGTGAATCTGATAAGCCTGGAAGGGAAGAGAGTTTGGGTGAGAATGGATCCATGTATATGCATGGCTGAGTCCCTCTGCTGTCCATCTGAAACTATCACAACATTGTTAATCTGCTACGCGATGTGCTGTGCTTATCAGTCCTGTCCGAGTCTTTGGACCCATGGAATGTAATCCTCCAGGCTCCATGGGAATTCTCCAGGCAGGAATACTGGAGTGGGTTGCCATGCCCTCTTCCAGCGGATCTTCCTAACCCAGGGATCAGAGCCCCGGTTTCCCCGCATTGCAGGCGGATTCTTTACCATCTGAGCCACTAGGGAAGCCAGTTTATCTGCTATACCGCAATATAAAATAAAAAGTTAAAAAAAATAAAATTTGGCATCCAACAATTAAAAAAAATGAGTGAATCTGATAAATTAAAGAAACTTGTAAAAATGCTGTCCAGCTACGCGTGAACGTAGTGATGAGAAAGAAGGGACCTGATTCGGACACACGCTAGAGGGCGAGTGAAGGGCAGGAAGCGGGGTCCTGGGCACCCGGGGGGAGCAGAGGCAGGAGCCGAGGAGAGCGGGTGGGCGCCGCCGTGAAGAGGAAGGGCAGCCTGACTGTAGAATCCAGGCCGAGAGCCCCGAGAGCCCCTTTGGCTCTTCTGTAACTGCCCCGATTGTCTTCTGCTGGCCTTGACCCAGCCGGCCTGACGAATCTGTCATCTGGGCAGCCAGGGTCTGCAGCACCTTCTAAGTGCCGAGCTTCACCTGTGCGCCCCACGGGAATGGGACGTCTCGGCTCGAGGGCGCATCCCGGCGTCCAGAGGCCCTCGGTCGTATGAGCAGGTGGTGGGGCGTCCCCTGAAGCCCACCTGTGCTCAGAGCCCGACCACGGGGTACACTGCCACCCAGATCCACTCGGCGACCCGCACCCACAGCACCGCACGCCTACAGCCAGTCACCGCGTCGCTCCCGCGCGCGCGCCCCCGGAGCGGGGCGGGGCTGAGAGACCTTTGGAACATGCACAGTAGCCTGAACAGGGCAGTCCACGCGGCTGGGCAGCAGATGCGTTTCAACCGTCTACAGCGTTCAACCAATCAGGAGGCGAATTCTTGCCGCGGGGCCCCGCCCCCGGCGGGGGACTATAGCAACGGGCGGCCTATCGGGAAGCGTGTTGTTGGCGTGGAGCCCCGCCCCCGGCCGGGGCAGAGGGTCATGGGGTGTGAGCGATCCTGAGCTCCCCAGCCCTTGAGGGCCGCGGCGTCCCTGCCCCCGGGCCGCGATCAGCGCGCCCCGCCCTTCTCTCGCCAGCGCGCCCGTCCTCCGGCGGCGGCCCGGCCCATGAGGCTGGGGGCGGAGGCCCGAGCGGGCGCGGGCCGGGCGTCTCAGGTGCGGCGGGCGGCCGGGCGCGGTGAGGGGGCGGCGGCGGGGCCGGGCGCGGCCAGCTGATTGGCCCGCGACCGAGGGCCTCGCGGCGGCGGGAGGCGGCGGAGCAGCCTAGGGCCGGCCGAGCGCCGGGCGCGCGGAGACGGGAGGATGCTGCTGTCCCTGGTGCTCCACATGCACTCGGTGCGCTGCGTGCTGCCGGCCGCCGTGCTCCTGGGCACGGCGCCCACCTACGTGCTGGTCTGGGGCGCCTGGCGGCTGCTCTCCGCCCTACTGCCCTCGCGCTTCTACCAGGCGGTGGACGACCGGCTCTACTGCGTCTATCAGAGCATGGTGCTCTTCTTCTTCGAGAACTACACCGGGGTGCAGGTGAGGCCCCTGCGCGCGGGCCGCCGCCCCTGCCGCTGTCGGGGGGCCGGGCGGCGGGGTGGGGGGTCGCGGGCGCATCTCCTAGCTTCGACCCGCCCCGTGTCCCCCAGCCGGTGCAGGTCCGGCCCTGCGAACACGTGCCGCCACCCCATCCTCGCCCTGTGGGCCACGTTCACGGTCGCGCTCCGGGATTTGGCCCGATGCTTCGGTGCGGGCACCCCGAGTCTCTGGGTATAGCTGCAGGAATGCTGTTCTGCGGCCACAAATGGGATCAACCGCTCCCCTTCCCCGTCTCCCGGCTTCTGTAACTGTCTGTCTCGTGCTTGGCGAAGTCGGTGCAGATGGACATTTAAGTAGGGCAGGCAGTTGACAGTTTCTGGCGCTTGGTCTGAGAGGAGATGGTCATGCTGGAACTCGAAAGTGCGCTCTTAGAAATCGGACACCTTCTCTGCAGACAGATTGGTGTTACTCTTTGGACAGGCAATGCAACTTTGTGTTTCGCGTTCTTCCCCAGGATGATTGAAAGCTGGGCATGAAAAGTAATACATTTGTTACTGTAGAAGCCTTAACGGAGATAACATTTTTGCCAACTTTGACTAGGCTTAAGTGTGTGGCTAATCTTTTTTGTTTTTCCTTCTGTTCCTTTCCTTCTCTGTAGAGAATGGATTATGTGTAGATTAAATTTGTAAAACAAAAGTAGAAGGCCCTCTTTATTTTTTAAAGTTTTACACAAAAATAGCAACTATGGGAAAAAATTGTGAATTTTCCTTTTGTTCTCCAATTTGGGGGGGAAAAATAGAGCTTAATTCTTGGTTTTCCTTATACCTAGCCCTCTTCTTTTCTTGTTGCAGGTGAATTGGAGTGAATGGGATGGCATTATTTTGTCTTTTTGTCTTTTCTCCCTGCTAGTTCTGTTGCTTACACCCTCTTGTCCACCAGCTATTATTTTGAATTTGCACTTGCATTGCTGTTAATGCCTGATGACTCTGAACTTGCCCCAGTTGGAGGTTTGAGGGGTGGGAACTAGAAGCCAGGCCCTCTGTTTAAATCAGTATTTGTGTTTCCTAGAAAAGAAAGAAAGACTGCTTTTCCAGATAATGGTTTCCTGATCTTTGACTTTTACAATGGGCTTCATTTAAAATTTTCACTAATTCGGAACAGTCATTTCCCCACTGTGTTCTTACTTCACCACAGTTGTCTAAACGTATGGTTTTGTCATGATACGTATTGAAGTTTACATCATATGTCAGTTGGTTCAGGCTAGGAAACAGACTCAGAACATGTAACACAGTCATTTACCTTTTCGAAAAAGAATCCTACCTACAGTGTTTTTTTGTTTTTTTTTTTTCAATTTTAGTTAAAAGCCTGTAACATATACGGCTGAAATAATTTCTGTAGTAAGTTTCTTATTTTAAAAAGTGGGTCTGAACTTTCCAGTGTTTCTGAATTTGTATATCTCACCTTACATCTGTTCAGTACAGACCTCAGCACATGGTTTTTTAAAAGTTTAGTCTGTTGACTAAACTCCTTTTCCTGTTTGGAACCAGTCTGTTGTTCCATGTCCAGTTCTAACTGTTGCTTCCTGACCTGTATACAAATTTCTCAAGAGGCAGATCAGGTGGTCTGGTATTCCCATCTCTTGAAGAATTTTCCACAGTTTATTGTGATCCACACAGTCAAAGGCTTTGGCATAGTCAATAAAGCAGAAATAGATGTTTTTCTGGAACTCTCTTGCTTTTTCCATGATCCAGCGGATGTTGGCAATTTGATCTCTGGTTCCTCTGCCTTTTCTAAAACCAGCTTGAACATCAGGAAGTTCACGGTTCACATATTGCTGAAGCCTGGCTTGGAGAATTTTGAGCATTACTTTACTAGCATGTGAGATGAGTGCAATTGTGTGGTAGTTTGAGCATTCTTTGGCATTGCCTTTCTTTGGGATTGGAATGAAAACTGACCTTTTCCAGTCCTGTGGCCACTGCTGAGTTTTCCAAATTTACTGGCATCTTGAGTGCAGCATTTTCACAGCATCATCTTTCAGGATTTGGAATAGCTCAACTGGAATTCCATCACCTCCACTAGCTTTGTTCGTAGTGATGCTTTCTAAGGCCCACTTGACTTCACATTCCAGGATGTCTGGCTCTAGGTCAGTGATCACACCATCGTGATTATCTGGGTCGTGAAGATCTTTTTTGTACAGTTCTTCTGTGTATTCTTGCCATCTCTTAATATCTTCTGCTTCTGTTAGGTCCATACCATTTCTGTCCTTTATCGAGCCCATCTTTGCATGAAATGTTCCTTTGGTATCTCTCATTTTCTTGAAGAGATCCCTAGTCTTTCCCATTCTGTTGTTTTCCTCTATTTCTTTGCATTGATCGCTGAGGAATGCTTTCTTATGATTTCTTGCTATTCTTTGGAACTCTGCATTCAGATGTTTATATCTTTCATTTTCTCCTTTGTTTTTCACTTCTCTTCTTTTCACAGCTATTTGTAAGGCCTCCCCAGACAGCCATTTTGCTTTTTTGCATTTCTTTTCCATGGAAATGTTCTTGATCCCTGTCTCCTGTACAATGTCACGAACCTCATTCCATAGTTCATCAGGCACTCTATCTATCAGATCTAGGCCCTTATATCTATTTCTCACTGCCACTGTATAATCATAAGGGATTTGATTTAGGTCATACCTGAATGGTCTAGTGGTTTTCCCTACTTTCTTCAATTTAAGTCTGAATTTGGCAATAAGGTGTTCATGGTCTGAGCCACAGTCAGCTCCTGGTCTTGTTTTTGCTGACTGTATAGAGCTTCTCCATCTTTGGCTGCAAAGAATATAATCAATCTGATTTCGGTGTTGACCATCTGGTGATGTCCATGTATAGAGTCTTCTCTTGTGTTGTTGGAAGAGGGTGTTTGCTATGACCAGTGCGTTTTCTTGGCAAAACTCTATTAGTCTTTGCCCTGCTTCATTCCGTATTCCAAGGCCAAATTTGCCTGTTACTCCAGGTGTTTCTTGACTTCCTACTTTTGCACTCCAGTCCCCTATAATGAAAAGGAGATCTTTTTTGGGACAGACTTCATCAAGGACCCATGCTAAATAAAATTTTAAATTATACTTGAGACCATCAGACATCCTTTTATAAATACATGAAGAACCAGTATCTAGTGATAATCTTCTAAATGTCAGGATTCATTTTTCTTGTGTATTTAAAAAAATGTTGCAACTTTCTCCTCTTTCTACTGGAATATAGGAAAAACTGATCATTGATATTTGCAGACCAAAATATATACTGATACACAACATGCTTCCTCATTAAAACCGAAGTATTTTAGTTACCATTTTCTTCCTGCTTAAATCAGTTAGTAACAACTGGTTTACTTTAAAATAGATTTTACACTAATGACTGCTAATACCTACCTCCCAAAATGCTAACATGATACATTGTAATAGTCAAATATGAAATTCGGTATGAAATAAATTTAGTTCTTCAATTGACCTGTTTCAAATATAAAATAGTTTAAATACCACTAGAAGTAAGACAGAATTAAGTCTAAGATTTTGATGTTTATATAATGTGTTCAATTAGAATACTCTATTAATTTACACATTTACTTGAAAGATTGTTTCAAGTTCGTGAGAAACCCTCAAGGCCTTCATATCTGGAGGCCATTTATAACTGGTTCTTTATTTTGGTAGCACTGTGTCCTCAAAAGTAGTGCTAAACTCTTAATGAGATAAATTTGTATTCCGTATCCTGTAAAAAGCGGGCTTCCCAGGTGGCGCAGTGGTCGAGTCCTCCTGCCAATACAGGAGACGCGAGAGACTCAGGTTCCATCCCTGGTTCAGGAAGATCTCCTGGAGAAAGAAAATGGCAACCTACTCCAGTATTCTTGCCTGGAATATCCCATGGACAGAGGAGCCTGGCAGGCTACAGTCCATGAAGTCTCAAAGAGTGAGACATGACTGAGCATGCATCTTGTAAAAGCAGCTAAGCTATTAGAATGAAACGTGTGTTTAGAATCAGAGAAGGGACCTCACAAGTCCAAGCCTTTTATCACTTTTGGATTCTTTCTGCATTTCTGCTGAAATGTTGCCCAGATTCTTCCCAAATATTAGTAGTCCTATGTAGAATATAAATATTTCCTTGTCTCCTTTTATTTTCACCTTCCTCTACTTATTTATCATCCTCGTGAAGACTTTTAAAGACCTTAGACTAAGGTCTTTAAAAGCTAAATCTTCAGTTTAGCTAGGAGGCACAGAACCCAGAAGATGCTTAAGCAGAACACAACCTTTGAAAGAGGAAATTAAACATTTCTCAATCAAATACGATTCCAATCTAACACAGTTTAAGTCCGGCCAGGGAACAGACTTATAAGAAAATCTTAGAGAAATGTAATCAGAACCTTGTTTTTATACTGTCTAGAAATATCAATCCTGGACTGTAAGCAACACAGTTATTTTGGGTTGTATCCATATAAAAAATTTTTAATTACCTTATTTTTCTAAGTTACAGATGCAATAAAATATTCAAACATTGCAAAAAGATTTTGAGACAGTTAAAGTTCCCTTATCTACACACCTCCTCCCAGCCTGCAACAGTTTGGTGTGTAACTTTGGATTTCTACCAGGAGCTTTTAAATAAATGTATGAATTGTGGAGAGTCTCCTTCTCCATTTTAAATTAAGTTCTTGGATGGGTTTTATGGGTTGTATAGTAGCACTAGATGTAATCTAACCTATGGGGACACTTCTGTGCCATTATGATGGAAAACAAAAGAAAAGAGGGCTTTCTGTATATACAGTTTACTTTCCCTTTTTCCTAAATGGGTCTAGTTTTATAGACTTTATATAGTCTTTTATAGACTTTTATAGAGTCTTTGTGACTCTGCTAGATTATTCAAGAAGGCTGTATCAATTGTTATGAACCACTCTGAGCTTTTATACTTCAAGCAGGAGTAACATGCTGTGTTTTATTCAGGTGGTAACTGAGTAAAAATGAAAACTCCTAAGCATGGCCTTCAAGGCTGTCACAGTTCCGCCCTGGCCAGCTTTTCCATTCACTGATTTCACTTTTGCGGAACTGCTGCTTCCTTCCCAGTACCCGCTCCCCCGGTGCATTCGCAAGGATGCGCCCTTGCACCGCTCTTCTCGGTTGCTTTCTTCCAGCTCAGGCACTCTTCCTCTTCACCTGTCACGATCTCACCCCATCTCAATGTCAGGCTCATTTATGTGTAACATTAGCATGTAATATTAACATAGCAGGAGCATATTTTAATATATATATATAGTCCCTTTACATGATTGTAGCTCCTTGGAGGTGGCAATAGTGATTTGACTCGATGGTTCCCTTGAGTTGGACACGACTGAGCGACTTCACTTTCAGTTTCATGCATTGGAGAAGGAAATGGCAACCCACTCCAGTGTTCTCACCTGGAGAATCCAGGGATGGGGGAGCCTGGTGGGCTGCCGTCTCTGGGGTTGCACAGAGTCGGACACGACTGAAGCGACTTAGCAGCAGCAGCAGCAGCAGGAAAACATTTTATGTCAGTTTTTGAATTTTTACTCAAGGCTTTCTTACCTCCTTGTGGTTAATGTTCAAAGTGAAACAAAAATTACATAAGCTTCTAATACATGGGACTCCTTCTCATTTGACAATTTTTATTTGGAATTTTTCCAGGTAATTTGTTATATTCAAAAGATTTTTGGATGTTGGGTGAGATTCCTAGTTCTTTGCCATTTTCTGTTAGCTTGAGTAAACCAACTTTTCAACTCAATATTCTCATTCTTAAATGGAATACTTATTTTCCTGTTATTTTGAAGACTGAGATAATATGTGAAGCTGTTTAGCTCAATGACAGATCCATCACAGATACTCAGGAAAAACAAAATCTGTAAATGAAGACAGTATCAAGTGATACATATGACGAATATATTGTATAAAGAGAGCTTTGTGATTTGTAAGGTTCTACTTAAATGTTGCATAATAATTATTTTTATACTGATTATTAGACAAATGACTATGTTTATATTTTAACTTTGTTTCAGAAGGGCATCATACTTTTCCTGTTCAGGGAAATGTTTCAAGCTGGGCAGAAAAAGACCATCATTTCGTGTGTATTACAGTAGAAATCTTGTGTGTGATCTTGAAATAATATATTTCATTGACATAGAAATATATTTAAAAATTCACTTTAAATAATTATAAACAATCACGGTGTGAATTACATATGCAAATGCTGAAATTATAGCTGCATTGCTACATAATCAGACCTTTTTTTTTTTTTAAAGGAAGATAAACTAGCTATCTATTTCTCTTATCCATTCATCATTTAACACAGTTTTGAGTGAACAGTTTCACCATATTGGATAATAATAATAACAACATGAGCTTCCCCTGTGGCTCAAATGGTAAAGAATCTGCTTGCAATGCAGGAGACCCAGGTTCGATCCCTGGGTCTGGAAAATCCCCTGGAGAAGGGAATGGAAACCCACTCCAGTATTCTTGCCATGGACAGAGGAGCCTGGAGAGCTACAGTGCATGGGGTCTCAGATTCAGACAGGACTGAACGACTAACACTACTACTAATAGCAACAGTTAACGTTTTGGGGGGATCGTTACTAGGAATCATGTGAAGTAGTTTGCTGCTGCTGCTGCTGCTAAGTCGCTTCAGTCGTGTCCGACTCTGTGCAACCCCATAAACGGCAGCCCACCAGGCTCCCCCATCCCTGGGATTCTCCAGGCAAGAACACTGGAGTGGGTTGCCATTTCCTTCTCCAGTGCATGAAAGTGAAAAGTGAAAGGGAAGTCGCTCAGTTGTGTCCGACCCTCTACGACCCCATGGACTGCAGCCCACCAGGCTCCTCTGTCCATGGGATTTTCCAGGCAAGAGTACTGGAGTGGGGTGCCATCACCTTCTCCGGTGAAGTAGTTTACATGGTCTCAATTATTTCAGACAACCTGTGGGGAGTATTACATTCATTTTACAGGTTACCAAAAAAAAAAAGACACGGAGAGGTTAGGTACTAGTGCTGAAGTTCATAAAGTTGGTACGGTGATGGACTAGGATTCACATCTACGTCTTCATTTGAATCGAACATTTCTGCCTGTGTCTTAATGATGATTATATTGGAGCATAGAGGAGGCAAAATATTCTGTAGCTGGGCCTGCAAATTCAATCGACAGAAGTCAGAACAGAAGAAAAGGCATACAAATTCCATTGATATTAGTATTTAAAAAAATTTTTAGTATCTTACACGTTAAGTAAGTGTGTTTTTATTGGAGCATCACAGAAAAGAAGTGAAAACCAAAAGAAGTGGTTAGACTTAGCCCAGGGATGTGTATGTGTTAGGCGCCGAGTCCAACTCTTTGTGACCCCATGGACTGTAGCCTGCAGGCTTCTCTGTCCATGGAATTCTTCAGCCCAGGGGTGTATATATCATTGTATTAATAACAAAGGACAGTAGACTGTGGAAACACAGCTAGATAGAGGAGAGTTGTGTTGGGTTCTTGGGGCTGGTAAATGGTGGGACGGTCCCTGGGATAAGACTGTTTAGTAAGGTTTGCTGACTCATTGATGAGTAGAGTTTAATGTCACCTTTACAAAGGGACATCACCGACTCGATGGACATGAGTTTGAGTGAACTCTGGGAGTTGGTGATGGACAGGGAGGCCTGGCATGCTGTAATTCATGGGGTTGCAAAGAGTCGGACACAACTGAGCGACTGAACTGAACTTAACAAAGGGAAGTTTAGGGGGAGGACAGCTGTGTGCGCTGTTTCTCAGTTGCCTTCAGCTCAAAATAATCCTCATGTCAAAGTGGCATATTTTGGGGTGGATATTCTGAGCCCTTTCTACAGCATCATATATATTGAAGGACAGCGAAGGAAGGTTTTTACAAAATTCATATTTCAGTTTGCATACTGAAAGAAAATAGATATTACTGAGATCAGTCATTCAGTCATGTCCAACTCTTTGCAATCCCATGCACTGCAGCACACCAGGTCTCCCTGTCCATCACCAACTCCCAAAGCTTGCTCAAACTCGTCTCTTTTGAGTCGGTGATGCCATCCAACCATCTCATCCTCTGTTGCCCTCTTCTCCTCCTGCCTTCAGTCTTTCCCAGCATCAGGGTCTTTTCCAGTGAGTCAGTTCTTCCTATCAGGTGGCCAAAGTTTGGAGCTTCAGCTTCAGCATCAGTCCTTCCAATGAACACCCAGGACTGATCTCCTTTAGAATGGACAGGTTGGACCTCCTTGCAGTCCAAGGGACTCTCAAGAGTCTTCTCCAACACCACAGTTCAAAAGCATCAATTCTTCGGTGCTCAGCTTTCTTTGTAGTCAAACTCTCACATCCATACGTGACTACTGGAAAAACCATAGCTTTGACTAGATGGACCTTTGTTGGTAAAGTAGTGTCTCTGCTTTTTAATATTGAGATAAATGAAGACTTTTGTTTTTTGAAGAGAAAGTATGCTGTGTTTTATGTCCCCAAGGCATTGTTGAGTAGATATTCCACTGGGTGAGATATGTGATTACTTTAGATTCCGTTCTGCCATCCCTTTTCAGGATACAAAAGAGGGCGTCTTCAAGTAGTTTACAGATGATGAGAACAAACCAAAAGAAAGGTTACGGTGAGACCCTGGTGAGCCGACAGTGTCGCACCTAAACCCAGGGCTGCTGAAAGCTTTCTTTGTGCAGCCTAAACGAGCTTGTTTGACTGGGGCAGGGCTGTAACCAGCGTGTTTCAGTCACGATGAAGGTAATCAAAGAGCATTTTTATTGTCTGTTAAGTTAATAAAATTAAAAGAGAACATTGTTATTTTTCTCCAGAGGGATTTTACATGAGTTTTTAAAAAATGGATGATCCCCAAATTGAACAATTGTGATGAACCTAAAATTACTCAGAAACTTAGGAAGAACCAAAAAAGCCACGTTTTTCACATGCCTTGTGTGAAGGAACAAATTACCTGCTAGTGAAGTGATTGTAATTTGAAATACACGTACTAGAAGACTCACAGAATGATGCCTTAAAGAAGTCACTGGTGCATTTAAAGTATTTGTTTATACCCCAACTCTTTACTGTTGAAAGTGAGGCGTAGCTTTATCTGCTTGTGAGAAATACAGGTGCAGTGTATTGATTCAGTGAACATCTGTTGAAAAGCATCTGGGTGCTGGGCTCTGGGCAGAGGGATGAGGCTCTGAACAGGGATGAGGTCCCTGCCCCTGAGGAGCTTGTGGGCCTCAAGGGGAATGTGTTGTGAGCTGGAAATAGGGGTACACAGGGAGGCAGGGTTTACTGTGATGCAAAAATGGGAGTGATGAATCTTGGGGTCCAGCTCATTAGGCAGGAGGGCTTCCGTGAGGAGGTGAATAAATGGTGTGAAAAAGCTGATCTAAGATGACTGCAGTGAGAGAGCTCAGGTGGCTTTTAGGTAAGGCGATGGCACCCCACTCCAGTACTCTTGCCTGGAAAATCCCATGGACGGAGGAGCCTGGTGGGCTGCAGTCTATGGGGTTGCTAGAAGTCGGACACAACTGAGCAACTTCACTTTCACTTTTCACTTTCATGCACTGGAGAAGGAAATGGCAACCCACTCCAGTGTTCTTGCCTGGAGAATCCCAGGGACTGGGGAGCCTCATGGGCTGCCGTCTATGGGATCACACAGAGTCGGACACGACTGAAGCAGCTTAGCAGCAGAGTAATTTAACAATGTATATGTATGGATATTTTGTAAGTTATTATGAATTTTTTAAATTTGGGAAACCCTTTTTGTTGTTTTAGTCGCTAAGTTGTGTCTGACTCTCTGTGACCCCCATGGGCTGCAGCATGCCAGGCTTCCCTGTCCTTCACTATCTTCCAGAGTTTGCTCAGATTCGTGTTCATTGAGTTGGTGATGCTGTCTATCCATCTCATCCTCTGCTGCCCCCTTCTCCTCTTGCCTTCAATCTTTCCCAGCATCAGGGTGTTTTCAAATGTCAGCTCTCATCACTTCAGGTGGCCAAAGATTTGGAGCTTCAGCATCAGTCCTTGTAATGAATATTCAATATTGATTTCCTTTAGGATTGACTGGTTTGATCTCCTTGCAAGCAAAGGGACTCTCAAGAGCCTTTAGTACACACACACATATGTGGTACATAAACTTTACAATCACATATTCCTTTCTTTGGCTAATCAATGTTTACTTGAAGTGCTTAGTATTCGGCATCTATTGCAGTAAGGTTTGCAGTTCATCATTTCACTTACTTTGCTTTTAGAGCTTTTAAATTTTCAAATATTAAGAGCAATTCTTTGTAACTTTCATTTCTGTTGAATTCCAAACAAGTTATAGTGACAAAAAAAAAAAAAAACTTAAAGGCAATGAATCTAAATACCTACTTTGAGATCCTAACTTATGTCAGAGGCTTACCATCTTCTTTTGCATCTCAATTGGAAATAGCTTTTATTTCAGTGAGATGAATATTGAAGAAGAATCTTCAAAAGTATGAACTATGCATTTACTTTCCTTTTAGTGGCTATGAATTAAGATTTTGTTCATTTCACATTTTGCCCATCTGTTTTGCCCACCAGAATTCGTTACTTATCTTACTTTTTCTAGATACCACTGAAGATCTGTTTTTAAACACTGGGCCTGTTGAACTTTAACAAACTACATTTTGAAAATGTCAGTTGTTTGGAAGCTATTTAAGGATGGGGGAAATTAGTGAGCCTCAGGGAAAGCAGAGGTGGCTTTCCTGCAAAGCTTTTTGGTTAATCAGATCAGATCAGTCACTCAGTCGTGTCCTACTCTTTGCGACCCCATGAATCACAGCACGCCAGGCCTCCCTGTCCATCACCAACTCCCACTCACGTCCATTGAGTCAGTGATGCCATCCAGCCATCTCATCCTCTGTCGTCCCCTTCTCCTCCTGCCCCCAGTCCCTCCCAGCATCAGAGTCTTTTCCAATGAGTCAACTCTTCGCATGAGGTGGCCAAAGTACTGGAGTTTCAGCTTTAGCATCATTCCTTCCAAAGAAATCCCAGGGCTGATCTCCTTCAGAATGGACTGGTTGCATCTCCTTGCAGTCCAAGGGACTCTCAGGAGTCTTCTCCAACACCACAGTTCAAAAGCATCAATTCTTCGGTGCTCAGCCTTCTTCATGGTCCAACTCTCACATCCAAACATGACTACAGGAAAAACCATAGCCTTCACTAGACGGACCTTTGTTGGCAAAGTAATGTCTCTGCTTTTGAATATGCTATCTAGGTTGGTCATAACTTTCCTTCCAAGGAGTAATCGTCTTTTAATTTCATGGCTGCAGTCACCATCTGCAGTGATTTTGGAGCCCCCCAAAATAAAGTCTGACACTGTTTCCACTGTTTGCCCATGTATTTCCCATGAAGTGATGGGACCGGATGCCACGATCTTCGTTTTCTGAATGTTGAGCTTTAAGCCAACTTTTTCACTCTCCACTTCCACTTTCATCAAGAGGCTTTTTAGTTCCTCTTCACTTTCTGCCATAAGGGTGGTGTCATCTGCATATCTGAGGTTATTGATATTTCTCCCGGTGATCTTGATTACAGCTTGTGCTTCTTCCAGCCCAGGGTTTCTCATGATGTACTCTGCATATAAGTTAAATAAACAGGGTGATAATACACAGCCTTGACGTACTCCTTTTCCAGTTGGAACCAGTCTGTTCCATGTCCAGTTCTAACTGTTGCTTCCTGACCTGCATATAGGTTTCTCAAGAGGCAGATCAGGTGGTCTGGTATTCCCATCTCTTTCAGAATTTTCCACAGTTTATTGTGATCCACACAGTCAAAGGCTTTGGCATAGTCAATAAAGCAGAAATAGATGTTTTTCTGGAACTCTCTTGCTTTTTCGATGATACAGCGGATGTTGGCAATTTGATCTCTGGTTCCTCTGCCTTTTCCAAAACCAGCTTGAACATCAGGAAGTTCACGGTTCGTATATTGCTGAAGCCTGGCTTGGAGAATATTGAGCATTACTTCACTAGCATGTGAGATGAGTGCAATTGTGTGGTAGTTGGAGCATTCTTTGGCATTGCCTTTCTTTGGGATTGGAATGAAAACTGACCTTTTCCAGTCCTGTGGCCACTGCTGAGTTTTCCAAATTTGCTGGCATCTTGAGTGCAGCACTTTCACAGCATCATCTTTCAGGATTTGAAATAGCTCAACTGGAATTCCATCACCTCCACTAGCTTTGTTCGTAGTGATGCTTTCTAAGGCTCACTTGACTTCACATTCCAGGATGTCTGGCTCTAGGTCAGTGATCATACCATCATGATTATCTGGGTCGTGAAGATCTTTTTTGTACAGTTCTTCTGTGTATTCTTGCCACCTCTTCTAAATATCTTCTGCTTCTGTTAGGTCCATACCATTTCTGTCCTTTATCGAGCCTATTTTTGCATGAAATATTCCTTTGGTATCTCTGATTTTCTTGAAGAGATCTCTAGTCTTTCCCATTCTGTTGTTTTCCTCTATTTCTTTTCTCTATTTCTCTATTTCTTTCCTCTATTTCTTTTGGTTAACGGTTGTGTCTATAAACAAAAGTAGGAAACTGATGTTTTAAGGCCAGTGTGGTATATAGAATGTGGACTAAGCGCAAGTACTGAAGGTGTGGGGTCTTCTTAAGTGGTACTGTTGACCTATCACGGGTCCGAGCAAGGCAGCGTGGTTGGCCTGTGCTCGGCCTGCTGCCGTGGGAGGCTGTGGTCCTGGACCAGATGATGGCCAGACGCTACTCTGCTGCCGTTGCGTGTAGTGGCCGTTTTCCCTGCTGGAGATTGTTTGTCATGAGATTAGATGACTGTGCTTATGTTTGTGGTTTTCTTTTCACCCTCACCATGCTTGTTTTATTTTAAAGTGGAATATATTTAGTTTTATAGGAAATAAAGTTTGCAGTGCTATGTTTTCTATATGATTGATAACTATCATCCTGTGAATACCCATGATTTAAATTTTTAAGGTTATTTTTGACACATAAAAATTTTACCTATTCATGTTATTATGATGTTTTGGTATAGGTATGCATTATGAAATGACTACCACAATCAAACTAAAAAAAAAGAAATCCTTTTAATAACTTGTTTGTCAGCTGCCTTCAAAGGCTGTAGTCTCTTAATGAAGTGAAAGGGAAGGAGAGTCCCCCTGGGTGGCTCAAGTACTGCCTTCAGCCTGAGGGCAGGCAGGTCTCCAAAGAGTGGTTTTCAGATTGAATCAATTAAACCGCAGCCTGTCATTGTCAGTATCCCGTCCAAGGAAGTCAAGCCAGAGTTCTCTGTCGCAGTGCTTTGAACCCAGTGAGTCCTGCCTAGAGGTCCCAGAGCAACTCTGGCTCATTGCTGAGAGGGTGGATCGCTTACAGACTAGGACTCCACTTTTTAACCTTGCGTGGATCAAGTCATTGATCTTGGTTTTTTGTTTTGGTGTTGATAAACTTTATTAATAAAAAATTATTGAGCAAGCAACTTGGTGCTCTGGGATGACCTAGAGGGCTCGGATGGTGGGGGTGGGGGCAGTGAGGCTCAATTTATATTAAAAGATTACTAAGCAAATATTTAAACACATATTACCTACATAGACTGAAGGCAGGAGGAGAAGGGGACAACAGAGGATGAGATGGGTGGATGGCATCACCGACTCAATGGACATGAGTTCGAGTAAACTCCGGGAGTTGGTGATGGACAGGGAGGCCTGGCGGGCTGCAGTCCATGGGGTCACAAAGAGTCAGACACGACTGAGCGACTGAACTGACTGACTGACTGACTGACCCACATAGCGCTGTATAGTTTTCTGAGGAAGATAATAGAAATCTCATTCCGAGTCCCTGGTCTCCAGAACTTTGACATCTAGTTACATTTATCTACAGAGATACAGAGTCCTTTGTTCTGTTGTTAAGATATTAATGAGTAGTGTTATATTCAAAAGACAATCTCTGTGACTATCTAAAAAGATAGTTGTTGTTCAGTTGTGTTGTTTTAAGTCGTGTTGTAAGTCGTGTCTGACTCTTTGTGGACTGCAAAGAGAGTCCATGAGTCTCCTGTGGACTGCAGCACACCAGGCTCCCCTGTCCTCCAAGTTCTCCCGGAGTTTGCCCAAATTTTTTGTCCACTGGGTGGCTGATGCTATCTAACCATCTCGTCCTCTGCCACCCTGTTCTCCTTTTTACTTCAGTCTTCCCCAGCATCAGGAAAAAGATCTGTAGCTAATTCATAATCTTGAATAATCCATGATGACAAGATATGGAAACAGAAATGCCCTGAATAAAAAAATTACACTGTTAGGAGTCATTTCCTTTGAAGCCTTTAAAAATATACTGGCAGTTTCTTGAAATGATTGATTATGAAGTATTTCAGACATGCAAAACTACAGAAAGACTCCTGTAAGGAGCACCTGCGTACCCACCCCCAGTTAAAGACGTGAAACATGAATGCTGGAGTTGCAGCCTACTGTGTACCCCTCCTCTCCTGCAGCCCACCTTCCTAGGGACCACTTGAACTCCATCTGGGGAGCTCTGTATGGAGTCATAATAGAGTCCCAATCAGGATCCAGGTTTCCCCATTACTTCCCAGGTAAAGTTTTCGTCTTTAGCTTGGCTTTCAGCAGACACTGCGTTCTGGCTCAGCTCTCCCTCCAGTCCTCTCCCTGACTGCGTGCAGCCCCGGTTTGACCCAGACCCTGCCAGGCGCACCCGTGCTGGCCCCAGACGCTGCCACTCCATCCCTTCGTTCCCCCTTCCTGATGTCCCTTCATCATCTCCCGTGCTGTTACCACACCTAACAAATGCTACTGCAGTTCTGCGGTTGAGAGTTCTTTAAAATAGACTGTATTTTCATAATATTTGCATTATGTTTCATCACAGTGCTGTGTGCACACCTGTGTCTCCCCCCGTAGGCTCTTTGAAGAACGATATACCTTATGAACAGGGTTTCAGATATTGTGAGAAATCAGGAAAAATTCCGGAGGATGACTGATCATTGTTTCTCTTAATGACCGTTAACCCGCCCTGTGCTCAACTTCTTTCTAGTCATATGCTGTTGTTGATGGTCTCTAAGGCTCCTAAGAGAAGTCTAATAGTTGTTAATCATGGATGGCATATTCATGACGTCATGTTTTTGTCAGTGTTTTGACATTGTCATATTTTGTATGTTACCGTAGTACATGTTTTAAAATATCAAAATAATGTTTCTCTTTTTATTTTATCTTTTAGATATTGCTATATGGAGATTTGCCAAAAAATAAAGAAAATATAATATATTTAGCAAATCATCAAAGCACAGGTTTGTATTTCATTTGCATGAAACTTGGGTCTCTCCACACACAGTGGAGAAGTAATTCAAAGTAATGTTCTGATTTTAAAAAATTAAATGGATTTTTTGTTGTTGTTAAAACTTGAATTTTCAATGCAGATATTATATGTAACCTTGTATTTTTGTAATTTTACTGTTTTGGAAAAATAGGACTGTGAAAGCTATGAATTTTCCTTGTCCCTCTGCTGGGTGTATATAAGCTATTTTCTTTCCTTTTTTCTCTTTCTTTGACTATCTCTTTAAAGACTCATGTATTCTCCCTTTTTAAGTTTTGTTTTTGGAAGTGAAATTTGTGGATCATAATGTATGAACATTTTAGATTTTTTATTGTTAGGCTACAGAAAGGTTGTACCAATTTGTATTCCTAAACACAGTATTATTTTCTGATGTCTGCAGTTCCTTTTGCTTCTTCAGATGTTTTGGTTTAGTTATAGCTTCCTTTTCTATCAGAAGAATCACAGAAGACTCTGGTCTCCAATATAGCAGTGTGTACTTTAAATTAGGTCAAGGTGCTTTAAAAAAAAAATTAAAAAGCTTTTTATATTGAAATAATTGTAGATTTCTAAGGATTTGCAAAAATAGTACATAGACTCCCATGACTCCGTCACCAAGTTTCTCCCAAGGGTGGCATCTTATATAACTATGCTACAGAATCCAAACTAAGAAATTCAGGTACTTTTTAGTTCTCCAAATACTTCAGTCAAAAAGACATCCAACTTCATTATTTTTTCAAAGCTGTAACTGCTCTTGATGCACACTTCCTAAATTCCATTTTTGTTACTTTTAAAAATGTAGTAAGCAGAAGTTCAAGACTAAAAACAGACCGAAGAATGATTAACACCTGACTGGGAAATCACTGATGCCTGTGGCTGTCCTTTCTCTTCACCCTGTCAGCTGTGTTTCTTCACAGTTCCTTTCATCACTACCTATACCTTCGGAAAGGTTATGAAGGAGAGATGCCTCTTTCTCAACTTAGCTTATTAATAGTTACACTCAGTTTTCTAGGTCAAGAGTTGATGTTACAAAGTGAATAGGAATTTGATGTATTTGTATTTCCCTAATTTTATTAGCCTAACTGCTAAGACTATTTGACTTAATTACATTTGACTTTAGGAAAGCAACCAGCCCTGTGGTCAGAGTCTGTTTCTAACTCTGGTCTATAAAGCAGCCTGACTTCCTCCTCTATTTTCACGCTTTCTCCAGTCATATCGAGCTTTTTATTAGTGACACAGTCTTGCTATGCTATTCCGGTCCTGCTACTGATGGCCAATTTTTACCAAGGTTCCAACATCCAGATGAAAAGGATTTCTGGTTCTAGGACAGGGAGTGGCTCATTTAGCCCATTTTTCTTTATATTGAACCCCTGGTTAATTTCACTTAGAGCTAGCTTTCTATTTAAAAGGTCTCTCTTAAAATTCCTTAGGTTCCCTGCCAACTTGCCTTTTTCCAGGCTTCAATGGAAAGAGTGTTGTAGGGACAGAGCTGTGGGCCCAGCTCAAACCTGTAGAGTAAGGACTCTGAACATTTCCCGAGGCCGCTGCTGTCCTCCGTGTGCTCCCCATGCGCTGGCCTTTATGTCCCTCACTCCCGAGTGCGGACTTTGGGGACTGGAAGGGTATTGCGGGAAGTGTGAGGGCGGCAGTCAGCGCCGGCTGACGGGGAAAGCTGCGCGCCTCATGGCAAGAACCTGGGCCGTCCATGCCCTCCCCTGACCTGGATGCAGGCCCCGCTCCAGTCAGCCGTTAGGAGGGTTGCTTTTTGAGTCCTTTAAAAAATCCAGGGAATCTCCTGACAGTCCCATGGTTACGACGCTGTGCTTTTCACAGCTAGAGCTGGGGTTCAAGCCTTGGTTGGAGAGCTAAGATCCTATAAACCGGTGGTATGACCATAAATAAAAAACCTGTAGCTTAAGAACATAACTAGACAGAGATTTTAAATTACTTTAGAATTGCAGGCTTCAGTTAGAATACGGGCACGTAAAATTCTGCCTATATCTGAGGTTCTGCAGGCCCCTTCTTTATCCGGGGATGTGGGCCCTGGGCCTGCTATGTCTGGGTGCCCTTTATGAAACCCTTTTGAGACCCTGAAAACCACCATCAAGTAAACTGAAAATGTCAGAAGCAGAAAGAACATTTCAAAGACTGCTGTTGAGCTCAGACTTCACAGCTCATGCTCTCCAAGGCCTGCCGGAGTGCAGGAGGCTTTTCTTGGCCGGGCTGGGCGCTGAGCTGGCGTCTCAATCTGTCCCTCTGCTCCTTTGGTTTCACTTGCAGTGAGCCCTCGCCATCTCTGTCTTCTCTGTCACTGTTGACTGACTTTTCTCCAGAGTCAGCAGGACTGCGGTGGCCACTGTTCCTTTCCCTTCGCCTTCCTTAACTCTCTGCTTTGAACACTCTGGACCTTTTTAATCTTATGAAACATTCCCTTTCCTTGATCTGGGTGACATTTTCCTTAACTAACAGCATGAATGGTGAGTAGACTTTCATCGAAAGGCCTGGGCTGTGGAGTCAGACCCCAGTTCATATGCTGTTCTACAGCATGCTGTGTGTCTGGGGCCGATGACTTAGCCTTTCTGAGCCTTGTTGGTCAGGTGTGAGTCATGTCTACTGGTCAGGGCTTTTAGGCAGTTTCCATAACCTGGCTCTAATCTCGCAGAGAGCCTGGCTCAAGGGCAGCCAAGAGTAGGCGTGATGGTGTTGATGACGGCTAATCCCTAGGTCACGTTGCATCCGTGATAGGCGAGTACTTCACGTGCAGGGTCCCTTTCAGCCAACACTGTGCCCTCAAGAATTGGAAACTCTTGTTCCATAGTAGCACAGTTGAGAAGCGCCTCGCTTCTCTTGCTGCCTCTCCTCTGCCCTTCCCTCCTCTCTTCCAAGTTAATAATATAAACTGAGGCACTGCCTCAGCTGGATCACCATGGAAGAATTCTTACACAGCTGCATTTCTTGATCTCTTAATTAAGTTATTCATGCTGGAACACAAAATGTGAATAGTTATTAAGGTAATATCCCAGCCATCAGTAACTCAGCTGTAGTCTGCTGTCTTCTATCTGAAACCTAGTTGAGAATTTTTAAAAATTTAAAAAAAGATAATTGAGTTGAAAAAATTGGAGGCACCAAGCTTATGTGTTTTGACTACTTAAATGAAAGTCACACAGCCGTGTCTGACTCTTTGCGACCGCATGGTGTGTATAGTCCATGAAATTCTCCAGTCCAGAATACTGGAGTGGGTAGCCTTTCCCTTCTCCAGGGGATCTTCCTGACCCAGGGTCTCCTGCATTGCAGGTGATTCTTTACCAACTGAGCTATCAGGGAAGCCCTTTGACTACTTATGTTAGTTCTTAAAATTTTTCACTAAATATTTCAAAAGTGTAAGGGCATAGCCCAGGAAAGTTCATTACAAACATAACATTTTGTAAACTTGAAACTTTCTCCTTCGAGTTATTGGAAGGTGTATCTAGGCCATAGTATAGCCATGTGTGTTTAATATAAAAATGCATTTTCAAATTCCTCCACATTTAAAAAAATGGAAAAGATACCAAATGTTGTTTTTAGCCTGTACCAAAATTTGTTCCACAGTGTTCTGTAGCCTGGAAACAATACACTGAGTTCTCCATTTATTCTGAGTCTCTACTTTTACATTAGGTCTAGTTTTAACAAACTTGATTATTTAGTTTCTACGACATGGTTAGGAAGAAATGTGTTTATCAGTGCCTGTTTAATTGATTTGAATTAGAGGGGAGGTGGGTAAGGAGACGAGAAAAGTGATAATTGATGTTCAGTAGAGTAGGTGTTGCTGCCTGACAGACACACACGCTGGGGATCATTCGTTTACTGTAGGGGACGTCTTTGCTTCTCTCTAAAAGGGAGCTGTGACAAATTAGAGATGTTTTAGTTGTACCTCTGAAAGCATCAAGAAAGAGTTAAATGATGAATGATTTAAAAAAGGGAGATTTATACTAATTGACAAAACATTTTTCCAGAAGAATAATTTTTAATGTTTGAATCGGCTAAATCTTCTGTGGCATATTCTGTCCAGCGTGGTGCAGCGCGTAAAGGAGTCCACACAGCTAAGAGCTCATCCTCCTGCATTCCTCGGGAAAACTCCTCTTTGGTTGAAACTTGATCATAAGGATCCCTTTTGGCTTCCCCCTTTTTATACTTAGCATCTCCTCCTATTGGTTGTATCCTGTGCAAAATAGGGCTTTCCTGCCACCCATCAAGAAAGGGAATGCAAATGGGCATACACTCAAGGCCGGTTGACAGTTGCAAGTTACATAACAGCAGGCTCTGTTGTGCATGTCTGTCCATAATTCAGTCTGTTACAATCAGATGTATTTGCTGCTGCTAAGTCGCTTCAGTCGTGTCCGACTCTGTACGACCCCATAGATGACAGCCCACTAGGCTCCCCTGTCCCTGGGATTCTCCAGGCAAGAACACTGGATGTATTTATGTATAAAATATTTATGAGCCCTTAATGGGCCCCTAGCTTTCTAAGGTTGCCTGAGGAAGCCCCTGCAGTTAGTTTGTATCCCTGTGTGCCCAGGGCGCATGTGCAGGAGTTGGAAAGGTCTCTCTGTGAGCTCTCTTGGTTGTGTCTGGGGTGGGCTTTAGTGATCAGCTTGCATCTTTTTTGGCTAGGCCACCCCTCATGGCTCATGTGTACCTTCCTGCCTGACAAAAACATGTTCCTCCAAGAATCTGTTCCTTTTGTTCTCATTCACCTGAGCCTGAATACACCTGTAATCCTGTGACTGAATCCTTTCATAGATTCTTTTTTTTTTTTTTTTTTGAGTTTTTGTCTTGGTCATTTATTAGAATGTACATAGATATCTAGATTGAACGGACTTAAACATGAATATGGTATCATCACTTAAACATGAATATTGTTATTTTGAGGTAGAGGAAATATCACTGACCTAGGAGTTAGCCTGTCTGTTATCTGACCCAGCTCTGGCACATGACAATGAGTATTTCAGTTTTGCTAAAGTATAAGGTGGATTGGGAGGTAAGACAAGAGGTAAATGAAGTAAGAAGCAAAAGAATAGGAAGCATCTGGCCTAGTGACGGCCACACATTCAGTGCACAGAAAATACCTATTCAGTGAATAAAGCTAAGAAAAAATGTTTTATCTTATAAGCAGCAAACATTTATTTTTCACAGTCCTATAAGCAGGTTTATCCAAGATCAAAGCACCAGCAGATTTGGTGTCTCCTGAAGTCCACTTCCTGGATCTTAAATGCCAACTTTTCACTATGTCCTCACTTGGCAGAAGGGGCAGAGTATCTCTCTGGACCCTCTTACTGCTGCTGCTGCTGCTAAGTCGCTTCAGTTGTGTCCGACTCTGTGCAACCCCATAGACGGCAGCCCACCAGGCTCCCCCGTCCCTGGGATTCTCCAGGCAAGAACACTGGAGTGGGTTGCCATTTCCTTCTCCAACCTTTCATAGATTCTTATCGATGTTTTTTCAAGTATGCCTATCTTCCAACTCATCTGTAGGTCCTAGAACAGTCTCCCTCACATTTCATTTTTATCATTTTTATTCTTATGAAGAAATAGAGTAGTTTGCAGACATTTATTTTCAAATCAGGTTTCTCTGGTCTTCAAGACTCTACTGTTTGCTGTCTTAACTTCACTTCATTTTCTCGTAATCTCTTTAAACCATCTCCTCTGTTTGGCATCTTCTGTACCCTTTGCTGGTCCCTGTTTCTTTGCTTTGGGAAGGAAGGGCTAGTTCCTCTGTTCAGAATTTGTTCTGCTGGAAAGATCAATTAACAGCGTATCTCTTCCTACAAGTTTTTTGGGTTTGGTGTTATCAGCTCACTGGTGGTTTTCTTTTTTTTTAACTGGTGCTTTCTTTTTGTTGTTTTTTTGACCTTTTAGTAATAACATATCTACATAATTAGAGTTTTTAGCAGCTTGGCTACATGTCCTTTGATATGTAAAGAATACACATTTGCCCAACATAGTTGTAAACTTTGAGACATCTTTGTTTTGAATTCTGTTATAGCCTATGATTGTGTCCTGAAAGTCATTGGTAAAGATAAAATGTCCTTGCCTTTTGTTGAGCATATTAGTATGTATGGAATATTTTCTTGAACGTGACAGTTTGATTTAGCCAATCTCTGCCTATCATTTCATGTTTTCTAGACTTTTAAGAATTAGAGAAGCTTATTGTATTCTTTGTTCCCGCATCATTTGTATTACTTTGATGGTTTATGGCTTTTGCATTATATCCCTGGAATAAGAAGCTTTTAAGAAATGTAAAAACAAACCTGAAAAAATCCACAGAATTTGTATTTTTCAAATGTCTGGGATTGATTTAAAGAAATTAAAAAATTCTACTAGTAATATTTTCAAAGCACGTCTTCGCAACAGTCTTGTGAAGAGGCTCTGTTTCTGTGGCGGGGATCATTAGGACTGACGGGTTCTGTCTTTGCAGTTGACTGGATCATCGCCGACATTCTGGCCGTCAGGCAGAGTGCCCTCGGACATGTGCGCTATGTGCTGAAAGATGGGCTCAAGTGGCTCCCGCTGTATGGCTGTTATTTTTCTCAGGTAACTTTTTTCCATGCTTCTTTCTTTCTATATGTATGAATGTTTAAGTTTTTTGGGTTTATTTTTAATGGGTTTACCAGTTCATTCTAAATTAATGTGGTTTTATTTGGCATTTTTAATGGTGTGATGGTGTGTATATATATATATATGTCTGATTACCCAAATTGTTAAATAAAAAATGCAAATGTACAAAAATCATATAAAAATTTTTAAGATAAAAAATGTGATGGACCCTTAATAAATTAAAAAGTAATTATCTGTAGGATATAAAAAAATAGTGAGCTATATATGTAAAGTACCTAGCATGAATGTCAGGTACATAATAAATATTCAGTGTATGTTATTTTATAAAAGCCCTTTAAAATCACATCATACTCATCAGGTCACGAAACTATACAACAGGTTCTTTAATATTCAGAAGGGGATTACTAGCATTTTTCTATGCCTTTTCTGAATAAATTATGGTTATGCAATTTTCTGGGGGCTTCTCCAGTGGCTCAGCAGTGGAGAATTCGCCTGCAGTGCAGGAGACACAGGAGACATGAGTTCGATCCCTGGGTCGGGAAGATCCCCTGGAGGAGGCTCTGGAAACCCACCCCAGTTTTTCTTGTCTGGAGAGTCCCATGGACAGCGGAGCCTGGGGGGCTACAGTCCATGGGTGGCAAAGAGTCAGACATGACTGAGTGACTAATACAGATACACTTGGAATTCTCTAAATATTAAGAATGAAATTTGTATAGAAGACATGCTTGATAATAAGACTTATAATAATACTCGATTAAAGAAGAGAGGCTAAAGTTATGCTAAGCCCTGAAAAGACAGATATCTGGAGGTCACCCCTTGGACAGTCCATGCTGCCCACAAGTCCCGTGATCAGAGTTCCTGTGGTGTTGGAGGTTAGTCTTGACTGTCCATTTCCTCTTTCTTTTTCTTATTTCCTTCTAAAGGAAAATAAAATCCAAATATATTTTAATGAAAAGTATTTTAAACTATTTTGTTCATGTATAAATGGGAATAAATTAAAAAGTAGTGCACTTTGTGTTACCACTCAGTTGTGTCCGACTCTGCAACCCCATGGACTGTAGCCTACCAGGCTCCTCTGGCCGTGGGATTCTCCAGGCAAGAATACTGGAGTAGGTTGCATAACTTTATGCCAGGAAGTAAGATTTTCTTTTAAGCGGACTTGTTTTTTACAGTCTGTATGAAGCAGAAATAATGCTGTTCAAAAATAGTTACTTACAAGCAAAATGTGAGGAAACAGTCAAGTTTTTTATATATTTTATATGTGGTGATGTTGTATTTTAAATGTTTTGTTGTTGTTCAGTCTCTCAGTCATGTCTGACTCTTTGCAGCCCCATGGACTGCAGTACACCAGGCTTCCCTGTCCCTCACAATCTCCTAGAGTTTGCCAAGTTCATGTCCATTGAATCGGTGATGCGATCCAACCATTTCATCCTCTGTCACCCTCTTTAGTTTTAATATATAGATATTCAGAAAATTAAACGTTTCTAAACCACCAGCTTGTGAACATTGACAGGTGTAGTTTACCTTGGAAATTCAGAACAGAATCTTCTCTGCTCCCTTGTCCCAACAAACGCAGATGTTTTGGGAACCTTACTGTTGTGTTTGAAAAAAAAAAAAAAAAATCGAAAAGGCACTAGAGAGCTTTTGCTCATTTAAGCCCTGTGAGTGTAACTAGAATATGTGTGGCAGCTGTGACTGACCTGAGCTGTCTACACTTTCTTCCACTCTGCTTTCAATTCTGGCCATCTTTATTGTAATACGTATCCATTCTCTTATATTACACTCGTATACGTATTTTGCTTCATCACTAATCAGGGAGTTCCTAAGGGAAAGATAGCTGGTCTTCACTTCTGTAGCTTCCATATACCTGGGAAAGAACTCAGATTTTTTTTTTTTTTTAATGAAAATTGAGTTTAATAAGCACATTAAGTGATTAGTAGGAAATAGTGTGTGAAGAAGAGACATAATGTCATTGAAAGCTTGGGGAAGTTTCACATTGCAGTATATGTTTCCTGTGGCTCTAATTCTAAAGAATTTGTGAAGAATGACTTTATCCTCATGGGTCCTCTCAGTTTGGGTAAGTAGTACCCAAACTACTACTTACTTACTTGGGTAAGTACCTGCACTCTTAGAGCACTTGGAGTTTCTTTTCTGTACTCAGGCAAGTCAGCCGATGTGTGAAGCAACCACATCCAGAATCTAAGGCCACCCTTCCCCTCCTCTATATCCTGTCCCCTCCTTGCTTCTCTTTATTTCCTTTTACTCATATTCTTAAGACAAAATCAAATTCAGCCAGTCTTTTAATTTTACAGATGAGTTCGAGTTAGCATAGAGGAAGACAAAAAAAAGACCGACCTGATGCAAAGTTTCAGTGACGTGCACATGTGAGGTTTAATTGAGGTTATCTTAAATTTTACGAGGACCTCCCTGGTGGCTCAGCGGTAAAGGATCCGCCTGTCAGTTTAGGAGACTTGGGTTCTATCCCTGGGTCGAGAAGATCCTTTGGAGAAGGAAATGGCAACCCACACCAGCATTCTTGCCTGAGAAGCTCCATGAACAGAGGAGCCTGACAGGTTACAGTCCATGGGGGTTACAAAGAGCTGGAGACAACTGAGTGACTGAACAACAATTTATATGATGGTGTTTGTATTAGCCTGCCTGGGCTCCCATAATAAAATACCACACTATGACTTAAACTACAACAGAGGTTTATTTGCTGCCAGTCTGGAGGCTGGAAGTTCAAGATTAAAGTGTCAACAGAGTTGGTTTCTCTTGAGGCTTTGGTTTGCGGGTGACTGTCTTTTCCCTGTGTCTGTCCTTTACTTGACTTTGTGTCCTAATCTCTTCTTACAAGGCACCATTCCTATTGGATCAGGCCCCACTCTTATGACCTCATTTAACCTTAATTATTTTCCTAAAAACCCCATTTCCAAATATAGTCACGTTTAGGGGTTAGGGCTTCAACATAAGAAGTCAGTGGAGTAACTGAAAGCTAAGATCCATCTGATTGAATTTTTGATTTGGAAAAAGAAAAAAGTGTTTTTAAGGTAAGAAAGCATTTTTAATTGCCAGCAGAAGTAAATGTTTGTGTAGTTTCCTATGATAAGCCACACCCGGTTTTATTTGAATTGTATTAGATTCAGCTAATGTTATTTAAAGGCTAACATTTAAATGTATTAAATATAACTTAATTCCTAAAATGTGATTTTATTCTTCATCCTTTGGAAATATAGTTAACCCTTTTGATGACTGGTCATTGGACATTTTAGTAGTAAATATGTCTTTCCCCTCATTTTTTTTTTTTCTTAACATGGCAGCATGGCGGAATCTATGTTAAAAGAAGTGCCAAATTCAATGAAAATCAGATGAGGAAAAAGCTGCAGCGCTACATCAACGCAGGAACTCCAGTAAGATTATGCTCATTTTTATTTTTTTTCTTATCAACTCTCAATTTGTAATTTAAGGATTAAATTAGCATTTAAGAATTGTTTTGAAAATATATTATCCCATGTGTAATAAATAATTCAGAGTTTTTGAAGCAAAAAACCTTCTAAATATGGGTAAGCAGTTATTTTTGGCCGTCAGAAAGGTTGCTGCAGGTGATTTGATCCTTTCCGAGTGGTTGTCAATCTTGACCTTAAAGAGGACTAAGGAGAACATTTGGTGTCTTCAGTCTATAAATAGAAGCAGAACTGCCCTTGTAACCTTACACTTGAGCTACTAAGGAACTCCTCTGACTCCTCTTCTTCAGCCTCAGGTGGAGTTTTAGAAGGACTGTTTTCTGTCAGTATGAATTTGGATTTCTTGTATCTACTGAGTTATTTGAAAAGTCAGAAAAAGTATGAATATCTGCAAATGAAGAATCACTGCATGTAAACATTATTTTATGAAACCTTGTTGCCCACAGAAGAAGCCTCAGCATTCTCCTTGCAGAATGCTCATTGCTCCCCTGTGGCTCTCCACCCCCTCCGAGGACAGGGCTGCAGGGGAGCCATGCCTCCCTGAGCCTCGTTCCCCGGGGCCCTGCTTGGTTGTCTGTCCTGGTGCTCGGAAACAGAGCTCACAGGTTCAAGTTTTCCCCTTTTTTCCTTCCTCATCGCCTCTCCCCTCCTCCTCCCCCCAGCTGCCCTCCCTTTCCACTTCCCTCTCTCTTCTCTCTGGCTCATGGTGCCTCCTTTCCCTGTGTGCTAGGTGATCTTTGTTTGCTCTTAATTGTATTTGGAAAAATTATTTGCAAAAATCAGCTCGAGCATAAGATGAAAGAGAACACTGGCGTTTGTTCTAGCCCCGTCCCTGGAGGCGCCTCTCCCCTGGGCCCACCCGAGCCTAGTTCTGAGCTTGAGGCTACCTGGACCACCCAGGCCATGCAGTGAGACAAGACCTTCTGAGACCTGTGTGCCTACCTGCCTTGCTTTTACCCCAGGAGTGTGGCTCTTTTGGTGTTCCCTTCACTTCTGTTTCACTCTTACTGTTTCTAACAGAAGATCTGTGGCCTTAGATTTTTGTTCCCTCACTTTTTGTATCTCTTAAATTCTTCTCTGGGCTTACTTCTGCTTTTCTGTGTTTGCTTTAGTTTTGGTCTTACATCTTGTCAGCTCTTAGATGCTCTTAGGATGATGTTACATCCAGCTTTCTAAATTGTTTTCAATAGGAAAGTCAGTGCAAAGAACCTACTGTGTGCTGTGCTTAGTCGCTCAGTTGTATCCGACTGTTTGCAACCCCGTGGACTGCAACCTGCCAGGCTCCTCTGTCCTTGGGGATTCTTTAGGCAAGAATACTGGAGTGGGTTGCCATGCCCTCCTCCAGGGAATCTTCCCAACCCAGGGATTGAACCCAGGTTTCCTGCATTGCATGCGAATTCTTTACCAAGAGCCACCAGGAAAGCCCAAGAATACTGGAATGGTTAGCCTATCCCTTCTCCAGGGAATCTTCTCAACCCAGGAATTGAACCAGGGTCTCCTGCATTGCAGGTGGATTCTTTACCAGTTGAGCTACGAGGGGAGCCCTCAAATAACCTAGTCTTTCACTTTGGGCTCCCAGAGAGCATTTCTGTTTTTCAGGGGCAAGAGTCTAGTGTTTTGGTGGTCGCGCAGTGATACTGAGTGACGGGCTGCCAGTCTCATGAGGCAGCGCTACAAGTGGCTATCACTTCAGGTCACTGCGGGGATGAGGCCACTTTCATGGAATCTGGGTGGTCGCTTCACTGTTTAAGTGCTGTGAAACAGATACGTATTTCTCAGACTCTTTAGTAGGGTCTTTTGTTTCTGAAAGTTAATCACATAATTGGCAAGGTAGAATATATTTATAAAGTTAACTTCCATGTGACTTAATACTCCTCACTGAAATCAATGATTAATTGATTCAGTTCTTATTCACCAGTAGTAGTATCTGAGAAAGCTTTCCAGGCGGTGCTAGTGGTAAAGAGCCTGCTTGCCAGTGCAGAAGACAGAAAAGACATGAGTTCAATCCCTGGGTCGAGAAGACTCCCTGGAGTAGGAAATGGCAACCCACTCCAGTGTTCTTGCCTGGAGAATCCCATGGACAAAGGAGCCTGGAGGGCTATAATCCATGGGGTCACAAAGACTCAGACACAGCTTAGCATGCATGCACATCATTTGAGAGACTGTAGGATTTTTTCCCCCCAAATTACTAAGAAATATATCTTCTGAATAAACATTGCTATGGGAATCTTTTGAAATATGAATATCTATTACCTTTTATATTATGGAGATTTATATATTTATATATGGTTTCCATCAGATGAGGTGTACTTAGGGACCCTGATGTCTAAAATTTACACCTTTTCCAAAGTGATTTTGGAGAATCTTAGTGGGGGGAACCTCTTTCAATAATGAATTGAGGCTTTGTATGAGTCAGCATTTCATGGCAAGCTTTTAAATTAGTGAATATTAGCATGTAATTAGAAATGTTGTTAGATTATTAATGACTGACATCTGAATAAATGTAGGACTGCATTTTTAATATATTCTATGCTATGTCATGACTTAATTGAATTTGTGCATTTTGGTTGTTCTGCTTGGAATAAAGGTCATAGGTAATAGAATTTTTTTTCACCACCATGGGAAATACTCTTAGGATTAACAGGGTTATCATTGGTAAGTTAACAGCAACAACAAAAACACTCACATAAAACAAACCAAATCTTCTTTATGTTTTCACAGATGTATCTTGTGATTTTTCCAGAGGGAACAAGATATAATCCAGAACTAACAAAAGTAATTTCAGCTAGTCAAGCATTTGCTGCTCAAGAAGGTAAGTAAAAAATTAACTACATTTGAAACTATTATTTTTAAATGTGTCTAAGAGTAAATTTAAGTGCTTGCTGTATATGTATTCTGGTACCATAGATTCAGGTAGAATCTATCCAGGGACATGATTATTTAGATGGAACCTTTGTTTGCAGTGTGGCTTCTCTGTGGTGGACAGAGTTTCTGTTCTGTAGGTTGACAGACCTAGATTGGAATCCAGATTCTGACATCTGTTAGCCATGTGGGCACAAGCTGCCTGATGTTACTGAGCATCAATTGGCCTACCTCTTAAAAAACATATAGTCAGCCTGCCAGATCTGTGGATTCTGCATCTATGGATTCAGTCAACCACAGGCAGAAAATATTTTAAAAAATTTTTTTCAGAAAGTTCCAAAAAGCAAAACTTGAAATTGCCATGCGGGCAGCTATTTACATAGCATTTGCATTGTATCAGTTATTATAAGTGGTCTAGAATTGATTTAAAGCATATGGAAGTTGTACATAGGTTATATGCAAGCACTCGGCCATATTTACATAAGGGCCTTGAGCATCTGGGGATTTTGGTATCCAGGGAGTAGATGGGGGTGGGGTGGTCTTAGAAGCAGTCCCCTGGGGATACCGGGGTGAGGGGGGGTATGCTTGTTCCCATAAGTTCAGTTCAGTTCAGTCGCTCAGTCGTGTCCGACTCCTTGCGACCCCATGAACTACAGCATGCCAGGCCTCCCTGTCCATCACGAGCTCCTGGAATTCACCCAAACTCATGTCCATCGAGTCAGTGATGCCATCCAGCCATCTCATCCTCTGTCGTCCCCTTCTCCTCCTGCCCCCAATCCCTCCCAGCATCAGAGTCTTTCCCAATGAGTCAACTCTTTGCATGAGGTGGGCCAAAGTACTGGAGTTTCAGCTTTAGCATCAGTCCTTCCAAAGAACACCCAAGACTGATCTCCTTTAGAATGGACTGGTTGGATCTCCTTGCAGTCCAAGGGACTCTCAAGAGTCTTCTCCAACACCACAGTTCAAAAGCATCAGTTCTTCGGCCCTCAGCTTTCTTCACAGTCCAACTTTCACATCCATACATGACCACTGGAAAAACCATAGCCTTGACTAGACGGACCTTTGTTGACAAAGTAACGTCTCTGCTTTTGAATATGCTATCTAGGTTGGTCATAACTTTCCTCCCAAGGAGTAAGTGTCTTTTAATTTCATGGCTGCAATCACCATCTGCAGTGATTTTGGAGCCCCCCAAAATAAAGTCTGACACTGTTTCCCCATCTATTTCCCATGAAGTGATGGGACCAGATGCCATGATCTTAGTTTGCTGAATGTTGGGTATACCTAAATCTGTGTAAGGATTAAAGATATGTGAAGCTCCTAATGGAGAATATTACACAAAGTTAGTCTACAGTACTTAAAGCTATTGACGTCCCCAGTAACGAGGATGTTCTTAGCATCCATCTTTTAGAGATCTGGATAGCTGATACACTGGTAGGTGTACAGTTTAGCCAGGCGGGCTGTGTTCCCAGAGGTGTCTGGGAGGCTGGCTGGATCACGTGCGTTCTGTCTGAGCAGGTGCGTTGTTTCAGCACTGGCCGGGGCCTCTGCGGTGCTTCTGAGGATCTGCTGTGTGTCTCTGCTCTGACCCCTATACAGTGAGCAGTTGAAATGGGCTGGTGCATCAGAGAAACAGAGTGTCTGCTTCTAGTTAATTCTGGTTAATCAATCATGCTTGGAGGTGGAATCCTTGTGGTGTTACTGAAGTTCTCTCCCGAGATTTCTGTCACACTCGTCTCCTTTCCTCCCGCCTTTCTGGCACTTCCCACTTAATCTCCTCCCTGTCCTCTTCTGCTTCATCCTTTCCTGTTTCCTGTCGAGTCTTTTTCATTTATTTCGCTTTCTGTGTTTTTCACAGTGGCCTTCCTCTAAATCCATAGCTGTCACCACCATTTATTTGACTGCTGATGCCTCACAAAAAACTGTCTCTCACCCACACGTCTCTGCCTGACTCTTGACTTTCCTGTACAGCTGCCCAGTAGAGAGTTTCAGTTGCCTGGCTCAAAGGCATGACCCATACTGGCTGTGTCAAATGCAGTGCTTCTCTTCCCACACGCACCCTGTCAGCTGGGCCTCTCTCTGCAAGGTTCTCTCAGCTTTTCTTTATGTTGTATATCAAGTATCCTTCTTGAACCAGTGTTTAGTCTTAGATGAACATTAGCTTTGGGCTACATTCTCAGGCGTATATTATTCATATAACCTTCGACAAGTTGCTTTATTTTTTGGTCTGTTTTCTTGTTTGTATCAGCAATTATCTTCATAGGGCTTTTGTGAGGTTCAGTGACATAATGTTTATAGAAAGTCTGATATCAGATCAGATCAGATCAGTCGCTCAGTCGTGTCCGACTCTTTGCGACCCCATGAATCGCAGCACGCCAGGCCTCCCTGTCCATCACCAACTCCCAGAGTTCACCCAGACTCACGTCCATCGAGTCAGTGATGCCATCCAGCCATCTCATCCTCTGTCGTCCCCTTCTCCTCCTGCCCCCAGTCCCTCCCAGCATCAGAGTCTTTTCCAATGAGTCAACTCTTCGCATGAGGTGGCCAAAGTACTGGAGTTTCAGCTTTAGCATCATTCCTTCCAAAGAAATCCCAGGGCTGATCTCCTTCAGAATGGACTGGTTGGATCTCCTTGCAGTCCAAGGGACTCTCAGGAGTCTTCTCCAACACCACAGTTCAAAAGCAGCAATTCTTCGGTGCTCAGCCTTCTTCACAGTCCAACTCTCACATCCATACATGACCACTAGAAAAACCATAGCCTTGACTAGACGAACCTTTGTTGGCAAAGTAATGTCTCTGCTTTTGAATATGCTATCTAGGTTGGTCCTAACTTTCCTTCCAAGGAGTAAGCGTCTTTTAATTTCATGGCTGCAGTCACCATCTGTAGTGATTTTGGAGCCCAGAAAAATAAAGTCTGCCACTGTTTCCACTGTTTCCCCATGTATTTCCCATGAAGTGATGGGACTAGATGCCATGATCTTTGTTTTCTGAATGTTGAGCTTTAAGCCAACTTTTTCACTCTCCTCTTTCACTTTCATCAAGAGGCTTTTGAGTTTCTCTTCACTTTCTGCCATAAGGGTAGTATCATCTGCATATCTGAGGTTATTGATATTTCTCCTGGCAATCTTGATTCCAGTTTGTGTTTCTTCCAGTCCAGCGTTTCTCATGTTGTACTGTGCATATAAGTTAAATAAACAGGGTGAGAATATACAGCCTTGACGAACTTCTTTTCCTATTTGGAACCAGTCTGTTGTTCCATGTCCAGTTCTAACTGTTGCTTCTTGACCTGCATACAGATTTCTCAAGAGGCAGATCAGGTGGTCTGGTATTCCCATCTCTTTCAGAATTTTCCACAGTTTATTGTGATCCACACAGTCAAAGGCTTTGGCATAGTCAATAAAGCAGAAATAGATGTTTTTCTGGAACTCTCTTGCTTTTTCTATGATCCAGCGGATGTTGGCAGTTTGATCTCTGGTTCCTCTGCCTTTTCTAAAACAACCTTGAACATCAGGAAGTTCACAGTTCACATATTGCTGAAGCCTGGCTTGGAGAATTTTGAGCATTATTTTACTAGCGTATGTATATTACATATACATACATTTACTGGGTCATTACTTCTAACTTAGAATGTGGAGATTTGCCACAGGTAAATCTGTTAATAATGGCAAAAAGCTATAGCTGATCCTAAGGGATAAAATAGAAAGACTAATTCCTTTAAGAAATACTTATTTTACAAAATAGAGGAGTCCTTATACAGATAGTGGTAAGGACACATGTTTGTGATATATAAAGAGATGAGATGGGAGAAGCACAGACAGCAGTCCGTGGGAGTTGAAGGGAAAGAGAACCAGCTAACAGAGGGTGTCCATCGGAAAGGTAGAATTAAGACCGACACGTGTGGTGAAAGGAAGAGATTCTAGGTGTAAGAAACAATAATAGCAAAGACGTGGAGTTATGAGCAAAAAGTTTGATGTCTTCAAGCCCTGGATGAGTGAGGAAGAGCTGTGTGAGTCCAGCCACCACAGAAGACTCTGAGTTCTGTCTGCGCGTGGTGGTCTGGACTTCATTCCAGAGTTGAAGGGAAGCCACTGAGCAGTATTCTTTTTAATTAGTTCATTGTGTTTTATCTAAGAAGTCACCGTCTTAATTCCCTTGTTCTAAAAGCATGTAGTAACTGAGACTACAAAAGTTTGCAGGGGATGGGGGAAAAGGGTTCCATGTGCAAGTGGGTTTAGAGATTGTTGCATTTATATCCTTTCCTTGGAGAGTTATTCACATTCGTATGTATTAGTCTCAGAAAAATTCTATTGTAAAAATGTCTTCTTTTGTTTAAGGAGCTGTTTACCAAATTTATATAAGAAAGAAAACAATGACCTAGAATTGTTACACAAAAGTTGGGGGTTTTATGGAGTACCTTCTTAGGATTTCAGAATATTGCAGCTCTCCTAAATTATTCCTTCTGTAACGATTCTACATTGCTGAGCCCTGACTGTAACAAAATATATATTTTACTCTTTGAAGCTTAAAAGAGTTTATAGGTGAACTTGTTTGAGACTCTTCATAAAGTCTCGAGTTATGAAGGCTAATAAACTATATAAATTTTCAGAAACTCTTATGTGTCATCTCATATCCACTTTAATTCTCTTTGGGAATTAGAATTTTATGTTAGATGAGATGAAAGAGAAACAATAAACTTACTATTTGGGAATTTTTTTATTGTTCCTTTTCATGTGTCTTGTAAAATCTGGTGTATTTTATTGTGATTAAGGAATCAACTATGTCTTGGAACATGTGTTTTTAATGAGTTGATTTGAGTTGAACTTGGGAGAAGTTAACCTAGAGCGCTTTAAGTCCTCATAGACTACTGATTTCATTTTTTATTTCTAAATATGTCACACAGTCTGCTAAGGTGGTACAACTGGCTGTATAATGTCTTTCAGGAGTTTATGATTTAATAGGAGAGAAAACATGATTGTGTTTGTTATTCACTGATGTATAACACGTTATCCCAAGCTGTAGCGACTTAAAACCACAAACGTTATTATTTACGTTATAAACTTAGTAGCTTATATATAACTACTAAGAGTTACTTATGTTTAAAAATCCAAGCTAATTTTATAATGCTAAGGCAAGTACTTGTAACTAATTCTTAAAATAGCATAATAATGATATATACTTGCATTTTAAATCTAATAATACCTTAGTCACCAGTAACTGACCATTACTGGTCTGTCATCTTTCTGTGAGTTACAGATCTTTCTCAGAAAAATGGATAATTTTTCTCATGGATACAGTTTTTAACTGCTGACTATTCTTTAAATCCTGTAACTGGGAAAACTCACTGTTTATTAAAAATATATTTTCTTATAACTCTAATGGTAATTGTTTTCCACCACCCACAAAGGAAGTTGATTTGTGAACAGTATAGCTAGAAAGAGTGTTTCCTGTTTTCTTTCCTCTTAGCTCACAACTAAATGAGATTGCTTGAAAATAAAAACAAACGAACTCATTTTTCCAGCTGTTAAGCTAATTTTTCTTCCGGAAAATTGAAACTTAATAGCACTTCTTGTTAGTTTGTTGTATGTTTTGCTTCAAAACATTAATTTTACTCCTAAAGTACACCTTCATTTGAATCTGACTTAGTAAACAAATAGAAAAACAAACCCAAACCAACCTTTTTTAATTTAGATTTTTAACATTTGACGCTTGTTTACATGTTGAGGTCATTACACCATACACCACTGATGTGGTGATGTCTGGTTAAGAGGTAGGGGTGGTGGGTGTGGGTGTGTCTGTCTGTTTAATAAATCCTAAATATTTCAAGGCCCTGGCTATTACTCTTCCCTAGAAGTATTTTCCTTCAAAAATGTATTAGTCACAAAATATATTTATTGATAATTAGAGTTGTTATTTAAGGTATGTCTGTATTAGAGTGTCATGAATTCTTATGTTGTTTTATTGGATTATAATTGCTTTACAAAGTTGCATTCGTTTCTGCTGTATAACAGTGTGAGCCATCCATCCCCTTCCTCTTGAGCCTCCCTGGACCCCTCAGCCCATTTGCCTGGGTCATCGCAGAGCCCTGAGCTAAGCTCCATGTGCTTTGAGCAGATTCCCGCTAGCTATCTGTTTTGGACACGGCCGTGTGTGTACGTCAGTGCTTCTCTCTCAACTCATCCTGCCCTCTTCTTCCCCCTCTGTGTCTACAAGTTCCTTCTCTACGTCTGCATCTCTATTTCTGCCCTGCACATAGGTTCATCTGAACCATTTTCCTAGAATCCATGTATATGCGTTAATATACAATATTTGCTTTTCTCTTTCTGACTGACTTCACTCTGTATGACAATGAAGACTCTAGGTTCACATCTATATCTCTATAGATGACCCAGTGTTACTGTCTACTTCATGGATTGTTAGATTAATGATCTCTAAATTTGCTTTTTACCTGAAACTAAGTGTTAGTCATTCCTTTAAAAAAAGACTTATTCATATTTCCGAATAAATTAGTTCACCTTTGGTCATCTGTCCAAAGTGGACTTTCCCCCACTTTCTACCCTACAGGCCTCTATCTTGGCCTTTCTCCAGCATGCTCTTTTTCCTCAAGCTTTTACCAGTTCGTATGAGAAGGCAATGGCACCCCACTCCAGTACTCTTGCCTGGAAAATCCCATGGACGGAGGAGCCTGGTAGGCTGCAGTCCATGGGGTCGCTAAGAGTCGGACACGACTGAGCAACTTCACTTTCACTTTTCACTTTCATGCATTGGAGAAGGAAATGGCACCCTACTCCAGTACTCTTGCCTGGAGAATCCCATGGACGGAGGAGCCTGGTAGGCTGCAGTCCATGGGGTCGCACAGAGTCAGACACGACTGAAGTGACTTAGCAGTAGCAGTAGCACCATAAGTAAGTGAAAAAAATCTTTAAGTGTGAGTAATCTTTTTATGTTGGGCTGCCCAGTTGGCACAGTGATAAAGAATCCATCTGCCTATGCAGGAGATGCAGGTTCAATCCCTGGGTCAGGAAGATGCCTAGGGAAAGAAATGGCAACATGACCTAGTAACTACACACACACACACACACACTCACACACACACACACTCATCTCACTTGACTCCCACAAATTAAGTACAAATCCTCAGAATGCGTGTGTGTGCACTCAGTCACTCACTCAGTCATGTCCAACTCTTTGCAACCCTGTGGAATGTAGCCTGCCGGGCTCCTCTGTCCATGGGATTTCCCAGGCTGGAGTGGGTAGCCATTTTCTTCTCCAAGGAATCTTCCCAACCCAGGGATCGAACTTCTGTGTCCTACTTGACAGGAAGATTCCTTACCACTCAGCCTGGGAAGCCCTGTGTATGTCTGTATGTATATATGGCAATATATACACATACATATATATTGTAAAATTTCCTACTTGGATCAATAAAGATTTTCCATTCAGTGGTATTTATTTAACAGCAAAATTTCAGTTATATGAAGCATCACCATGTTGGCCCTCAGGGAGAAGTTTGGTCTAGGGTAAGCTAGAATATTGTTAGTGCCAGCTAGAAGTCAGGAGGTCTGGAGGTGGAAGCAAGGCAAAGCAGATACTAAAACAGATTAGATGTTGACCAGGAAGAATTAATTGAATTAGCTAACATTTTTCTGTTCCAGGCTCAGGGGTTTTCTGAGTTCCCTAGAGGCAGTGTGGTGGGCTCAAGCTCAAGTAGTTAATTACGAATGCCTGTTGTTTGACTCTGTACTGAAATTCTAACTGGTCTCTGTAGTGTTATTATGAAGTTAGTTTTATAATAATGATCCGAGATTTGGGGATAGTGGAGTGGCCCTATACCTTCCACAGTGAGAACATTCTGTCTTCACTTTCTTCACTTACTAGTGATGGGTGTTTCTTATTCATCTGCCAGTCAATTTTCCCAAACTTTTATTATAACTCATTTTTAGGGAAGTATTACTTTTCTGTCTTCTTACCTTCTTACTGACTTACTTAGATTCTAATAATTAATTGCCCCAGGGTGATACTGTGGAACTGTGGACTTCATAAAGTTGGGTGAATTCCAAGAGCAGAGAAGGAAGTATTAACTAATTTAATTGACAAATGTTTCCCAGCCTGGTATACTGTTCAGGTTTTTGTTATAAGTTTGTGAATAAATTAAACTTTCTGCCCCAGGGACTCAAGTCAGATATGTGGTTGTGGGAATCTTTTTCTTTCCCACACCACTCTGCATTTTAAAAATTCTTCTGCAGGAAGATCCCAACATGCTATAGCTGTTCTTTCTTATGCAGCTAATTTTCCCTGGAGAGAAGCAGTAGAAAATCCAAATTGAGTTTCTTTTTTAATGGTTTGTTTTCCTGTCACTTTTTCAGAGAGCTACACTTTTCTGTTAAATTGTCAACAAATATTCTAAACCAGGAAGTGGGGGGGCGGCGGCAGTGGCGGGGAGTAGGAAATAGGAAGTTCAGTTTAGTTCAGTTGCTCAGTTGTGTCCGACTCTTCGAGCCGCCATGGACCGCAGCACACCAGCGTTCCCTGTCATTCACCAACTCCTAGGAAATAGGATGGGAAAGGAGCAAATTCTTAACACTCACGGGAGCACTAATGAACATGTTGAATTAGTCTACCATTTATATGATAGTATTTTCTCACTTGAGGCTTTTAAAAGTGTGTGTGTGTGTGTAAATAATTGTACTTTCATACCAAGACTTGTGTGCATTATTCATATGCAATTTACATGGGTGTCCACAGCTGCATTACTCATAATAGCCAAAGGGTGAAAACAACTCAGACATAACGTCAGTGGATTAGCACAGTCTGGTATATCCATGCAATAGAACATTATTCAGCCATAACAAGTAATAAAGTACTGATGTACACGCCAGACACAACAGTCCACATGCTTTGATCTCGTTTATATGATTTGTCCATAATTGGGAAATTCATAGAGACTGAAAGTAGCTTTGTGGTAATGGGGAGTGGAGTGGAAGAAGAGGGTGTCTTCCTGGCCGTGTCTGCCAGGGTGAAAGGTCTTTGGAGTAATGAAAATGGTCTGGAGTTTGATAGTGGTGATGGTTGTATAGTCCTTTGAATAAACTAAAATCAACAGAGTTGTGTACTTTACAGTGGTGAATTTTATGGTCTGTGAATTAGATTTCAGATTTTTTTAAAAAGTTTACTGAGAAACTAGATTCTTTAGCTACCCTAAAATATCGAGTCAGTATTTCACATTTTATATGGATCACAGCAGCTCTCAGTTCAAGTGTTGCACACAGTGGGGGTTGTTTGGGAGTTGCACTTCATCTCTATTTGAGTAGACATAGAACTAGGAACCCTGGACTTGGAGTCAGGAATTAGGAATTTTACCCCTGAATCTTGAGTGACCACGGGCAAGGTGCTGCCACTTTCATTCTGTCCTCAGAAAGGAGGATTGTATGTTTGCTCTTGTCTGAGTTTTCCAAATTGGAGGGTTTCTGAGAGGCATAAGCCTTTTGAGGGCAGGTTTTCCAACAGCTTCCTGCACGGTCTTGTACATGTGGGTGTGTGGTAAGTGCATTAAATGAATGTTGGTTTAAGCTGAGAAAGGCACATGAAAGTGCGGTCTCAACTTTCCTATAAAATCAGTTTAGAAGTTACAGTCTGTTGCCAAGGGGTTTTGTAACTAATACACGGTCATGCTGACTCAACTTCTCTTCTAGGCCTTCCAGTATTAAAACATGTGCTGACACCAAGAATAAAGGCAACTCACGTTGCTTTTGATTCTATGAAGGATTATTTGGATGCCGTTTATGATGTTACAGTGGCTTTTGAAGGGTCTGTGGATGATAAAGGGCAGCGGAAGGAAGCACCATCCATGGCTGGTAAGTTTGTTTTCCAGTAAGTCATATATGTTAATGAATGTGGGGTATATTTTTTTAAAGGGTAAGTGTGTTCTATTATGTTACATTGATATATTTTCAAAATGTGTACCCTTGGTGTATTTTTTATTAATCTGTAATGGCAGTAATTTCGTTAGCTCTGCTTGGCTGTCCAATTAGTCCTTTGGATTTTCCCGGTACCATTAACTCGGCCTCTTTCTGCCTAAGGTTCACACATAGAAATGGAAAAGCTCCATAAAGCAGAGGAAGGAGAGACCAGGGAAAATGCTAAGCTAGCAACACTGAGTTGTGCCCTCGGTCAATATTCTCTTTATGTGTGTTTTTCATGCAACATTTGTGAACTCTAGTATCACAGATAAGAAGAAGGACTGTCACGCATGACTTTTTCTTTTTTCAACCATGGACTCAAATATTAAGAACTTCTGGGCCATGATTTTAAGTGGGCAGCATGTTTTAGTTCAATATAAGCGCACTTTTGACTGTTGGAGACCTCTGGATGTGGGGCTGGGCAGCAGGAAGCATGTGGAGTTTTCCATCCACTCTTCAAGGTATATCGGCCTAGTATTTCCCCTCGGCAGCTCTGGATATGGAACCGGCTTGTCTAGCGCGTCTCAGCAGGATCTCTTGAAGGCGAATGTTCGGAAGGGAGAGTGACTTCCAGAGGAAGGAGGGGAAAGAGGACAGGGGGGTGAGCAGAATGCGGCTGAATGGTGGAAAGCGGCTGGCGGAGGAGGAAGAGCACCCGGAGGGGCCCCATCTACAGACTGACTGCTCTCCTAATTCACTGTCACCGCAGAGCGAAGTGGGAGCTGCAGAGAAAGTGTGCAGGCTTGTCTCTACCAAAACCCGTCCACCTGCTCTCCCCCTCACCGGTACCCCTTATCTTCTATTGCTTGTCTATTGTAGGTACAAATTTAATTTACAAACAAAAGGCAACGTATAATACTTTTTACTCTTTTCGAAGCATTGAAAGAGTCCTTGACTGAGTTTTACATTTGAAGACGGACATACACGTAGTTATTCAACAGTACTGCCATGAGTTTATCAAGCATTCTTTAGAAAACAAGGCTAAACATATTTTTTTTGTTTATGGAAACCAGATGTAATTCCCATAATAACCTTTTTAGAAGGCTGCTTTTATTGAGTCGAGGTCCCATGGTAAGAACCCATGGGCCAGGCAGCGTCCCCAGGGTCCCCAGGGTGCTGCTGACCGGGGCCTCGGTGCCCAGCCCCAAGCTCCTTCACGTCGTCGCCACCTGCTCGGGGCCCTTGGGGCTGCTGGTTTCCTGCCTGTCACAGAAACCCTCCCGCTCCGCCTGTGGTGGCTTCTGAGACGAGGGACGGTGTGTAGGCCGGGCCACCTTCCTGCCGTCACCCTCATCCGAGCTGTGACCTTGTCCCTGACGAAGGTGCCCCTTTGTAGCTCACAGAGCTTTTGCACTCCCAGGGCACAGCATGTATAGAAGGCAGTGCTTGGTGTTGGTGACTCCGTCTCCTCACAGTTAGGCCAGAAGTGCCTTTTGGGGGCACACGTCTTAGGGCTGGGTTTCCCAGGCGAGGCCCTTCCTCTTACTGCTCCACTTGTTCAGCACCTTAGCTGGCTTTGGGTCGTCTGGACACAGGGCCTCTAGTTTTGAAAAGGTTGGCTTTTCTCTTACATTCAGAAGCCACATACAAAAAAATTATTTCAGTCAATTAAGAATAAATATTTCTTCAAGCAAAAGCACACAAGAGTAAAACTAGAAGACTGAAGACAAGGGGACTGCAGGAAAAAAAAAGCTAATTTCCTTAATGTACAAAGTAAAGGGTAAGAATAGCCAGTTCACAGAAAAAAATGTTCATAATAAGAAAAAGTCAAAAACTATTTTTTGCTATCAAACTGGCAGAAACCCCAAATAACAGGTTAGATCCCATGCCTGTGGGTGAGTAAAGTGTCCCAGGGACTTTTGCACTTTGTTGGTAGGAGTGCAGCCATTTTTTCCATAAAGTTGCCAGATGGTTTATTGATGTGCCATAGGCCAGTGTAGCTCCCAGCCCTGCAGGGGAATGCTTCCATCCGAGTTCCCTGGGGTGCCTCAGCCTGGCTGCTCACAGGCTGTCCTGAGCGGGGGCGGGGCTGTGTGCCCGTGACCCTGGGGGGATGACCCTGCCACGACCCTCCTGGTGACCCGCATCTGGTAGCCGGGGCCTCCCAGCAGAGTGGCAGGCGGCAGGCAGTGAGCCGTGTCCTTCCCATTTCATGGTCTATTCCGCTCAGGGCCCATCAGGGGGTCCTCCTGCCCTTCGCCTGCTCTTTCCAACAGTGTCCAAGTGCTTCTGTGGACAGAGTCCATTGGGCAGAGGTGAGACAGGGCCATTCGAGTGTGATTGATTTATAACTCCCGTTTCTAAAATGAGTGTTACACTTGAAGAAATTGTGAGCTAAAGGACAACAATTGATATTCTGTTTAAGTATTTTATATAATTCTCAGGTAATTTTTTTCTCAATATTTTCTTATATGAAAATAAGACATACTTGAAGGGGAAAATTACAGGTAACTCAGAAGAAGGAAAAAAAACTCTACAAACTCACCTATCCAGATACAACCCCAGATAACACCTCAGATATTTTTCTCAAAGTCTTTTGTAATGTCTGTATGTTGGTGTGTATATCTGCCTGTATGTATTTATATAGACATACATATATATGTGTGTATGTGGTTCCTTTTTTTGGCTTAAGAGTGTCATGAACATCTTTACATGTCATTATATACACTTAACATGATTTTTTAAAAGGCTGCGTAGTGTTCATCGGTGTGCGCATATAACCATTTACCTACTCAGTTTTCTGTTGGGCTCAGGTCGCATTGTTCTGCTCTTGTTTTTACCCAGAGGGACGGAAGCGGGTTATGAGCCAGGCCGGGCAGAGCGGGAGGCAGGTTCCCCGGGCCCCTGGGTTGCGCCCCGCCCCTCTCTGGGGCTCCACAGGCACAGAGCAGCGCGACTCGGTTCCTTCGGAGACTCGGCCTTGTGGCCTGTCTAGAGCCCTGGAAGATTTCCTGTGTGGCCCTGGAATACAGCATACTCTAGGGACCTGCTGGGAAAGCTGTAGTCAGAAAAAAATCACACCTTCATTAGAATAATTTTCCCTACATTCCCTAAATATTATGGGATAAAGTTTGCTCATGCCCTGTGAAATGTGCCCCAGCTAAAATAGTTGTTACTAAAGTAGATATCGGAGCTCATGAAATACTGAGGAAAATATTTCCGTCACTCATTTCTCGTCTCTGGTGGGAGTACCTCCTGGATGTCGCTGGCGCTGATCTGAGCTTGTATGGTCTGTATCTGGATTCCTGACCACAGGGACCTGGCTTGACTCGATGCTGAGCCTTGGTTCCTTCACCCCCACAAAGGAATGATAGTCCTTGCCTGTAGATGTGCGTGAAGGTCAAGTGAAGTGACGTGCACAAACGTGCGTTGTAAATACCAAAGCACTATGTACCTTCTTAGGTTTTCCTGGTGGCTCAAACGGTAAAGAATCTGCCTGCAACATGGGAGACCTGGGGTCAATCCCTGAGTTGGGAAGATCCCCTGGAGAAGGGAATGGCAACCCACTCCAGTATTCTTGCCTGGAGAATTCCATGGACAGAGGAGCCTGGCGGGCTACGGTCCACAGGGTCAAAGAGTCGGACATGACTGAGCGACTTTCACATGTACCTTCTAGGTGAGAAAAAGCCGAAAGCATCCAGGGGACTTTTCGGGTCCTTTCTCACATGGGCATCTTTAAGGATGGGTGACACGTTCCAAACACTTGAGTTCACACGCATTCATTTCTGACCCCAGAAGTGCACCTGGTTTCGTGTCCCTGCAGATTCTGTACATCTGTGCCCCGGGACTCGGGGGACATCCAGGGTAAATGCAGTGTCAACCGAATACCCGCTTAATTAAGGGGCAGGAAATGTTAGGGGCAGGTGTAGATGATTAAGTGAAGGCAGGAAAGTTGGTGCCAGCTCCTGCATTTTTACGTGTCAGAAATAGAAGTGCGGTGAGGTGAGGAGCCACATGCAGCCAGCAAACTCCAGTGACTGACACTCCACACGCGTGTGTGCTGGGTCCTGTTCTGCCCCATCACCCTCATGACAGCCTCCCGGGCCGGGTCTGCTACCGTCACGTCTTGTGGATGGACACACGTGGAAAGGTGTGCAGAGAGGCTGCACGCTGAGATCTGCCCAGGCTGGTGAGGGGTCAGAACCCAGGCCACCTGACTCACTGTCTGTGCTCTTCACCTGTGCACAGTTCTGCTCCTGAAAGTACTTCCTACCCTGGTCTTTGATTTAAAGAAAACGGAACTTGAGAAAAAGAGAAAAATATTGTAAAAGTGCAGTCTTCTTATGGCAGTGTTTTGCACATTTATCATCAAAGCTAGTTCACTCCTAAGAGTATATAAACATAAGATAATTTTTGATGACTGAAGTGCGTTACTGAGGCTTGACACCAGAAGTGGAGGAAAGCAGTTGCAGAGAGAATTCACAAGAAGGGCTGTGTGCGGGGTCCAGAGGTGGAGCCTTTAAGGATCAGCTTCCTGTCTTCCTCCAGCTTCACAACACACCAGCCACTGTTTCCTGAACACACCTGTGAGCACATTCCAACTTGAGATAAATGGTCTTATCCCCCTACTTGCATGCCCACCCAGGGAACACAGTTGTCTCTTAAATCTCTTAGCAACATTTCCTTCTTCTCCAGGAATTTAAATATGTTAGCATGGTCATGTCTTCACAGAAAGTCACATCCAAAAAAGGAAATTTCCGGGCTCAAAGTTCTTTCTTATCTTGGAATAAATCCTGACCTCATCCCTTGTGCAACCTGGGCTGAAAAAAAGACTGTCTGCTAATTTTTAGGTTAGCATTTTTTAGTAACTAGCTGTTGAAAGGCCCAGAGCTATTCCACAAAAAGAAATTTGGTTCCCAGAGCAACTAAAATATGTTAAAATATGACAGGGATCAGGGAAGCAAGGCGCACCAGTGAGTAGACACCACTGGCAACTCATGGAGTTGGTGGTGGGCAGAGGCCTGTGGAGCCATGGCAGAGCCACGGGTCAGCACTGGGGTCTGAGGGGTAGGATGGCTCCATGTGCCCAGCCCAGGCACATCCATCCGGTCCCAGTGACCTGTGACAAGCACTCAGCCCCATGAAGGTGACTGGTGGGCCTGAGGGTGGTTGGCATATGGGAATCTGTTTAGAGGGTGGGTGCATACTTCTGGTAGAGGCTAGCCTCCTGACCTGGGCTGCCTGTTCAACTTGTAACAGTTGTTGCATGAGAAATACCATCTGGTTGATTTAACTCATGACGTAGGGAACTATGGGAGACTTGGAAATTATACTGCTTCAGCCTGAAACCCCAGACCACCAGTTTGTAATCTTTATTTTCTTTTTTTTTGTCTTTGCTAAAGAAAGACTCTGAACTTTGTTTTAAAACTTTTTTAAACCTCATTTTGTTGGTATTTTATATAACTGAATTCTAAACTAATAAAAATGAAATATTTTTGTTTCTTGTTAGAATTTCTCTGCAAAGAATGTCCAAAAATTCATATTCACATTGATCGTATAGACAAAAAAAATATCCCAGAAGAACAAGTATCCATGAAAAGATGGCTTCATGAGCGTTTTGAAATAAAAGATAAGTGAGTAATGACAGTTCTCGCCCTTCAAATACGTTGGCTCAGCTTGGTCACTAAAGTAAACAATGTGAAATGAGTGTAAACAGATTATTGTCTTAAGAGTGCTTTTTACAAACTCAAATCTCATTCCATGTTTCGTCTATTCATGTTTTAACCTTGACAGTTACAAGTCATTGTAAAAGATCTTGTTATGGGGGGCTGTCCATCATTATTTACCACATTTCAATAATTTGTGTAAGATGTAGTTTTTTTACAAAAAGACAAACAGAAGGCTTCGCATTGTGGTGCTCCAGGCTTGGGGGAGGGTGTGCGGCCTGAGGGCCAGCAGGGCGTGGGTGGAGGATGGTGCCTCACATGTATGTGGAACTGACCCCAGGGCGTTTGGTGGAAAAACAGGGGCAATTGACATTTTTGTGGCCAAAGTGTTGTTTTGCTGTTAGTGTTTTGGAGCCTAAACAGTTTCTGGGGTTGACCTGGTGTCTCTCCTGCTAATAACATGACTTTGGAGCAAATGCTGAGTGTTACTCTTAAGTACCAGGTGGGGGCCTCTCGGGATCGGGGAGGGGAGTGTGTGAGGCTCCCTGTGATTTACACAAATTCCTAAAAGTAGAAATTTTAGAATTTTGTTTTTAGGAAGATAAAAACGGAGTTCTTAGGCTTAGAGATGATATTTAGACGTTGAATTTTCTTGGATAAAAACTTTAGGATATATTATTTACTGTTTGTTTTGCTATCGATGGATATTTTTTCTGTTTTTTTAAAGCTGTGTTTTAAATATTGATACTTTTTTCCCTCTTCTTGAAAAAAGTGGATTCATGAGTTATAGGATCCACCATTAAAATGATTTTTTTTTACTGTCTAGAAACTCCAATTAAAGCAACTCTTTGAGTATTTCCTTATAAGGACCTGTAACTTCTCTAACAGGCACCCAATAAATATTTGTTGAATTAAAATATTGAAATGACTAAATCTGAAAGTTAAAGCAATTTTCTTTTTCATTCTGGCCGTAGATTGCTTATAGAATTCTATGATTCACCGGACCCAGAAAGAAGAAACAAATTTCCTGGAGAAAGTGTTAATTCTAAGCTAAGTCTCAAGAAGACCTTACCATCATTCTTGATCTTAAGTGGTTTGACTGCTGGTTTGCTTATGACTGAGGCTGGAAGGAAACTGTATGTGAAAACCTGGATTTATGGAACCTTGATTGGCTGCTTGTGGGTTAGTATTAAAGCATAAACGAGTAGCTGTCTCCAGGCGGTGGGATGCGCTATGCTGTTTATTGTTCGTGGCTCCACGTTACATCCGATTGCTCCTGAATTTAATAAGAAGTGTAAATAAAGCCTTGTTGATTGAACATTGGATAAAATAGAATTTCTGACTAAAGCCAATATTCAGTTGGTCTTGGGCAAACATACACAGTTTTACAACTTTAGTCCAGAAGCTGTTGGAAAGGGAAAAGGTAAATAGAGTTTATATTATTCTTGGCATTTCCTATGAACTAATGTCAACTGCAGAATATTGATAGGATTGTATATTTGTTGTGTTAATCAAATAGTGGCATTCATGAACATTAATTTGCAATGTATTTTACTATATTCATTTTCAATTTTTTTTAAGACTTGATTGGGCCAACTCTTATCACTAAAGTACTTAGTGTTTTGCAACTGTGAAATATTTTGCCTTTTGTTTAATTTCTCCAAGTCAATGAAAGAAATTGTAATTAAGAATCAAGAAGGGCACAAGGAAAGGGCCGGGGAATGTTGGTGGGAGAAGCTCTGTGTTAGCGCAGGCTTTTATTGTATTGTGTTGTGTTGTTAGCTGATTTCACTTGATATTTGCAAAATAGTATTTCTAATATTTACTGAAACAGCTTCATTTGCACACCCTGTACTCTATACAAAAGAATAATGTAAAAAAAAAAAAGTAAAATTGTGATCCAGATTCATTGTAGCAGAACTTTAAATTGCTCAGCTTTTTGAAGATTTAGGCTAAGCTCCTAGAACTTCATGACATTTGTGCCATAAGTACTTGAAAACCTTAAGATTTCCTGTTATTTTTTATGTCGAAATAATCAGTGTGAACCTTTGTTAGACCTGAGTCCACAGATATCGAAGATGGTGGGAGCTCTCAGACACCTGACTAGACTTACTAGCACGTGCCTTTTGCCTGTTACCCTTGGGTTCAGTGAAATGTCTAATCCAAAAATCATGTTTTTGTGTCATCATGGTCGGTTTCCGTTCTACTCGAGTTCCTTTCCTTCAGATCATCAGCAGAGGTGCTGCCCACAGCGGACACGGGGCCTCACCGGAAGCACTGTGTCCTGACGCAGGTCTCACCCGGAAGTGCTGTGTCCTGACGCAGGCTTCAACCGTTTAAGCTCTTGTGAGCCAGCCCACTGTCCGCGGCAAAGGCATTTTGTGTTGTTTTACGTCAAGAAGTTGCCTTCCTCAAGCCGGTAAATACAGACTTAATCCATCAGGACAGAGTGAATTTGTTTAGTTCCCATTAGTGTTAATGGGGCCGCGTAATTCATCAGAGTCACCTGAAAAGAGTGGTGTTTCAGGATCCACGTCACACAATTTTCAGTCCTGGAACAACTAACCCTCAAGAAGAGGACCTTTTAAAGTGTGGAACTTTTATGTTACAGTTCAAGCTCAATGGCCTATTAGTCCCTTAAGATACCCATTTCTGCTTCCGAGTAATGGGTTTTTGCTGTAAAATTGTATCAGTGCCCCAGATGAAAACACCTCTTAAATCATGATAAACAAAATAGAAATAATAAGAGGAATTTTGTCTGGTTTTCCAGAACCAGAGTAAGTTATTTCAAGAAACCCCTCTTAAGAGTTGGGTAGTATGAACTGGTTTGTGCATAGTTTAGTATGTGTATGTATATAGACACATTAGTATGTAATGTGTGTGTGTACACACAGTCCCACAGGATACCATCGGCCTCACTATAAATGAAGGTGCAGGTAAAACTTTTGTTCTTACGCCACATTGCAGCTTTCTCTTACCCTCTAAAGCGCAATTGTGTCAATGCCATGTCTTTGTTAAATACTCTTTTTAACAGTCCTAAAGTTAGGAACTATTTCTAATTAGATCACAATAAATTAAGTTGTGTAACTTATTTTGAATGTCATGGATATGCTCTAAATTTTAAGAAGCAATACCACTGGAATTATGTTGACTATAACTGATTTGAAGAAGGCCAAGTGAGCTGCACAAGATCACTTGGACAGCATGTTTCTTATAACTACCATTATATTCTTCTCACAAAAGGTCTATAAAATGTTTAAAATTTTTTTGTATCAAAATATTTTGAAAATTAGAAGCTTCTTTCTAACATGTATTGATATGACTTGAATTATTATTTTCTGAAATTAAGAACTCTATATACCAGTAAATAATTTCACATAATATCATTTAAGGTTTTGTTTATATTATTGTTGACTTATGGCTTAGACTTGTTTTTTCTTTAAAAGACTGCAGTCAATGTGCATGCTTTTATCTTTTTCACAAAAGGGTGTGTTTGGATGAAAGTAAAAGAGATAATAAAATCTTTCACTGTCTCTGATGTCTGTGCTATTTAACATTTTGTGACCCAAAAATTCACCAACAGTCTCTCTCTACATAAAATAGGCCCTATGGCTGGCCCTGCATTAAGGACATTAAAATCTTCAAAATTGTGACACAGTGTGTTAATTTGGTTATATAAGGTCATCCATATATTTTATAAGATTTATGAATGAATGTTAGTAGCTCAGTTGTGTCTGACTCTTCGGCCCCATGGACTGTAGCCCGCCAGGCTGCTCTGTCCTTGGGATTCTTCAGGCAAGAATAGTGGAGTAGGTTGCCATTCCCTTCTCCAAGGGATGTTCCGGACGCAGGCAGATTCTTTCCCGTCTGAACCACCAAGATGTATGGAGATTCTTAATTGCTTGACAATTTTGTAATTACTAAGATACCACACTGAAAAGTGTCAGATGCTTAAAATTAGCCAGGTTGGTGAGTCAAGAACGAATCCGACTGATCCTTACATCACACATACTGGTGACTTCTTTCATCTGTATCATTTCCATGTAATTTTTTTTTTCCATTTAGAGTGGTACAATTCTTCTTTATATCCAGATTCAGTTCAGTTCAATTGCTCAGTCGTGTCCAACTCTTTTCAACCCCATGGACTGCAGTACACCAGGCCTCCCTGTCCCATCACCAGGACATACTCAAACTCATGTCCATCGAGTTGGTGATGCCATCCAACTGTCTCATCCTCTGTCGTCCCCTTCTCCTCCCTCCTTCAATCTTTCCCAGCATCAGGGTCTTTTCAAATGAGTCAGCTCTTCGCATCAGGTGGCCAAAATATTGGAGTTTCAGCTTCAACATCAGTCCTTCCAATGAACACCTAGGACTGATCTCCTTTAGGGTGGACTGGTTGGATCTCCTTGCAGTCCAAGAGACTATCAAGAGTCTTCTCCAATACCACAATTCAAAAGCATCAATTCTTGCAGTGCTTAGCTTTCTTTATAGTCCAACTCTCACATCCATGCATGACCACTGGAAAGACCATAGCCTTGATTAGACGGACCTTTGATTTCAAAGAAATACCCAGTTACATAAATTTTATTGTTTCTTTCATAATGTTATATGGTTTATACTTACCTTCACTGAATAAGTCCATATCAGTAAAATGATCTGAATAAATTGACCACTAAAACTAAGAAATGTATAACCTTTGCCCATGAAGCATAGGTGCAAAGTAACTGCCAGATGTATAGCAGACTCACATTTGAGAAAATGGAGAAATGTCTATCCTGGGATTTCATGTGTACAATTGCAAATGTATACAGTAAAAAATAAGATTTGTTCTTCAAGTGTTGACTTGAGGAAGAGGTTTTCTTGGCACGTATTCCAGATACCACCTTGTAGTAACTTACATATCTTTGCTTATAAGTAGGAATTTGAAGGAGGGACAATCTCTGTTATGAGTTACACCTACTTTTAAACTAAAGATTGGCTAACTTGGAATGTTGTGTTACGATTTAGTATAACTGTCTTTATAAACACAGTAACTGAACCTAACACCTTACATAGGTAAAATCTCCATTGACTGAATCTAAAACTTTTTACTCAGATGTTTTGGTGTGCCATTTGGCAATCACTTATCTGTGTCAGTTTAGAGTAGTTACAATGTCACATTAGCCCCAAGATTTCACTGATGTGTTTTCAAATTTATGGATAATTAAGTAAATTCATTGCTTCTACTAACTGGGGAGACATTCTGGGACTATTTATACCTGAGGTCAAAGAGTCAGTTCAGTCACTCAGTCATGTCCGACTCTGTGACCCCATGAATGGCAGCACACCAGGCTTCCCTGTCCATCACCAACTCCTGGAGCTTGCTCAAACTCATGTCCATTGAATCGGTGATGCCATCCAACCATCTCATCCTTTGTCATCCTCTTTTCCTTCTGCCTTCAAAGTCTTCCCCAGCATTGAGGTATTTTTCAATGAGTCAGTTCTTCCCATCAGATGGCCAATATATTGGAGCTTCAGTTTCAGCATCACTCCTTCCAATGAATATTCAGGACTGATTTCCTTTAGGATGGACTGGTTGCATCTCCTTGCAGTCCAAGAGACTCTTAAGGGTCTTCTCCAACACCACAATCAAAAGCATCAATTCTTCATAGCTCAGCTTTCTTTATGGTCCAACTCACATCCATACGTGACCATTGGAAAAACCACAGCTTTGACTAGACAGACCTTTGTAGGCAAAGTAGTGTCTCTGCTTTTTTAATACACTGTCTAGGTTGGTCATAGCTTTTCGTCCAAGGAGCAAGCGTCTTTTAATTTCATGGCTACAGTCACCATCTGCAGTGATTTTGGAGCCCAAGAAAATAAAGTCTGACACTGTTTCCACTATTTCCCATGATGTGTTGGGACTGGATGCCATGATCTTAGTTTTCTGAATATTGAGTTTTAAGCCAGCTTTTTTCACTCTCCTGTTTCACTTTTATCAAGAGGTTCTTCAGTTCCTCTTTGCTTTCTGCCATAAGGATGGTGTTATCTGCATATCTGAGGTTATTGGTATTTCTCCCAGCAATCTTGATTCCAGCTTGTGCTTCATCCAGCCCAGCATTTTGCATGACGTACTCTGCATATAGCTTAAATAAGCAGGGTGGCAATACACAGCCTTGATGTACTCCTTTCCCAATTTGGAACCAGTTTGCTTTTCCATGTCTGGTTCTAACTTGCTTCTTGACCTGCATACAGATTTCTCAGGATGCAGGTAAGGTGGTATGGTATTCCCATTTCTTGAAGAATTTTCCAGAGTTTGTTGTGATCCACACAGTCAAAGGCTTTGGCGTAGTCAATAAACCAGAAGTAGATGTCTTTCAGGAACTCTCTTGCTTTTTCTGTGATCCAGTGGATGTTGGCAATTTGATCTCTGGTTCCTCTGCCTTTTCTAAATCCACCTTGAACATCTGGAAGTTCTCGGTTTGTGTATTATTGAAACCTAGCTTGGAGAATTTTGAGCATTACTTTGCTAGCATGTGAGATGAGTGCAATTGTGCGGTAGTTTGAGCATTCTTTGACATTGCCTTTGGGACTGGAATGAAAACAGAGATTCTTGGTTATTATCCTGAGTGGGGGGCGGGGGAGGGGGAAGGGAAGGGAGGAGCCTGTTTTTCAAAAAGTCACCCTAAATAGAAAGCTCAATAACTTTCTACTGTGTTGAAGAAAATCTGATTTGTGCAGCAAACTCTCAATAAATGCTTACTGATGGTGGGGAGACAGCTCAGTTATTCATCCATATTAATGATGATTCATGATTTTATCTGTGACTAAGAAAGACATGTTCTGCAACTTTATTTTTATAAATCTTTATATCTGAAAAAAGAATGCTTATTTACTAAGAGTCTTGTCTCCTTATAGTATGTTCAGAATAAATTCTGACTTACATTCTTGGGTTTATTGATGCTTCATTAGTTCAACCAAAAAAGGGAAACTATAAATCTCAAAAATTAGTTACCTGGCAATATGCATGGGTGCATGCTAAGTAGCTTTAGTTGTGTCTGGCTGTGTGACCCTGCGGACTGTGACCCGCCATGTTCCTCTGTCCATGGGATACTCCAGTCAAGAATACTGGAGCGGTTACCATGCCCTCCTCTAGGGGAGCTTCCCAACCCAGGGACCGAGCTAGTGTCTCTTTTGTCTCCTCCGTTGGCAGATGGGTTCTTTACCACTAGCACCACCTGCAAAGCCCCTCCTGGCAATATATGTGATGACAGAGGCTGTGTTTGCAGATAGTTATTTCATACATATGTGATAGGTAGGTATGTTGCATTGACAGATATAATGATAGAGTATTATATGTTACTTTTGAAGCTCATTTTCCTTTGGTTCTTCTCGAGACGTGCTTACTGTCTGGTGGGGCAGTGTGCTACTCCAGGGGCGTGATCTCTCATCTGATCCCCATAGCAGGTCCCATATGGCGGGAAACTAACTGTTGGCTGTCGAGAGTAAGCAGGCAGCAAGTGGACTGCCAGCTTTTGGCTCACAGTTTCTCCACTTGACATTTGACCTTGAGCAAGTAAAAATGGTCATGTCATTTTTCCAGTGGTCATGAATGGATGTGAGTTGGACTGTGAAGAAAGCTGAGCACTGAAGAATTGATGCTTTTGAATTGTAGTGTTGGAGAAGACTCTTGAGAGTCCCTTGGATTCCAAGGAGAGCCAACCAGTTCATTCTGAAGGAGATCAGTCCTGAGTGTTCATTGGAAGGACTGATGCTGAGGCTGAAACTCCAATACTTTGGCCACCTGATGCAAAGAGTTGACTCATTGGAAAAGACTCTGATGCTGGGAGGGATTGGGGGCAGGAGGAGAAGGGGATGACAGAGGGTGAGATGGTTGGATGGAATCACCAACTCGATGGACATGAGTTTGGGTGAACTCCGGGAGTTGGTGATGGACAGGGAGGTCTAGCGTGCTGCGATTCATGGGGTCGGACTCTTCGCAAAGAGTCTGACACGACTGAGCAGCTGAACTGAACTGAAGTTAAAATGTAAAGTTTCTGTGACCCAATTTTTTTTAATCTGTTAAACAGTCATAATAATCGTGTTTACCTCAAAGGCTGGCTGAGGTCTCAGTAAGTCAGTGCATCTGAAATATTGTATGCAGCACATGGAATGTAGCAGTACTAAATACGTCTGGTTCTTCAAATCCTCCTCCTACCCCTGGTTCTACAGGTGAGGAGATTCAGAGTTCAAATAAAGTAAACGAAAGTCACTTAACTAATACTTCTGACAGAGAAAAGCACTCCTGCTTAATGAGGATGTAACACAGTATTTCAGACTTTGTAAGTGCCTTTAAAAAGTGGATGATCATTACTCTGACCATAGTTATTTAAAGATTACAGTGGTTTTTTAAATCTAGATAAAAGAATATAGAGATTACAAAAGGGAAGATTCTCCATCTTTCATAAAAATCTGATCTTTCCAAACTGACCCCACATTGGTCCTAAAGGCTGAGGAGTGTCTGTCCCCTCAGACTTGCAGCACAGACTCCTTCTGAGGTCGGCGAAGGTGGTGTGTAACAGCAACCTCAAAGGGCTTTCTGTGCAGTGCCATGTACACGCGCACGTGTGTGTGTGTGTGTGTATGTGCTCGGTTACTCAGGCATGCCCGCCTCTGCACATTGACTGACTGTAGCCGGCCAGGCTCCTCTGTCTGTGGTATTCTCCAGGCAGGAATCCTGCAGTGGGTTGTCATTTCCTCCCCCAGAGGATCTTCCCCACCCAGGGATCGAGCCTGGGTCTCCTGCATTGGCAGGTGGCTTGTTAACCGTCTGAGCCACCGCCACGGGAGCCCCAAACTACCCTGTATACTGTGTCTATGTATATGTCCATAAGTGGTTCTGCTCTACACTAGAACTAGCAACTTTCTTGTTTGAAGTTTTTTGGTATGCTGTTCTAATTTGGCATGTGACAAGGATAAACTTGATATTGTGAAATGAAATAAAGTATATTTTAAAGGATCAAGGCAACAATTTATTCCTTTCTTCTGCTGCTGCTGCTAAGTTGCCCCAGTCGTGTCTGACTCTCTGCGACCCAATAGAGGGCAGCCCACCAGGCTCCCCCGTCCCTGGGATTCTCCAGGCAAGAACATTGGAGTGGGTTGCCATTTCCTTCTCCAATGCATGAAAGTGAAAAGTGAAAGTGAAGTCACTCAGTCGTGCCCGGCTCTAGGCGACCCCATGGACTGGAGCCTACCAGGCTCCTCCATCCATGGGATTTTCCAGGCAAGAGTACTGGAGTGGGGTGCCATTGCCTTCTCCGATTCCTTTCTTCATGTGTGCTAATACCTTTATCCTTTTTTTTTTTTTTTCCTTTTTGCCTCTGTATTCCTTCCCCATCTGTTTCTAGAAGTTGAATAAAGGTCAGAAGTAAACCATACAGAGCACCCTTCCCTGGCCCTTTTCTCGGGGACCTCCAGGCCGAGCTTGTCTGACACTCTTACTCCCACACCCACGCTGGTGTCTGCTGGCTCTGGTGTCAAGTCTGTCACTTTGTTCCCTGACACATTTTATTTCTAACTGCTGGCCCGGCTCTAACATGCATGTGTGTCTGGCATTGGCTTCTGGTGGGCAGACTGGTCTACAGGATGACAGGTCGGTTGGGGCTTGTGGGTCCTGAGATTCCATCCCAGTTCCCGGCATACTAGGCACCCAGCATGTTTATTTACCTCATTCGATAGAGACAGTGAAACTGAAAGGAGCTCAGTCGTGTCTGGCTCTTTGCGACCCCATGGAATTCTGCCAGGCTCCTCAGTCCATGCAGTTCTCCAGGCAAGAATACTGGAGTGGGTAGCTATTCCATTACATGCAATTCTCCAGGCAAGAATACTGGAGTGGGTAGCTATTCCCTTCTCCAGGGGATCTTCCCAACCCCAGGGACTGAACCCAGGTCTCACACATTGCAGGTGGATTCTTTACCATCAGAGCCACCTGAGAAGCCCAAGAAAACTAGAGTGGAGTTTTCCAAGGGAAACTGAGTTCCTTCTCAGGGGAACTTCCCGACCCAGGGATCGAATCAGAGTCTCCTGCATTGCAGGTGGATTCTTTACCAACTGAGCTACCAGAGAAGCCGATTTAATTCAGATGACCATTATATCTACTACTGTGGTCAAGAATCCCTTATAAGAAGTGGACTAGTGCTCACAGTCCACAAAAGAGTCTGAAATGCAGTACTTGGGTGTAATCTCCAAAATGATAGAATAATCTCTGTTCGTTTCCAAGGCAAAGCATTCAATATCACAGTAATCCAAGTCTATGCCCCAGCCACTAATTCCGAAGAAGCTAAAGTTGAATGGTTCTATGAGGACCTACAAGACCTTCTAGAATTAACACTAAAAAACGATGTCCTTTTCATCACTGGGGACTGGAATGCAAAAGTAGGAACTTAGATACCTGGGGTAACAACAGGCAAGTTTGGTCTTGGAGTACAAAAGGAAGCAGAGCAAAGGCTAACAGTTTTGTCAAGAGAACACACTGGTCATAGCAAACACCCTCTTCCAACAATGCAAAAGAAGACTCTACACTTGGAAATCACCAGATGGTCAATATCAAAGTCACATTAATTATATTGTTTGCAGTCAAAGATGGAGAAGCTCTCTAAAGTCAGCAAAAGCAAGACCGGGAGCAGACTGTGTCTCAGGTCATGAACTCCTTATTGCCAAATTCAGAATTAAATTGAATAAAATAGGGAAAATCACTAGACCATTCAGGTATAGCCTAAATCAAATCCCTTATGATTATACAGTGGAGGTGACAGATAGATTCAAAGGATTAGATCTGATAGAGTGCCTGAAGAACTAAGGATGGAGGTTCATGACATTGTACAGGAGGCAGTGATTAAGACCATCCCCAAGAAAAACAAATGCAAAAAGGTGAAATGGTTGTCTGAGGAGGACTTACAAATAGCTGAGAAAATAAGAGAAGTGAAAAGGAAAGGAGAAAAGGAAAGATATACCTATTTGAATACAGAGTTCCAGAGAAGAGCAAGGAGAGATAAGAAAGCCTTCCTCAGTGATCAGTGCAAAGAAATAGAGGAAAACAATAGAATGGGAAAGACTAGAGATCTCTTCAAGAAAATTAGAGATACCAAGGGAACATTTCATGCAAAGATGGGCACAATAAAGGACAGAAATGGTATGGACCGAACAGAAGCAGAAGATATTAAGAAGAGGTGGCAAGAATACACAGAAGAACTATATAAAAAAGATCTTGACCCAGATAACCATGATGGTGTGAAGACTCACCAGGAGTCAGACATCCTAGAGTGCAAAGTCAAGTGGCCCTTAGGAAGCATCACTACAAACAAACCTAGTGGAGGTGATGGAATCCCAGCTCAGTTATTTCAAGTCCTAAAAATGATGCTGTGAAAGTGCTGCACTCAATATGCCAGCAAATTTGGAAAACTCAGCAGTGGCCACAAGACTGGAAAAGGTCTGTTTTCATTCCAATCCCAAAGAAAGGAAGTGCCAAAGAATGTTCAAACTACCGCATAATTGCACTCATCTCACATGCTAGCAAAGTAATGCTCAAAATTCTCCAAGCCAAGCTTCAGTAGTATGTGAACCGAGAACTTTTAGATGTTCAAGCTGGATTCAGAAAAGGCCACAGGAAACAGATCAAATTGTCAACATCCGGTGGATCACAGAAAAAGCAAGAGAGTTCCAGAGAAATATCTGCTTTATTGGCTACCCCAAAGCCTTTGATTGCATGGATCATAACAAACTGTGGAAAATTCTTAAAGAGATGGGAATACCAAATCACCTTACCTGCCTCCTGAGAAATCTATATGCAGATCAAGAAGCAACAGTTAGAACCGGACATGGAACAACGGACTGGTTGCAAATTGGGAAAGGAGTACATCAAGGCTGTATATTGCCACACTGCTTATTTAACTTTTATGCAGAGTACCTCATGCAAAATGCTAGGCTGGGTGAAGCACAACCTGGAATCAAGATTGCTGAGAGAAATATCAATAACCTCAGATATGCAGATGACACCATCCTTATGGCAGAAAGCAAAGAGGAACTGAAAAACCTCTTGATGAAAGAGGAGAGTGAAAAAAAGCTGGCCTGAAACTCAATATTCAAAAAACTAAGATCATGGCATTCAGTCCCATGACTCCATGGCAAATAGATGGGGAAACAATGGAAACAGTGACAGACTTTATTTTCTTGGGCTCCAAAATCACTGCAGATGGTGACTGCAGCCATGAAATTAAAAGATGTTTGCTCCTTGGAAGAAAAGCTATGACCAACCAAGACAGTGTATTAAAAAGCAGAGACACTACTTTGCCTACAAAGGTCCGTCTAGTCAAAGCTGTGGTTTTTCCAATGGTCATGTATGGATGTGAGAGTTGGACTGTGAAGAAAGCTGAGCACTGAAGAATTGATGCTTTTGACTGTGGTGTTGGAGAAGACCCTTGAGAGTCTCTTGGACTGCAAGGAGATGCAACCAGTCCATCCTAAAGGAAATAAGTCTTGAATGTGCATTGGAAGGACTGATGTTGAAGCTGAAACTCCAATACTTTGGCCACCTGATGGGAAGAACAGACTCATTGGACAACCCCCTGATGCTGGGAAAGATTGAAAGCAGAAGAAGGGGAGGACGTAGGATGAGATAGTTGGATGGCATCACCGACTCAATGGATGTGAGTTTGAGCAAGCTCCGGGAGGTGATGATGGACAGGGAAGCCTGGTGTGCTGCAGTCCGTGGGATCACAGAGTCAGACGTACTGAGGGACTGAACTGAACTGAACCACAGATACACACCCGAGGCTCTATGTTTCACAGTTAATCACTGGGCCAACAGATCAAATATCAGTTGAAGTCTTTCTAAAGCTACTATGTCTCACTTTTATAGTCTGAAGTCAACAAATTCTTTTTAAAAGTCAATAAAAGTCAATATTTAGCAAGTGTTATGGAAGCTATGGTTTGGGAAGGTCATCAAGGAACTGATGGTGATGAAGACAGAAAAGCACAACCAAGGAAGACAATGTGAGGCAGATATGATGCTATCAAAAGGTTTTCATTCTGGATTGGGCTTTGAGTGGTTATATCTTGTCAGTTTCTGTGTGGAGGAAGAGGGGTAGGGTGGGGGGGTGGGATTTTTTGTATATCGTCAAGTTTTTCCAAATTAAAAAATGTTAAATTTACTAGGCACATAGGTTATTTTGTTCAGCACTATTATCAGAACATAATTCCATATGGTATCATGATGGCTAGTAGTAATTCAGTAAAGTCCTAAAATCTGCAGTATTTGAAAAATCCTCTTTCTGGTTGTCTCTAAATGAATTCAGTCAGTTAATGTTATGTGGTAGAGTGACTGCAAATAATTATTGGAAAATATCTGTGTGCTGTCGCATCTGCTTCTAATGAAAAGAGAAGCTCTTGTTACTTCTGTCTGTTCCTTTCATTCTTTCCAAAGGGAATTACTTGGGATGAATTGTGTTGAAAGGCAGTATGTTTATAGCAGCCTCAGAAGACACATTAAAAATGCTGACAGCAAAAGAATGAGACTTCTTATTTTTAACAAGGCTGCAGTTGATTTTGAGAAGTGCATAGGAAACAAGATAATTCCCCTAAGTTGTTAGAAGAACAATCTTGTAATCTTGTGAATAATGTCGTGTTGTGTGTGCGTGCTCAGTTGCTCAGTCGTGTCCAGCTCTTTGCGACCCCATGGACTGCAGCACGCCAGGCTTCCCTGTCCTTCACTATCTCCTGGAGTTTGCTGAAACCCATGTCCATTGAGTCGGTGATGACATCCAACCATCTCATTCTCTGTTGTCCCCTTCTCCTCCCACCTTCAATCTTTCCCAGAATCAGGGTCTTTTCCAATGAGTCAGTTCTTTGCATCAGGTGGCCAAAGTTTTGGAGTTTCAGCTTCAGCATCAGTCCTTCCAATGAATATTCAGGATTGATTTCCTTTAGGATGGACTGGTTGAATCTCCTTGCAGTCCAAGGGACTCTCAAGGAGAAATAGATAGGGGTCCCCAAATGTCCTGTTCACAACAGTGAACATTTATTACCTTTTTTTTTTTTTTTTTTTTAAATCTCATCCAAAAACAGAACTGGGCCCTAAGAGATGTGTGACATTTGCTTTAATGTCCATAGACGATGAAACAGGTCCACGGAGACAAGGCCAGTTGGAAAAACACATCCCCTGTCCAGGGAGTCCAGGGATTTACAGAATAAAAGCCATTGGTCATTTCTTTTGAAACTGTAAATGTGTATGAGCAGAAGAGCACTAGTTCGTTGATAATATTGCATAATACTTAGATTTTCACATTAAAAGTTACTTTGAAGCCTACGTCCAGATACCCCGTGGGGAGCGGTGGTGATCATGGACTTTGGGGTGAAAGGCAGGTGTCAAGTGTAGACAGAATAAGCTGGAGCCCCCGCCCAGGCGAGGAGAGCAGGAGGAGCAGCCTGGGTCTGGGGGCGGGAGAAGCATGTTTGATGGAAGCACGGGGCAGTGGGTGGCGGGGGTGGGAAGACGCCGAGAGGAACCAGCAGGTCTCACCGGGTCGTGGTGCCAGACTGGGGACCTGAGCTGCCTCACCCCTCCCATCCCGTCCAAGACTCCGAGGACAGGCAAGTCCATCCTGCATCACGGCTGAGGCCCATGAAGCCCACCCAGACTAAATAACTTAGGCAGAGTTCCTGAAGAGCCAGGGGCTGAGCCAGGTCCGAATCCGTGCGTGTGAGCCAAGCACCAGGGACCGCTCACCCCAGCGCCTCCGAGGAGGCCTCTAGACAACCCCCGCCGGCTGGGACGAGGGGCAGCCCCGGCCCGGCCTCTGCCAGCGTGGCGGGGCCCCCCATCTCCTTGGGGAAGTCAGCAGCCCTCGGTCACCGGCAGGGCTCTCTCATCTAGAAAGGTCATCGCGACCAGCGCCTACGTGGGAAGCTCTCTGGCTGCACACCGCCCGCCCAGCAGGCCTGGGAGAGCTGGCGGGCACAGCCCCGTGTGGTCGCGGAGAAACACAGGGTTTCCTCCCCACCCACCCCTTTCTCCAGGACAGAACTGCCAGGCAGGACTGAAGTTGGCCTAGACGTGCGTCTGATTCTCCCTGGGGTCAGACTTCCTGCTGTCTTGCTGTTCTTCCATTGATGAAGTTTCTGCCTGCAGGAGAGCCGTGCCTTTGACAACGTGACCTCCTTGAACCGACCCAATCAGGAATCAGAAAGGACAGGCTGTCATGCGCCTCCTACTCCGCCAGGGTTTCTCAGCTTCTCTGTGCTCTGGTTTGGCTCCTTCAGACACGTTCATGCCGTCTGTGTGTCGGGGGAGGAGGCTGGGGAGGGGAGGTTCGGGTATACAAAGTGAGGCCGGCAGGTCGGCTCTGTCTGTAAATGCAGCGGGCGACTCTGGGACAAGGAGTGGATTTGGGGAGAGTGAACACACGCGCGCTGCGGTTGGGTGTCTGTCTGCGGGGTGCCCCCTCTCCGTGTGGACTGTCAGGGAGAAGCCTGGAGGGACGCAGCTGATGGACACTGGGCAGGTGTTGCCCCAGGAAGGAGTGTCTGCCCTCTCGCTCCCCACCCCTGTCCGAATTCCCAGCCTGGCCCAGCCCAACCCACGAATCTTCCTGCTCCCAAAATGCTGCTCATATCTAATCTGGGCAAATCCACTGTTGACCTGTCAGCTGTCTTTCCCAGGGCCCAGCAGTGTCCAGGGGAAGCAAAATGACCGATTGGGTTTGTGAATGAATACGTGTCAACCTGCCCCCGCCTCCAGGTGGGAAAGCAGTGTGGGCTTGATTCTGGAATCACGGGGATTGTTATCCAGGACTTCAAAATGTGACTGGTGTTAGAGAAGGTCTTAAATGGTGATTACGGTAAAGTGAGGTCATGGGTTGGGACCCTGATCCCAGAGGACAGGTGTTCTTTACTGCTGTTATTCTTTCATTGCTAAGTAGTATTTGACTCTTTGCGACCCAATGGACTATAGCCCACCAGGCTCCTCTGTCCATGGGATTCTCCAGGCAAGAATACTGGAGTGGGTTGCCACGCCCATCTCCAGGGGATCCTCCCGACCCAGGGATGGAACCCGGGTGTCCTGCATTGCAGGCAGATTCTTTACCACTGAGACTCCTGGGAAGCCCGTCTTAGAGAAAGAGACACCAGGGATGTGTGTGCAAAGGAAAGTCCAGAAGATGGAGTGGGAAGGCGGGCCTGGAGCAATCTAGGAGGTCACGTGGTTTAAAATTAGGGCTTTATTATTTCAACTCATTTTACTTCAGAGGCAGAAGCCAACAAAGGTCCTATTTGAGGAAGCCAGAAAAAGCCGCCGTCCCGTGTGTCCTCAGAAAACTTCTCAAAGGTGATCGATGTGAAGTTCAGGAGAGTCCAGAGCATGGACTTGCTCCTCCCTCTCTGCAGGCCTTCCTGTTTGTCCTGGGACCGCAGCATTGGAGGGCGGGGACGGCAGAGGTTGTCGGAGTCACAGACCCCCTAAACCAGCACCTCCAACAGGCCCGAGGCTCCCTACGTACCCAGTCAAGGTCACAGCCGCAGGCCTGGGAAGACAAGTCTCCTCGGGACAAGCCACGAAGGAGGCAGCTTTCTGCGGGAGGGACCAGCCTGCCCGAGGTACTGAGGGACTCACAGTCAGCCATGTGAACACAGCGAGGCCCAGCCCAGCCGGTCCTGTGGACCCCAGGGCCCAAACAGCTCGGGTTTCCCCGCAAAGGATGGAGCGGCCGGAAGGGCCAGGCTGATGGGAAAACCATACCAACAGCCGGCTTTTCCCGCCGCATACCGAGGAGACCCCGCCTGCGGATGGAGACCGGGAGTCAGGGGGGCCTGTTGGCGGCCCCGTGGCCCGAGCGAGGCTTCCTAAACGGCGGGGTCGCCGGTTCCGTGTAAGACGGAACCTCCGAGGACCTGAGATGAGGATTCCTAGGTAGCGCATCTCAGCTTCCGTGACCCGGGAAATATTTTGGCTCCAGGCTTTTTTCTCCCAGACGGGCTTCCAGATTTAGTACATTTGTGTTTGGCTCTTTTTTGTTGTTGTTTTTGAAATCCCCGCCTAGATCAGACTTCTGTTGAGCGTTTCTCTACGCAAAGCCGCCGCCCAGGGGAGCGGGAGCTGGGCCGGGCTCTCAGCGGACGCGGGTCGCAGAAAGGGGTGGCGCGCCATCTCGTGGCCAGCAGAGGGACGACAGTTTGGCCACTGGCTTCAGCCCAAGTCCTTCAAAGATGAGTTTGAGAACCAAGACGCAGAAAGCAAGACAGCGGCTTCAAGGCCGAGTCATCCTGTTAACACGGAGGGACGCTACGTAGCTGCCCCGCGGCCAGGCCTCGGTTCTTTCCCGGGCTCTCGCTTGCTCCCAGGTAATTTGCTCCAGGCACCCCGAGTCCCTCCTGCGTCCTGAGTGCCGGGAGAAGGTGCCCAGGGGCTCTGTCTTCCGTGGGGAGGACACCCCGCCTGCTCAGGCGCCCAGAGCCCTCATCAGTCACCCCTGCCTCGCCGTGCGGGGACAGAAGGTCCCTCCTGTCCTGTCGGCCTCATGCGTCCAGCTGGACCCTCCCCCTTTCACACCAGTCTCGCACGTGAGGCAAGTGGGGTCAGCTCCCAGGTTAGGACACAGCCCTGCCTTTGGGGGCTTCCTTCTCCCAGGGGGGAGACCTGCTGTTGCTGGCGTCACTGGTGGAGACCCGGCTGCCATGTGCTGGAGAGACTGGTTTTCCCTCCGTGCGAAACACCTAGAGACAGAGAGGTCAGCTTTCTCTTTGGACACCAGGAAAGATCTTCGCTGCACTCCTAGAAGCAAGGGGACAGTTTCCAAGAGCTGCAGGGTGGGGTTCACAGAGAGCCTGGCCTCAGAGGCCTGGGGTGCTCTCTGGGATGTCTGAAGTCAGGAGATACGAAGGAAACAGCCCTCTGTAATTCCCTTTCCATAGCTGTTGTTCAGTCACTAAGTTGTGTCTGACTCTTTGCAACCCCTTGGACTGCAGCACGCCAGGCTTCCCTGTCCTTCACCATCTACTGGAGTTTGCTCAAACTCATGTGCATTGAGTCGGTGATGCCATCCAACCCTCTCATCCTCTGTCGCCCCCTTCTCCTCCTGCCCTCAGTCTTTCCCAGCACCAGGGCCTCAACTAGTGGAAAACTGTGCCCCTAAATGCACGTGGAGAGGTCTGAAGAAGGTTGGGAAGACATGCCTTGTGGAATGTTACTAAATGGTGAGGGGCCCATGTATAACCTGCAACAGGTCATAATTTTTCTCACTATTAAAATGTGTTCATTTCCAGACTGAACACAGCTGGCACAGACAGGGGGTCGTGAAGTGTGGGTTTTGCTCCAGTGTCCATTGGTCATGGTAGCCTGGAACTCCTGCCCCTACTGAGTGTCTCTGAGGAAGTCTCCTTGAGTCTTGGTTTCCTCATTTGCAATCTGGGAACAGGTAAGAGTTCCTTCCATCTTGGGTTGTTGGTAGGACCAGGTGAATCAGTGCATCAGGGCTGGCATATAGGTGTGAGATAAATGTTTGCTATCATAATCTGAATTGCTGTTGACTCATTCAAATAAATCCAAGGGAATAAACATTAATTTTAAACTGGTGTATTTTTCTGTTACTAGAAAAATTGGCTAAAAAATTGTTGTTTAGTCACTAATTGTGTCTGACTCTTTTGCAATCCCATAGACTGCAGCCCGCCAGGCTCCTCTGGCCATGGGATTTTCCAGGCAAGAATACTGGAGTGGGTTGCCATTTTCCACTCCAGGGGATCTTCCCAACCCATGGATCGAACCCATGTCTCCTGCATTAGCAGGAAGATTCTTACCACTGAGACACCAGGGAAGCTCCTGGCTAAAAAATAGAACTATATTATTTTTCTTTCTTTGGTTTGGTTTTTCATGAAAAAAAAAAAAAAAACCCAAAAAACAAAAAACCTCTCTGCAAACTTAAATGAGCAAATGACCTAAAGGAAATTTACCGCCATGGGGAGTCATTAAATTTGAAGGCCTCCCTGGGGGCCTCGGAGAAGCCATCACTCCATGACTCCAGCCCATGGAATCATTTGAGAATGCCCTTCCCGGGACTGGATAAAATGATGCAGGCTGATTTTCCATCTGCAGGGCTGTGAGGATGGTTCCCACTGGCCCCTGACCCATCTGAGGCCTATGACTAGGTGACTGCTTTCTTTCCACATGGAAAAACTGCCTTTAATGGGAGATCATGATCATGGAACCCTTTGCATCTCACGATGGACAGCGTTTCCTAGTTCATTTCATTTCCCTTGACCACCAGAAGGTGCTGACTCTGTTGAAAACATGAAAGTCCATCTGCTTTAACTAGCCCATCTCCAAACCACAGCCATTAGCCTCGAGTTGGAAAGCATCTTTCCTCCTGGGGTTGCTGCCTAGGTTTGAACAGGAATGGACTTCAAACAGGCAGCTCGTTGAAAGAGGGCTGGATCTAGACAACCTGGTCTTACATCCTAGCATTACTTGCTGTGTGATCTTGAGGAATCCTTCTTTCTCAGTTCCTGCGTATTCATCAGTAAGGAAGGACGGATGCTGAAGCCGAAGCTCCAATACATTGGCTACCTGATGCGAAGAGCCGACTCACTGGCAAAGGACTTGATGCTGGGAAAGACTGAGGGCAGGAGAAGAAGGTGGCAGAGGATGAGGTGGTTGGATGGCATCACTGACTCAGTGGACACGAATTTGAGTGAACTTTAGCAGATAGTGAAGGACAGAAGAGACTAGTATAATGCAGTCCATGGGGTCACAAAGAGTCAGACTCAACTTAGTGACTCAGTTCAGTTCAGTCGCTCAGTCGTGTCCGACTCCTTGCCACCCCATGGACTGCAGCACTCCAGGCCTCCCTGTCCATCACCAACTCCTGGAGTTTACTCAAATTCATGTCCACTGAGTTGGTGTTGCCATCCAACCATCTCATCCTCTGTCATCCCCTTCTCCTCCAGCCTTCAGTCTTTCCCAGCATCAGGGTCTTTTCAAATGAGTCAGTTCTTCACATCACGTGGCCAAAGGATTGGAGTTTCAGCTTCACCATCAGTCCTTCCAATGAATATTCAGGACTGATTTCCTTTAGGATGGACTGGTTGGATCTCCTTGCAGTCCAAGGGACTCTCAAGAGTCTTCTCCAACACCACAGTTCAAAAGCATCAGTTATTTGGCACTCAGCTTTCTTTATAGTCCAACTCTCACATCCATACATGACTACTGGAAAAACCATAGCTTTGACTAGATGGACCTTTGTTGGCAAAGTAATGTCTCTGCTTTTTAATATTCTGTCTAGATTAGTCATAACTTTTCTTCCAAGGAGGAAGCGTCTTTTAATTTCATGACTGCAGTCACCATCTGTAGTGATTTGGGAGCCCCAAAAAATAAAGTCTGACACTGTTTCCACTGTTTCCCCATCTATTTCCCATGAAGTGATGGGACTAGATGCCATGATCTTTGTTTTCTGAATGTTGAGCTTTAAGCCAAGTTTTTCACTCTCCTCTTTCACTTTCATCAAGAGGCTTTTGAGTTCCTCTTCACTTTTTGCCATAAGAGTGGTGTCATCTGCATATCTGAGATTATTGGTATTTCTCCCAGCAATCTTGATTCCAGCTTATGCTTCATCCAAGCCCAGCGCTTCTCATGATGTACTCTGCATATAAGTTAAATAAGCAGGGTGACAATATACAGCCTTGACGTACTCCTTTTCCTATTTGGACCCAGTCTATTGTTACATGTCCAGTTCTAACTGTTGCTTTCTGACCTGCATATAGGTTTCTCAAATGGCAAGTCAAGTGGTCTGGTATTCCCATCTCTTTCAGAATTTTCCAGAGTTTGTTGTGATCCACACAGTCAAAGGCTTTGGCATAGTCAATAAAGCAGAAATAGATGTTTTTCTGGAACTCTCTTGCTTTTTTGATGATCCAGTGGATGTTGGCAATTTGATCTCTGGTTCCTCTGCCTTTTCTAAAACCAGCTTGAACATCTGGAAGTTCACGATTCATGTACTGTTGAAGCCTGGCTTGGAGAATTTTGAGCATTACTTTACTAGCGTGTGAGATGAGTGCAATTGTGCAGTAATTTGAGCATTCTTTGGCATTGCCTTTCTTTCTTTTCCAGTCCTGTGGCCACTGCTGAGTTTTCCACATTTGCTTAGTGACTGAATAACAACAAAAAAAGAAAACCGAGGAGTGTGGCGTTTTGTTATACGATGCTCAGATGAGGCATAGATAGTGGCTGAGTATGAGGACGTGGGTGGGAAAGGCTGGCGGGTTGGTGAGGATCAGGTACCAGAGGGACTGTGGAAACCCTAAGAGCGAGCTTGAGGAACATTGGTTACCATATGTCAAAGGCAGATAATTATTTATTTGCTAGGACAGGTCAGCACCAGGTAACACAGCCAGTGTGTGTTCAGGAGGAAAAAGTCTGTTTCCTGGAGACTTCCAGAAAAGTCTCTGAAACAGTAGGTGCATGTGATATATTAAAAATATATAAGTCCTAGCTGTATTTCACGAACACAGTGATAAGCACACACGCAGTGGGAGGACAGTGTGAACACGGGAGACACACAGTCCTCCACGTGAAGCCAGTGGGTTGGAGACAGGCCCCCGCAAGCCCAGGAACAGCAGCAAACCACCAGGGGTGAGAGGATCCCCGAGGGCTTTAAGGGGGTGGGGCCCTGCTGACACCCAGAGTTTGGACATCCGGCCTCCAGAACCGAGATAATACGTTTCTGTTCTGTCCCTGTGAGGGCATCAAAGCCCACAGCTTTATTTTGAGGCAGCTCAGGAGGAGACACAACTGTTACAGAAAGACGATCCGAGAAACGGTGCCCTCCTGGAGGGGGCGGAAATGCAGCTCCAGGCAGGAAACTTTCCCAGAGAGAGCGGCTGATGGAAGTTGAGGCAAGGCTGGGGTAAGCCGGCTTGGAAACAGGCCTCCTGGCGTCTTGAGTGCCGTGGGACGCTGCCATGTCGCTTCCAGGAGCATTTTCATGTACCTTTTGATGCTGCAAAGGATATAATATTTTTAATGATTAAAAGCCAGTCTGCAAACGATCGACTAGACTTCACACAACAGCAGCAACGGTTAAATGGCTTATTTCTCCCCACAAGGGGTAATTGACTATCTCATGTGGTTATCTTATTTGTTGTTACCCTTTCCTCCACTGTTTTTATTTTATGACTTAATTTTTAAACTTTATTGACATGTCATTGATGTGTCAAATTTGGGTGTATTTAAGGTGTACAACTGCATGTTTTGATAAATGTATGCATTATGAAAACATCACTGCAGTCAAGCTAAATAACTTATCCATCACCTCTGCACAGTTACCCTGTGTGTGTGTGTGTGTGTGTGTGTGTGTGTGTGTGTGTGTGTGTGTATGGGTGGGTGGGGGGGGGATGATCACTGTTATGTACACACCCTTTTTATATATAAAACACAAAAGCAGTAATGTGGGGAAAATTTCTCCAGCCTAGTAGTTTTCCACACTGGCTCGGAGGTGAGCTGCAAATGGTACAAATTACTGGAGGACTTGGCTGATGTTCCCCTGGTTTTGTTTCAGGAAGTGACTACCCTGAGCTCGGTGGGGGGCAGGTGGGGCAGAGAGGGCTGTGGGGTCTCCTCCTCTGAGCCCTCTGTCCCCTGGAGACCACTGGGCCCCCAGGAGCCATGCGGTTCAGATTCTGCCGGGGGCTGGAGTCCTTCCAGGGAGGCAGCTCCAGTCTCTGTCCACTCTGGAGGGCGCCTTTGGGGCTCACCGTAGCTGCGTGTGTGCCAGGTTGCTTCAGTTGGGTCCGACTCTTTGTGACCCCGTGGACTGTAGCCCGCTAGGCTCCTCTGTCCATGGGATTCTCTAGGCAAGAATACTGGAGTGGGGTGCCATTTCCTCCTCCAGAAATCTTCCTGACCCAGGGACTGAACTCACATTTCTTATGTCTCCTGCATTGGCAGGCGGGTTCTTTACCACTAGTGGGAGCTGGGAAGTCCCATCACATGTATTTATATCTACAAAGGGACAGATAGATAGATGGATAATTTTCTTTATCCACTCATCCACTGATGGATTGTTAGGTTGCTTCTGTGTCTTGGCTGTTGTAAGAACGCTGCCATGAACATGGGGGTGCAGACACCTTTTCGAGTTAGTTGTCTCTTTTCCTTCAGATAAATAAACAGAATTGAAATTGCTGGATCATATGGTATTGTATTTAGTCTTTCAAGGAAACTTTGTATTGTTTTTTGCAGTAGCTGCACCAGTGTACATTCCCACCAACAGTGTACAAGGCTGCCTTTTCCCCACGTCCACCCAACACTTGTTATTTGTGGTCTTTTTGCTGACAGCCATTCTGACAGGTGTGAGGTGCTGTCTCTTTGTGGATTTGATTTGCATTTCCCTGATGACTAGTGACATTGAACCTCTTTTCATGTACCTGTGGGACATCTGTATGTCTTCATTGGAAAAATGTCCACTCGGGTCCTCTGCCCATGAGAGGAAATGAAAAATGAGATTTTTTTTTTCTTTTTGGCTATTGAATTATGTGAAAGTAAAAAGTCAAAGTGAAAGTCACTCAGTTGTGTCTGACTCTTTGTGACCCCTGGATTACACAGTCCATGGACTTCTCCAGGCCAGAATACTGGAGTGGGTAGCCTTTCCCTTCTCTAGGGGATCTTCCCAACCCAGGGATCGAACCCAGGTCTCCAGCATTGCAGGTGGATTCTTTACCAGCTGAGCCACCAAGGAAGCCCATTGAGTTACGTGAGTTCCCTTTTAACCATTTTAAGGGTACAGTTCAGTGGCATTATATGCGTCCACACTGTTCTATATCAGTTATTCCCATCTCCAGGGCTTCCCAGGTTGCGCTAGTGGCAGAGAACCCGCCTGCCAATTCAGGAGACATAAGAGATGTGGTTCGATCCCTGGGTCAGGAAGAGCCCCTGGAGGAGGGCATAGCAGTCCACTCCAGTATCCTTGCCTGGAGAATCCCATGGATAGAGGAGCCTGGCGGGCTACACACTGAAGTGACTTAGCATGCACACATCCACCCGTGGATCTTACCCCTTTTAAACAGACTTTATATTGTTAAGGCCGCTTTCGGTTCAGAGTGAAATTGAGGGGAAGGCACACAGAGTCCCTACAGCCCTGGGCTCCGTGAGCTCTGCGGGGCGGCTCCCTCACTGCCCGGCAGCCCCTCCAGCCGACGCCCTTCCTCTTGGGAGCTGCCAGGGTCCCAGCGCAGAGGGCTGTGCTCTGGCAGACACGAAGACCCCACCAGGGGATTCGGGGTTAGATTTCAGGAGAGGAATTCAAAGGCCTCTGCAGGTTTATCTGGCAAAGATCCCAGGCCTTGTGGAGGCCTTACTGGGATCCTGGTGAAGAATGAAGCCCCAAAGGCAATTACCTACCTGCAGAGGTGAGGCTAACTGATCAGACAGCCCGACACACAAATCCGTTTATGCCTGGCTTTTTTTGTTTGTTTGTTTATTTTTAATTTCTAGTTGGGAGAAATAACATCAAGTTTGTATGCAGATGGGAATAACCCAGTGGAGACTTTAACAATTCGTATATTACCTAATGTATTGACCATACATATTTGCCCTCCATCTAACAATCTGAATTTACAAATGCATTTCCCCTAGAAACTGGTTATGTATTTCTGGCTCTAATCTCTCAGTGTCAATACTTCCACTGGAAACTTATCATCCTAGCAATTTGATTGATGATTAAACTCTTTCCTGGTATTTTCTAGAGCCTATAGCAATCATGCTTTTTCAATAGAAATTTGATTTCCTTTAAAGAGCTTTACAAATAGACATTAAACAGAAATTAGCTACCATTATGTTTTAGTGGTAAGAAAAATCACTACTGATATCAAAAATCAAAAGGAAACTCATGTCCAGGACAGACTGAGTCCTCTCCCGATGCTTCAGCTACTACTGATTCAAATCTGATTGAACTCTGTGTAATTATTTGAAGTTCCAGTGATTGAGGCCTGGGCTTGATGCTGACCAGGTGGGACATCACTGTGGAAGCTGTGTTTTGTAGCAGGCATCTGGCTGGGGGAAAGACAAGCTAAAACCCACCCAGAGCAGGCAGATTCTCCTGCCAGTAGGAGTGGGTGACGGGAACTGGTGGTGGCTCAAATGTGAGTGCCTGCCAAATCCACCTGCCAACACAGGAGACGTGGGTTCGATCCCTGGGTCAGGAAGATCCCCTGGAGGGGGATTGCTATCGCAACCCACTCCAGTATTCTTGCCTGGAGAATCCCATGAACAGAGGAGCCTGGTGGGTCACAAAGAGTTGGACACGACTGAGCACACACACACACACCCCCCACAGTGAGGGCAGGGGACATGAAGCAATGTTGAGGGCTGACAGTCTACAGGGGAAAGAAACCAACAGTGTGGAGCTGTACTAAGGATTTCAACTTAATTCCTCTCTTTCTTCCCTTTTTTGGTAGCTTAATATTTATCTTGAGTCTCACATGCCAAACACCGTGGTAAGCAGGATCCTTGTGTGACCTCAAGAGCACTGGTGAGCTCTGTGCAAGACAGGCGCTAGCATCCGGCCCACTTCCTGGATGAGGAGACTGAGGCGTGAGGCAGGACCCCTGCCAAGGTCACAGCAGGCCCGCTTGATGCAAAGCCAAGCCCTGCCCTTTGCCTTTGGCTGCTCCTCATGGAGATCCAGGCCCTGATGCTCAACGATGCATTTATTTTTCACCCCAAGTTTATAGAGGTTGTGTACATGTTCAGATAAAAATAGGCTCTTTCTGGGAGGCAGCCAAAGCCTGATGAGAAAGTATCTTGAAAATTGCCAAGTGTTACAAAGAAGGTTTTTTAAACAACCTCATTATACATTATTGCATAAAGTGTTACTGTTTCTATTATTAGTGGACATGTCCTAGAATTGCTTTTTTGTTTTTCTGCAGAAGAACTGACTTGGGGATATGTTGGAAGGGAAAGAAGGAAAAAAAAGATTTCTCTGACCAGCATTCCAGACAGAGGATATCTGAGTCTTATGCAGCAGGTACCTGTATTGCAGATGACACCCCCGTATGGCAGAAAGCAAAGAGAAACTGAAGAGCCTCTTGATGAAAGTGAAAGAGGAGAGTGAAAAAGCTGGCTTAAAACTCACCATTCAGAAAACTAAGTTCATGGCATCCGGTCCCATCACTTCACAGCAAATAGATGGGGAAACAATGGAAACAGTGACAGACTTTAGTTTCTTGGGCTCCAAAATCACTGCAGATGGGTGATTGCAGCCATGAAATTAAAAGATACTTGCTCTTTGGAAGAAAAGCTATGACCAACCTAGACAACATATTAAAAAGCAGAGACATTACTTTGCCAACAAAGGTCCATCTAGTCAAAGCTGTGGTTTTTCCAGTGGTCATGTATGGATGTGAGAGTTGGACCATAAAGAAAGTTGAGTGCCGAAGAACTGATGCTTTTGAACTGGTATTGGAGAAGACTCTTGAGAGTCCCTTGGACTGCAAGGAGATCCAACCAGTCCATCCTAAAGGAGATCAGTCCTAAAGATGCATTGGAAGGACTGATGGTGAAGCTGAAACTCCATACTTTGGCCACCTGATGTGAAGAACTGACTCATTGGAAAAGACCCTGATGCTGGGAAAGACTGAAGGCGGGAGGAGAAGGGGATGTGGTTAGGATTAGCCTCCAAGAGAGCCTGGAGGATGGAGGTGATGTCAGTTGAAGGAGCTGGAGTTGGCAAGGTGACAGGGAAGGGGGAGGGTGGTCCGAGGAGGCAGTGGGACTGGGGAATGTTTTGAAGCAACATTTGTTTGACGTGCAGGTGGGTGTGGAATCTTAGCAGAAGCACCTGGAGAGAGAGGTGGTGGGGATAACTCACCCAGGAAGGTCAGGAGGGAACAGGAAGGGGCGGAGGGGCCGGGGTGGGAGATGGGATTTTGTAAGGACGAGGACCGGAGATAGAGAGGCTGAGCAAAGATCCCAACCCCTTTCAGCAAGAGGACATGGGAAGCCGAGGGGCTTGCTTCCCTTCTGATGGGGTCTATCTTCCCAGTTCAGCTAACGCAGAGAGGAGACCCTTGGGATCAATGCCGTGGGCGCCATCGCAGGGAGGAAGGGGAGGTGGGGAAAGCGATTCTAGACACACAAAGAGCCCGGATCAGAGCAAAGAGGGTGCATCCATGGGGAGGCTGTATCCTGCTTCACATCCATGGGGAGGCTGTCTCCTGCTTTGTGGGTTTTCTCCCAGAGCCTGGATAATGGTTATCCCTGTTGAGTGTGAGCTGAAGTTGTCATCAAACCTCTCGAACTTCTGAGTCATGCGCTGGCCTGTGGGGGCCTGGGGGAGGTGGGGGGAGCTGGGGGACTGCGGTCCCTCAGCAGCTGCACACACCCCCTCTGGGAGTGGGTCAGGGGGCACGTCCAGGGCCCCTCTCCTCAGGCTCTGTAGATGCTCCTCACTGGGGGCTCAGGGTGACCAAAGGACCAGCTGGAACCTCCTTGCTGTGCCACTGCCAAAACAAAGACACTGAAAATTCTTTATTCCATAAACGTGTCTTGAGCACTCAGAGTGTTAGAACCAGGCAGCGTCCTAGGTTCCAGGGTGCAGTGGGGAGCGAGGCTGCCTGGCCGCCGCAGGGGGCTCACATTCCATTCAGTTCAGTTCAGTTCAGTCGCTCAGTCATGTCCGACTCTTTGAGACCTCATGAACTGCAGCACGCCAGGCCTCCCTGTCCATCACCAACTCCTGGAGTTTACCCAAACTCATGTCCATTGAGTCGGTGATGCCATCCAGCCATCTCATCCTCTGTTGGCCCCTTCTCCTCCTGCCCCCAATCCCTCCCAGCATCAGGGTCTTTTCCAATGAGTCAACTCTTCACATGAGGTGGCCAAAGTATAGTTTCAGCATCAGTCCTTCCAATGAACACCCAGGACTGATCTCCTTTAGGATGGACTGGTTGGATCTCCTTGGAGTCCAAGGGACTCTCAAGAGTCTTCTCCAACACCACAGTTCAAAAGCATTAATTCTTCGGTGCTCAGCTTTTTTCACAGTCCAACTCACATTCATACATGACCACTGGAAAAACCATAGCCTTGACTAGATGGACCTTTGTTGGCAAAGTAATGTCTCTGCTTTTTAAATATGCCGTCTAGGTTCGTCATAACTTTCCTTCCAAGAAGTAAGCCTCTTTTAATTTTATGGCTGCAGTCACCATCTGTAGTGATTTGGGAGCCCCCAAAAATAAAGTCTGACACTGTTTCCACTGTTTCCCCATCTATCTGCCATGAAGTGATGGGACCAGATGCCATGATCTTCGTTTTCTGAATGTTGAGCTTTAAGCCAACTTTTTCACTCTCTTTCACTTTCATCAAGAGGCTTTTGAGTTCCTTTTCACTGTCTGCCATAAGGGTGGTGTCATCTGCATATCTGAGGTTATTGATATTTCTCCCGGCAATCTTGATTCCAGCTTGTGCTTCTTCCAGCCCAGCGTTTCTCATGATGTACTCTGCATATAAGTTAAATAAGCAGGGTGACAATATACAGCCTTGACGTACTCCTTTTCCTATTTGGAATCAGTCTGTTGTTCCATGTCCTGCTGCTGCTGCTAAGTCGCTTCAGTCCGGTCCAACTCTGTGCGACCCTATAGATAGCAGCCCGCCAGGCTCTCCCGTCCCTGGGATTCTCCAGGCAAGAACACTGGAGTGGGTCGCCATTTCCCTCTCCAATGAATAAAAGTGAAAAGTGAAAGTGAAGGCGCTCAGTAGCGACCCCATGGACTGCAGCCTACCAGGCTCCTCCGTCCATGGTATTTTCCAGGCAAGAGTACTGGAGTGGGTCGCCAGTGCCTCCAGGAGACCACAAATGCCAGGTCATCCCCTGTGCGGAGAAGCAGCACCCGGGAACGAGAACCTTCCGCCGATCTCAGCCCTGCGGTGCCGAGAGCCCGGTGCTGCTTAGAGCAGACTCGCAGAGGCCCGAGGACTCCACTCACACCCGCAGGGCCTGGGCCAGGCCGCTGGGGTCCGGATGGAGCCGCTCTCTGACGGCGGGGCCCCGGCGTCCAGGTGCCGAAGCTCAGCCTCCGCGGTGAGGGGCGCAGGCGGGTGGGCGCGCTGCCGCTGTCTGCACACACGGCGCCCAGGCTCAGACAGCACCTGCCCGTGGAGTTGGATGGGTGACCCGACACCCAGGGCGGCTGCTCTGTGGCAACCTGGAGAGATGGGGGGCGGGCAGGAGGGAGGGGACACGTGTGTGCCTGTGGCCGACTCACACTGACACCTGGCAGGGGCCATCACAATATTGTAATTACGGACTTTCCTTGTGGCTCAGACGGTAAAGCGTCTGTCTACAATGCGGGAGACCTAGGTTCGATCCCTGGGTCGGGAAGATTCTCTGAAGAAGGAAATGGCAACCCACTCCAGTACTTGAAAAGAGTCGGGCAATATTGTAATTATCCTCCCATTAAAATAAATATATATTAAAACAAACAAACAAACAAACTTCCCTTGAAGAAAGGGGATCGCTGCTCCGCCCAGAGCCTTTCCGAATGTTGGGAAGGCTCCGGAGGGGCAAAGCCAGGAAGGCACCAGGAGCCCCCATCACCTTAACCCTGGACTTGACGGCTGGTGAAAAGCCGAACATGGGGGAGAAGCCATCACTTCCCAGCCCAGATGGTAACCAGCCTCGGGACCGGCCGCAGCGAGGGCACCCGGGGGAGCCGGGTTGAATTCCAGCTGTGTTGCCCTTGACGCCCCTGTCTGGGCAGGAGCAGAGAGCTCTGGGATGCGGGGTGCGGGGGGCGGCGGGGGGTGGCGGGTGGTGGGGGTGGTGGGGGTGGAGGGGGCGGTGGAGAGGCTGGAATTCAGCCCAGGCCCTGGGACTTAGCGTGTCTTCCCCTGACCCTGCTGTGGCCCCCACCCCCGGACGCCTCTAATCTGCAGGCTGTGTTCTCTGGGATGGCCCCTGGGGGACTGAGCTTTCTCCCAGGGCTGGAGGACCTTCCTCTGCGTGTGCTCTGGGAACATCCCAGCTCGGAGGGCAGGGGGATCCCAGGGCCCTCCTGTCTTTCCCCGCAGGCCCGGGGAGGTGTGGTCCCTGCAAACCTGCGGCTGGGGCCTCGAGGAAGCAGAGAGGAGAGGCCGCCTTCAGCGCTCGCTCGCGGAGGACAGAGTGTTTCCTGTGCACTTCGCTGGGCATGTTCTGGGAGCCTGGTTTGTATTCAGTGGATATTTTCCTTGGCTCGTCACCAAAGCATAGCTTGCCTGGAGGTGGAAGAAACCAATTTGTTAACAATCCTCAGAAAAAGAAGAGGCCGGATGGGTAGCAGGAGAATAGAATCCAGAGGCAAAACCCAGCCAGCCAAGAGAGAGGCCTGGGTCCAGACTCTGCTTTTGCCTCCTCCTCCGCCCGGACCCCTCACCCCTGCAAGTCCTCCTCCTTCAGGAAGCCTTCGAGCCCTTCTACTCCTGGTGATGTGATCAGCTCTCTTTGCTTCTTTGCAGGAGGTGTCCTCCACAGCCATGAGCTGGATGGGTCGCTTTGGTTTGCTTTTATGCTTGTTAAGATGGTGCAACCCTGCTTGAAGTTGTCTGCTCTCAGGCCACTGGGGTCCATGTTTTCTAAGTCCAGGACACCTGTGACTCTGTTTTGTTTCTCTTAATAGTCTTCATTTTTTTTTTTTTTTTTTAAAGCAGTTTAGGTTCACAGCAAAATTGAATGGAAGGTACAGAGACTCCCCATGACCCCTTTGTACCATGGCCTCTCCCAGGAACCACATCCTGAACCAGATGCCACATTCGTTTCAATCAGTAAACCTCCACTGACAAATCTTAGGGCTCACTCTTGGTGGTGTGCATCCTATGGGTTTGGACAAGTGTATAAGGGTGTGTATCCACCACCATAGCCTCATTCAGAGTCTTCTCATTGCCCTAAAAATCCTCTATGTTTCACCTCTTCATCCCACCACCCCTCAATCTCTGAAAACCACTTATCTTTACAGTCTCTATAGTTTTGCCTTTTCCAGAATGTTACAGAGTTGGAATTACACAGCATGGAGACTTTTCAGATTGGCTTCTTTCACTTTGTCCTATGCGTTTAAGGTTCCCCCATGCCTGTTCATGGCTTGATTTTATCACTGAATAATATCCCATTGTCTGGAGAGACCACAGTTTATTTAGCCATTCACATTCTGAGAGACACCTTGATTGCTTCCAAGTTTTGGCAAGTATGAATAGAGTTGATAAAAATATCTATGTGCAGAGTTTTGTGTGCACCTAAGTTTTCAACTCCTTTGGGGAAATGCCAAGGTGTATGATTGCTGGATCGTGATTGCCGGTAAGAGTATGTTTAATTTCTAAGAAAGCGCCAAAGTGGGTGTACCATTTTGCATTCCCACCAACAATGAATGAGACTTTCCTGCTGTTCTACATCCTCACCAGCCTTTGGAGATGTCGGTGTCCAGGTCCGGTCATTTTCCTAGGGGTGTGGGGCATCTCCCTACTGCTTAAATTTGCATTTCCCTGATGACATCTGATGCGAGGAGCATCCTTCCATGTGCTTGTTTGCCATCAGAGCGTCTCTTTTCCCACACAGTGACAGGGTCGTGCTGGGCAGTCATTGGGTTCTGAGCACTGGACTTGCTCTCTCATTCCTTATTCTTGAAATTAGGAAGAGAGCTTGCTGAGGGCAGGGTGTGTCTCCCAGGTCAGACCTTGACCCTGGAGAGTCTGGGCACCGTGTGGTAAGAGCACATCTGCTTGTGTGATCACAGAGAGGCTACATCACCCACCTGAGCCTCAAGCTCATCACCTGTGAAGTGGGGAGACCTTCTTTAGAGAGTTGTTTCCAGTAGTAAACCTGCTGCTGTATATAGAATAGCTCTGAGCCTGGCACACGGGCAACCCCAGGAAAGATTAGAGAATGGTGACCGAGACTGTTCCGTTTGCATCTTGGAGGAAGGACCAGCTTCCATTAGCCCAGATAACAGCTGAGCTGGGACGGGGGATCTGGAATCATTCTCAGAAGAAATGCCAAGAAATCTGAAGCAGCTGCCAGGCTCCCTCCTTGTGTTGTCTCATTACGAAGATTTTTTTTTTTTTTTTTTTCTAAAATAGGTGCCTAGGAGTTTGGGGTGATGAGTAGGCAGAAAAGGTTAAGACAAAGCCACTATGCCATGGTTGCAGCTCGATAAACTTCAACTCCCAGAGCAAGTATTTGGCTGGAAACACACAGTTTTTGAGAATTAAATGTAAAGATTAAGAGACATTACCTAATATGGGGATTCACCCAGGAGTCAGGCTCAGTTATCAGCAAAGGGGTGAGCTGTTAACAGAAGACTAGTTCCTGGGGTTCCTCACTCACTTTCTTGGCTCCAGCCAAGGCCAGTCCTGGCCTGCCCTCTTTCCTCACACCATCAACACACAATTAATGAAATGTTGGAATGGGCCCAGACGAAAAACTTGTTTAGAACACTTCCTCCCCACTTCACCAGCACACAAACATCTATTCTGGGTTTGGGCTATTTTCCAAGTTGTGTTACATGATAATAAACAAGCTTGTTTTTTTTTTTTTTATGAGTGAAATTTTAACTGGGTACTTTGCAAAACACAATTAAAAACATTATTTGGAGAAACTATTAAGTGGAAAAGTTCAAGACATAAAGAATTGCATGTAGGTTATAAAAATGTTTTTCTCTAAGCTCTGTTTATTCCTTGGCATTTGGAAAGACCTGCTTGGACACATTTCTGCCCAGGAATATGTGCTTCCCATAGATGTTTGGACTTTCTTATATAGGCTATCAATAATTAGCTATCTTATTTTAAGGATAAAAAATGGGAGAAGTTCAAGATATTGATGAGCAGGCTTAAATTTGCTGAGAAGCTTAGAATTCATGACTGAAATTTACAAAGTAAATCAACACACTACGAAGAAGTAAATTAACCCAGAATGACAAAATGAAGGGATGGTTCCCATGTAACCTCATAAATTTCCTGCTTGATGCATTTCAAGTCTCTGATTTCTAATAAAATTCTCATGAGAACATACTATTGCTCCATAAAAACTCCTGAACTCTCCCCATGAGAACCAACTGGTTTATAAGGGCACAAGGGTTCAAGGCTGTGGTTTATTTATTAAAAAATTCTCAGTAAATAGATCATGGTCCACTGGAGAAGGCCCCACAATTATGGGGCGGCCGCGTGTCATTCCTCCTGTCCCCAAGCATGAAGAAAAACAAGAAGAAACACGTCAAAAACTCTGAACCAGGAAAAAAAATTGTACCCTTTTTTTTTTTTTCCCTTAAAGAAAGTTCTATGTGAGTTGCTCCAGGCCTTTTTCCTAGGTGCCAAGGATAGGGGAACTCTCACGGGAGTTTCACCTTTGCCTTAGGGGAGTCTGGTTGACAGCGAGCCCGCAGGCGCAGAGTGGAGTCTTGGTGTCCTTTCCCTTTCGGGAGCACCCCCTGGGGCACCCCTCCTGGGACCACACGGCAGACAAAGGCTGCCAAGTAGGTCTGCACAACCTGAGAGATTTCAAACGTCTCAGAGAAGACAGGTTTTAATGTATTTAAATGTAGTCATGAAGATAAGGAGTTTGTGGCATACTCAGCTCCACCCCACATTCCTACCACCTGGGAAAGTAATCTCTACTAACCTTGTGTTTTCATCTGTGCCAAATACTTGGCGAAAAGCTGTATGGGGGACCTCCCTGACGGTCCTGTGGTTAAGACTCCATGCTTCCAATGCAGGGGCGTCGGTTTGATCCCTGGTTGGGGAACTAGGATCCCATGCATTGCGTGGTGCAGTCAAAAAAAAAAAGAAAGCTTTATATTAGACCACACTCGATTGTACACACAATCCTGTAACACAGGCTGTTTCTGTCATGCTCATTTCAGAGCCCTGAGGGAACCTCTGCACAGAAAGGTTAACTCAGCTCACAAGGGATGGAGCAGGGACCCAAACCCAGCCAGGCAGACTGAAGTGCTGACTGCTAACCACCCGACTGGACTTGGAGGAAATGCCCACCAAGGAGGTGCCATGACTCCTGGGCCTTTCCAGGTCTCAACAAGCTCGCCCAAGATGCTCTTTAAACAGACTCAAAAGTTCAGGTCTAACAGCTGCAAAGCACCTTATCGGGTTGAAAACTGCGCTGAACTCCTCACAGGTGGGCTGCGTCTGACACCTGCAGCCCGCGAGGGATACAAGCCCTCTGCCTTCTGTGCCGCTGTCTCTTCACTGGACTCCACACTCCAGAGCTGGACCTTGTGTTTCCAGCGCTTGGCGAGGGGCCTGGCATATATAGGTGCTTGATGAAACGTTCCGAGAGATAAAATTAAGTTTTGGCTCATGGCTGAGAAGAAAGGATAATTAAGATTTAAAACAATGGACTGCTTTTAAATAGCAACCTTGGATTCACAGCAAAATTGAGAGGAAGGTACAGATTCCCAGATATCCCCTGTCCGACCAAGGCGTCACCTCCCCCATCGTCAACATCCCCACCAGAAGACACATTTGCTGCGACTGATGAACCGACATGGATGCACCATCACCACCCAGGGTCCACAGCTTCTGTCAGGGCTCACTCCTGGTGCTGTGCCTTCCATGGGTTGGGACAAGCGTATAACTGTGTGTATCCATCATTGTAGCATCATATAGAGTAGTTTCACTGCCCGAAACATCCTCTGGGCTCCACCTGTTCATCCCCCTGCCTTCTGCCCCCAAGCCTCGGCAGCCACTGACCTTTTTACTGTGTCCATATTTGCCTTTCGAGAACGTCACAGAGTTGGGATCACAGAGAATATAGTCTTTTCAGATTGGCTTCTTTCTCTTGTGTGTGCTGTTACTTCACTCGTGTCCAACTCTGAGCGACCCCATGGACTGTAGCCCGCCAGGCTCCTCTGTCCATGGGATTCTCCAGGCAAGAACACTGGAGTGGGTTGCCATGCCCTCCTCCAGAGGATCTTCCTAACCCAGGGATCAAGCCTGAGTTTCATGTCTCTTGCATTGGCGGGCAGGTTCTTTACCATTATTGCCACCTGGGAAGCCCAGCTCTGCTCTTAACAATTATCTCAACAAACCCTTAAGCCTACAACTGATAAGGGCAGGGCCTCAGCTGGCTGGGAGATGGAAAGGCCACGTGTAGCTTTTCAGAGCTCGTGCTGCCGCCCATGCAGGGTGTTTGTGTGCATGACTGAAAGCAACGGATTAAAAATCAACCAACTAAACTTGTACATAAATGGATGAAGGATGGAGGGGCAAGAGCGCCACCTACTGAGCCCACGCCACCCTGCAGGTGCAGGCAGCCAGCCTGCGGCTTTAGTGAAATCCCCTATCCGCTGCCCTTGCTACCCAGGGTTGGGGATTATGTGATGCTAGCGCTTGCTCTTAAAACACGGATGTATAGTATGCTTAACTCCATAACACACATCTAGTAACAGCCCCACACAGCACGTCTTCATTACAAAAGTCAGCAAGATCTATGGCCATTTAATGCATTAACATGTCAGGGGATGCTCATCTCTGCACAGAACGGGCTTTTTGCAACTTAGAATTATGGCTAAACCTTGTCATGAACTAAGTGAGAGGAGAAAGCAGTTGGCCATTTATTTCAAACCCAAGTCAAAACGAAGCCAGATTAAGCTTTTTAGCTGATAGTTATTTAAAATAAATGACTTGAAATCCTAAAAGTTTGTATAACCTTACAAAATGCGACTTGGACCTTTGTCCACCTAACTCCATTACTCAGATTAATCACATTGCTTCCTGACCGCTGAGAAAAAAAATCTTGACCTCCAAATTCTTCAGACGTTTGAGAAGGGAAAGTGGGGTCTGAGTATCTAAGGAAATATTTATCTCTTGATTTGCAATGGCTGTGATTTAAAGCAAACACGGGACCTGCCACCAGAACCAATCTCGTTTCCTCTGGTGTTCCTAGAAGTCCGGGGGCTTTCAGAGGGGCAGGCTGGGACCGAACATTTCGGGAATTCCTGTTTTGTTTGTCAGTCGTTTATAAGGGTCAGTTGATCATTTCTAATGATCACCCTATGAGCCTACAAAGCCTGAGAAGGGTCTCTGCCCTCACCCCACAGGACTCTTGCAGGAGGCTGACCTTGTGACCCCACGAGGTCATAAGACTGTGGCGAGATGCCCTGAAGTGAGTTTATGGCTTTGGAGCAATTACTGTAAAACGTTTTAAGTCAAAACAAGCTAAGACTCCATGAGGACCCAGGATGCACTGTCTCTGGGGTATGTCAGTGCCCTGCAGGTGGTGGCGTATCCTTTCCTCCATGGTCTGGGGAACAAAGTACCCCCAACCCCACCAAGTGACTTGGGCTCCACCCTCTCTGGAGGGCAGCTGGGACACTGGGCTTGGGAGAGGGGGCCCACGAACTGAAGGGGCCTGCCCCGGGGGTGGGGCAGGCCATCTCCGCTGGCCGTGAGGCCACGCACAGGGACTCTGTGAGGCAGCCAGGCTAGCTCAGCGTCTGATTCACAGAGGAGGAACCTGAGGCTCAGAACCCTGAACTGACTTCTGTCCAGTCAGACGTTAGCTGGAAAAGAGCAGAAGAGAGCCCAGGTCTCATCTGCTGCAGGGATCTCCCACCTCAGAGCTTCCCTCAGAGGTGCAGTGCGCCAAAGCTCATCTCTTTCAGGCATTTAAAAAAAAAAAAAAAAAAAAGTGAATCTCCATTCTCTTACCAAATATTCCATCTCTTAAAGTAAATTAAAGGCCCGTATAGTCAAAGCTATGATATTTCCAATAGTCATGTCCGGATATGAGAGTTGGACCATTAAAAGGCTGAGCGTCAAAGAATTGATGCTTTCAAATTGCAGTGCTGGAGAAGACTCTTGAGAGTCCCTTGGACTGCAAGGAGATCAAACCAGTCAGTCCTAAAGGAAATAAATCCTGAATACTCATTGGAAGAACTAATGCTGAAGCTGAAACTCCAATACTTTGGCCACCTGATGTGAAGAGCCGACTCATTGGAAAAGACCCTGATGCTGGGAAAGATTGAGGGTAGGATGAAAAGGGGGTGACAGAGGATAAGATGATCGGATGGCATCACTGACTCAATTGACATGAATTTGAGAAAACTCTAGGAGACGGTGAAGGACAGGGAAGCCCGGCATGCTGCAGTCCATGGGGTCACAAGGAGTCAGACACAACTCAGCGACTGAACAGCAACAACGAAAAGACAAAATGTCGCCTTGAAATCCAAAATTCTCAGGTCTGGATGTCATTCTCAATAACTCTGGTTATTTTTTGGTTGGTCTGTGTTCTCCTAGTTTCGGCTTGAAGGATACACTAAGAACAAAAATCCATATTGTTTATGCTGTTCCCCTCTTCCCATCCCCCCACCCCCAGCCTTGCCAATTTGTAAACAAATCAGAAAAAAAAAAAAAATCCCCAGTGGGCTGGAAACCTGTCCATGGTTTGCGCCAGCTGGAAAGAATTGCGTTCCACCAAGATTTAGACCCCATTTATAATGGAAACCCTGACGGGCAGTGTTGTAATTATAGTCTTGCCGTAATGAATGTATCTCTGTGGTCAGTCGTGGATTTTTCCATGGTATTTTTCCATGGGAGATTTCCTCCCTGGGAGATGTTAACTTAAAATCTGGACTATAGCTTTGACTTCAGAGCAGACTTCTCCTGGCATCGGCGGAGCTTAAAGTCGACCATCATATTGGCTTTGGTAGACAGCGTTAGCAAGGGGGACATTAGTCAAGTTGAGTTTTGCAAGATTGATGGGGCTGGGGGATAAGAGTTTGGTGCTAGAGGACTGTATTTTGGGAACCTTGCATTGTTGCCCAGATTTTTAAACCAGAGACTGTTTTCTCTGCTGAGTGGCTACATGAAGTAGGAAAAAGTGTCTAGAGTGGAGAGGTATCAAGGTGACCAGTCATCCTGATCGGCCCGGGAGACTATCTGGTTTAACTCTAAAATCTCACATCTCAGGAAACCCCCAGTCTTAGGGAAACCAGGATGGTCGGTCATCTTAAAAAGTGGGTGAAATTGAATCAAAGTCTACAACGGAGCTGAGTTTTAAAGTAAAATCCTTTCTGTGTGTTTAAAAAAACTCAAGTGTCATCAGCCCTTAGCTTGAGAACTGAATTGGGGGCATGGGAGCGGGGTCTCAGAAGGAATAAGGTCTCAATCTCACGCTTGGCTCGGCACAATATAGTATGAAAAACCCAAGACGCCACCACGCTGTGTAACGATTTCTTACGCTGACCGATCCCACTCTGGAGGCATGAGCAGGACAAGGCGGCTCGAGGTTCGCTGGCCGTCCCAGGAGACGCTCCTGGGGCCCGCAGAGGGAAGGATGCAGGGGCGAAGGCGTCAGGGCTGGCGTGGGAGCCGGGGCGCCTCCTCTGGGCCCCGACTCAGTGCCCTGGGCCTGGAGGTGGCCTTCTGGGTCTCTCTCAGTTCGCTCTGATGGCCTTTTCCAAGGACTGCGGAAGCCTCCGCCTTTTAGAGACTGGGAGGCTGACTGGGGTAGGAAGAAACGGAAGAGTAAGGAATCAAAGCCTAGGCAAAAATGGCCAACACCAGGGACTTCCCTGGCGGTCCAGTGGTTAAGACTTTGCCTTCCAATGTGGGGTGGACGCAGGTTCGATCCCTAGTCAGGGAACTAAGACCCCACATGCTTTTGGGGCCAAAACACTAAAACATAAGACAGAAGCAATATTGTAACAAATTCAATAAAGACTTTAAAAGTCATCCATATAAAAAAAAAAATCTTAAAGAAAATGGCCAACACAAGATCCCAAAACATGAGGGACCTTTGCACAGGGGTGAGAAGACACACGTGTCAAACCTCCTTCTGACTTCTAAAACCAGGCAGCTTGGGACACAAATATTAAACCCGTTTTGGGTGTTATAAATGCTGAGGTTTCGGGGTAGGAATAGAAGCTGTTTCTATAAGCTCAGAGCCTTTGGTAGATGTGTGTTATCTCTGCTGTAGCAGATTCTATAGCTCTGAGGTCCAGCATCGAGACGGAGAAGCAGGGCACACTTAAAACGGCCACGTCCCTGCTTGGGGGCAACTGGTTTAGAGGCAAGCGCGCTACAGTTTGTGAAAGAAGCTGAGAGCGCTGCTGGGGGGAACTGGGCGGTTACTTTCAGTGCCCCCCGCCCCAGGCTGGTCTCCCAAGCTACTGGGCTCGGGGCACCCACTTTTGGAGAGTTTGTGTCCTCGGCCTTCCCTTTCTGGCAGTGGAGGTGGAGAGCGGGCCCAGGGCATTCACTCCTTGGCCTCCTGTGGCCTGCTCATGGTGGGTTGGCATTGGTCCTTACCAGCACCAACAGCACAGCACACCCAGGGCTCCACTGCAGCGAGAGGACCCTCCTGGGGCTGGCGCAACCCCCTCCTCCTGCAAGCTAGGGTGCTCTGGTTCCTGAGACTCCAGCCAGAACAGAGTCCCCATTCTGGGGACATTCAGCACACCACCCCCTGATCAGACTGTCGACCAGCCTGTGAACATAAGAGCCACTTGTGCTCTAGGAGAGCAGGGACCTCAGCAATAAAGGCAGGCGCGTGCAACGGTTTTTTTACAAAAACCCAGACAGTTATTCAGAGGCTTTGCTTACGACCGGCACAATCTCTAGTCCTTCAGAAAAATCTAGAATTTAATTCCACATACGGGTGTTCTTTGCTTGCTGTAAGCTGTCTGCCAGCCAGGCCTCACCAGGCAAACAGCTGAAGAAAACAGCCTGTCCCAAGGAGCAAACCATCAGAGAAACATTCGTGGAGACCAAGCCTGATTTCCTCAGCTTCTGGAGAGCCCGTTTTCCCTCCTTTGTGTGGGACATGCGGGCAGTCGGTAGCAGCCAATTCTGCAAGTCCTTGCATTGCTTCCTATGCAGCTTCAAGGGAGAAGGGAGTGAGGTAGGCTTAAAGAAACAAGAAAAGAAGGTGCGACAGCAGATATGAGATAAATGTCCTCAAGCAAATATCTGGGGGCAGCCTGTACTTTCAAGTGGCCCAGGATGACGGCCACTCACTGAAGCAGGAACATCAACAGAATATATCCAATACGTGAGACTTAGCCCAACAAACAGCCGTGCAGCGACTACCGATATCCTGAGGGAGCAGAGAGCAGCCCCTGAATCTGGGAGCTCATTGGATGCTCCCAGCTGGGCCATGTGTTCTGCCATTCACAGGGTCTCACAAGTTATCAGCTTCAGAAGAGGCCACCTGGAGACGGCGACAGAGAAAAAGCAACATCACTGCACGCGCTGCAAGATCCACTCCTTCTACCCAAAGGGGCAACGGCTGGCCCGGTTTTCAAGAGCGGCTTCTTTCCCAGTCAGGTCTAGCCTCTGCAGGTGAGCGTGAGCCCCTGCAGGTGCAGGGGCCAGGTCACAGAACTGCACCCGAATCAGAGTGGACACCTACTCCCCAAGGTCCTTCCCAATTCCCGCACTGCGGTCCCAGCCTCGGTCCCTCCTCAGACTCGTCCTGAGATGCCCTATGGCGCTCATTCCCCATCACCTTGATGAGTCCTGAACCTGCTGGTTCGAGCTCAGGCGGCTCCTGGTGGTCCTCCCCTGAGGACACGTGCAGTGCCATCTCCAAACGTCACTCTTGAGGTGCGCGTGTCCTGACCACGGAGATCCAGACAAGGAGGAGTCGAGTAGAAAGCTCCCTCCAGTGACCGCTTTCTCAAGGTCACACAGAGCATCCAGTTCTTGCCGAGCTTTCGATGTGGAGGGGAAAGGCCAGAAGCCCCGGGTGGAGCCACTGATGCTGTTTTCTGCGTCCTCCTGACAAAGATTCTCTTTGACCAAACCCTGCTCAGGCTCCCCGGAACTTTTCAGCCAAGTCCTCTTTCGTGTTCCTCTCTGCTTTGTCCAGTTCTAGCACGAATTCTGCTAAATCAGCTTAGCCAGAACCTCCCACCCTCAGTATCTGATCACCTTCCATACCCAATCGGGTTCCTCACTCACCCGATCCTCCGACCCAGGATGTCTGACCTCACTGGCCTGCATTCAGCAAGCATCCTGTTACACTGGTTTAGCCAGAAGCCCCCTAACCCCGATGTTTCCTCTTTATAATTTTCCATCCACTAAGCCCCACCTGCTGCTCGGCTGTAAACCCCACTTGTCCACACTGAGTTCAGAGTTGAGCCAGTTTTACGCGGAGGCCTCTTCCCCTATTGCAACAGCTCCTGAATAAAATCTGTTTTCACCACTTCAACTCTGTCCAGCTCTGGCTTTTCTCTGACTCTCCTTCTACGGGACAGAGGCCTGAGGTGTCCTGAGGCTTACAAGGGATTTCATAAAATAACAGCTAAAATACATTTAAAAGAAGAGTGATTAATAACCACTTAAGTGTTATTAACAGAATAAAATAGGACTCTGGGTTTCACCCTTGAGTTTACTGGGGAAGCCACAGGAAGGATCATAGAGTTTGTCAGGGGCTTCCCTGATGGCTCAGATGGTAAGGAATCTGCCTGCGACGCAGGAGAGTCAGGTTCAATCCCTGGGTCAGGGAAGATCTCCAGGAGGAGGGAATGGCAACCCAGAAGCAGGCGATTGGAAGGAAGCTTTATCGTTGTCGACTCCCTCACGGTGTTAGAGAAGGACTCCTATGCGAAGTGTGGCGTGTGGTGCTTGCAGGGGACCTTAGAAACAATCTAATCCGGTTCCCTCGTTTTCAGGCTGAGCGGACAGACGTCCGGAGGGGCTGTGACATACTCAAGGGTGGAGGTGTCGGGAGTCCCCATCCCAGCGACCAGCCTGATGGGCCGGCCTGTGGGTCACCTACTGATCGTGCTCAGTGGAGAAAACCTCGGCCGTCAGCCTCGCCCTGCGGCCGCAGCCCCCGGCGGGCGCCATGCACCGGGGTGGACGTGAGGCAGGGTGCGTCCACGGGCCTCGGGTGCACCTCGGGCAGCGGCCTCTGGGTGCCAGCGGCGACAGGGCGACGCGGGGACTCCCGCTGCCCCCGGAGCCCCGCGCCGCCCCGGGCCCGGCCGCTGGGCTGCAAGCGTCCTCCGGGGCCTAAGATGGGGCTGATGTCGGCCACGCTGAGGGGAAAGCGCTCGGTGGCTGGCTGGGCGGAGCTGCCCAACCCCAGCCCCCTCCCGGAGAGGGGCGTCGGCTCCGCGGGGGAGGGTAGCGCCCCTTCGGCGGTGGCGCTGAAGTACAGCGTGGAGCCGCCCTGCCCGCCCTCGCCCCCCGGATGCCCCCCTGCACCCCTCGCCCCCGGGGCGGCCCGGGATCCCTCCTCTGAGCCGCCCTCCCACCGTGCAGCTGACGGCTGCTGGGCTGGAGCTCGGTCAGGACTCTGGCTGTCAAAAGACAGGTAACTTGAGGTCTCCTCAGCCTCTGCTTTGGGGACCACTGGAAACTCCGAGCCTTCCTCTGAGGTTAGAGGGTCCTGGGGTGATGAAGGGGGCTCCTGCTGCGGGGGTGGGGGCGTCCTCCCTTCGCTGTGGTGTTGGCTCAACCCCCACTCAGGGGAGCAAAAGCGGGCCAGGCCGTCTTCTCCAAAGGCTGCATTGATCTTTGACACGTTCCCCGTCTTCAGAGCGAGCTTCACCAGCAGCCAGTGGTGGCGGCTAAGCAAAGAGGCCTCCCCCGCTGTCTGGCTTTCCAGCCCAGCCTCTGGGGGTGTCCACTGTGGGCTTGGGGGTTTCTCCAGGCTTGGGAGCTCACTGGTTTCCTCTGGGCAGGGCCCCAGGCTGTCCAGTCCCTCCCCAGCTGGGCCGGGGGCTTGTGGAGAAGAGTCTTCTTCTGCTTTATTACCCTCTGTGGGGCCACAGGACGTGTGTACACAGCCCCGCCAGATGTCTGTGGATTTCGGATGCAGCAGGCTGTAGTAAAGGACCAGCGAGACACTGCCTGCAAAACAAGGTAGGGGAAAAAAAGCACAAGGTTACGTTCTTTGAAGTCCTGCATCCTCCCTGTGGTTTGCAGAATTCTAGGGTCTCCAGTTTTGAGTAGAGTAATATCATTTGGGATCCAAAACAGGACTCTTGTTGGAGCATCAGAAGTGGGTATTTGGGGGAATTTACGTATGTTCCAGCTCCAATAGGGCTTCCCAGGTGGTGCTAGCGTAAAGGATCCACCTGCCAATGCAGGAGATGCAAGAGACACAGGTTTGATCACTGGGTTGGGAAGATCCCCTGGAGAAGGAAATGGCAACCCACTCCAGTATTCTTGTCTGGAGAATTCCATGGACAGAGGAGACTGATGGGCTACAGTCCACGGGGTCGCAAAAGAGTCAGACACAACTGAGTGACTGAGTGTGCATCCATACACACACATACACACATACACAGTTCCAATAAACTGCGAATGTTTCTACCCTTAAAAAAATTTAAGAACAGAGTTTAAATCTTAGAGATTTTATGACTTCTTCCTTGAAGGAGGCTCCAACCGAGTCCTCTAGGTGTATGCGGGCATGTATGTGAGACAGAGAGAGAGAGGTTTGATAGAAAAGGTAATTTCACTTTCAGAAAACCGGGTCAAATACTCAGAATACAACCATCCACATACCGATGATGGATTCCAAAGTGAAGGGAGAGATAATCATTTCACAAACAAGACCCAAGCAGAGGTTAAACATACCCATCAAAACCCCCATATCAAGGAATTTCCACGAGCAGCAACAAAACTTCCTTTGTGCACAAACATCTGAATCACATTGTTGTCAGCTTCATTTATTTTGATCAGAAGTGTTGACTGCGGCAATAATTTATTTAGCAGAGCATTCCAGTAATCCTCCCACGTTATTTCCAGTTTCCTGTTGTACTGGACCAAGCGCCGGGTTTCAGGGAGCTTGTAATAAACAGTGTGAAGCCTGATACGGGGGCGGGGGTTGGGGGGTGGTGTGAGCAGGGCCAGGAAACGCAGCAAGGATGCAGCTAGAAGGAACCCAACAGACGTCCCCTCGCCTGCTCTCAGCATCTCTGGGGGAATGGGGTCAGAACTCCTAATGGAAGGTGACCCAGTGTTGTCTCTGGAGGGGACACGGCTCAGGCCATTTCCACGCAGTGTCTTGAGTCCTCACGGTCAGTGGGCAGGAGGGATTGTTCCCCTTCTGCTATGAGGAGCCCCCTGAGACCAAGAAAGGGGAGCTGACCCCGTCCGTACTCCATCCTGCCAGTCGCAGGGCTGTGTGTGTTCAGTGAAGACAGACTTTCCTCAAAAGTCTGCTGTTTAACTGGTTTCTTGGTGGCAGCCCCAGGCTGGCATGTAGCAGGCACTCAACAAATGTTTATCCAGGCAGCTCAAGATGGAAGCTGGAGCTGCTGCTTTATAGCCTGGGCTGCACCTCCCCACTGAAGACTCTAGTCCAGGGCACTGGACACTCGGGAGTTCTGCTGGCTCCGGAAGCTGGGGGCAAGGGCCAGTCGGCTTGGCTCTGCCTGAGCCCCTCCAGCCTCACCAACAGGCCACCTCTGGGGCGGCCCCTGCTTGGTTTGCGGCTCTGAGCACAGCTGAGCTAAGGAGACAAAGGCCGATCCAGGCCCTCACGCCTGCAGAGGTGGCCTGGCCATCCTCAGTGCAGGGCCTGGCCCTGGTCTCTACCCAGCCACTTCCGAGCCCCAATTCCTACCCCTGGGGTGAGCTGACCGCAAAGAAGCAAGTTGTGGGAGGTGGGTGGGGGACAGAGGGGCAGCGAAGGCGACCTCGGGGCTCACCGATCAGAAATCCAGACAAGACGCCTGCAACGGCCCCCAGGCTGGTCCACGAGGCCCCCTGGAGAAAGTCCGTCGCCAGCAGCACGAGGATGATATTTTCGAGCAGCATCACCTGTGAGAACAGCAGAGTCAGCACATCCGGGCAGTGCACGCGGCCTGGGCACGCTCCCGCCCTGCAATCTCCTGCAGCCCCCTTCAGGGCTGGGGGCTCCCACTGCTGACCGGGCCCCCCTAGCAGCAGGGCAGGGCCGAGTGAGCCTCTCCTGCCAAGGGGCCCTCCTGTTCTCACTGCAGCTTGCTAAGTGTCTGCAGAGGCAGAAACGCACAGAAAACGGAAGGGCACGGTTCACAAGGCCGCAGGGGTCCCTTTGGTGAGTCGGGTGGGGCTGACAGGGAATTCTGTTTGCTGCTTTATCTGTTGCATAGTCTCATGTTAACTGTATACACATGTTAGTTTTATCATGAGATAATTAAAAGTATCTGCAGAGCTCACAGTGACACTGGATTCCAGTGAGTCACAAACGTTCATAACAATTTCAGAATTTTTTTTTCCCCAAATATTTGCCCGAGACACCCATCTCCTCCCGGCCCTGGACACCGGAGTCATGGTTCTTGGTCTTTTGGGCCTGGACTGAATAATCACCAGCTTCCTGGTTCTCCAGCTTGTGGAGGGCGACTGTGGGACTTGGTGGCGCTGTAATTGCATGAGAAAATCCCTATACCAAATCAATTACGAATCTAGACATATCTCACCGGTTCTGTTTCTAGTGGTTGCGTTTGTCAGGGCCCTCCAGAAAAACAGAACCAACAGGAGGTGAATGCAACCACTTCCCACTGACAAAGATGCTCTTCTGGACCAAACTTGACTCAGACGGGCTCCTCTGAGTGCTCTGCTTGGCCTATAACAACTGCAGACCTGAAGCAGAAATGACCGTTTGAAACCAACACTAACGTACTTTCTAATAGCTCAAGCCTGCATCCCCAGCGTGGTGACCCAGCCCCAAAGAAGTTCCTGCCTGAGAAAGCTCGGTGCTGTCCGGAGCACTTACTGTTTGTTCTGGAAAAAACCTGGTCATAAGGCAAGAGCAGCCCAGATCCCTCCATGCAGGGGAGCTACTTTAGAAAGCCTGCAATTACACATATTTTCTCTGCTCCTCTGAAATGTCAGTCTTTGACCGCCCAGAGCTGTCTTCTCCAGGACCTGAGAACCAGCCCTCGGAAACACAAACATCCCAGGAGACGACTCTCCCAGCTCTGTATATGTGTTAGTTGCTCAGTCATGTCCGACTCTTTGTGACCCCATGGATTATAGCCCGCCAGGCTCCTCTGTCCATGGGATTTTCCAGGCAAAAATACTGGAGTGGGGTGCCAGTTCCTTCTCCAGGGGAGCTTCCCGACCCAAGGATTGAACCCAGTTCTCCCACACTGCAGGCAAATTCTTTACTATCTGAGTCACCAGGGAAACCCAGCTCTAAAGTGTGTTAACGCTGCCTCCCGTCATGAATACGTGGGAAGTGTGTTAACAATGGTGTGCAGATGGTGTGCAGTCACTCCCCGACTTTGGCGGAGACCACACCGTTCCCTCCCCCCGTTCCCCCTTTAAAACGTGCAGTCGCCTCCGCGTCAATGGAGGTGAGAGGTCAGTCCATGCGGGATGCCTCTGCTTGTTGCAGTTGAGTTATCAGCATCTGTGTCCCTCGCCTTTCCTCCGTGTCTGGATGTGTTATCTCAGCACCATCCACATGTGCTCTCCCTTGGGCGCCCCCTGGGTTCCACAGCCTTCATTGCGCTTCTGCGGCTTCTCCCCACTCGAAACTTCCACACTGTCTAATTTCTGCCTCTCCTGCTTGATCGCTCTGAGCTCAGTGGCCCAGTGCCTAAGACGGCTGGAAAGAAGGAAGCACTTTTCTCCCTTCCTTGTATGATGCACGTGCGCTCAGTCACTTCAGTCATGGCTGGCTCTGGGCGACCCCTGCACTGGCGCCCGCCAGGCCCTCTGTCCATGGCATTCTCCTGACCAGAACACTGGAGTGCGTTGCCATGCCCCTCTCCAGGGAATCTTTGGGACCCAGGGGTTGAATCCGAGTCTCTTGCTTCTCCTGCATGGCAGGCAGATTCTTTACCCAGCGAGCCACCTGGGAAGTCCCCCTTCCTTGTATAACGGCCCCTGAAACTCCCAGGACACGATCTGCTGACGAGGGTGTGAATGTGACAGAAGCAAGCAGAACCAGCCAATGTGAAACGCCTCCTCATTTGGTTCTGCTTCTCAGGGCGCCTCTGGACATCAGCACGTGAGCGTGATGCTCCCACAAACGGACAATGAAATTCACCCTCTTTTATTTGCAGTGTGTGTGGGCTAAGCTGGACCACACACCCAGCCCTCAGCCCACACGGTGTGAGGGGCCTGGTTACTCCCCATTTCCAGATGTGGAGACTGAGGCCTGGCATGACTCACCCAGTATCGTGGGTCCTCTGTGGGCCTGTGGCCTCGGGGGTCAGCGAGCTCTACGGGGCTCTCCTAAACCCGGAGGTGACCACGCCGTCACCTGCCCTGGACCAGACCTGCCTCCCCGGCTTTTCCCTTCTTCACTCTGGTCTCTGTCCTGAAGCGCCGGCACCTCTGAAAGTCTCAACTTCTATTTTTGGTAAAGGCCACTCTTGGTTTCTTATTTCAGTCCAAGTTTATTATTTTATTTACTCTTCACAGGGACCCTGAAAAGTAGGTAGGTCTTAACATTATTCTCTCAGCGACACCAAGAGGTGAGTTTCTGAAGCGCTGATGAAAAAATAGGTCCAGAGAGTCTAAATTCTCAGTCACAGCTGGTAACGGTTAATGACAGAGCCAGGGTCCCATGGAAGCCGTCTGGTTCCAAAGCCTCAGCTCTGAAGCTTGTGGCTGATCCAGGCTCTCCTTTGCCTTCTGCAATACAGCTCAACTTCCTGCCTCTCGTCAAAAGTGTCCCTGGTCATCCGAGCAGGAAGTGATAATCCTATGAGATTCAGACACTGCTTCCTCTGCTGGCATTGGTCCACATTCTGCCTCTCTATTATTATTTGGGTACAAATAATATACATGCATGCACGCCCACGTTCCACGTATACAGTAAAGTTAGGACCACTTGCCGTGTAGAACGTGACCATCCTGTTTCTGGAGGGGCCGTCCCAGAGGTTATTTATTATTATTTGGGTACAAGCTTATTTCCTCCAATGGACTAGAAGCTGCCTACAGATAAGCATTATGTCACCTTTGTGTTTTTAACACTATCTATGACCACAGCTATGACTCAGCAATTGAGCTGATTGACAAGGATGTCACGCATATGACAAAGAATAGAATTGTGATTATATTTATCAGATGGGCTGATGTAGAGAGCCGCTGAAAAGCATCACCAAATACACCACAATCCTCGCTATGGTAACTACGTGGAAACAGACATCTGCTTGCTCCTTTCAGAGACCATCATCTCTGCTCAAGACTATAATTTTTTTTAGAGTTTTTCTGAAAATCAAGCTATTCCTTCATAATAGATATGTGTGCACAATTGCACACATGCACACACACACACACGCACGCCCACGTTTCATGTATACAGTAAAGTTAGGATCACTTGCCGTGTAGAACGTGACCATCCTGTTTCTGGAGGGGCCGTCCCAGACGTTGAGGTAGCAGAGGATGAACACGGCACCCATGAGCAGGTTGAAGAGCCTCCAGCGGCAGGTGCTGTCCACGATGTCGCTCTGCTGAGCCACGAGCCAGAAGGTCATCACCAGCCAGTGGGCACCTGGAGAGAGCAGCCCCGGGAGTTAGGGCCCAGAGAGGGGGCAGGGCTGGGGGAAGAAGGAGGGTTGGGGCAGGGACTCGGAATCCGGGGCCGTAACCCTCCTCTCTGTTCTGACTGCGTGTGACTCGGCATCCAAGGAGACAGATGAAAACCCAGGAGAGATCCAAGGGACACAAAACATTTGCATGTTTAATGTCACGTGAGCCTTCGTGCATTCCTCTCTCCCTGGACACTCAGGGCATCCCTCCACATTCCTGAACCTGGGCTGGCCGAGACTGCTTTGCCGGGCAAAATTCAGCCAAAGTCGTGCTGATCCAGGTCTGGGCTAGATTTAAGAGGACTGGCCACTCCCACTCCCTTGCTCTTGGAATTCTCAGCTGCCACGTCTGAAGCCAGCTGGCTCTCCTGCATGGACAGGGTGGAGGGGCCCCGAGTGCAGGATGTCTAAACAGCCAGCCCAGGGAAGCCCCTCTGTGGGTCCAGATACCTGCAAGCCTACAGGGATGGTGTGAGGACCCTGCAGGCAGGAAGCCCCAGTGAATCCCGGTCGGCCCTCAGAGGCCGGGTCGTTGCTCACCAATGGTTCTTTTCAGGCATTAAGCTCTGGGGTTGCTTGTCATGCAGCAGTAGACTGTCAGGACAGAAGCTCAGCTTACCTGCGACAACCAGCACCCAGACGCGGTAAGCCCAGAAGAAGAGAACCAGGCTGAGGACGCGAGCCCCGACCATGCCCATCCTCCAGAGCTGCTGGCAGCCAAGGGCTGTCCAGGGTGCAGAGGAGTGGTCCGGCTTCATGGAGCGCAGGGATCGGGCGTAGCACACCAGGGCCCAGGAGAGCGTGGTCCAGGAGCACAGGGCACTCACTCCTGGAAGGCAAGCGGGACCCTAGGACCGCTAACCAACAGAACCTGCCTTCACAGAGGGCACCGCCACCTCCATGCAAACATGCAGGTCTGTCTCCATGCAGAAGAAATGAGGACTTGGGTACTCCTCCCCACCAAGGCAGGCTGGACTCTCACTTAAGAAAAAAGGCTCAAGGGCTTCCCTGGTGGCTCAGTGGTAAAGAAGCCATCTGCCAATGCAGGAGACATGGGTTTGATCCCTGGTCTGGGAAGAAGATCCCATGTGCTAGGGAGCAACTCAGCCCAAGCACCACGACCACTGAGCCTGTGCTTGCGAGCCCGGGACCCGCACCTACCAAGCCCACCTGCCACGACTACTGAAGCCCCTTCACCTGGACCCTGTGCCCCACAACAGGAGAAGCCACCGCAACGAGAAGCCCACACCCCACCACTAGAGGGCAGCCCCCACTCAAAGCAACCAGAGGAAAGCCCACACAGCAAAACGAATACCCAGGGCAGTCAATAAATAAATAAATAAAATTATTAAAAAAAAACAAGCAGCCCAGCCACTTTCCCTCGAGCACCTCTGGTTTATGACGAAGCAGCTCTTAACAGCTCTGAACATGGTATTTCATCTCAGTTGTACTTTGCAGTTCAACCCATACGCATGCATGTATGTTGTGTCCAACTCTGCAACCCCTGGTGAGCCATAGCTCAAAAGGCTCCTCTGTCCGTGGGATTCTCCAGGCAAGAATACTGGAGTGGGTGGCCATGTCCTCCTCCAGGGGAATCTTCCTGACTCAGGGATCAAACTCACGTCTCTTCTATCTCCTGCACTGGCAGATGGATTCTTTACTACTTGTGCCACTTGGGAGGCCCTCAGTCCATACAAAGGAGATGTAACCAGATAAACAAGACCAGAACAGTAGGGGGTGCCAGGCCTGGAGGAGACACCCTGAGCCCTGGCCTGAGTGCCAGCACCTCTGCTGGCGCCCGAGGTGTTGATCCCACTGCTCTCAAGGGGTCAGGCTCAGGCTGCACAGAGTTAGTCCCAGGAGAAACAAACATACTGATCTCACAAGGGGCAGCATAGGCCTCCCCAAGGTGCTTTCAGGGTCCTCTCACCACCTGCAACTTTCCTCTCACGGACCAACCCCCACGAAGGAAGTCCACCCCCTGGGAACTCACCGCCCCAGACAAAAGCCAGTTTTAACCATCACCTTGGGCATTGTAGGTAACATCCCTGGTGGCTCAGATGGTAAAAGAATCTGCCAGCAATACAGGAGACCTAGATTTGATCCCTGGGTTGGGAAGATCCCCTGGAGGAGGAAATGGCAACCCACTCCAGTGTTCTTGCCTGGAGAATCCCATGGACTGAAGAGCCTGGAGGGCTACAGTTCATGGGGTCGCAAAGAGTCGGACACGACTGAGTGACTCACACTTTCACTTTTTCACTTTTGTGCACCGTAGTGAGCTTGGGCTGCCCTAACTCTGCCTAACAGGGGACATCTTAGGTTGCCAGGGTTTGCTAAACAAGGAGTTAGCTTCTGTCCCCCATGAGAAGTCAGGCAGTCTGCGGTCTGGGGTGGAAGTCACTCACCTGGCACGGGAGCAGTGAAGTCAGAGGCGAGGAAAACGTATGTTTGGACCAGCAGGTGGGGCCCGACCTGAAGCAGGGCTTCGAGGAGGTGCAGGGCCGCCAGGTCCGCCTCCCACAGCAGCAGCCGGGTCTGGGGGGCGGCCTGCCCTTCCTTCCAGAGGCTGGCGGACACAGCGTCCCAATGCCTAGGGCGGAGGAGGGCCAGGACTCAGAACCTCAATGCAAGGGCTCAATTGGACCCCTCTCCTGGTGTAGAGACCGAGAGCCTTCTAGGGCCTAGCCGGCCATTCCTGCATCCCAGGTCCCTGAGCCCTGACTCTAGGCTGAGGGTGGCGCTTCTGTTCCCAGTGTAGGAATCCTGCCCAGCTGACCTCACTCTGCCCACACATGGAAGGGCTGCTGGGTTGGGAGCTGGGAGCAGACAGGTTTGCTGGGGCTCTCTCTGAGTCCTTCGAATCCCGAGCTAAGCCTAAGCCCCCTCCCCAACCCCGGGGCCGCCAGTGTTAGTTGCTCTGTGTGACCCCCTGGACTGTAGCCCGCCAGGCTCCTCTGTCCATGGGATTCCCCAGGCAAGAATATGGGAGTGGGTTGCCATGCCCTTCTCCAGAGCCTCTCACGATGGGAATTAATGCAGTCCCGTTGGACGGCAGGGAGGGCAGGGGGCTACTGGAGGGTCTGCAAGACCAGGCTGGCCCGGGCACAGGGACACACTGGCTCCTCCGGGGGGGCCACATTCCTCACATCCAGGAAAAGGAGTCAACACAAGAGGAAAAAAAAAAAAAAGTCAGTAAGTGTTTCTGTTTCATTCTACTTTCGATAAGCCCACCCTTGAAACCTTTCCTGATGCTTCAGACTCATGCAAGCCGACCGGAGGTGCCATGGACCACCATCCTGTGCCACCTGGACAGTCATGCATGTATAAAAATGTCACTGCAGGCTCTGAGGACTTCAGGTTTTCATAGCAAATTCCCCCTCACCCTCCCAGGGGCAGGAACAAGGTGATCCCTACACCTGCCTGCAGCGGGGGCAGGCATGCCCGCCAAGTCCATGGGCGATCGCAAACTTCAGTCCTATCCAAGTTAAGAAAAACTGGAAATCATTTAAATTTACTGATTTCTGAACCAGAGCTGGGTGTGCCTTTCAAGTCACCCCAAACGCCCTCTCTCTCTGATCTCTGGCCAACGTTTCTTCGGCCAGAACAGGAGGGGGTCCTCTTTGAAATGTTCTTAATCAGGGTACCGAGAGCCCAGGAAAGGGGCTCAAGAGAAAACAGCTTTCCTTTTTCATGACTTGGATCCCGGAGTGAAGTGATTTCTCACTGAGTCTTTGAAGCTGTGATCTCTGACCCAAACAGAATGTTAAGAAAAAGCAGATGAAGCCAAACCTGTAGCTGCCCTTCGGGTCCTGAATCCTCAGTTCTGGGGACACTCCAGCCCCCCTTCCTACCCTCCCAGCTGCCCCTGTTCATTCAGCAGGCATCTTTATGGGCTGCCTCCACCTGCTGGAGACTGCAGAGGCCACAAAAGAAACTGAAGACCTCTAGAAGCCCAAGAATCAGTTATGGAAAGAATGCCGCACACACGCGCCAAGTTTTAAGCAGGAAGAAAGACGTGCCAAAACGAGAGGGGTGAGAGGGGTCCTGGGAGAGAGGACAAGGTGGGCATAAAACGCCCAGTGGCATGGTCATGGACCCTTCTCCCCCAGGCCCTGGCAACCACCATTCCAACTTCTCTCTCTATGGTTTCGGCCACTCTAGACACCTCATGTAAGTGGAATTATACAACATGTGTCTTACTGCATCATGTCCTCGAGACTCATCCATACTGTAGCATGTTACGGAATTTGCTTCTGTTTTCCATTGCATGTATAGACCACACTTTACTTATCCATTCATCCGTTAATAGACACTTGGGTTGCCTCATGTTTTGGCTATTTTGAATGATGCTACGAACGTAGGTGTACAAAGATCTCTTCAGGACACTGCTTTCAACCTGTTTGGATATTTACCGAGAAGTGGAATTGCTGGATTATACGGTAATTCTATGTTTAAGTAATTGAGGAACTACTATACTGCTTTCCAGAGCAGGCAATGGCACCCCACTCCAGCACTCTTGCCTGGAAAATCCCATGGACAGAGGAGCCTGGTGGGCTGCAGTCCATGGGGTTGCTGACAGTCGGACACGACTGAGAGACTTCCCTTTCACTTTTCACTTTCATACATTGGAGAAGGAAATGGCAACCCGCTCCAGTGTTCTTGCCTGGAGAATCCCAGGGACGGGGGAGCCTGGTGGGCTGCCGTCTATGGAGTCGCACAGAGTCGGACACGACTGAAGCGACTTGGCAGCATACTGCTTTCCACAGTGCCTACACTATTTCAGATGGCCACCAACAGTACACAAGGGTTCTAATTTCTCCACATCCCTGCTAACATGTCCCCACCCCCCCCTTTTTTTTGTGTGTGGTGGTGGGGGATAGTAGCCATCCTAATGGGTGTGAAGTGGTATCTCATTATGGTTTGATTTGCATTTCCCTAATGGTTAGTGAAGTTGAGCATCTTTTCATGAGCTTATTGATGGGAATGTAAATTACAAACTTTTAAATGTTAAATTTTATACCCATCGATATTAAGCTTGCCTTACATATCCTTAAAGCTCATCTCAACTTTCTTTGTAATAATTTTTCCCTTCCACTAAACAAATATTTTTAACCCAAAACACAGGCTCAGGATGAGATGGATTAGGTATTCTTCTATGATCTCATGTTGAGTTTACAAATGCATTTGTTAACTTAAAAATTTTTTACTCGTTGGTAACATATAGCATTAGAGTAGAAATATAAAAACAAAATAGAAAAATGTAACTGACTTTGTTTAAACAAGTAGTTACTAATGTCAAGTTCTTTTGAGCAGTCAGACTTAACATTATCTGTATTATTTGGAATTAAACAAAACAATACATGGGACTTCTCTGGCAGTCCAGTGGTTAAGACTCTGCACTTCCAATGCAGGGGACACAGATTCAATCCCTGTACCTGATGGGGGAACTAAGATCCCATGACATGTGGCCGGAAAAAAGAAAAAAAAGGAAAACATTTATGTTTTAACTCCTTGAACTTTTTATAAGCTACTTTACATCAGGAAGTTTTTGTTTAATTGGTTTCTCTGTAGTTAGTACAGTCTTCTGTATTGTATCGAGCCGCATGTGTGCTAGGTCATTCAGTCATGTCTGACTCTTTGTGACCCCATGGACTGTAGCCCATCAGGTTTCTCTGTTCATGGGATTCTCCAGGCACGAAATGGAGTGGGTTGCCATTTCTTCCAGGGGACCTTCCAGACCCAGTGATCAAACTGGGTCTCCTGCATTGCAGGTGGATTCTTTACCATCCAGGCCAGGATCCCTTTTTAAAAAGGTCTGTCTAGTCAAAGCTATGGTTTTTCCAGTAGTCATGTATGGGTGAGAGTTGGACCATCAAGAAAGCTGAGTGCCGAAGAATTGATGCTTTTGAACTGTGGTGTTGGAGAAGACTCTTGAGAGTCCCTTGTACTGCAAGGAGATCCAACCAGTCCATCCTAAAGGAAATCAGTTCAGAATATTCATTGGAAGGACTGATGCTGAAGCTGAAACTCCAATATTTTGGCCACCTGATGCTTAGAGCTGACTCATTTGAAAAGACCCTGATGCTGGGAAAGATTGAAGGCAGAAGAAGGGGATGACAGAAGATGAGATAATTGGATGGCATCACCTACTCAAAGGACATGAGTTTGAGTAAACTCCGGGAGTTGGTGATGGATAGGGAGGCCTGGCGTGCTGCAGCCCATGGGGTTGCAGAGTCGGACCCGACTGAGCAAGTGAACTGAACTGAGGATTGAGCAAACAGAGTTGCCTTGGCTCCACCTAGAGGCGCTTTTACTGAACTGCAGTTTGCTGAGAGGCTTCTTGATTAACCCCGATGGGGAGTCCATTACAAAATTCCGTGTGGATTTGCTTAAAGACAATTCATTATCCAGTGTCTTCTTTGTGAAAGCCAGATATGCTGGTTGCAGGATGAGAAATAGATTTGTTTTCTACTTTAACTTTCAAAGCTTTCTTCTAAGGAAGTAGATTTCAATTTGTTCTTTTTTTTTTTTTTTAAACACAGAAACCATGGAGCTTCTTATGTTAACAAAAGTGAAGTCACTCAGTCGTGTCCGACTCTTTGCGACCCCATGGACTGTAGCCTACCAGGCTCCTCTGTCCATGGGATTTTCCAGGCAACAGTACTGGAGTGGATTGCCATTTCCTTCTCCAGGGGATCTTCCCGACCCAGGGATTAAACCCGGGTCTCCCACATTGTAGACAGGAGCTTTACCGTCTGAGCTACCAGCGAAACTCAGACCCAGACGTATTCACCTCGAGTAACTGTATTTTGCCATTACCTTCTTTTCCAACACTCCCTTCTGCTTCCTGAATGTTCTCACTTCTTTTCTTTCTTCTTGCCTTTTTTTTTTGTCCTTTTAAATTATATATATATATATATATTTTAGTCACCTTAACTGATTTTTTTAAAATAAGAAGAAATATAGATGACTGGTTGTTCTTCCTAATTTCTAATCTTCATGTCTATTCACTTATTTCCATTTAAAAAAATGTATTTAGTATTCATGACATCATTGGAGAGACTTGGGGAAGAGTAGGGGGTCAGCGTTGGACACCAGCATGAAAGTAGACACGTGAGCCTGACCCTGCCCCACTTCTGAAAAAGGTAGTGGATCGGATGGGCTGGAGGGTCCCCACAGGACCCCAGAAGGCAAACTTATCTGACAGTTATTCAGGAAGCTTCTCTCAAGTGACTGGCACGGACTTCACTCTTCTTCTGAGCTATGACATGTTTGCTTAGGGGAAAGCTGATTCATTTTTTCAAGAGGTGGTCTATCTTTGAGGTCACATGCTTGTTGGCTATAACGTACCAGGTGGTCCCCAGAAGGACTCGAGCCCTTAATGGTTTTCAGACCAAGCTGGGCTGAGAGAAGCATCTGCACACGTGAGTAGTGCCCACGACAGGCTCCAATCCCCCCTGAACCAGAAGGAAAAGCCGCCTCTGCTCTCTCCCCACTGGTCAGAATCTCATCTTTTCAGAGAAACCACACAGCTTGAACACAACGGTCCACCATTAGGCTAAATTGGTGTGGCTGAAAATGCTTTTGGGGCTTTTAGAGATGGAGGGATCTAGCTCAGAGAACCCCAGTGAAATTTGGCTAGCTGCATGATATCTTTATAAGAAGCACCCTCTGGGGTATTCCCTGGCAGTCCAATGTTAGGACTCTGGGCTTTCTCTGCAGAGGCCCCAGGGTTCGATCCTTGGTCAGGGAACTAAGATCCCACATGCCTGGCTGCAAGGCCAAAAAAAAAAAAAAAGAAGCACCCTCTGCCTCCAGCTTGAGATGCACTCCCTCCTCAGAGTCTGCTGAGACACCATAAAACTCACTTCAGTTCCTCTAAAGAAAGCCTTGGGCTACAGCTTGAGGGCATAAAATACCCAGCAGCACAGCCTGAGATCTGAGACTAGACAACCACTCCTTGGATGGCCTTCCCACCCTGGGCGCCTTCCTGTACCCTGAGCTAAGGGGCTGCACTGGTCTGGTCTCCCACAGGCCAGCCCGCTGAGTACTCGCCTGTCCAGGCTGCTTTTTATGGAAAACTTTGTCCCTGGCACTCAAATGGTTTCTTCTTGCAATAAAAACTTAATGCAAATGTCACCATGCAGCCTACTGCACTGCTTCAATCTGTGCCGCCCTCCTCGGGTGAAGGGGTGGGGTTCACATGGGCTGCCCCGAACCGATTGACTTTCTATGGGTTTCTATGTGTAGAGTGACTCTCCTATCTCAGGTGTAAAGTCACCCAGCGGAGTGAAAGGGGCTGTCTGTTCTTACCGCTTCCACACACCGAGCTGGAGGAGGTGCAGGACCACCAGCAAGCAGCCACCTTGACGTCCATCTTCTCGGAACCAGAGATAGCTCAGGCCCTGGACCAAGAAGCCGGGCAGTAGTACCAAGAGGACCAGCCAGGCCCAGAGGAGGCGGCCTGTGGTGAAGTAGTAAATCACAGCGCAGAGGCCTGGGGCCAAAGAGGAAGGACCAGAGGGTTAGTGGGAGACTGGGGGTGGGGGGCGGGGGAGGGGGGGGCGCCTGGGCAACGCTGCATCCCCAGAGTTGGCCGGGCTGCCTGCTAGACCCAGCCCGGGAGCCGGCAGAGCCCACAAGCAGCCTAGAGGGGAAGGAGGTTGAATGGAAGGGCCAGAGCTACCCAAAGGATCAGACATCATGGTCCGAGAAGGAGACTGCTGGTTCGCATAGGGCAGCATGCACAAAACACTGGGTACTTAGCACGGGCTCATGGGTGCATGAGGCTGTGAACTGCAGCAGCAAGAGGGTACCAGCCCCGGGTACAGACAGGAGCCCTGCAGGTCTGGACTGAGAAGCCCCAGCTTGGGCAGCCCCTCCTTGGTTCACAGGCTCTGTGTTTTGTTGCGTTGCTAAGTCCTGTCTGACTCTTTGAGACCCCCATAGACTGCAGCACACTAGGCTTCTCTGTCCTTCACTATCTCCCAGGGGTCTGCTCAAACTCATGTCCGTTGAGTCAGTGATGTCACCCAACCATCTCATCCTCTGTCGCCCTCTTCTCCTCCCGCCTTCAATCTTTCCCAGCATCGGGGTCTTCTTCAATGAGTGAGCTGTTCACATCACATGGCTGAAGTACTGGCGCTCCAGCTTCAGCATCAGTCCTTCCGATGAATATTCAGGGCTGATTTCCTTTAGGATGGACTGGTTGGATCTCCTTGGTTCTGTCCCCTGCTCTAATCACCTGGCACACACAGCAAACTAGGGTCCCCCAGGCAAAAAGCGTCAGGTGGAGTCACAGCTCCCCAAGCTGAGGAATGCCCAAGCCCTGGCTGGGAGGGAAGGAGGAGGCTGGTCTGCGGGACCCCCTGGAGTGGGTGCTGGGACTGGGGTCCTGTCTCATCGGGGGCGCTGGCCCCGGGCGGGAGTTTAGAGGCAGATCTCAGCCTGGCGCCTCCTCTGTGCACCTTAGAAACCTCAGGGGAACTGCACGGACCGCAGTTCATAAGGGCCCGGCTAACACTAGGTCGGGGGGAGGGGGTGGCGGGCAACTCGCTCCCAGGGGTCAAGTTCAGGGCCCGGCACTCAAACGTGGTGCGAGCTGGGGAGGGGCGACGAACCCTGGGGGTCTCGAAGCTGGAGCCCCATCAAATCCACTCCGCACCCGCCATCCGGGGGGACCCCGCGGAGGAAGAAGCGGCTGTAGGGAGCGGGGCAGAGAGGGGCGGAGGCCTTGGCGCCGGCACTGAAGGAGTTACGCGTTCAAACTGGAAAGGCGCGAAACCGCTCCCCGCGCTAGCTCCTCCGCGGCTGCGGGCCCGCGCTCTGCACTCGGCCTGGGGGTCCCCAGCCGGCCGCCTCCGGCCAGGAGGTGAACTGTCCTCCAGAGCTCCGCGGACGTCGAGCTCGGTCCCACCCCAACCCGGTCCCAAACGGCTCCCCGCGCCGCCCGGACCCCAGGCGGGCGAGGGAGCGGTCAGGGATGAGCAGGGCGCGCCAGGCCCGCGTGCAGCGCCCCGGCCCCGCAGCACCGAGAGGCCTTCTGGAGGGAAGGCTGGGGGGGGGGGGGGGGGGGGGGGGCGGGTCAGACGTTCTCAGACTCCCGGCGAGAATCGCCCGTCCGCTGGGGACGAGGGCTGGGGGTGAGGGGGCAGGGCTGGGGGTCGGGGAGAGGATTGTGCATCCGCAAGGGAGAGGTCTCAGGCACCCGGAGGACCGTGCGTGCAGCGGGGCAGGGGTCCATGCATCCTCCGGGGGATTTACGCCTCCCCAGGAGGGTCACGCGTTCGCGGGGATCCCCGAGGGGCTGGGCGGGGGTGCGGAGTGCCCAGGGCTAGCACTGGCGCGCAGTGCTGGGGTGCAGGGCGCCGCCGTGGCGGGGCGGGGGTGAGGGTCCCCGGGCGTCAGGGTGGGTCGGAGGGGCGAGCATGGCCTGCCCCGCACTCACGCGCGCTCTGCTCGGCCGCCAGCAGCAGGGCGGACAGGCCCAGAACCCCCGCGTGCATCCTCTGCGCCGCCCGCCCGCCTCCTGCGCCCCCGCCCCTTCCCCTCCGGCCGACCCGGGACGGGGAGGTTTCCGGCCGGAGACCCCACTGCAGGTTGCGTTTGGGCTGGGCTCTTCGGCTCAACGTTTTTTCCCGGGTTTCCCTCGGGTTTTTCCCGGGTAACTAGACGGGGTGGAGGGAGGGAAGAGAGGCAGCTTGAGTGGTCTGGTTGCTAAGTCAGGTGAAGCACCGATTACGCCCGGCCTCTGGATGTGCGCAGCAGCGGTCCCCCAGCCCTGTGAGCGGCCCTGGGACAGGACTCGGTGAGTGTTAGGGCCGCGGAAACCGGCCCCCGCCTCGAGCCGCTGAGCGGCAGTCTGGTGAACCACTAGTCTGACAGCACACGGGCGTCTGTGGGAGGAGCTGACTTGGAACCGTTAAGGAGTCTTTTCGAAACCCTGGAGGGCATGAAAGCTGGCATTTTCCCCGTTTCTCACTCTTAAATCCATCACGATCTCTGACCGCACAGTTTTTTTTTCCCCCACATGGACTTGACGGTTAATCAAGATTCACACGTGCTAGAAGTGAAAATGCTCTTTGGAGACACCTTCCCCCACGTGGTACGACCAGTCTTGGCCTTCTGCAATCTGCAGAACTTGAGCAGAGGGCAGAGGAGAGTTTCAGGCGAGGCTTTACTGGGGCTCCTGCTCTGGCCGAAGAATGTGTGTGTGAGAGAGAGAGAGAAGCAATAGTTCCCTTGCTAGCTCCCAGAATATATGTGTGTGTGTGTGTGTGTGTGTGTGTGTGTGTGTGAAGCAATAGTTCCCTTGCCAGTTCCCAGAAGGGTTGGAGCAGGGAGCTTCTTCCTTATTTGGGGTGAGGGTTGGAGTGGGCTCAGGCTGGAGGCGTGGCTTAGGTGGTTTGCCCACCTTTTTGTGGTGTTGAGTGCAGAGGGCCCTCAGTGCCCTACTTTTGTTCTTACACTCAGTTTTTGCTCCTGGCTCTTCAGAAATGACTGCTGAGTTTATTTTTGTCTTTGTGTGTCTTTTGGGTTGAAGAATTCGCCCCAACTGCACATGCACACAGTTATTTTTAGTCTCCTACAGTTTCTTTGGATTTTGTAGGGTGCAAGCATTCCAGCACTGCAGCAAAGTGTCCCAGTCCCAGGCCTGTCTCACCAAGACATCTATCTGTGTGTGTGTCTTATCTATCTAACTGGGGTGTAGTTTAAGGAAGAAGTGATATTTAGGCATGGTGATGCTGATGATGCAGGTGGGCCCTTTAACTTTCAAAGTAGGCAGTTAGCCAAACTATTCCTCCTTTTTGGGCTTCCCTAGTAGCTCAGATGGTAAAGAATCTGCCTGCAGTGTGGGAGACCCAGGTTTGATCCCTGGGTTGGGAAGATCCCCTAGAGAAGGAAATGGCAACCCACTCCAGTATTCTTGCCTGGAGAATCCCATGGACAGAGGAGCCTGCAGGCTATAGTCCATGGGGTCGCAGAGTCGGACACGACTGAGTAACAGACACACACACATTCCTCTTTTTTATTTGGGAGAGTTTTCCACGTGCCTCCCTAACTCAAGGACTTGCCACTTCCAAAGGACCTTGCTGTGCTGACCCGCTGATTTAATGAGATAGAGTACCCGCTCCTTCCCTACAAAAGCCCTACAGTAGAAAATGCACCAGCTGAAGGACTTATATTTTGAAGGGAAAAAAATAGAGGGGGGTGACCCTCTAAATCAAGTGAAGCTACAAAACATAGTTATTTTTTCATTTACCAAAATAAAACTGCAGAGTCAGACATCTTTGATTCTTCCCTATGGTTTGGATGCAGTTCTTAAAAAAAAATGCTTTATTTTATTGAAGGTAGTGTATTTGGCTTCCCTGATGGCTCAGTGGTAAAGAATATGCTTGCAGTGCAGGAGACACAGCAGACTCTGATTCAGTCCCGGGTGTGGAAGATCCTCTGGAGAAGGAAATGGCAACCCACTCCAGTATTCTTGCCTGAAAATCCCGAAGGACAGAGGAGCCTGGTGGGGTACAGTCCAGGAGGGTCCAAACAGTTGGACATGACTTCGCAACTGAACAGCAATGTTTATTTATCCCAAGAGGCTTCCCTCCTAGTTTTCCACTCACTTTTCAATGCATTTCTGGATTTCCCATCAGAATTTTGAATTCTGATCTTCTAGGTCTGTCCCCATTTCAGAGTCTCAGTTCTGTGATACAGATTTTCAAACCCCCTGTAAACCTTTGGTGACGCTTCCCTCAGGGCGTCCCTTGTGGCTCAGCTGGTAAAGAATCCCCTGCAGTGTGGGAGACCTGGCTTCAATCCCTGGGTTGGGAAGATCCCCTGGAGAAGGGAAAGGCTACCTACTCCAGTATTCTGGTCTGGAGAACTCCATGGACTGTTTGGTCTGTGGGGTCACAAGAGTCGGACAGGACTGAGTGACCTTCACTTTCACTTTCCCTCTATATCAATACAAGGGAGCAGGTTTAAGATCTGGGTTGCCATACGTTCAGCTTCATTTTCACCAAAACCGCCTTGTTAAAAGGCCCACTCCCTTTGGCTCACTACTACCTCCCCTTTTATTGGCTTCCAGTCCTCAAAACCTCCTTTTCCTGGTTGTCCAAAATGAAACCTGTCCAAAAGGAGTATGTCATAATGTGTTCACATCGGGAGCAGGACTCTCCTCTAGAAAAGAGATAGAAAATTGAAGTCACTTACAGAATTTGGAATTGGGAGGAAAGGAATCATTGTGGTATTCCATACTTTCCTCAGTGTTTCAAGTTTTGGAAAAAAAGAATGTTTCTCTGAATTCCTAAGTATTATTGGAGGCATAAAATATGTATCCTAGTTTCATATGTTAAGAAAGAATCCAATGATTTAGAGGTTTGGAGGAGGGTCGTTCTCCTGGGACAGCAGCAGTTTGAACAGGAGCTACAGTGAATGTCTTCCGCCCTGAAGCTATGGGAGGGTTTTTGTGAGGAAAAGGATATGGATATGTGTCAAAGGATAACTTTTCAAGTCCTACAGACAAGGTGGGGAGATCTGCTTTGTGACAACATTTTTTGGGGAGGAAAAGTACATTGCGCTAATTATTATTTTTTTTTTTTTTGCGCTAATTATTTTAAAAACCTGCTTGTGTGATGGCTGGTAGTTTACACATTTTATATTCCTGCAGATTTATTCCATGAGCTTGTCCTGTTTAGTGAGACAACTGTGTGCATAATTCAGGAATTAGCTGAGTAAATTAGTATGATCATGGAAGGAACCCTCCATCCACTTGGCACAGTTCTGAGGCTTTGGTACAGAATAACAGAGATTTCTGAGGTCTTGGAGGGCAGAGATGTCTGTCTCTTGAGCCCCGGGTGGTTTCCATCTGCAGACATAGGTTTAAGGGCCTCAAATAACGTAGGACCAGATGTCTCTGAGGCTCCCCAAGGACCTTGCCTGAGCAGGTTGTGACATTCTGGGAAACCTGGCCAGTGGAGCTGAAGATTAGAGCTGTGTCACCCACCAGGACCTGAAGGGGTAGATGGGGGGTATGTTGGAATGAGTGGATCTGAGTTGTGAGGAAAGAGCAATGGAGAAAAGGGGACTCAGAGAGTGGGGCTGAGTCTCCGCCCACTTTTGCAGAGTGCAGACCTGCACCCCTGTGCTAAGTCTCTTCTGTCATGTCCGACTCTGCAACCCTGTGGACTGTAGCCCACCTGGTTCCTCTGTCCATGGGGATTCTTCAGGCAAGAATACTGGAGTGGGTTGTGATGCCCTCCTCTAGGGGGTCTTCCTGACTCAGGCATCTACCTGCCCTGGCAGCCGGGTTCTTTACCACCAGTGCCACCTCCCAGCCCATCCCTGTGTTTGCAGGGGCCCAAGGAAACCAGACAGCAACACTAAGCTCCTTTAGCCACAGACTTTATTGTTTGAATATTTTCCACTATGACTTTTTTGGACAGACTTTAATTTTACAAAAACCTACATTCCATGTCGCTGGGTCACTTCACTCTCCATTTGATACCACATTTTCATGAAGAGGTATTTCCCCCAATCACAAACTGCCTGACTGTTACAGGATTCTTATAGGATTCTCCCTCCCACACAGTATCTTTTTTTTTTTCTGATATGAAATCTAGCTGTAGATTCACTTTTGATTTTAGGATTGCTGCATCCTCAGTGTGAGAATTTAATGTTGACTGAGAAATGAAAGTGATCCCTGAAGTCTTCCTTTCTGTCATGACCCTGAGAGTGTGTTCTATAGACTGAGCATGTGTGAACCAGAGGGGTTGCTCTATGGAGAAAGAATTTCTCATACCTTTCCAGGAAATAACTTCTGTAGGATGAATTATTTAAAAGTATGCTTGGTGTTGCTCAACCTACTTTGGTATCTTTCAAGAGTCTTCATCTTTGTTCTTGTGTTTATTTTTTTTCAAGGTTTCTTGTGCACATCAACTGAATGGTTGTCAACAGTTATCACAGTCTTAGTGGTTCTCTCCGTGGAGTTGGTTCACATAGATCAATAATTATCGAAGAAGTAGAAGGGGTTGCTTATCCTCTGCTCATGTCCTCTAAGGTCTTTAGAGTTGGGGGCTGTTGCTGGAAACACCCATATTGTGTTTGTAGAGTGAGTTCTGTTAAGTTACACGAGGTCAGGCTAATGACTAAAGGCTTAGTCACAGAGAAAGCACATGTGTGGATCCACATCCACAGGCAGTGCCTGTCTGGACTGCATAGCACAATGCCTGAAGGAACCTCCACATTGATTATGTCACCTCAGGTCAGAACATCTACTGAGGGTCCTACTGGTTTTCTCTCCTGTGCTGGGTTCCCTTGTGTCGTCTAAGGGAAGAGGCACGAGTGAAGTGTTCTCCACAGAGCTGACATTCATAGGGCTTCTCTCCACTGTGGGTTCTCTCATGTTCCCTCAGCTTAGCATATTTATTGAAGGCCTTCCTACACACAGAGCATACATGTGGTTTCTCTTTAATGTGGATTCTTTTGTGCACATGAAGCCCCGAACTATGAGTAAAGGCCTTCCCACACTCAAGACATACATGTGGCTTCTCTCCAGTGTGGACTTTCTTATGTGAACTAAGGCCAGAGCTTTGAAGAAAGGCTTTGCCGCACTGATGACATTCATATCTCTTCTCTCCTGTGTGAGTTCTCTCATGTTGTTTCAAGGAGGACTTTTGATTGAAGACTTTCCCACACAGATGACATTTGAATGGTTTCTCTCCAGTGTGAATCATGCTGTGTCTCCTGAGGCTAGCACATCTACTAAAGGCTTTTCCACACTGATGACATTCATAGGGCTTCTCTCCTGTGTGAGTTTTCTCATGTACTTTCAGGGAGAATCTTTGATTGAAGACTTTCTCACACAGTTGACATTTGAATGGTTTCTCTCCAGTGTGAATCATCTTATGTCTGCTAAGGCTAGAGCATCTATTAAAAACTTTCCCACACAGAGCACATTCACATGATTTACGTCTAGTGTGAATATGACCCTGTCCATTGAGGAATGACCCTTGACTAAGTGATTTTCCATGCTGTTTGCTGACATTATGTTTGCTTCTGAAGGGAACTATTGAATATTGAAGTGAAGATGTAGGAGTAACTTCGTCTCCCAAATCAGCACATTCAGCAGGATCCCCTTGTGGGTGAGAAACCTGCTTTGAGGGGAGGAGATATGAGGCTGTTACTGGTTTGCCCATGTCCAGGTAGACACTCATTGTCTACATATTCACCCTAGAGCATCAGCCGATAATAGTCTCCTGTTAAAGTGTCTCCAGTGTTGGCTGCAAACACATGTTGTTATTCCCGTGCAGGCACAAACATTCTCTTTTCTAGTTTCCTGACCCCAGATATCACATTAATTTTGAAGATTTCATTGTGTTTTAAAGACTATAAGATGAGCAATATTTTAGCAACTGACTTTTTTTTCTTATATTATGGTTTTGAGCTCATACTATCTTATTAATTAGTTTCAGATATCTAAAAATTTGCCTGGAAAAAGCTCAATTTCAACTTACATACAGGAAACTGTGCTCAGTTACCAACTTATCTCATCACTAGGTCATTCAGTTGCTGCCTGGGCTTCTCACCCATGAAACGTACCATTGTCCTTACTGGGGATGTGTGCTTCCAGTAGACACTTTGCATTAATGTCACTTCTTGTTGTCTAAAGAGACTTTCACTGCCTACAGAAATGGAAAAAATGTATAGATTTTAGAATGGCATTAGAGAAATAAAAACATAGATAAATACCAAGGTCTGTGTGCCTGTGTTTCAAAAATTGGTACTTAGATGGAGAAACTGTGTATAACAAAGAGATCATGAGGTAGTAGAAATACTTTAAAGGTAATTGTCTAGGAGCTTCCCTGGTGGTGCAGGGGTTAAGATTTCACCTTCCAGTGCAGGGAGTGTGGGCTTGATCCCTGATAGGGGAGCTGAGATCCCACATGTCTTGTGACTGAAAAACCAAATCATAAAACTGGAGAAATATTCTAACAAATTCAATAAAGACTTTAAAATGGTCCATATTAAAAAAAAATTTTTTTTTTTTTTTAAGAGTCATTGTCTATTATGATGGAAAAAACATTAAATGGGAGGATCAGGACAAGAATCACTATGTAGAAGTTTTAAGTTCAGAAAGCCCACAGCACTTTTTCCCTGAAAGAAGAGCAAGTGGCTGGAAGGAAGTAATATGAATTGTGGTGATAGATGCACAGGATGATAACAATGTGAGGAATATGCCCAAATGTCCTCACTTCCATTTTAGGATATGTCCCTCACTTCACTTTCATTTGGTATCTCCAAGGATGCTCACCTGGACTCTGACCTTGGAGGCCTCCTGCTGCTTGTGTCCACAACTCTTTCCCTTGTTCCAGTTGGAAAACCACATCTGATTTGCTGATCTGATAGCCTGTTTGATTAAAAAAAAAAAAAGCTGTGGATTTTGAGTCCAGGCTAATTACTCTTTGCTGTGCTCAAAACAGGTAAGGTACTGAGGAAAGTAAAGAGATAATTGAAGGTCAGTGCAGGCAGAAACATCTTTACCAGACAGAACAGTGAAGGTCCTTCAATGGATCAGGAGGAAACCCAGAGCAGCAGCAAGAACAGTGAGGCTGTCTAAGGCTGATGCCCGTGCACCAGTTCAGAGAGAGTCCACAGAATCTTTTCCAAATGGGAAAGATCAAAAGACTCTACAGTGGGCTGAATATTTCTGTCAAACAGGATCCAGTAATGATTCACCTTACAGGAAGAATCAAAATTATGTCATATACAGACATGAATATGACATATACATGTACTCTGGTCTCAAGCCTTCATGCAGTGACAGGAACAAAAGAATTATTTAAAAAAATATTTCATCCTTTATCCTACTATTTATGTATTACAATATCCATTGAATCCTCAGCTCTGTTCTGAATGTTGACACTGAGTAGCAACAAAGATATGAAACCTGGCCAAGATAACCCTTCCATGTGGTAATAAAAAGTACCTGGAAAGGAACAGCTTCCTTTTATATAGTTATGAGAACTAGCAGAGAATCAGGAAGCAGCTGGAGTGGGACACAGGATAGCTTGTTCAGTGAGTGAATGAACAGAATGGACACAGGTGCAGGCACATCCCTGTTGACAGACTCACCTACAGAGACCAGGTGGGTGACAGTTTCCAGCATCACATTTCTAAACAGGTTTTTCTGGGACTTGTCCAGCAGGCTCCACTCTTCCTGGGTGAAGTCGATGGCTACATCTCCAAATGTCACTGATTCCTAAAACATCAGGGATATTCTGGTTTAGACAGAACAACCCTACCGCTGTCCAGAGTGGGCGGCTGAGCTGAGGAAGGATGGGGACTGGGTGCAGCTTCAGGAGGAAGCATCACTACTCACCAGGGGCTCCATCCTTAAGCTCAGTCACCGGGAGCCTTTCTCGGGATCTCACTCACAGCCGATCAAGCACTAGGCAGGCCAACCTGAGGATGGAGAAGAAGCCATGAGAAATTACTGCTGTGCTTCCAGACCCACCTGAATTCAAGCCCCAACCTTCACCTGGGTGTAGCCCCAGCCCAGCACTCGGAAACCGGTGGTGTGTCCAGGGAATATTATGCAGCTTCTTCTCTCCCAGATCCCATGTGAAGAGCTAGAGCTGCGGTTGCTAACACAAAAAGTCAGAGTCTGCAAATAAGAACGTGCTAAGCATTGACTTTGTGTTCATCAGCCCGTGGCACCCAGAATCGCTCAGTGTCCTCCCTGATTCCCACCATCAGGGACCCAGACTCTCGCCAGAGAGGATGGTGGTTTATTGCTGTAGGTAAGCACTCTGGAAGCCCCTAGATCATCTCCTGCCTTATGTGCCCACAGTGCTTCTGCAACAGCCCTGGCAGTCCTCTGGAAACACACTGCCTTCCAGTTCTCCCTCAGCCCTAAGGTTAGGTCTGTCCTCCATGGATATGGATATCAATTACCCTAGGACCTCTTTTAGGATGGAGTTAAATGGAGGACTTCTTCGATTTGGAGGAACCATAGCACCCATCCTGCCAACCCTGTCCTTAACGTCCCTGCACCAGGAAGCAGCAGAAGTCCAGGAGTCACAGTGTTACTGTCAGACCGTCTCAATCCTCCTGCTTGAGGATGGTCAGAAATACGGAGGTTTAGAAGGAAATTGCTTTACTTACCAATTTACAATGGACACCCAGAGGTTCCAAAATCTTGAATATATGACAGGGTTACACTAGAGGAAGGAGCAGCTGTCATTTAATTTTGCTCAGTCTGTGTCTTGTGATCAAATACCTTTAGCCTAACAAAGATCAATAGGTTCTGTAAGATGACTTCTAACAACAATAATCAGAAGAAACTCCTGTTATTTCTTTGTATTTATCGCTTAGTTTGGGGGGAACCTCTCCATATATCCAAAGTAGATCCCCTCACCACATCCCCTCTATCTTGAAACAGAAATCTCCCTGGAGATATTTGCTCTCAATCTTCTGCTCTCCGGTCCTCCCTTTGAAACCAAAATGAAAGCCTAGGGATCATTTCCTATCAGAAATGAATTCCTGGATCCATGCCTCTGCTCACTGTGGAGAGAAATCTAGTGTCCAGGACAAAACACAAATCCCAAAATCCACTCAAGGAAAAGTGACTGGATTAGTGATTAGAGTATGCAGAGAACCTGGGGAAACCCAAGCTGGGAGGGACTGTTCAGGAAAACCAATCAAGACTTGACCCTGGATTGCCTTTGGTTTCGATTCAACTTAAGACAATTTCGAAAGTGAAGTGAAGTGTTCTTTTTCACTCTTAGAATATTTCTTCTACTGATAATAGGAATAGGTAAATTACTATGATATCCAGGGAAACCCCAGGCATATGTAACAGGCTGCCTACAATAGAAAGAAGATGGAACCTAGGCAACTTTGGCTTGTTCAGCTTAGATGTCATAAGAATCAAAGGAGGTTAATATATATTAATTTTTTGGAAGAATTTAAGTATTTCAAGTGATTTATTCCATCTTGAGATAATTATTTCAACATAAAAATAGATCTCAAGACACATAAATAAAGTGAGGAAAATCACCTGATGAAATCCATTAAAGGAAATTAATTCAGAGAAGCAGAAAATGAAAACTTAGAAGATAATCACCTAAATATTTAGAAACAAATATTTAAAAACATCAGATGTAGATCAATGACCAATAAAACTTTTCAAGACGAAGGACACTGTATCTGCATTGTGTGATACAGAAAGTGTCACACACGTGGGATGAAGTTTGGCTGGCAGTACCAATGACTGAAATTTAGCTATTTAATTGGATTAATTTAAATGTTCAAGCCACATGGTACTGTATTTGAAAGCACAAGATTAGGATCTTAGGTTAGGTGGATAAATAGATTCAAGACAGAAGTGTTGGAGCTGAAAAAAGGGATGTGAACAGTCAAAGGTTGGAATGAGAGTGGCAGAGAAAATGTTGACACAGTACGATTCAGAGACTATGATGTGTCTAGAGACAGATAAGACATAACATTAAAGGAAGGAAGCACAGTCCTTTCTCACAGTTTGGAGCACTCACCAAAATCCTAAATTGGAGGAGCGGGTCAAGCCAAATGGATTCTGAGGATTCCATAGCAAGCAACTGATTCCTCTTCCTCCAACCTCCTAAATGGTCCAGCTTCTCTGAACAAATGCCTCCCTCTGTCTGTTTGACTTCCTTTTAAACCTGAATAGCAGTTTATAACCCAACCTGATCCACCCTATCAAGATCCTGAGCTTGATAGGGTTTCAGTCTGTGAACCGGTTTGAAAGTCTGGATTTTCCAGATTAATCAAAATTGTAACCCACACCCAGTGTTGGAAGAGCAAAGATGTAATGACATTGTCCAGGGACAGTGAGAAAATCCATCGTTCTCTTCTTCATTCATAAAAAGTTTTGAGTGCATTCTCTGTACTGTCTTCAAAAAACAGGGCATCAGACACACTGGGATTCTGTGGAAATGAAGCTGGGGTTCCCTGGGAGAAATTTGGAATTAAAAATGAAGTGCAAGATGAAGAACTATGAACATTTGAAATATAAATAATGAGGTGACAGCATAAAATCTATTGCTGGGCGGCAGAGTGTGACTTTTAAAGTACTGACAACACAGTACCTTCAAGAACATGTTAAAAATCTATTAACTGTGTAAAGAAAATGGGAAGACAACTTTATACTTTGCTTCTTGGTTAGTAGGAAAATCCATACAAGTGTTCCTACACGGTAAACTATCATAAGTAATTTTATTTCCATTGTATGCACAGCTGATTTAAATATTTGAGTGGAAATCTTATGGATGTGGAGATGGCTCTTTAAGCTTAAAATTCCTGGTTCCCAAGTGGAAAAAATTTAACCAAGGGACACAGTATTTCACTGTATCCGAGGACATTTTGCTTATACCTCATACAATGCCTGGTGAGCCTATTATCTCGTGCATTTCAATTCCATCTCCCATATTCATTAAAGAATATTTCACCTGAAACTAGTATATTAAGGTAAATCCACTGTACTTCAATTTTTTAAAAAGAATATTTTAAACTTATGCCATTACCATTCAGTCTCCATGGACTCATCCTTTTCCTTTACATTCATCAGATTATGTACAGACTGTTTCCAAAATGAAATAGATAATTTTGAGTGTGGACTCTTTCTACCACAAGATTTAAAGAACTCTTGTAGGGTCATGTATTAATTATGCCATCTTCCCACTGTAACGAAAGGAATTGCCTTTCATCTAAGCTTGGGAATTTATTTCTACACTTGTGTTCTTTCCTATTTTCTCCTGGCACATTAGAATGTATGTTTTGACTCAAAACGTATATACTTTATTTTATTTTCATTTAATTTTTAAAGTATAGTTGATGAACAATATTATATTTGTTTCAGATATACAACTTAGTGATACAGTATTTTTTATACATTATACCCCTCTTGAAATGATTATAAAATATTGTGTGTATTCCCTGTGTTGTACCATATATCCTTGTAGTGTATTTATTTTATATATGGCAGTTTGTATCTCTTAATCCTTAACCCCTAACTTGCCCCTCCCACCTCCCCCTCCCAATGGTAACCACTAGTTTGTATTGTTGGAGAAGGCGATGGCACCCCACTCCAGTACCCTTGCCTGGAAAATCCCATGGATGGAGGAGCCTGGTGGGCTGCAGTCCACGGGGTCGCTAGGAGTCAGACACGACTAAGCGACTTCACTTTCACTTTTCAGTTTCATGCATTGGAGAAGGAAATGGCAACCCACTCCAGTGTTCTTGCCTGGAGAATCCCAGGGACGGGGGAGCCTGGGGGGCTGGCGTCTATGGGGTCTCACAGAGTTGGACACGACTGAAGCGACTTAGCAGTAGCAGTTTGTATTGTATACCTGTGAATCTGTTTCTGTTCTTTCTTTTTTTTTTTTTTAGATTAACATATATGTGATAGCATACAATATTTGTCTTTCTCTGACTTATTTCACTCAGCACTGTATGCCTAGGCTCATCCCTATTGTTTCTAATGGCAAATTTCATTCTTTTCTTTTTTGCTAAGTAGTATTCCATTCTAATATATACCACATCTTCTTTATCCATTCATCTGTGGATGGACACTAAGGTTGCATCCCTGTCTTGGCTCTTACAAGTAATAATTCTGCAAATATGGAAAGTGCATTGTATCTTTTGCTGTTCTTTCCTTTTCTTCAGATATGTACCCTGGAGTGGAATCACCTTTGTTCCTTGAGGGTTTTGACAGATGATTTTTCTTCTGAAAATATTATGTGGTTTAATATTTTCTGTCAAGTATGTATAATGAGCTTTGTGTTGCCCCCCAAGTTCATATGTTGAAGCGGGAACACTCAGTGCATCAGAAGGTGACTTTACCTGGTGAGCCTGCAGTGAGAGCCAGGATTAGATTAAAGTGATGGCCTTCTGGTGGGGCCCTAATCCAATCTCATCTGTGCCCTTAGAAGCACGAGAAGACACCAGGGGTCTGAGCAAGAGGAACGGCCGTGTGAGGACACAGTGAGTTGATTCGTGTCAGCTGTACATGGACACAGGCCTCTGGGACAAACAAACCCATCTGTGCCTTGATCTGGGAAATTCTGGCTCCAGGAAACCTTGATGGAAACTAATGGGAAACGCCAGACTAGAGTAGGAGGGAATGTGCTATTTCACATTAAAGACTTCAGAACACATTTTCCATGTCTTTTGTCCATTCCCTCAGGAGGCAGAGACTTAACATAGAGCTCTTCTCGGGGATTTCATGAGACCAGAATGTGGTCAGTGAGGATGAAGGGCTTAGGAATTCCTTGAAAAGAACTTCAAGATGCTGTATGCATCTAATGTCTATATAATGTCAGCCTATGTACATTCTTTCTCATTCTTCATTTGTCATGAGTTCTATTTCACACAGCTTGAAATGATATATAAATTCAAATAAGTTTTTAAAAACATGTTATCTCATTCTTTTTCAATTTTTTGAAATATATTGTCATTACACATTTTTTTTTGTTATCTTTCTTCCCTGGGCTATTTAAATGATTATTTTTGTTTTGAAAGTAGGAAATTGTTGAACCCCTCTTTGCTTACTCTAAATATTTTGGGGCAAGTATGGCTAAAAAGCTGTGTGCCATCACCTGGGCGGATGGAGGACCATCTTCTCACAGCTGACAGCACGTGTTCTGATGGAGCCCAGATCTGTGCCATCTCACTAAAATTGTCCTGTGTCCTAAACCCCTGCCTCCTGGAGGCACAGGCCCAGGAATATCAGCCCACCCAATCCCAATAATTCCAATCTCACCTGGCTTCTGTGACAGACTCCTCTCTACTCCTGTGATGCTCAGAGGATCCCATAAAATACAGCATTTCTCAGGCCCATTCAGAGCCTTTGAAATGAGAAAGTTGAAGATCAGACGATGTTTTGTTTTGTGAGAATCTAAGAATGTAATGAGGAGGATTTAGATCCTGAGACAAGGGCGTAAAAGGAATAGGCTGTGACCCAGGTCACAGAGAAAGACCGTGTCAGAAGTTTTGGGAGGTCTGGGCACGGCCCCAGCGTGCCAGCCGTCTCCCTGATAGTTTCATCCCCTTGCGCCTTCAGCCAGCAGCCCCCTGCCCCTGAGGTGCAGGGCTCTGCAGAATGAGGACATTCCCCCAACCGTTGCTCTGCAGGAAGGAAGGAGCACAGTTTGCTCTTCCAAGGAAGTCCTCTCCACGTGGCTCAGTGGCTGTTCTTGGACCTACTCGGGTCTTTTCCTGCTGGAGAAGAGAGGCAGCCGGTGAGGTGGGTGTTCTCTGCCCACCACCTCCAGTGCTTCTCAAACCCTGCTGCTCATTTGATGACCTCAGAGCAGCGGCCTGATTCTGTATTTTTATAAGGTCTTCCGAAGCTCTTTCCCTCAATTACAAAATCTATCTTGAGTAAAAATAATATTCAGATCCTCTTCAAGACATAGAGGTAAAAACCACATAAAACATGTCTTATATGGTAGAACTTTATTAAAATTTAAAGAAAATTTTTTATTCTATGGTAAATTTTATAAAATTTTTGAGACACATTATATCAATCCAGGAAAAATTATCATTAAAAAGGGGAAGGTGGGGACATTAGGGCACAGGAAGGCCCTGCTAGGGCTGAGTTCAGGGCCTGCCTGCCACAAAATGCTCTTTCTACATCTCTTGATATGATTGTATAGTTTTTCTTGTTTATTCTATAAATATAGAAAAAATTTAAATAAAGCTTTATAGTAACACCCCTGGTGGCTCAGAGGGTAAAGAATCTTCCTGCTACAGGAGACTCAGGTTTGATACCTCGATCAGGAAGATCCCTTGGAGGAGGGCATGGCAACCCACTCCAGTATTCTTCCCTGGAGAATCCCCATGGACAGTGGAGCCTGGTGGGCTACAGTCCATGGGGTTGCAAGAGTCAGATATGACTGAGCAACTACCACTAATAAAACATAATAAGCACAGCCATGGGAAGGTCCCCCACCATGATTTACAGTGAAAGACTCCACAGAGTCCATGAGTCTCATCTCAGGACAAGGCACTGCTGACCTTCTGCAGAGCAGAGTCCGGCCCTTTAGGCAGGTTCCAAATGTTCAGATACAGATACTACCATCCAACACAGACACTACCATCATCAACTACAGATACTACCATCACTTCCTATCTACCCAATGGTTAAAGTCACTCCTAGAATTTGCCTCCATTACTTCTAATAGATTGAGGTTGACAGCTTGCCATTCGGTTGGATGAGTGCCATGGGACAGACTCGGATTCCATGAGGAGACAGGGCAGTGTGTGCAGCTGTGTGTCCCCAGGGTGGTCCGGTCCCACTGCTGTCTCGCCCACCAGGGTGGGGAGTCCTGCTTCACCGGGAACAGCCACTCCCTCTAACACCCAGCCCACCCGCCAGAGTCACAGTCAAGTCAGGGCACCGGGCGCTGGAGGACGAGTCTCAGTTGCCACTGGAGTCTTCGTCCCAGTCACTCTCTTCGGAGGAAGAAGACACCTGGAGGTCATCGTAGAGGACGCTCCGGGGCCCGGGGACAGCGTGTTCCTCGGGCTCCTGGTCAACGGACGGGCTCTGAGCAGGAGGGGCTGGCTGCTCCGCAGGCAGCGGAGACGGGGGTGCAGTGTACCTGCAGCTCCAGCAGCCTTCGCCATCTCTCAAGAAGAGCATCCTGAGAGGCTGGGCCGGGACGCGGATGATGGGCGGGGGGTGGGCTGCAGAGACGGCGCCCACGCTCCTGGAAGGAGATCTGTCCGCTGGAGGTCCAAGCGTTGCCCCTGGGCAGGTGTCTCCCTGGATACACGGGCGGCCACTCTCGGTCCACGTCCAGCTGTGCTGGGTGGAGGAGGGAGATTCAGGAAGGCCCCCAGATCTGCTGTCGGAGTGCTCTGCTGAGGGGTCTGGACGGGGCTGAGTCTAGGTTTCTTTGGGGGGTTCACACGTGTCAGGGTGGGGATCTGAGCACATCTCTTGCCTGGAGCCTCAATGTGGCCCTTGGAGGCCGGGGCCAAATTCCTGCTGATGAGAGCCACTGTGGGGAGGCTGGATTTCACATCATCTCTCCTCGTTGGTGACCCTCTTGGGTGATCTGGATGCTGGAGGGATTTCCTCTTGGATGTGTGGATAAGCAGGGGCATGTTTGGGTGCTGTAAGACAAGACCACACAGAGAGGCCAGGTGTGAGAATCTTCTCTCCATCCAGTAAAACACCTCACAGGCATTAGTTTACATGATAAGATCCTCAACATCAGGTTTGCTCATAAAAAAAGAAAATTACAGTATGACGTTGATACATTTATAGATCAAATAGGTAAATGGAAATGTTATAAAAATATATCTTGTTAAGCAAGGGGAAACAAGATTTTGGTACACACTCTTAGGACTGTACACAGCTTGGTGTTTTGCAGGCACTATGATGGCAAAATGACTTTTCATGGTCATGGAGGATGAATCACAATTCACAGATTCCTGTTTTAACTTCTACTATGGAAGCTACTTGGAGAAGGCAATGGTACCCCACTCCAGTACTCTTGCTTGGAAAATCCCATGGGCTGGGGTCGCTAAGAGTCGGACATGACTGAGCGACTTCACTTTCACTTTTCACTTTCATGCATTGAAGGAAATGGCAGCCCACTCCAGTGTTCTTGCCTGGAGAATCCCAGGTACTGGGGAGCCTGGTGGGCTGCCGTCTATGGGGGTCCCACAGAGTCGGACATGACTGAAGTGACTTAGCATAGCATAGCATAGCATGGAAGCTACTGATAAAATCACTTCCATGTCCCTGCCAGCTTTTTCTTGCCAGACATGCAAGTAAGAATGCAAAATCAAAGACAGCAAGAAAAATGGCATCTGAAAAATAAATGTGACTTTGGTCAGGAAAGAACATGAATGGTTTCCTCCCACAGACAGGACTGAGGCCAGTGGATTAAAGAGGGGGCCCAGCAGAGACTGACCCTCAGGCAGAGGCCAGGCTCCGGCTCCTCCTTCCAGCTCTGCGGCTGCCGACCACGGGGCCTCCTGGGAAATCGCTGCAGGAGCTTCCTCTGCTGCTCCTCTTTCCTGCAACACAAACATGTCAAGTGTCAGAAACCCAGTGTCCTTGCCAAAGTTGGGGCCAACGGTGCTGTGGCCCAGCCCCTTTTCTAGTTTGGGAGTGACACAGGACCTGAACCCCTTTGCCTTTGTGCAGACCCCCATGTCCTTCCCCGACTCCAAAGACCCCTCCAGGGTCTCCCAGGAAGTCCTGTCTCTTCATCTCTATGGCTTTGGGTCCAGTCAGGTGCAAAGTTATGTGTGTTCCCCACTCTCCTTCGTGACTTCAGAGTCTAGTGTGAGCCCCCAAGTGTGGCCCCTGAGCACGTGGCTCCTGTCTCTGTCTGCCCAGTTTCCCTGTCCTTTCTAGAGATGGCTCAGCACAGTGTCGACAAGGAGAGGAACCGTCTCCAGATTGCAGCCCAGACCTTGGGTCCCACCTCCCCGCCACTCACCTCTGCCTTTCCTCCTCCTCTCTCTCAGCCGTGTTAGGGGTCCCTGGGGTCGGTGGGTCCTGCAGCTTCCACGCCAGGTTCTCCTTACCGAATCTGGACCCCAAGGGCAGGGGGACCAGTGCCCCTTGCCAGCGCTTCATGGGGCACCTGAGGCTCCTTGCTGTGTGCCCAAAGGCTCCACAGTCCTTACACTTCACCTGTGGGTGGAGGAGAACCAGGTCAGTGAGTCAGCAGAAGCCACAGGCACGAGGCCAAAGGGAATGCAAGGATGGATGGAGAGCGTTGCATGCTGGTTCTGGAGAAAGGACACAGTTCCTTAGGTGCCAGGATAGTTACAATATTGTGGTTCCCAAAGCCCTCATCAGGAGCATCAGAGGAGGAGGGGCTGGCGGTCTAAGGTGAACAGTAAGAGCCCCATTGAAAGATCTGGATGAAGCCAGGGCAGACATAACCCCAAGGAGCCCCGATGGTCCCTCCCAGGCTCTGAGTGGCCCGATCTGCTGGGGAGGGAGGTCGAGGGAGCTATCTTTGGATGGGAATGCACTAGTGAGTTATGGACCCAGAATATTGCAGGTCTAAACCCTGTCTCCGCAGTCCACGCCACCCACAGATTCCCTGCGGGTCCAAGCCTCCACACACCATAGAGTCTTTGTCCTGTGGTGGGGGAGCCATCTGCCTCCCAGGTCCCGGGTTTTGCTTCCTCACTTTCTGGTCTTGAAAGAGTTGGCAGGCTGTCAGCCATCCGTAATGACCAGCCATCTTCCACACCTACTGGAGGTTCTCCTCAATCTTAATTTTTGGATTTTCTCTGTGAAAAGAAAGAAAAAACTGTCAAACTGATGCAGAGACACAGAGACATCCCTGCCCTATCACCCCTAAATGGGGATCATGACATCGTGACCAGGTTTCTGACCCTAAATGGGGATCATGACATCGCGACCAGGTTTCTGACAATTTGACTTCTCCTACCCAGATCTTTCTCTTCACAGAAAGTGGAGATGAACTAAAGAGCCTCTTGATGAAAGTGAAAGAAGAGAGTGACAAAGTTGGCTTAAAACTCGACATTCAGAAAAGTAAGATCACGGTAAGTGGATAGGGAAACAGTGACAGACTTTATTTTTTGGGGCTCCAAAATCACTGCAGATGGTGACTGCAGCCATGAAATGAAAATACACTTGTTCCTTGGAAGAAAAGCTATGACCGATTTAGACAGCATATTGAAAAGCAGAGACATTCCTTTGCTGACAAAGGTCCATCAAGTCAAGGCTATGGTTTTTCCAGTCGTCATGTATGGATGTGAGAGTTGGACTGTAAACAAAGGCAAATACCGAAGGACTGATGCTTTTAAACTGTGGTTGGAGAGGACTCTTGAGAGTCCTTTGGACTGCAAGGAGATCCAACCAGTTCATCCTAAAGGAAGTCAGTCCTGAATATTCACTGGAAGGACTGATGCTGAAGCTGAAACTCCTATACTTTGGACACTGATGCGAAGAACTGACTCACTTGAAAAGACCCTGATGCTGGGAAAGATTGAAGCCGGGAGGGGAAGGGGATAACAGAGGATGAGATGGTTGGATGGCATCACCAACTCGATGGAAATGAGTTTGAGTAAGCTCCCAGAGTTGGTGATGGACAGGGAAGCCTGATGTGCTTCAGTCCATGGGGTAGCAAAGAGTCAGACATGACTAAGCGACTAAACTGAACTGAGGGAGGAAACTTCGGTGGAGAAGCCAGGATAGTCACGGTGGTCAAATGTGTAGTGGCAGTGAGAGAGGAAAATCTGGGTGGTGAGCATGAATAAGGTTCAAAAACTGAAATGTGATAATGTACAAAAGGGCAGAGTCGCTGCAGTCAGCATGACGCGAGGTAGCCAGCAGGAGCTTGCCCGCCAGAAGAATCAGAAAAGGCAGAGCAGCTCAGTTAAGGGAAAGCACTGAGCCACTGGGGCGATTGTCCCCCAAGCAGAGGGACATGCAGATCACGCAACAGAAGCTGAGAAAGGCAAAAGGGAAGGGGGAAGCCAAGTAGCTGTGGGGCTTCGTGTGCAACCCTCTAGCCCTTGGCCTGTGTCCCTGAAGCCAGTGCCCCAATGCTGGGGTTTCCTGCTGCAGGGGTCCCGGGCCCCAGGACCCATGGTGTTCCCTTTGCCCTGAGTCTGCAGCGGGTCCCTTTTGTGCTTCCTTCCCCTCACGTAGCCTCTCTCCCTTTCGGCCACTCTCAGAGGGTGAGGGGGTTATCCTTTCCCAGTCTTTTCTATTCCTGTGGAGTTCATCCCAAAGTTTTAAAATTAGCTTTGTAATTGCAAACAAAACAAAACAAAACAAAAACAAAACAAACTACAAATGAAACATCTAATATTAACATCAATGTTTACTCAATTTAAAAAATGAAATCATAAAGTTCAAGACACCTTACCCTATTGCCAGGCCATACCACTACATAAGTTTACTATGGACTTTTTTTCTGAACGATATGCTGAACACCAGCTTTAAAAAGCAAACCAATCTAAAATCCAGCTGTGTTCCTCCTCTCTGTAGGAGATGATCAGAGAGGTGGGAGAGGCTTGCCCTCACTGAGGGAGATGCAGATTTGATGGTGGCTGAGGACCAGTCAAGAAGGAATGTCCCTTTCTCTGCTGACCTGAGGCTGCTCCAAAGTCGCATGAGCTTGTCGAGAGTTTCTTAGCCAAGTGACGTCATCTATTCCCTTTGGTCTAACCACATCTGAAGACATGTGAAGAGAAAGAAATTATTCAGAATTTCCCTCATGTGTGGAACACAAAAGAAAAACAAAAAGAAAACAAGAAAAAAGAATTTTAAAGAAGACAACGTTGACATGATAGCAAATACAAAGATACACAGACCTGAGTAAAGGAAATCAGAAGAGGAACCTCAAAGAAAATGGGGCAGCAAATAGTAACAGAGGAAAACTGCAGTTTTTGGTGCTGAGAAGGTGTGTGGTTCACAGAAGCTGAGATGTATGGCGATGCACATGAAACTTCACTAAAGTTATAATGGGATAATACCAAAACTTAAAACAAGTAAAATAAAATTCAAAAGAAATTACAGAATCGATCCCAGGCTGCCTAAAGCCACATCACTACATGATTTCTCTCTTGTCCCATTTCCCTGAGGGACAGGCCAAACACCAAATTTAAACCACACAACCTGAAATTCAGCTGTGAGCCTCTAGTCTGTCAGCAGATGCTCAGAATCATGAGTGCTGGACACTCCAGCTGAGGAGATGCAGCTTCCAGGGTGGCTGAGGAGGGTCAGAGGGGAAATTTCCCTTTCCCACTGACTGTATACTCCCTTAAGGTCACATGACCTTGATGAGGTTTTCCTTCCTTTTTTTTTTTTTTTGATGAGATTTTCTTAACCAATCAATGTTATGTAGGCTACAGTCCACGGGGGTCACAAGGAGTCAGACACAACTGAGCGACTGAACAGCAAAACTCACCCTGTATCTTGTCTTGTGTCTTGAAGACCCATTTAGAAAAGAGAAATACCTTGTGAATTCACTTCTATGTGGAACACTAAACACAAATTTCAAAAGCAAATAAGTCAAAAAAAAAAAAAAAGAAAGGAAAGCAAATGACAAAAAAGCAAACATTCTCACAGAGCAGAGCAGGGCATGTCAGAGGATAGTGGCAAGGGGACGGCTGATGAGTGAAACGGGTCCACAGGATGGTCACAAAACACCCAAGTTGTTGGTGCTCACCAATTGTCTGATCGACTGGAATTGAAATATATTTTTTGTACACATAACGTTTAATCTAACAAATTCGCTGAATCAGTTCAGTTCAGTCGCTCATTTGTGTGCGACTCTTTGCTACCCCATGAATCACAGCACAGGGCAGGCCTCTATGTCCATCACCAACTCTGGGAGTTCACTCAAGCTCAAGTGCATCGAGTCTGTATTGCAATCCAGCCATCTCATCCTCTGTCGTCCCCTTCTCCTCCTACCCCCAATCCCTCCCAGCATCAGGGTCTTTTCCAATGAGTCAACTCTTTGCATGAGGTGGCCAAAGGATTGGAGTTTCAGCTTCAGCATCAGTCCTTCCAATGAACACCCAGGACTGATCTCCTTTAGGATGGACTGGTTGGATCTCCTTGCAGTCCGAGGGACTCTCAAGTGTCTTCTCCAACACCACAGTTCAAAAGCATCAATTCTTCGATGCTCAGCTTTCTTCATAGTCCAACTCTCACATCCAGACATGACCACTGGAAAAACCATAGCCTTGACTAGACGGACCTTTGTTGGCCAAGTAATATCTCTGCTTTTCAATATGCTATCTAGGTTGGTCCTAAGTTTCCTTCCAAGGAGCAAGCATCTTTTAATTTCATGGCTGCAATCACCATCTGCAGTGATTTGGGAGCCCCCAGAAATAAAGTCTGCCACTGTGTCCACTGTTTCCCCATCTATTTGCCATGAAGGGATGGGACCAGATGCCATGATCTTCATTTTCTGAATTTTGAGCTTTAAGCCAACTTTTTCACTCTCCTGTTTCACTTTTATCAAGTGGCTTTTGAGTTCCTCTTCACTTTCTGCCATAAGGGTGGTGTCATCTGCATATCTGAGGTTATGGATATTTCTCCCAGCAGTCTTGACTCCAGCTTGTGCTTCTTCCAGCCCAGCGTTTCTCATGATGTACTCTGCATATAAGTTAAATAAACAGGGTGACAATATACAGTCTTGATGAACTCCTTTTCCTATTTGGAACCAGTCTGTTGTTCCATATCCAGTTCTAACTGTTGCTTCCTGACCTGCATATAGGTTTCTCAAGAGGCAGGTCAGGTGGTCTGGTATTCCCATCTCTTTCAGAATTTTCCACAGTTTAATGTGATCCACACAGTCAAAGGCTTTGGCATAGTCAATATAGCAGAAATAGATGTTTTTCTGGAACTCTCTTGCTATTTCAATGTTGGCAATCTGATCTCTCTTTCCTGTGCCTTTTCTAAAACCAGCTTGAACATTTGGAAGTTCACAGTTCAGGTACTGCTGAAGCCTGGCTTGGAGAATTTTGAGCATTACTTTCCTGGCGTGTGAGATGAGTGCAATTGTGTGTTCGTTTGAGTATTCTTTGGCATTGCCTTTCTTTGGGATTGGAATGAAAACTGACCTTTTCCAGTCTTGTGGTCACTGCTAAGTTTTCCAAATTTGCTGGCATATTGAGTGCAGCACTTTCACAGCATCATCTTTCAGGATTTGAAATAGCTCCACTGGAATTCCATCACTTCCACTAGCTTTGTTGGTAGTGATGCTTTCTAAGGCTCACTTGACTTTACATTCCAGGATGTCTGGCTCTAGGTGAGTGATCACACCATCAGTGGCCGAGAAGAGCTACCCCACATCCAAGGAGTGGCGGCTGCATGGGAGCAGGAGGGCTGAGAGGAGCTACTCCACCTTCAAGGTCAGGAGCGGCGGCCATGAGGAGATAGCCGTCGTCCAAGGTAAGGAGCAGCGGCTGCGCTTTCTGGAGCCGCCGTGAAGACATACCCCACGTCTAGGGTAAGAGAAACCCAAGGAAGATGGCAGGTGTTGCGAGAGGGCATCAGAGGGCAGACACACAGAAACCACAATCACAGAAAACTAGCCAATCTGATCACACGGACCACACCTTGTCTAAGTCAATGAAACAAAGCCATGCCATGTGGGGCTGCCCAAGACGGGAGGGTCATGGTGGAGAGGTCTGACAGAATGTGGTCCACTGGAGAAGGGAATGGCAAACCACTTCAGTATTCTTGCCTTGAGAACCCTGTGAAGAATATGAAAAAGCAAAATGATAGGATACTGAAAGGGGAACTCCCCGGGTCGGTAGGTGCCCAATATGCTACTGGAGATCCGTGGAGAAATAACTCCAGAAAGAATGAAGGGATGGAGCCAAAGCAAAAATAATACCCAGGTGTGTATGTGACTGGTGATAGAAGCAAGGTCTGATGCTATAAGAGCAATATTGCATAGGAACCTGGAACGTCAGGTCCATGAATCAAGGCAAATTGGAAGTGGTCCAACAGGAGATGGCAAGAGTGAACATTGACATTCTAGGAATCAGCGAACTCAAATGCACTGGAATGGGTGAATTTAACTCAGATGACTGTTTTATGTACTCCTGTGGGCAGGAATCCCTTAGAAGAAATGGAGTAGCCATCATGGTCAACAAAAGAGTCCGAAATGGAGTACTCGGATGCAATCTCAAAAACCACAGAATGATCTGTATTCGTTTCCAAGGCAAACTATTCAATATCACGGTAATCCAAGCCTATGCCCCAACCAGTAACGCTGACGAAGCTGAAGTTGAATGGTTCTATGAAGACCTACAAGACCTTTTAGAACTAACACCCAAAAAACATGTCCTTTTCATTATAGGGGACAGGAATGCAAAAGCACGGAGTCAAGAAACACCTGGAGTAACAGGCAAATGTGGCCTTGGAGTACGGAATGAAGCAGGGCAAAGGCTGATAGAGTTTTGCCAAGAGAACGCACTGGTTATAGCAAACACTCTCTTCCAACAACACAAGAGAATACTCTACACATGGACATCACCAGATGGTCAACACCGAAATCAGACTGATTATATTATTGTCAGCCAAAGATGGAGACACTCTTTACAGTCAGCAAAAACAAGACTGGGAGCTGACTGTGGCTCCGATCATGAACTCCTTCTTGCCAAATTCAGACTTAAATTGAAGAAAGTAGGGAAAACCACTAGACCATTCAGGTATGACCTCAATCAAATCCCTTATGATTATACAGTGGAAGGGAGAAATAGATTTAAGGGACTAGATCTGATAGGCAGAGTGCCTGAGGAACTATGGATGGAGGTTCGTGACACTGTACAGGAGACAGGGATGAAAACCATCCCCAAAGAAAAGAAATGCAAAAAAGCAAAATGGCTGTCGGAGAAGGCCTTACAAATAGCTGTGAGAAGAAGAGTAGCCAAAAGCAAAGGAGAAAAGGAAAGATATAAGCATCTGAATGCAGAGTTCCAGAGAATAGCAAGAAAAGACAAGAAAGCCTTCCTCAGCGATCAATGCAAAGAAAGAGAGGAAAACAACAGAATGGGAAAGACTAGAGATCTCTTCAAGAAAATCACCCTACAAAAATCATGAAATGTGAACATTAAAGTATCCATACCCCATCGCCTAGACCACATGGGTACCTCTTTTGTCTACTGTCCTATTTCTCCGATGGACACACATCACCAAACTTAAATCAGCCTCAATCCCAGCTTCATACCTCTTACCTGTCAGTAAATGCTCAGAATGTCGGTGCTGTACAGTCTGTGCACCTTTGAAGGTGGCTAAGGAGGGTCAGAGGGGTCATTTCCCTTTCCTGCTACCTTTGAGTCTGCTCCCACATCACCTGACCTTGATGAGGTTGTATTAATCCAATCAAGGTTAAGTATCACCTTTGATCTAACAACATCTTGCAGACACTTTCAGAAAAGAGAAATACCTTATAAATTCATTCATATATGGAACACTAAATGCAAAGAAAAAGAGGGAAGAAGTACAAAAGATTATTAAGAGAGAGCAAATGACACAAGAATAAACACACATTCACAGAACAGAGCAGCGGGTGTCAGAGGGTGGCAGTAAAAGAGGCCCACAGGGCGGTAAAAGAAAAACCCAGTTTTTGGTGCTGGTCAGTTTTATGGCATACCAGAGTTGAAATCTACTTTTTATAGAAATAAAGCATGTACTACTGTAACCCAAAGATACCCTAGAAAAAGAAATACTTAAAAATTACATTATCCATGCCTCAGTGCATCCCTTGTGACTCAGCGTGTAAAGAATCTGCCTGCAATGCGGGAGACCTGGGTTCGATCCCTGGGTTGGGAAAATTCCCTGGAGAAGAGAAAGGCTACCCACTCCCGTATTCTTGCCTGGAGAATTCCATGAACTATACAGTCCATGGGATCGCAAAGAGTCAGGCAGCACTGAATGACTTTCACAGTGCATAAAGCCACCTGTGTACATATTTTATCTATGTCTTGTTTCTCTGGGGGATACAGTGAACACCAAATAAAAACAAACAACCTGAAGTCTAGCTGGGTACCTCCAATCTGTGAGTAGATACTCAGAATGGTGGGCGCTGGACTCCATCCAATGGAGGAGATGCAGCCTCGGAGGTGGCTGAGGGTCCGTGGTGGAATTTCCCTTTCTTAGCTGAGTCGTTACTGCTCCAAGGTCATGTGACCTTGTTAAGATTTTCCTGACCAATCCAAGTCATATATCAGCCTGTTCCTTCCATGTCTGAAGACAGATTAAGAGAAGAGAAACACCTATTGACTCTACTCATGTGTGAAGCAGGAAGAAACCAAGAAACAAAAAGAAAACAAGTGGAAAAAAAATCAAGGAACAAAACAAATGACACATACACAGATGCACGGAACTGAGTGGTGGATGCAGCGGGGAATTTGCAGGCGGGAGGGCCCAAGGGTAACACAGTCACGGAGAGTAAAGGAGGGAAGTTAACCTGTTGGTGCTGAGCAGGTGCACGGCATGCAGGAGCTGAAATATATTGTTGTAAACCTAAAACTCTAATATTATAACAGAATACCTCAGAAAAATGAAAATTTTTAAAAATTAAAGAATCTTCACCCCATTGTCTAAAGCCACATCACTACATATTTTGACTGCTGTTCCATTTCTCTGGGGGTTTAGCTGAACACCACATATATTTCAAAGCAACCTGAAATCCAGGTGCACTCCTCCTATCTGTCAGTAGAATCTCAGAAAAATGGGTGCTGGACAAACTTACTGGATGATATGAAGCTACTCAGGAGGCCAAGGATGTGTGCATGCGGAAAGTTGTCTTTGCAAACTGACCTACATGCTACTCCAAGGTCACATGACCTTGTTGAGCCATTTGTACCCAAGGAATGAAATGCATGACAATAGACAAATAAGACAATTGGTTGCCCCTTACCCTTGCTCAGTTTTACCACCTGGCTGTCCCCAGAATTCCTCGTGGAGATTTTGAAAGCTAATGATGGAGTCTCCCTGGTAGTTCAGAGGATAGGACTCCACCTGCCAGTGCTGGAGACATGGGTTCGATCCCTGGTGTGGGGAGATCACACATGCTACAGAGCAACTAAGCCCATGTGCCACTATTGAGCCTGCATTCTAGCACCCGGGAGACACAACTACTGAGTCCACGCACCATAGAGCCTGTGCCCTGCAGCAAGAGAAGCGATTGCAAGGAGAAGCCTGCACAGTGCAACCAGAGAGTAGCCCTGGCTCGCTGCAACTAGAGAAAAAGCCCTCATAGCAAAAATACCCAGCATAGCTAAAATTAAATAAATAAGCAAAAAAAGAAAAGTAGTGAGGTATTAGTACCATCCTTGTGTGTGTTTCTGTGAGTGGACTCGGGCCTTCTTGGGGAATTGTGCTGCTTTGGCAGGAACACACCTCATCCGAGTGGATATCCAGGAAGACTCTCCCTGGAAGTCCTACAGACAAGAGAGGAGATTTGCTTTGTGATGACATTCATTTCTTTCTTTGGAAAAGGACATTGCACTAATTCTTTTAAAAACCTGCTTCTGTGATGGCTGATAGTTTTAGGTATTTTATATTCTTGCAGATTTATCCCATGAGCTTATGTGAGGGTAACACGACTGGGTTTCTGTTGAGACTGCTGTGTGCATAATTCAGGAATCAGCTGAGTAAGATAAAGAGTACAATCATGGAAGGAACTCTTCATCCACTTGGCTCAGTTCAGAGATTTGGGGACAAAATAACAAAGATTTCTGAGGTCTGGGAGGGCAGAGATCACATGTCTGCCTCTTGAGCCCCAGGTGGTTTCCATCCGCTGACATAGGTTGAAGGGCCTCAAATAATATAAGACCAGAGGTTTCTGAGACTCCCCCCAGGTCCTTGCTTGAGCAGGTCATGACATTCCGGGAAACCTGGCCAGTGGAGCTGAAGATCAGAGCTGTGTCACCCCCAGGGCCTGAAGGGGTAGATAGGTGGGGAGATGTTGAAATGAGTGGAGCTGAGGTGTATGGAAAGAGCAGTTGAGAAAGGGGGACTCAGAGAGTGGGGCTGAGTCTCTGTCCACTTTCTCAGAGTGCAGACCTGCGTCCTTGTGTTTACAGGGGCCCAAAGAAACCAGACTTCCCAGGTGGCACAACTGATAAAAACCCACGTGCCAGTTCAGGAGACATAAACGGACATGAACTTGATCCCTGAGTTGGGAAGATCCCCTGGCGGAGGGCATGGGAACCCACTCCAGTATTCTTGCCTAGAGAATCCTATGGACAGAAGAGCCTGGCAGGCTGTGGTTCATGGGATCAAAAAGAGCTGGACATGACTGAAGCGACTAGCATGAACACAGGCAAAGCAACCAGACAGCAACACTGAGCTCCTTTAGCCACAAACGATTGTTTGAATATTTACAATATTTATTGTACACACAAATTTTAACTTCTTACAGAACTTTACATCCACGTCACCAGGTCTCTTCATTCTCCATTTCATGCCACGTTTTAATGAATAGGTCTTTCCCCAAATCACAATCTACTCACGTGTTTGCTGTTGTTGTTGTTCCACTGCTAGGTTGTGACTAACTCTGCAACCCCATGGACTGTACCCCCAGGCTCTTTTTTCCATGGGGTTCTCTAGGCAAGAATGCTGGAGTGGGTTGCCATTTCCTTCTCCAGGGAATCTCCTGGACCCAGGGATCAAACCCACGTCTCCTGCATTGCAGGTGGATTTTTTTACCACTGAGCCACCAGGGAGACAGGATTGTATGTTACAGCAGTTTTTAGGGGCTTGCACAAAGGATCTTTTAGGGGTTTGCCCTGCTACACAAAGAACCTGCCTGTAATGCAGGAGACCTGGGTTCAATCCCGGGGTTAGGAAGATCCTCTGAAGAAGGGAATGGCAACCCACTCCACTATTCTTGGCCTGCAGAATTCCATGGACAGAGGCACCTGGTGGGCTACAGTCCGTGGGGTCACAAAGAGTCTGACATGACTGAGCGACTAACACTACACCTCCTACACAGGATTTTTTTCTTCTGATACGAAATCTAGCTGTAACTCCACTGTGATTTTAGGATTGCTGCATCCTCAGTGTGATAAGTTTGTGTTGACTGAGAAATAAGTGATCACCGAAGACTTCCCTTCCTTCATGACACTGATGGTATGTTGTATAGTCTGAGTACATGTGGACCAGAGGGGTTGCTCTATGGAGAGAGAATTTCTCAGAACTTTCTGTGAAATCACTTTTCTAGGATAAATTGTTCAGAAGTATGCTTTGGTGCTGCTCAACAGACTTTAGTATTTCTCAAAGGTCTTCGTCTTTGTTCTTGTTTTAGTGCTTATTTTTTTCACGGAATTTCTTGTGCACATCAAGCCTGGGGCTTGGCCGAATGTTTGTTGACAGTTATCAAAGTCCTAGTGGTTCTCCACATGGAGTTGGCTCATGTTGAACAATAATTATGAAAGAAAAACTAGGTGTTCTTATCCTCAGCTCACATCCTCTAGGGTCTTTAAAAGTTTGGAGTTGTTGCTGAAAACACCCATATTGTATTTAGAGGGAGTTCTGCTAAGTTACCTGAGGTCGGGCCAGTGACTAAAGGCTTCGCCACAGAGATAGTGCACATGTGGATCCATGTCCACAGGTGATTCCTGTCTGGACAGGGAGTGTGATGCCTGAAGGAGCCTCCATATTGATTACAGACAGTTACTTTAGTGAGTGTGAATTTGGTGAGTTTAAATGCTAATGCTATGGCTGCTGTTCCTCCCACATTCCTCATCTGTGGAATGTGGAAGGAACAGCATGTCACCTCAGGTGAGAAAGTCTACTGAGGGCCTTCCTGCCTTTCTCTCTGGTGCTGGGTTTCCTCGTGTTGTCTAAGAGAAGAGCAGTGACTAAAGCACTTCCCACAGAGCTGACACTCATAGGGTTGCTCACCCGTGTGTGTTCTCTCATGCCTTCTCAGGTTTGCATATTGACTGAAGGTGCTCCCACACCGCTGACATTGATAGAGTTTCTCTCCTGTGTGGGTCCTTTTGTGCCGAGTCAATCCAGAACTCTGACTGAAGGCCTTCCCACACACAAGACACACGTGAGGTTTCTCTCCAGTGTGGATTCTCTTGTGCTGACTAAGGCCAGAGCTTTGGCTAAAGAGTCCCACACTGACAACATTCATAGCGCTTCTCTTTGGGATGGAGTTTCTCGTGTTTTCTAAGGTAAGAGATTTGATGAAAACTTTTCTCACACAGACGACATTTATAGAGCTTCTCTCCTGTGTGTTTTCTCATGTTCCAGGTATGAACTTTGAAGAGCTTCCCACACACGTGACATTCGAATCGTGTCTCTCCCGTGTGGACCCGGTTGTGTTTTCTCAGAAAATAGCCATTTCCACAGAGACTGCATTTGTATGGTTTCTCTCCTGTGTGAATCATCCTGTGTCATCTGAGGTTAAAGTAATTATTAAAGACTTTTCTACATAGAGGACATTCACATGATTTTCCTCTAGTGTGAATAGGACCCTGTGCATTAAGAAATGATCCTTGACTACATGATTTTCCACACTGTTTGCTGACATGTTTCCTTCTTAAGTGAATTGATGAATGTTGAGGTGAAGATCTAGAAGCTAATTCATCTCTCAAATTAGTGCATCCAGCAGGATCCCCTTGCTGGTGAGAAACCTGTTTTGGGAAAGGAGATATGAGGCTGTTACTGGTTTGCCCATGTCCAGGCAGACACTTATTCTTCTACATGTTCACCCTAGAGCATCAGCCAGTAATAGTCTCCTGGTAAACTGTCTCCCGTGTTGGTTGCAAACATGTTGTGATACTCCCCTTCAGGCACAAACATTCTCTTTTATAGTTTCCAAACCCCAGATATCAGATAATTTTGAAAACTTCAGTGTGTTCTAAAGACTAGGAGATGAACAATGTTTGTGATATTGACTTTTTTCCTTACATTAGTTTTAAGCTCATATTCACTTAACCAATTTCAGACTATTCAAAAATTTGCTCTGAAAGCTTTATCTCAACTTACACACAGGCAACTGTGCTCAATTACCAACTTATCACACTGCTGGGTCTTTCATTTGGATGACTGAGTTTCCCACCCCTGAAACTTACTACTGACATAGTAGAGGATATGTGCTTTCTGTAGACACTTTGCATGAATATCATTTCTTGTTGTTTAAGGGATCGTTCACTGCCTAAAGAAGGGAAAAAAATATAGATTTTAGAATGGCATTAGGGAAATAAAATGTAGACAACCACCAAGGTCATGTGAGTATGTTTCAAATATTGGCACTCAGTTGGAGAAACTGTGTATAGCAAGGAAATATTCAATGTAGTATTTGAAATATTTTAAAAGTCATTGTCTATTAGCAAAGAAAAACAGGATTAAAATATAACAATGTAATGTGGTCAGGAGACATTGGGTCAGAAAATGGGGGAAAAAACATGAAATGGCAGGATCAGGACAAGAATTACTATGTGAAAATTTAGGTGCGATAACTCCACAAGAAACCTTTCCTTAAATACGAGAAAATGGCAGGAAGTAATATGAATTGTGATGATAGGGGCCCAGAAGGATGACAACACGAGGAATATGCCCCAATGTCCTCACTTCCACTTTGGAATATATCCCTGTCTTCATCAGACTTTCATCTGGTGTCGCCAAGGACTTAACACACCAGCTGAAACCGTTTTGCCCTGAAGCCCAGGCCTCTGACGCTCACCTGGACTGACCTTGGAGGCCTCCTGCTGCTTCAGTCCGCAGCTCTGTTCCTTGTTCCAGCTATGAAATCACATCTGATATGCTAATTTCATAGCCTGTTTGATTAAAAAACAAATAAACGTGGATTTAAGTGTGGGCTAATTACCATTTGCTGTGCTCAAGTCATGGGTAAGGTAGTGAAGAAAATAAAGAGATAATTGAAGGTCGGTGCAGGTAACATCTTCACCGGACAGAACAGTGAAGGTCCTTCAGCAGACCAGGAGGAAACCCAGAGCAGCAGCAAGAACAGTGAGGCTGTCTAGGGGCTGATGCCCGTGCACCAGTTCAGAGAGAGGCTACAGAATCCTCAGTCTTTTCCAAATGGGAAAGATCAAAAGACTCTACAGTGGGCTGAATATTCCTGTCAAACAGGATCCAGTAGTGATTCATCTTACAGGAAGAATCGAAATTATGTCATATACAGGACTCTGGTGTTAAGTCTTCATGAAGTGATTCGAACAGAAGAATTATTATTTTAAATATTTGATCCTTTTATTTATACATTAAAATGTCCATTGAATCCCCAATCCTGTTCTGAACTTTGAGACTAAGTACCAATAAAGATATGAAACCTGGCCAAGATAACCTTTCAGTGTGGTAATGAAAAGTGCCATGAAAAGGAATGTCTTCCTTTAAGTAATTATGAGGACTATCAGAGAATCAGGAAGCAGCTGAGTGGGACACAGGGAAGCTGTTCTAAATGCTTGTTCAGTGAGTGAATGAACAGAATGGACACAGGTGCAGGCACATCCCTGTTGACAGACTCACCTACAGAGACCAGGTGGGAGACAGTTTCCAGCATCACATTTCTAAACAGGTTTTTCTGGGACTTGTCTAGCAGGCTCCAACTGGGTGAAGTTGACGGCTACATCTTCAAATGTCACCGATTCCTAAAACATCAGGGATATTCTGGTTTAGACAGAACAACCCTACCACTGTCCAGAGTGGGCAGCTGAGCTGAGGAAGGATGGGGACTGGGTGCAGCTTCAGGAGGAAGCATCACTACTCACCAGGGGCTCCATCCTTGAGCTCAGTCACCGGGAGCCTTTCTCGGGATCTCACTCACAACTGATCAAGCACTAGGCAGGCCAACCTGAGGATGGAGAAGCCACGAGACCCCAGTCCTGTGCTTCCAGACCCACCTGAATTCAAGCCCCAACCTTCACCTGGGTGTAGCCCCAGCCCAGCACTCAGAAACCGGTGGTGCATCCAGGGAATACTATGCAGCTTCTTCTCTCCCAGATCCCATGTGAAGAGCTAGAGCTGTGGTTGCTAACACAGAAAGTCAGAGTCTGCAAATAAGAACATGCTAAGCATTGACTTTGTGTTCATCAGCCCGTGGCACCCAGAATCGCTCAGTGTCCTCCCGGGTTCCCACCCTGGGGGACCCTGACTCTCGCCAGAGTGGATGGTGGTTTACAGCTGTAGGTAAACACTCTGGAAGCCCCCAGATCATCTCCTGCCTTATGCGCCCACAGTGCTTCTCCAACAGCCCTGGCAGTCCTCAGGAAACACACTGCCTTCCAGCTCCCCTCAGCCCTGACATTAGTGTTCTGTCCCACAGGCACATGAATATCAGTCACCTAAGGACCTATTTTAGATGGAGTTGAATTGAGAACTTATTCCATTTGGAGAAACCGTGGCACCTGTCTGGCCAGCCTCGTCCTTAACATCCTCCGAACCAGAAGGTAGCTGGCATCCAGGAGTCACAGTGTTGCTGTCATAGACTGTTGCTGTTCTCTAGATCAATGATGTTCAAAAATATGGAAAAACTGAGGTTTAGGAAGAAATTGCTTCATTTGCCAATTTACAAATGACACCCAGAGATTCCAAAAACTTTAATATGACAGAGTTACACTAGAGGAAGGAGCAGCTGTCATTTAATTTTGCTCAGTCAGTGTCCTGTGATCAAATTCCTTTAGGGTAACAAAGGTCTCCCTGGTTTTACCTGTAATATGACCTCTAACATTAGCAATCAGAAGAAGCTCCCTGTAATCTCTTTTCATGTTTATCACCCAGTTTGGGGGGAACCTCTCCATATATCCACAGTCGATCCCTTCATCACATCCCCTCTGTCTTGAAACAGAAATCTCCCTAAAGATATTTGCTCTCAGGCTCCTGCTCTCCAGTCCTCCATTCACAATCAAAGTGAAAGCCTAGGGGTCATTTCCTATCAGAAATGAATTCCTGGATCCATGCCTCTGCTAACTGTGGAGAGGAATCAAGTGTCTAGGACAAAGCACAAACCCCAAAATCCACTCAAGAAAGTGATTGAATCACTGACTGGATTATCCATGGATGGACTGTCCGTGTGTGCTTGCTAAGTCACTTTAGTCGTGTCCAACTCGCAACCCCATGGATCATGAAGGGCTGTCCAGGAAAACCAATCAAGATTTGCCTTTCATTTTGACTTAAAGACAATTTCAGAATGAAGTGACATGTTCGTCTTCACTCTTAGAATTTTCCTTTTACTGATAAGAGGAACAGGCAAATTCCTATGATATCGAAGGAAACCCCAGTCATATGCAAAAGGGCAGTCACACCAGTGGACACATTTCAAGAGACCTTCCATCTTGAAATAATTATTTCAACATAAAAATCTATCTCAAGTCACATAAGAAATGAAGAAAATCGCTTGATGAAACCCATAGAAGGACAGTAATTCAGAGAGGCAGAAAATGAAGTATTTAGAAACAAATTAGTAAAAACATCAGATGGAGATCAACAGCCAGTAGAACTTTCCAAGATGAAGGGCATGCTCTATACCAGGGTTGTATGATACAGAAACTGCTGTGCCACACGTGTATCATGACAAGAGACTTGAAATCTGGATGGCACTACCAACAATGTGAAAGTTAGCTATTCAGTTGCAAGAATTTAAATATTCCAGCCACATGGGGCTGTATTAGAGAGCACACGGCTAGGATCTTCGGTTAGGCAGATGAAATAATTAAATAGATTTAAGACAGCAATGTTGGAGCTGAAAAAAAGGGATGTGAACAGTCAAAGGTTGGAAATGAGAGTGGCAAAGAAAATGTTGACACAGTATGAGTCAGAGACCATAAGAGGCTGCTTTGACACCAGTGTCTAGAGACAGATAAGACACAACATTAAGGGAAAGAAACACACTCCTATCTCAGTTTGGAGGACTCACCAAAACCCCAAATTGCAGGAGCCAGTGAAGCCAAGTAGAATCTGAGGACTCCACAGCAAGCAGCTGATTTCTTTCTTCAAGGTCCCAAGCAGTCCAGCTTCTTCTTCTCTGAACAAATACATCCCTCTGCCTGTATGACTTCCTTTTATACCTGAATAACAGCCTATAATCCAATCTAGGCAATGGTTCACCTTATTGGGAACCCTCTTCAATTTGATTAGGTTTTCCAAACTAATAGGAAAGTATAACCCTCAGGCATGTTGAAGAGCAAGGATGTAATGATATTGTCCAGGGACAGTGAGAAGATCCATCATTTCCTTCTTCATCCATAAATATTTTGAGTGCATTTTCTGCACCAGGAACCAACTATGTCTTCAAAACAAGCAGGACATCAGACACACTGGGATTCTGGGGAAATGAAGCTGGGATTCTCTGGGGAAAAATTAAAAATAAAATGCAAGATGAAGGACTATGAACACTTGAAAGATAAATAACGAGGTGACCATATAATACCTACTCCTGGACTGCAGAGCATGACTCATTAAAGCACTGGCCACACAGGGCCTTCAAGAACATGTTAACAATTTATTAACTGTGCACAGAAAATGGGAAGACAATTTTATACTCTATTTCTTGGTTAGTGGGGAAATCAACAAAAAATTTTCCTACATAGTAAACTGTTATAATTTATTTTACTTCCATGCCATGCACAGTTGATTTCCATACTGGAGTAGAAATATTACCAGTGTGGCAATGGTTCTTTAAGCTAAAGAACCATTTAGCTTATCCATGGTTCCCAAATGGATAAAATTAAACCAGAGGACATAGTAGGTATTTCATTTTATCTGAGGACATTTTGCTTATACCCCATATAATGCCTGGGAATCCTATTATTTCATGCATTTCAATTCCATCTCCCATGTTCATTAAAGAAATTTCATCTGAAGCTAGTATATTACGGTAAATCCACTATGTTTTAATTTTTTTTTTAAAGAATATTTTAAACTTTCCCCATTACCACTCAATCTCCAAGGGCTCATCTTTTTCCCTTATGGTTCATCAGATTTTGTGTAGACCATTTCCTAAATGAAACATCATTTTGGGAGTGGACACTTTCCACCGCAAGATTTAAAGAACTCTTGTAGGATTATTCATTATTTATGATATCATCCACATAAAAGGAAAGGAGTTGCCTTTCATCTCACTCGGGAATTCATTTCTCTACCTGTGTTTTCCCCTATTCTCTCCTGGCATCAGAATGTATGTTATAATTTAAAACGCATGCACTGTATTTTATTTTCATCTAGTTTTTAAAGATAGTTGATGTAAAGTATGATATTCGTTTCAGATGTAGCATGGTGATGCCCCACTAAAGTTACTGTAAAATATCACCTGTATTCCCTGTGTTTTGTAATATATACTGGCAGCTCATTTATTTTATACAAGGCAGCTTGTTCCTCTTAATTTCCAACCCCTAACTTGCGCCTCCCAGCTCCCCTTCCCCAGTGGTAACCACTGCTTTGTGGTTTATATCTGTATGTTTCTGTTTTATTTTATTTCAGATTACACACATAAATGATAACACAAGTGTTTGTCTTTCTCTGAGCTATTTCACTTGGCATAATATAGAGTGCAATATTACTCAGCCATAAAAATAAAAGCAGTTTGCCATTTGCAGCAACAAGCGTGGACTGGAGGGTGTTATCGGTTCATCTGTGGATGGACACTTAGGCGCTTCCGTATCTGGGGTCTTGTACACAATACTAATGTGAACATGAGAGGTGCATGTATCTATTTGAATTCATGTTTTCCTTTTCTCAGATTTTACCCAGGAGAGGAATTTTGGATCATACAGTAGTTCTGCTTAGTAGTCTGAAGAACCTCCATACTGTTCTCCACAGTGGCTACACCAATTTGCATTCCCACCAACAGTGTAGGAGGGTTCCCTTCTCTCCATATTCTAGCCGACACCTGCTAGCCGTAGAATTCTGATGATAACTGGGACAGGTGTGAGATGACATCTCATTGTGGATTGGACTTCCATTTCTTTGATTAACATTGTTGAGCATCTTTTCATGTGCCTGTGGCCAAGTGTATTTCTTCTTTATAAAAATGTCTGTTCAGACCTCTGCTCAACTGTTATTCGGCTTGTTTGGTTTTTTTGATATTGAGTTGTATGAGTTGCAAACCAGCCATATACACTTTAAACCACTCCTCTCTGAACCCTCCTTTTTGCGTTTAAATATATTATGGCATCACCCAACCTGAAATTTTAAATGAAACAAAAAAATATAAGCAAATAATTTGGATTCCTTTTATTTCTAATGGTTTCCCTCTCATACCCTCTTTAATCCAGGTTGAGGGTAGAGCTTATTAGCATTTCTCCCCACCTCAAACAATTTTGTGTTTTTCCTCATTAATTCATAGACATGATTCTTGCCAGCAAAGCTCACATCCGATCAAAATTCAAGTCTCATGAGATGCCATCAGTCTTCATGTTATTTCCATCCTGAGCAGAAGTCGATTCCTTCTGTTGTGAGCCCCATTTTCCCTGGAATCTTATCACTTTTGTCACAGTTTTGGATACCAGAGGGCAGAGGAAATGAAGTTTCATGTGCTGAGTATTTATTCGGGAGTGATCTCAAGATAACCATGTTGGGAAAGGATGAGGAGGAGGAAATCCATGCAGTCAGGAAGCCCAGCTTCACCTCAGCCCGACAGCAAGCGCTGGCCAAGCACACAGTGACCACTGTGCCTACACGGCCCTGCGTGTGTGTCCTTATTCAGGCCACAATGTCCAGGGCTGGACGTCTATCCCTGTGGTCAGCCCCACGAGGGAGGGTGTCACCTTGAGACGGGTGCCTCTTTGCTGATGAGTCACCCCCTGTGCGTGATGACTGGTAAAGTCCCCCGGGGAGTGTGGGTCCCACAGTCCCCATCACCCTGCAGCTCAGAGAGCTGTGAGGACAACATCCTCCATTCTCTGTGGCCAGAGTGGGCAGTTTCGACGTCAGACCCTCACAGGCTCAGTCAGGGCAGATGGCTGGAATTCAGCCACGATTGGGGGACAGGGGGAAACAAAACTGGGAACTGCACGTCCCAGGAGGCGGCCGCCCTGCAGCCAGCTGTCCTCACTCTGGAGAGCTGGTGGTGTCCTGTGGGGGTCCGAGACCAGGCCTCTCTGTGCCCAGAAGCCCCTCCTTCCATGGCTGGCAATAGGGTTAGCGCCCCCATGCCTTCCTGTGGATGTGGATTCCTTTCTCTTCCTGCTCCTAGGCTTTGCCCAGAACATATTTCCCTGTTAAATCTAGACCTCTGCTGCCTCGAGGACTGATATCACGACCTTGTCATGGACTCGGGGAAGCCTGTCCCTTCACCCCCTTTGCTATAGGTTTATCACCATCATTGATATAATAAGCACATCTCCCTCCACACATTCATCATCGTCCTCACTGTTATTTTGTTAATCTTCATTATTCCCATTATTCCCATTACTGTCTATTATAGTACATTGTGGCTGTTAATATACAACACTGAGGGGACACACTCTTTGGGGAAGTGTTTCCAGGAGCTTCCTGAAATACTCCAAACTGCCCTCCAGGAGCAGAATCAACACTCGATTCTACTAACAGATAATCAAGGTATGAGACAGGGATGCAATGCACAGCATGAGGAATATAGCCAATATTTTATAAATATTTTATATGGAGTATGATCCATTATGGACCTCTCAGAGTCCCTTTAACAGCAAGGAAATCAAACCAGTCAAATTCAAGGGAAATCACCCTGAATACTCGTTGGAAGGACTGATGCTGAAGTTGCAACTCCAGTATTCTGGTCATCTGATTCGAACAGCTGACTCATTGGAAAAGTCCCTGATGCTGGGAAAGATTGAAGACAGAAGGAGAAGAGGGTGTCAGAGGATGGGATGGCTAGATGGCATCACCAATGCAAAGGACCTGAACTTGAGCAAACTTCGAGAGATGGTGAGGGACAGAGGTGGTGAGGGACAGAGAGGCCTTGTGTGCTGCAGTCTATGGGGTCACAAAGAGTCAGACATGACTGCGCAACTGAACAACATCATGATCCATTATCATCATCCAAATATCAAAGTACTTAATTGCACACCTGAAAGTAATATCCTGTAAGTCAATTGTAATTCTACTTTTTTAAAAATTAATAAAAAATAAGAGGTTTAAAAACAAACCAAAAAAACACAAAAAAATGAATGAACTTTATAAACTGGATTGTGTCCCTTCCCCCAAATTCATATGTTGAATCCCTCACCTTGAAGAGACCAGAATGCGACATCCCTTATGGGGGATCTAGTGGTTAAGACTTCACTTTCCCATGCGGAGACAGCAGGTTTGATCCTTGGTCAGGGAACTAAGATCTCACATGCTGCAGGGTGTGGCCAAAAATTAAAAATAAATAAATAAAGATTGAAGAGACCAGAATGGGGCTGTCTATGGGGAAGGGGCAGATAAAACACTGATTAGGTTAAAGTCATCCCCAGAGGGTGGGTCCCTGATCCCAGCAGACTGGTGCCCTTAGAAGAAAAGCAGGAGACCCCAGAGCCTGAGGAGGGGCAGGCCGAGAAGGACGCAGCAGGTGAGTGGTGTCCACACTCTAAGGATGGCGGCCTCAGGAGAAAACAAACCCACCTACACCTTCATCTGGAAACTTCCTGCCTCCAGGACCAAGCCTCTGGCAGCAGTTGGAAACTTTTTCTTGCTACCTGCTAAGTTGCTTCAGTCACGTCCAACTCTTTTGGACCCCATGGACTGTACCTGCCAGGCTCCTCTGTCCATGGGGATTCTCCAGGCAAGAACACTAGAGTGGGCTGCCGTGCCCTCCTCCAGGGGATCTTCTGAACCCAAGGATCAAACTAGAGCGTGCACCTCTAAATTCAGCCTGGGGGAAGGTGCAGTTTCACATCAAACCCCTCAGGATATATTTTCCATTTCTCTGACCCAGAACGATCTGGTTCTCACTGGCCTCTCCTTCCCAGAACTCGTGTCCCAGGACGCACAGGTACAGGGACAGAGGAGACCGCCCCATGTTTGTCATGGTCTTCGAGCTGACAGTCGGGTTTTCCCACAGTCAAGTAGCCAAACAGACCTATTAGCTCCAAAGAGCTGGAGGAAGGTGAGCTCTGTATTACGTTCATCGTTAAACAGCCTCCGGGAATACCAGCAACTGTATTTTCCCCCTTTGACCATGTGTGAACGAAAGGTCTGTTTCTTGGGTGGGTAATTATGGTAGCACAAGTTTTAAAGTGAAGTGAAAAGTGATCTCAGTCCAGGCTCACAGAGGAGGATTATACTGTCAAGGGCAGAGCAAGGTCACCGAAGGCAAGGGCACGATTTTTACGTTCTTTGCAATTTCGCGTTTCATATAATAAGGTCGCAGGCTTGCTGTATGGAATGACAGTCATCCTCACACCTGGGGTTTCTGCCCTGAAGTCTCTACCCCAGCAAGAATGGGGCCACTTTTCCCCACTAAGAGGAGCAGTTCAAAACTGCTGCATCAGGCAAAGAGCCCAAGACACTTCCTTTGGGCAGGTCTGTGGGGCCTCACCCGGCTCGGGTCAGGCATCTCCACATTCGAGGAAGCAGGTGCCCTGGGTCCAGAGAAAAGCGGCTCACCTCTGTGAGGGTGAAGGGTCAGTGCAGGAGGGAGAGGTCTGGGTATGTCTGCGTTCATGCCTCTGGCTCTCTGGAATCTGCTAGAAAGTCTCTTAGTGAGCATGTAGATTTGTAGGTAAGTTTCCTCTAAGCAGCAAAGCATGAACTGATGTGTGGACCACAGTGGGGCATGTCTGAGGGTGGGCTAGGTCGGGCCCCGGGCCTACCCTGGATCTCTGTGCTCCGAGGCCTCCCCTCCCACGTTGGGTGAAAGCATCTGGACACTAGTGTGGTTTGGAAATTAAACCAGAAAAAGTGAGGGGTGAAAATCCTTTGTAAAGTCCTTCTATAGGATTAAAAAAAAAAAAGACTCAAATAACAGACCTGGGCTGCTGCAGGCCCCTAGATCCAGTTTAACAGGTTTTTCAACTCGCTCTACAGACTGCAGACAGCAGGGTCCAGAAAATGGACAGAAGTGTCTGTCAACCTCTTGTTTTAAGAGTCTGCAGGTGGCCGTGATCGAGGCCTCACACAGAACCAGTCTGCAGGCCGACTGAAGAGGTCAGTGCCTAGTGTCCCCTGGGCCAGTGTAGACAGCCAGTGACACACACTCAGCATGGGGAAAGAAGCCTGGGATTGGGAGGGGAAATCACAAACACACACACGCACATATTCACACACACACAGCCCTGCACACAGAAACATCTGTGCATGTATACCCACACTCACACACATACCTGTGCACACATGTGTGTGTGTGCACACTCACACACACACACCTGGAGCACACAGAAACCCGTGCCTGTATACCCACATGCACATACACACACACATGTGCGCACACACACATGCACACACCCTGAACTTACATTTTTTCTGTTGACTAGTAGCAGGGCTGAGACATCTCTTGTGGGAATCTGTTTCCACTCAGCTGGATTAGGGTTAGATAGTCTACTTTCTGGGCCACCGCTCAACCCAGGGAGCTTTCAGGACTCAACCTTTAGATTCAGTTGAGTTTGCCTGTCTCAGTTGTGCAGGCAAGGGGGGTCCTTCCCAGGGCCTGTGTTTGCGGGGGCGGGGGATAGGGTCTCCTCTCTGGCCAGACCCGTGTCCCTTCTTCCCTGTTAATCATTCTCTGGGTCCTGGTGACCCCAGAGTTACTGATCACCAAGAAGAAAGCACACTGTCTCCGTGAAGGACTGCAGGGGTGATTCGTGGTCAGGAGGGTATGACGAAAGGGAGGGGGTGCCAGCCAAGACACCCGCACTCCTGTCCTGGCCCATTCAGAGGGACTTTCAGGAGCTGTTTACGGTAGTTTGCACTGATATCCTTTGTTAAAACAAGGTTCAGTTTTTCTGGCACCCAAACAAATTTGGGCTTGGTTCATGTCTGAAGAGAAAACCTATGAGGAGGGTCCAAAAGGCACCCTCCGCTTTTGCCTGAGATGCAAAAGCAGAAGCAATGGGTCCTGTGCTTGGGGCACAGAGCGGGTTTCAGAGGATCCTTTGTGAAAGACTAGTTAAAAGACGACAAGTGGGGGGAAGTGCAAGGAGAGAAGGAAATTAGTCTGACTGGCTTTCTGTCCTGCACCATTGATTCAATGGAGATCGGTGGGAAGGAGTGGAAGACAAGGGTTGAGGGTAGGACCAGGGGCAAAGGACGGAAAGGAAAAGGCAGACAACTAATGCGGTTCGTTTATAACAAGTAATATGTCCCACCTGGCTCTCCGGGTTGCTGTGGATGTGCCTTTGTTCGGGTAGAGGGAAAGGACAGGACATAGTTTATTCAGCTAGTTTATTTGGCAGTTTAATTTATAAAAGTAAGTATTAGTCACCTGTCACAGGAGCCTCTGTCTGTGCTCTTCCCAGAGCGCAGGAATATTTGGGGCACTGGGTTTCCTCCAGGGAACGTGACTCACCTCCAACTGGGGTGGGACTCAGCTTCCTGCCAACATCAATGCTGGGACGCAGCTCTAAGAAAACCATGGGCTCCAACTGCCTAAGGCTGCGAACCTCAGGCCCTGTTGCTTCTCCCACAGCATCTCACTCCTCCCTGTGACTGGCTGCCAAGGGCCAGCGGGAGAGGGGCTTCCCACACCCCCACCCAGGATACCGCATTTCTGCTGGTCTGTCTAATCTCTGCACTCAGCTCCGTCCAGAGAGGCAGGCGGTCCCGCCCGGAGCAGCCCCAGCTCTCGGCCCTTGTTCCCGGGGACCAGTCCCTGCGGGGCCACCGTGAGGGGAGGCTCGGATCTCCTCTTGTTCAACAGAAACGCGCCCCACGACCACACCCCCGGAGGCTGGAGCAGGACAGACCAGGCGAGACCTCCCTGACGGCGGAACCGCGGTCCAGACAGGTCTGTGGCCTTCAGACCTGACCTCTGGGAAGCCATCAAGTCCCTCAGTCGTCTGAAATACGTTTCCTCGAGGTCCTGAACTACAAGAGATGTTGGCAATTTGGAAAACGGAGACTCGAACAGTCAGAGAGCTGGCTTTGAGCTACTGAGAAGGTCCTGCGCCGGAAGGTGCCAGCGGCCCTGGAGCCCGCCCTGCCGTGCGCGCCACGAGGCGGCGCCGGAGAAGGGACCGGGCGGGTCCACGTTCCGGGCGTCAGGCGGGACCGGACTCCTTTTGAACGCGAGTCTGCAAAGAGCCTGGACAGACGGACTGTTAACGGAGAGACGCAGGTGCTCACTGACACGGCGGAGTGAGCGCCAGGCGGAACTTGAGCCCTTTGAAAAGTGCGAAAGGCGGGCGCTGTACACCGGGGGCCGGGCGGGGTGCACGCGGAGACGGAAGCCCCGGGCGCGGGGCCCACACACCGCGGGGCTGGATGGACGCCCCGGGCGCGGAGCCGACACACCCCGCTCTTCCCGGCAGCCCTCAGCTCCCCTTGTCCTTTTCTTGGTACAGTGGAGCCTGGCTGTTCACTGGGAAGAGCAGAGAGCAGGAGAGGACTCGGAGACTCACACCCAAATCCACAGGGACGACTTGGTTCCGGGGAGCAGGCTCCGCGAGCAGACCTGCGCTCCGCTCCTGTGAGACGGGCGCGCCCGGACCTGCTCCCGGACCGACCTGGGGGGCCTGGGGCTCGGGGCGTCCTCCTCACAGGACGGCTCCGGAGGGACAGGGCTGGGGGGCGGAGGTGACCCTGCGGCTGAAGGGGCTTGTAAAGTCCTCCTTGGCTGCTTTCCTTTCTTATGGCGAATGCCCAGTCGTGATGTTACTGAAAGACAAAAGAATAACCTTTGTAGCATCACTAAACTCATGACTTTTCTCTTTCTCTCCCTCCTCGCTACTCCTTTCTTTCCTTTTCTTCTTCTAAAACTCTCAGATCTGACTAATGTCAAATGCACACAAACGTATAATGAATCATCATATTCCTGTTTCCTCGCTTCTTGGTATTTCTCAATATTTTGCAAATCGTTTTTCAGCTCTGTACTTTTCATGTCTTTATTTCTCTCTTCCTTTTCTTTTTTTGACTGAAATGGGAAGTGTGTACTCTTTAATTTTTATTTATGTATTCATTTATTTTTTAATTGGACTGTAGTGGCTTTACAACGTTGTGTTGGTCTCTACTGTACAGCAAAGTGAATCAGCTGCATGAATGCATGTATCCCTTCTTTCCTGGATTTCCTTCCTACTGAGGTCACCACAGAGCATTTTCCCTTTCTTTTTCTTTTTGCTAGACTGTTTTGAAGCAAATCCAGGGTACCCTGTCATTTCACTGCTCAGCCCTTCAGTGAGCTTCTTCAGCTGATGAGGCCCTTTCTCTTCCAGCATAATTGCCACATTGCTGGTACCCTAATCAAGTCAATAAGAAGCCTCTGATATTACCCAGTCCATATTCAAACTTATCTGGCCCTCTCAAAAATGTTTTCTTGTAACTGGTCTCTTTGATACAGAATCCAAACAAGGCCCACCCATTGGTGGTTTTGCCTCTTTTCTCTCTAATCCTTTCTCCGCAGGCCATTGTTTTTATATAAAAAAAAATAGTTTGTTTTTCCTGTGTAGCATCTCCTGTTCTGACTTTGACTTATTGCTTCCTTGAGTGGTTGTTTCACTTGTTTCTCTAACTTTTGCATTTCCTATAAATTGTTAGTTAGATGTAGAAACTCCGTTAGTTTCATGTTCAACTGCTTGTGAACCCTGAGGGAACTCGGGAAGGAAAAAAGACATACCCACTATCTAGTAATGGCACCCCACTCCAGGACTCTTGCCTGGAGAATCCCATGGACGGAGGAGCCATGGCTGCAGTCCATGGGGTCGCTAAGAGTTGGACACGACTGAGCGACTTCACTTTCAGTTTTCACTTTCATGCACTGGAGAAGGAAATGGCAACTCACTCCAGTATTCTTGCCTAGAGAACCCCAAGGATGCTGTCTCTGGGGTCGCACAGGGTCGGAAACGACCGAAGCGACTTAGCAGCAGCAGCAGCAGCAGTAGCCATCAAACTGCAGCCACCCCTGATGGTGCAGCTTGAGGAAACTCAGGATGAAAAAACAGAGGATCCTGGCCCCAGAGAGCCAAGGAATGATTTCAGTGATCCCAAACTCTTGCATCTTCCCATACCTAGAAAAGTGCTAAATTCCTTAACTGGGGATATCTGTTTTTCTTTTATTAATAGTAACCTTTTGTTCTGACTATGTGTTGTTATTGCAAAAATTCCTATATATCTTGGCAAAATGCTGGGTTCACCATTTCCTTTTCTAAACAGTTTTATCCGAGAGGCTCTACCCTAAAACTGCTGGCCAAATAAACGTAACTCTCAACTTGTAGGTTGTGCATTTTTTTTCAGTGGACATGCTTTTGGCCAGAATATTTCTTGGGTGGTGGTGTGCGCTTCTCTGAATCACAGTAGGAGGTCCATGAACTTACAGTCTTGTAAGCTTACAGTGAGAACAAGGTTGATCACTGAGTTTAGTTGCTCTAAGCCTTAATTTTCTATCATCAAATTCCCTGCCAGGCTTTCCAGTGGATGTTTTAAAGCCATCCATTGACATTGTTTTAGTTCTATGATTTCATTCAGGGGTGCAAAATGGTGATTTTCCAATTCTATTATCCATTCTTCATTTATTAGCTGGAATTTTCTATGAATATTTCACTCATATAATGGTTGTTTTTTTGATTACAGCCATGAAATTAAAAGATGCTTACTCCTTGGAAGGAAAGCTATGACCAACCTAGACAGCATATTAAGAAGCAGAGACATTACTTTGTCAACAAAGGTCTGTCTAGTCAAGGCTATGGTTTTTCCAGTGGTCATGTATGGATGTGAGAGTTTGACTCTAAAGAGGGCTGGGCGCAGAAGAATTGATGCTTTAGAACTCTGGTGTTGGAGGACTCTTGACAGTCCCTTGGACTGCAAGGAGATCCAACCAGGCCATCCTAAGGGAAATCAGTCCTGGGTGTTCATTGGAAGGACTGATGTTAAAGTTGAAACTTCAGTATTTTGGCCACCTGATGCGAAGAGCTGACTTATTTGAAAAGACCCTGATGTTGGGAAAGATTGCCGGCAGGAGGAGAAGGGGACGACAGAGGATGAGATGGTTGGATGACATCACTGACTCAATGGACATAAGTTTGGGTAAACTCTGGGAGTTGGTGATGGACAGGGAGGCCTGGCATGCTGTGGTTCATGGGGTTGCACAGAGTCGGACACGACTGAGTGACTGAACTGAACTGAATGGTTGTTTACCCTAAAATACAGTTTCTACAAGAAGGGCAGAATAAATGCTTAATCTTTTCTCTTATATACCAGTTTCCAGAGTGATAAGTTGGCACCTTAACAAACTCCAAGTGTAAATAATATTGTTTTTTAAGTATCAGTATGACCTCATGGTTTTTTCTATGTTTGGTGTTTAAGATATAATTTACTGTTATATTTTTGTGTATTTAATGTGTTTATATATTTTATATATTTAATCATTTGTAGTCATAATTCTCTGCCAGGATGTAAAATGCTCCATCCTAGCCTAGGGAGTTCCCCTCAGATTGGAGCCAGTGTTCTCTGCACATTCACCAGCCTCTGGTAGCTTCTCTACTCTCTAGCACGAGATACCCCAGATTCATCTTGTCCATCTCATGCTCCGTACTTGAAACCTACTGTTTCTGTAAGACATCCTGGTTCTTTCTAGTGGCAAAGGTAATGAGTGACCCATGGCTTGTGTGCTAGGGGTGCTCATTGCTACTTCACTGTCTCTGCATTTGTAGGGGTAGGGCTGAGAAATATACACTTGTTAAGAGGGGAAAAGTCCAGATTTTAAACTAATATATCCAATTCAAATTTAAGGCTATAGGATTTTAATATAACCTTTTAATTTTATATGAATCTTCTCTTACATCAAAAATCTTGGTTCTGATGATGTTTTTCATCCTCCTTCCAACCTGACTTTCATCTTGAGAAGCTTCAGATGGACACACAGGCAAGATTAGTACAGTGCGTATCCATACACCCTCCCTCTGGATCCACTAGTTGTAATCGCTTTGCAAGTTTAATTTGATTTGAGTGATTAGAGAGGATGTTGCCAGCTTTGTGACATTTCAGTTCAGTTCAGTTCAGTTGCTCAGTTGTGTCCGACTCTTTGCAACCCCATGAATCCTAGCAGGCCAGGCCTCCCTGTCCATCACCAACTCCCGGAGTTCACTCAGACTCACATCCATCGAGTCAGTGATGCCATTTCAGCCAGCCCTAAATACTTCAGCTCGTACCTCCTAGGAACAGGCCATTCTCCAGCAAAATGTCAGTGCTGAAGATTGACACACAGATGCCACACAGATGCAAATCTCGTAGATACTGCTCTAAGGAGGGGCACTGATGATGGTGTGTTTAGATGACTGTGGCTTTTCCATTGGACAACAGTCATGTCTGGCTTCTTCAAAATATATGTTCTGCATACAAACTCTGCATACATTTTACACAAATATACATGTATTTTGTGAAAACGAAATTCTTCAAAGTATTTATAACTGGAAGCCACTGCCTTCCACTGGTCCTTCTCTGAATGACATGCTTACCCTCTTATTTTCACTTATCAACTTTAAACACCATCTGTTGTCTCATAAACCACAAGGACTTAGTTGATACTACTCACTCCCCTAACCACTGGACCACCAGGGAATTCCCCCACGTTTTTACATTGCTTGATTTTTATGTGTGCTTGTGATTGATCGAAGTGGAATGTGGACTTACTCTTGCCAGATGAAGTAGAGGACAGTGTGTGTGTGTATCATCAGGAGTTGTAAGAAATTTATTGGAGTAAAGGGAAGGCAACCCTCTCTCTCCCAGCAGTGGGTGTCTACAGGCCTCGTGGTGCAGAGATGACAAAAGGCAGGGGCAGTTGTCCTGGAGATGCTTCTGTGAGTGATGTGTAAGTAGATCATGTGACTGTGCCGGAGTTCGAAATGGTCCTCCAGGAACCAGCTATTAGGCCTCCTTACTCGGGATAGTTTTATGGTCTTAATGAAAGTTCTCAAATGCTAAGGTTAACCAACCCACAGCCCACTGTCCCAGCCCAGGGAGGAGCAGGGGCAGCAGTTCTGGGCTCAGCAGATGGACAGGCTGCTGAGATCACTGGGTCTGGGATGAGCTTCTGCTACGAATGAGGGGGCCTGAGGCTGTGTCATTTATCATGTGCTCTCGGTCTCACTGGACCCTCTGCATCGCTCACCTGTAGATCTGGTGATGGATCAGAGTGGAGGTGGCAAGGCTCATGGCCTCGTCAGCATCCCCCAGTCCCATACTTGGTGGGCTAGGCGGCCTGGCCTGTCTGCGCTTTCAAACTTCAAACTTTCTTAATCCCTTCCAAAAGGAGACACAAGACTCATTCTGGTCTCAAGGACGTCTGCCTCACAAAATCCTTTTATTAAAACAATGGTTACAAATACTCCACGTGGCTCCTGAGTGCCCTCTGCCATCGCTCCCAGCTCAGAGTCAACGGATGCAGCACTTGGCTTTGCCCCTGTAGCAGGTGCCTTCGATCCTGTTGTAGAGGGGGCAGGGCGATAGGTTGCAGGTCCCCCCTTTCCTGGCACATATGTAGCTGTCAGACCGCTGGCCGAGAGCCGTAAGCTGGCCGGCACCTGAGAGAAGGGAAAAGCAACCATGTCAGACTCCTGGCTTGCGACCACAGGGATTTCAGGGGAAAGCAGGACAGACAGCCCTTTGCAAAGCACGTCACAGGGGTTTCCCTTGTGAGAGCTTCACACCAAGATGACCTGTGGAGCTGCTCGTGAAACATGGCATCTGAAGAGCCCCCTCAATGCTGGTGGGTTATGGTGTCTCCACCCTTAGTGAGCCCTCATTTTTTGGCATTATCTTTGAAGATTCAGCACATTATAAGGCCAAAAAGGAATAGCAACATATCTCATCAGAGTGCTTTGGTTACGTTCCTTATCTAGAATGAGTCTGTGTGATTTTTAGCAAAGCACTCAAACATTCTGAACCCCAGTTCTCAAATTTAAAATTAAGGAGACTAGATTATGTGATCTCAATCATTTTCAAGATTCTGAGGCTGGTCATCTTTCTTTCGGTCGGGAAACAGCACTTTTATGGTTACTTTTTTTTTAATTTAAACTTTTTATTTTATATTGGAGTATAGCTGATTAACAATGTTGTGATAATTTCAGGCGGACAGCAAAGGGACACACCGATGCATATACATGTATCCATTATCCCCCAAATGCTCCTCCCATCCAGGCTGGCGTGTAACATTGGGCAGAGTTCCATGTGCTATACAATACGTCCTTGTTGGAGGTATAGTACTTATATATACCATTTTATATAAACCATTTTATATATAGCAGTGTGTACATGTCCATCCCATTATGGCTGCATTTAATTCTCCAAGAAATGTATCACTTTTTCCTAACTAACTGACAGAGGAATTGAGATTAAATGTTCTCATTATCTAATCAGTCAATAGTTATATTATGTTAAAGATGCAGGAAAATATTGGAAAAAATTCAACATTGATTCATGATTGAAAAAAAGAAAGAAAGAACTCCTACCAAATAAGGAACTGGAAGAAACTTCCTTAACCTGATAAAGAGTACTTACAGAAGCCTACAGCACACTGTACACTTAATGGTCAAGCGCGGAAACATTCCATGAGATGGCAATCAGACGAGCGTAACTGCTAGTCATTATCATTCCACATTGTACTAGTTAGGGGAATAAGATAAGAAAGAAAGAAACAAAAGGTAGAAGCGTTGGAAAGGAAGAAATAAAACTGTCTCTATTTACAGATATTATGATTATATGTAGGCAGTCTAAAAGGAATTAACAGGAAAGCTTAGCAAATTCGCTGTCCATGAGACCATATACAAAAAGAAAAAAAAGAATTTTACTTCTGCAATCAACAGGAAAAAAAGAAAGAAATAAAAACACCTTATAGAAGAGCATAAAACATGCCTTGTTACAAATCTAAAATATAATGTGCAATATCTCTATCTGTAAAGAATACAGTATTTTTTTTTTTGTAATTTAAAGATGCCCTAAATAAATAGAAATGCTATGCTTAAGCATTGGAGGTTAATTATTTTTAAAATGTTAATTTTCCCCCAATTAAACTGCAGTGCTAGCCCCAAAACCATGAAAATCCCAGGAGATTCTTGCAATGAAACTTCACGAGCTGATTCTAAAATTTTTGTGGCAATTCAAAGGACCAAGAATAGCTAAGGCAGTCTTAGCAAAGAAGGCAGGAGAACTTGCTTTACTGGATTTTGAGACTAATTATAGAGTCAATGGCAACCCACTCCAGTACTCTTGCCTGGAAAATCCCATGGACAGAGGAGCCTGGTTAGGCTGCAGTCCATGGGGTCACTAAGAGTCGGGCACGACTGAACGACTTCACTTTCACCTTTCACTTTCATGCATTGGAGAAGGAAATGGCAACCCACTCCAGTATTCTTGCCTGGAGAATCCCAGGGATGGGGGAGCCTGGTGGGCTGCCGTCTATGGGGTTGTGCAGAGTCGGACACGACTGAAGTGACTTAGCAGCAGCATAGAGCCACTGTAATTAGACCAGATGGTGAGGATACAAACATACCAATGGAACAGGGCAGACGAATATACAAACAGAATAGCAGAAGATGCCCAAGGAGATCCATGCAGATACTGAAAGTTGAACAACAGTGGCTCAGCATAACAGTGGAGGAAAATGGCCTCCTCCATGCTTGGTTCTGGAACAATTAAATATTCATAATGGAAAAAATAAACCCTTTACCCTTAGTCACACCATACGTGCCCATTAAAAATCACTGCCAGATGATTATCAACCTAGATGTAAAAGGAAAATCAATAAGCCCTCAGAAGACAACACTGAACACTCTTCATGCCTTTGGGCTAGAAAAAGATTTCTTAAGGCATCAAAGTACTAACGCTAAAGGAAAAAATATGACACACTTAACCACCTTAAAATAATGTGGAAAATTCAGAGAGTGAAAAACTAAGGCACAAAGTGAGGGAAGATATTTGTCATGCTTACAACTGGCACGGCTGCTATGCAGAATCTATAAAAAACTAGTCCGGATTACAGGGCCTCTCCTCTGTCCAGCCTCCACACCCAGGAGACCAAGCACTTAAAGGAGCCATGTCTGGGGCACCCCTGGCAGTCCAGTGGTTAAGAATCTGCCTTGCAATGCAAGAGACATGGGTTTGGTCCCTGGTCCAGGAAGATCCCACATGCCTCAGAGCAACTGAGCCCCACGTGCCACACTACTGAGCCTGTGCTCTAGAGCGTGGGATCTGCAACTGCTGAAGCCCATGTTCCGGAAAGCCCATGCTCATCCCCAAGAGAAGCCACTACAACAAGAAGCCTGCACATGCAACAACGAGTAGCTCCCGCTGCATAGCTAGAGAAGGTCCTCACATCAGTGAAGACCCAGCACAGCCAAAATGAAGAAATAGATCCTTACAAAGAAGAAGAAGCCATGTTTGATTCTGTGACTCTGGTTTGAAAGCCTCTGGGGCCCACCTGAACACAGATGGGGTCTCCTGCTGCCTCAGGCCTGATTGACCTGTGCTTCCCTACATCCCTGGCTCCTCTCCTGAGCCCTCACCCTGGTCCCAGCATGCTTTGTGCCTTGACAGCCCTGCAGAGTTGGAGCTGATGGCCTGGGTTTGACAGAGTCGCTGCTCTGTCTGTTACCAATCATGTGACTTTAGCCAAGTTATTAAGCCACAGAATGGGGGTAATGAGTCTTCCTCCCCGTAGCTGAGCTGGGAGGACTAAAGTAAGAGTGCGAGCTCTGTTTTTTTTTTTTTTTTTTAATTTATCTGGATGTCTGGGCTTTCAAGGGGATCCCTTGGATTTTCAGATGGTAAAGAGTCTGCCTGCAATGCAGGAGACCAGGGTTCAATCCCTGGGTTGGGGAAGATCCCCTGGAGAAGGAAATGGCACCGTACTCCAGTATTCTTGCCTGGGAAATCCTATGGATCGAGAAGCCTGGCAGGCTACAGTCCGTGGGGTCACAAAGAGTCGGACACGACTGAGCGGCTCGCCTACCTCCTGGGCTCTCATACCAGCTCTCCTTCCCATGTGGTTTGACCTTGCCCTCTCTCATTTTGATAGAGGCAGAGTGAAGAGACAAAATAGGTGATTAAATAGTTAATCCCACTAGGGGATTGCAAGCAGAAAAATATGGGAGACCCCTGTAAGTTAGTGATCACTCGAGAGAGCAGGTTTGCTTAACCTCAAAACCAAGCACATTGCTTAGCAACCAAACCATGCAGCAGAGGCACGAGGCATGGCTCAAAACAGTAAAACAACGGCGGCATGAGACCCACGTCTGCCCAGTGAGCTCAGTGAGTCAATGACCCCCAGGACATGCTCTCTGCACACATAGTAGAACTAATTTGTAGACCCAGCTTGACCAGGAAGGGACGAGAAAACGCCCCTGCTCGATCTGGAGGAGGAGCAATGTTGGAAGCATGATGCCCACTTAAGAAAGTCAAAGAAGTTCTTCTCCCCCTCCCCACTTTTCCATTGCTTATAAATGAAGGCTGTAAGTTTTTGGGGTGCAGCACCCCATTGCCTGCCCACTTTTAAACCTCATAAATATGGTATTCTAATAAATCACTTCTATCACTTTGCCTCTCATTGAATTCTTTTCTGGGCTAAGAGATAAAGAACTTTGGTACCAGAGCTCTTCAAAAGCACCCCTGGGCAAAAATGACTCCAGTTTCACTTTCACTGGTTTAGTTAAGTTCGGGCTGAAAATCCAGATTCCCACCTTGGCCAGGCAGATAACACAGCTCTGTGAAATGGGCTGAGGTGAGGCAGTAGGGACTGGTGGGGTCTGCGGTGTCCTGAGGAGTGCATCCTGTGTGGAGGCAAAGCCACTCTTTAGCCGCAGCTCACTGCTGCCATGCAGGAGTCTGCCACATCTGTTGTGTCTTTAAGAGAAGATAACATGTACACAGTGCTATATTTGATGTGGATAACCAAAGGGCTTCCCTGGCGGCTCAGCACGTAAAGGATCTGCCTGCAATACAGGAGACACAGGAAACTTGGGTTCAACCCCTGGGTCAAGAAGATCTCCTGAGGAGGGCATGGCAACCCACTCTAGTGTTCTTGCCTGGAGAATCCCATGGACAGAGGAGCCTGGCGAGCTACACTCCATGGCGTCACAGAGACAGACTGACTGAAGCCACGGAGAACGCAACCAAAAGGACCTACCGAATAGCACAGGGAACTCTGCTCAGTATTATGTAACAACCTGAACTGGAAAAGATTTTGAAAAAAGAGTAGATACATGTATACATACAACTGAATTATGTTGCTGTACACTTGAACATAACACATTTTTAATCAAGTATACTCCAATATAAAATTAAAAGTTAAATAAAAGTTTAAAACTTTTTTAAGAAAAGAAGATAAAAATCTGATTTTTTTGTGTGACATATCCTGACTTTTAATTGGGAGAGAGTTAAAAGAAATATTATTTTGAAAATTCCATGAACTCAAAAATGACTTTCATCATTCCCTCACTTCTCAGAGTCCTCAACAAAGCCTTCCTGGCTCCTCGAGGTCCCGTCAGCTCTCATCGTCAAGTGTTCCCCTAGCATTGTGCTCTTAACAGCATTTTACAGCACAACTGTCACTAGCTAAGGAATTCTGTAACCGGTTTGCTTGTGCTCTGCTTCTCAAATGTGCGGCCATGGATTTCGGGGCTGTTCCCCGACGCGTCCCCTCATTCCAGGGCAATGCCTGCCTGCAGCAGCTCTTTGCCGGATACTCCATGAACAGCGAGGACACAGCCTCAGCCTTTCTCAACACCTCTGCTGGGCTCCCGTCCAGCTTCTGCAGGGACCTGGGTGGCCTTGCCACTGTGACATTATTCCATGTTCACACAAAGATCACCCGTGTAAGCTAACAGTGGGCGACACAGGCCTTTTTCTCTGACCGGGAGGAAGACTGCTCAAGAGAACACCAAGTCTTAGGATCTCCTGCAGTGACCACAAAGCGCTGGTTCCCCAGGGCCTCACGGGCCTCGATTCCCTACCTGTGAAACGACCCAGTCTGAGGGCTCTTCCAGAAAAGGAGTGAACCGACCCTATAGGGGTTCGGGGTGGCTGAGCAGTGCCGCCTCCCTCCCTGCACTAGGCCTCTGGCATTGGGGCAGCCTGCTGGCAGGGCGGGTATTGCAGGGGTGGCTGCAGCAGCTGCAACAACCAGCACACAGCAACGAGCACACAACCACAAGGAGGGGAAACACCCCAGCTGGCGCCTGAGCACGGGGCACCTTGACCCTGGGACACAGGCTGGGGACCCTGGTGTGTTCTGACGCAGAAAACACCTGGGGTCTTCCTCCCCTCCAGACGTTTCGACATCCCCCAGAAAACGTGGTGTCGAGCTTGCCCTTCCCTGCAACCCCTTTCCTGGTGTGAGCATTTCAGGTCTCAGAGGGGGTGCTCCACCTGCAGGGACCCCACCGCTCAGGCCCCCCAGCTCCAGCCCAGAGGTGGGGAGGACCCCACTCCGCCCCTTCTAGAAGAGGAGTTGGGCTCGGGGAGCAGTCCTGAGGGTTCCCATCCTGAGGCCCTCTTTGCTGCTGCTTCTGTGCGACAGGGCTTGCCTGTCGTCCAAGGGCAGTATCTAAGCCAGTCCAGTTTATGCTGGGCGCTCCATCATATCAGCTGCCATTTCTGGAAGGAGTGATTAGTAAGTTCAGTTCCTCCTGTGAGTCCCTGGGAACACTCTTTTTTGAGGCTTTGGATGAGATGCTTGAGATCTACTTAGATGTCACAGACTGGAAACAACTCTTCAAGTTAATATCGTGGCTTTCAAACATTTTGAGTGTGAACTGAGCTGCGGTAAGAGACTTTGCACGGCTGCTCATGAACACACGTGCTGTGAGATGAGTGTGATAACAGCAGGACACTGCATGGATTTCTCTGAGTCTCTTAAGGGTCCCGACTGGAAACATTAAAGTTCTGCATTGGAATACTTTGGAACCCAGCTGTCTGAGGGGAGCTCTGAGGAACCCCTGGAGTAAGTGAGGCACAACTGCCCAACGACGTGCTGCCTTGGAGGAAAGCACAGCAGGGCTTGCAGAGAATTCCAGAGCTTAAGGCTCTTAGAGCCCTCTGCCGCAGCCCACTCACTCTGCCAATGGGGAAACTGAAAGCCAGAAGAGGTGACTGGCTGGAGATGACCTGGGAGTGAGTGGCAGGGCTGGGATAAACTGTGTTCTTGATTCTTCTGGCAGGCAGGGGCTCCCCTTTTCTTACACCAGGGGCATTGCTGATTTGACCCCGAGGAACTGGCATCCCCTGGCCTGACACAGAGCTCCCCTGCGGTGCACTGGGGAATGGGCCACCCTGGAGGATGTGAGCGGATTTCTCAAGGAAGGTGGATCCCTGAGTGTCTGCACGCAGGTGAGTCAAAGACTCTGGCGGAACTGGTCTTGTGGGCAGGGCAGGTGGCACCTGCTTGCAGGAGAACACCTGGGAGGGCCCACCCTGGGACCTGGCGAGACGGGGTGCACCTCTGGGCTGGCTGGGATGCTGCGCCTCTCGGGGGTAAGGGGGCATCTTGCAGATGGAGTAGGGGTCCCCTTCACAGAGGATACTTTCTGGATGCCCAAGACAGAGACAGGGCAGGGGATGTGGGGGCTGCCTGGCACCTGATATCCCCGCCAAGGGCAGAGGGAAGGGAGCCCTGAGGGAGAGATGAGAGATGGGAGGGCCCTCCTGCTGCTCAGCTGCCCTCAGGCTCCTGGGAGAACTAGCCCAGGGAGGCTCTAGGCAGGCAGGTGCACTCCTTGCACTCAGGATGGCCTGGACCCCTCGGTCGGACCACCCCTCGCCATCTGCCCCGGACAGGCCGCTCAGCCCCGGAGAGGCCTTCCTGCTGCCGCGGGCTCGGGTCGCAGAGGCGGCCAACCTCAGACGTGGCCCCGAGTTCCAGCCCCGGGCGCTGCAGGGTCCCGGCTCACCTGGGCCCAGCTGGGAGAGGAGCAGGCCGAGGGCCAGCAGCAGCAGGCGGAGGACCCTCATGGTGGCGGCGGGCGGCCGGAGGCCCGGGGAGAGAGGCTCAGGGGAGGCCGGGCTGCCGAGTCTCCAGAGGCGGCAGGGTCACCGCCTTTATAGGGCTGGAGGATTGCACAACCGCACACACCGACGTGAAGGGCGGCGTCCAACGCCAGGGAGAGATTCTAATAAATAACCTTTCACATCAAGCCTTGAGTCGTCGGGGAGTCACGTGGACGCGCGTCTCCCTCCGGCTGCAGCTGGATCCGGCGCTTGCAGGCCTGGAGGCGGCTCCTCCCGCCTGCTCTGCTCTGGGTCCCCGCGGAGCTGCTCAGATAGAGTTCCCGGGACGGGAGTGCACGCTGGAACCCCTCCCGCCAGAGGCTCGGGGAGCCGGAGAGGTGGCCCCGGGGGCACTGAGCCAGGCGGCCGCCCGGCTGGCAGCCCGCGTCAGGCCTGTAGCTGAGCTGCGCTCTCCACATGGTGCCCCGGACTTCACCCTCGTCCCTCACAAAAGCCGGGCTGTTGCCTTTCCTCCAACCTTTGGAATTTTCTTCCGGCCCAAGGTTGACTAATACTAGTCTTTCTAGTTTCTGGCTGGTGTTGCTTTTTTTAAATCAAAATATCTCTCAAATCTTTTTATAATCTATGAGCTTCTTCTGCCACTTAAACTTTTTTTTGGGGGGGTCAAGACAAATTTTTTGGAGCAGTTTTAATGGCACAGCAAAATTTAGGGGAAGGGACAGAGTTCGTCGTATTCAAACATTTCTCCTTTCACTCACTGACTCAGGTGTGTATATGTGGTTCCTGTTATGTGCTGGGTGATGTTTAGGGTCTTGGGGTGCAGTGAGGACCAAGATTTATGTTGGTTTCCTGCAAAAGTCTAGTTGAGATGGACGAGCAGACGGGCCGTTGCCATGGCACTGGATAGGCGCTCTGATTGGCAGCAAGTGAGGACCAGGGAACAAGGCCGGGATCTGAGGAAGAGTGTGTGAGTTTGGCTTTGGTTTCTTCCTTAGGCAATAGGGAGGTCTGGGAAGATTTGAATCAGGAGAAATACACAAGCCAGTTGCCATTTTAGAAACCATCTCAGGGAAGTGTGGGTGGAGAAAGGCAAGACTGGACTTGGGAGGCCAAGGGAGGAGCTGGTGGAGCAATGAGGGTCTTAACTAAGGTCGTGGAGCGGGGAAGAAAGGAGACATGGATTCAGGGATGTTAAGAAGGAAAAGTCTCGCAGACACTGGAGACAGACTGAGCTCGATTCCTGGCTCTGTCTAAGTAAAAGGTGATGCCCCGGACCAAGGTAGCATAACCAGGAGGAGGAGGTGATTTGGGGAAGTGGTGGTGAGTTGCATAGACATTTCCGCAGAAGCAGTGTCTCGGTTTGGGTTTCCCGAGGTGCAGAATGTGAGTCCAGAACGTGACTGAAGGTGGAGAGCTGGGAGAGTAAAGAGAGGGGGAAAGCAACTGGACGAGAAGGAAGTGGACAGAGACGTGCGCCTCCAGCCCGCGGTTCCCTTTTTCATCAGCAGCAGGGCTCCAGGCTCCTGCTTTCTCTGTGGAGCCGCCGGGCCTGGCACTGCAGCCGGGACAACCTCTTGGCTGGACTTGCCCCATCTGTGAACCAGGGAGATTCAGACAGAGCCCGTCAGGTCGGCACAGCTGGCATGTGTGTTGTTTACACAGATCAGGGGAGGGACTGGCGGTGCACCTGTGTGCGGCGCTCCTGAGAGTAAGAACAGCCACTTTCACTGACAGCTCACGGGCCCCGGGCCAGCCCACGTGCCCTGCGTGACTACTGAGCATGGAGCGCTCTGCAGCAGAGATGGACTCGACTGCATTTCAACGATATTTATGACATAACCACCATGTGCTGAGCGCCGCAGGAGGGAAGAAGGCACCCTGCTCCTGGGGGCTGGCGGCTCCTGTGGGTGAGCCTCTCTCTTGTTTGCCAGCCACCTCTGAGAAGTCCTCCCTGACCTCCCCTCGTCCTAAAAGTGGCTGGTACTTCTGGGCTGCCCTTTTACAGCCTCCTTCCTGTTGCGTTCTTGGCATGCTGGCTGCTTCCCCCGACATCAGTGGGGTCTGAGGGAGGGGCCGCATGGAGACCCCCATCATCTCCCCTCCCAGGAGAGTCTGCTGTCGGTATAGATGACCAGTCGCTGGAGGAAATGAATGAAATGAGTGCTGCCATGGACTGAATGGTGTCCCCCAGTTGCCCATGTTGAAGCCCTGTGTTTGGAGGTGGGGCCTTTAAGGAGGTAGTTAAGGCTGAAAGAAGTCACAAGGCTCCATCCCTGTAGGACGGGTAGTCTTATAAGCAGAGGAAGAGATTCATTGCTCTCTTTGCCACATGAGCACACGGTGAGAAGGCCACCTCCAGAACCACGAGACAGGAGCTTCTACCCTTCAAGCTCCCAGCCTGTGTGTTTCGTTACAGCAGCCATCCCGACTAATACACGTGTCTGCACCTCAGTTAACTCTCTGTCTCCTAGGACCCCAGAACTCCTGGGACTCCACTCCTGAGAGCTCCCCAAACTCTTGGCACCCCAGCAACAGTCCTTCTCTAAATGCCACAGCCCACGTTTGTGAAAGGATTTCAATCTGAAATGGAACCGGAAGATATAAAATGGAAAATCTCATGCATGTGCCCTCAGAAAAATAAAACTTCAGGACTAGAAACAGAGTTTCTGTAAATGCCTGGTTTACAGAAAAGTGATAATATTACAGTTTTCTTAAATGAGAGGGCCTTGGTCATAGGTTGCCTCATATCAGCCTTGGAGGGTTTGCTTATGGTTCCAGAGGTGAGAAAAAGAAATGACCTGGGTTAGGCTCATCTGAGATTTGTTTGCCTGCCTGGGCTGGTTTTGTCTGCTCAGGGAACTTTCAGGCCTGGTCTGTGTACTTTTTTAAACTGATTTTTATTTTAATAGACTAACTGGACTCTCCCTTCTTTACATTTCCTGGCCATAAACACAGCCTACCCCACACCTTTTACTGACTCACTTACGGCTTCTACAGTTTGTGTGCCCTGATGCAATTACTGCTGTTCCTGAATAAACTCATCTTTTCGGCAATTTTGCACTCGCCTCGGTTTACCTTTTCACGTGGTCCACGGTAGCTATTTCCACTCCGCTCTGCTGTGTCTGAAAACAGACTCAAGGCCTTGTTTATAGTTTGGGGCCGCGTCAGGAGGGCCTGCTTTCCGGGGGGTGGCGATCATTAACACTCTTTGCCTGAGAAAGCTCAGGTCAGGGTCTTTTCAGAAAGAAACTTCAGATTTAAACACATTTGTGTGGGGTAAAAGAAAAAGAAAATCTACGTGCGTGCACATCCACAGATGAAAACACAGGGGAAAGCCCGGAGACTAACAGAAAGTCACCGAGTGGAAGCAGTATTTGCTTCTGAGAAGGGGCAGGGGTTTGGAGGGACAGGCCGGGGAGAAACCCTCCATGTTCCCGTGGCAGGTCTGCATCCTGATTATTCGGTTAGTGGAGCTCACGTGGTGGTCGGGGGTAGCACGAGCCCCAGAACTCCTGGCACTTGCTCCTGTTCTCTCCCTGGCGCCTGACCTTGGCCGCAGCCGGCTGGGTCCTGTCCTCGTCTGCTGGTCCGCGGCCCGCTTCCCGGAGGCAGGAGTTGTTTGCGTCTGGTGTTGATCACACCTCCCTCCTGAATCAGGGCTCAGGCGCCGCTGGGTGCGGATGACCTCAGGTGTCCCAGGCCACCACCCTCACGTTCCCATCCAGCAAAAGAAGGTGGTGAATTTTATGGGGTTTTTTAGTGGCCAGTTTCCAAACGAGGCAGCCCATCAGAATCACCAGGGACACCTTCACGAAAAGCTCCTGCTTGAAAATTGCCAGCAGTGAAACTCTAGAATCTGTCTTTTATTTTGGGCTGTGCTGCACAGCTTTGAAGGATCCTAATTCCCTGACCAGGGGCGGAACTCTTGCCTTGGCAGTGAAAGCACCGAGTCCTAACCACTGGACGCCAAGGAATTCCCTGGAATCTGCCCTTTCAACATGAAAAAGACTCAGGCAATGCCGTGGCTCTGTGCACAGAAGGAAGAGCTTCCTGCAGGCCTCGTGGCCTCCAGAGTTCCTGCCGGGCTGGCAGCGCGAAGGCAGCGTTTGCTCTAAAGCTGTGGACTCACTGGGCCTCCAGTTTGGCTACTGGACAGGTGAGGGCCCTGTGAGGGCGTCAGGATGGGAGGCAGGTTGCCTGGCACCCCCGCAGCCCCCCGCCCCCACCCAGATCCACCTGCGGATGTCACCATCCGGCTTCCTTGCAAAGTGCTCAGAACTAAAGCAGGTTTTATTTTTTAACAGCATCGACAGTGAATGTGTCAGAAAGGTAATGGAGCAGCTGTCTTAGCAGGAGGAAAGGGGGTGCACTGCCCCCAGCACCCCGTCCCCACACACCTGCCTCCCCGTTTATCCAGCCCATGGAAGGCCAGGGTGGGCACTAAACCTGGGTGCTGGCTCCTCCGTAAATTACTACACGCCAGCAGTCAGTGCCCTTGCTCCGAGGCAAACTTTTTTTTTTCTCTCCTTATTTAACAAATATCACAAATATGCCAGAGGTTATGCCTGAGCATAAGAAACACCTTGCGTGTCCTGACAGCCCTCATATTATGTGTTGCTCATTCGTAGACAGAGATGGAAAAACGACCAAATTCTTGTTATTTGAATATATATGTCCAGATTCCTTGTGCACCACCTGCTAGTTATCCAGGAACTTTCTCATCAAACTGCTTATATTTTCTCCAGATGCTGCTGGGTGCTCACTGCCATTCTAGAAAACCAAGAGGCCTCTCCAACAGGGACTCAATCAGAGTCCTCGCCAAGTCCCTTCCTGGGCCTTGGTCTCTTGCTTATTATGAATGAGTTTATAAAATAGAAAACAAATTTATGGTTACCAAAGAGGAAGGAGGGAAGAATAAATTAAGAGTTTGAAATTAACATATACAAACTACTATATATAATAGATAACCAACAAGGACCTACTGTACAGTACAAGGAACTATACTTAATATTATATAATAACCTATAAACATGTAAAAAATGATTATATATTATATATAATTACATATGTAAATATAATTGAATCACTTTACTGTACACCTGAAACTACCACAACACTGTCAATCAACTATATTTCAATAAACATTTTTTTAAAGAATGAGTTTATAAGATAGATAAACAAGGCCGTCTGTATAGCACAGAAAACTATGTTCAATATCTTATAATAACCTATAATGGAAAAGAATCTGAAAAAGAATATATACACACATATGCATATGGGGCTTCCCAGGTGGCACAGTGGTAAAGAATCCACCTGCTAATATAGCCCCAGGAGAGCTCATTTCCATCCCTGGGTCGGGAAGATCCCCTGGAGGAGGGAAATGGCCACAAACTCCAATACTCTTGCCTGGAGAACCCCACAGACAGAGGAGCCTGGTGGGCTACAGTCCATGGGGTCACCGAGTTGGACACGACTGAGTGAGCACACACCATGCACCCCACACACATGCATTTAAAACGGAATCACTGCTGTGTTAGGGAAATGAAAATGGAGTCTTGTTCGGGCTTCAGAAGCAGGAGAGCAGGCCTCCGACTGATGTCTGGTCTGCCTGGACTACGTGCCTGCTCGCAAACACACCAGTTGTCATCAGCAAGTCAAGCAGCACGTTCCCTAAGAGAGGGAGTGGGTCTTGGAATTTTCTCAAGCCCCTGGAGACCTGTCCAGCCCCCAGGGTCCAGAAAAAAACTCACAAGATGAAACAAACAGCCTTGTAAAGGTTAAAGTTAAGCCAGAGCTGCATTTTTGTGTGCAAACTGATGATGGTATCAGTGGGAGGCCTGGGATTATAACTGGGAGTGCCCCAAACTGCCTTCTGAAGTCTCGCCCTTGGGGTGGATGCACCACAGCATTCTGAGTCCGCTGAGGCTTTCCTCCAGGCAGCCCTGATGTTTCCTCTTCCCCCTCAGAGCTTGTGTTTCCAGAAAAGCTTGATGGGCTGGTTGGACCTGGCATCCCCCTGCCAGTCCCCCCATTCCTGGCCAGGGGGACGTTCGGAAATTTCTGGGGAAATTTCTGGTGTTTTTCCTAACCAAGGTGAGGTGGCCATGGCATCAGGTACATGGAGGCTGAGAGGATGGCTAAGTATCTGGGTATCATCCGGTGCCGGAAACAGCCCTCTGGACCAAGGACCGTCCTCCCAAAGGTGCCGAGGTGGAGAACCTAGGTGAGAGATGGTCAGACCTTTCTGCCCTACTGCTTATCATCCTGCTCCTGTTGTTGCTATGACCACATCACCTGCCTTGGGCCTGGGTTCCAGGAACGAGTATTTATCGTGAAATCAGTGGAAAAAACTGGTATGCTGTGGGCTTCATCTTATCAAAGATAATTGGCAGGAGAGCAGACCACGCTCGGGTTGCTCATCAGGCAACAACTGCAGAGCCTCTAGTCCTGGGCGGGGCCGTGCGGTGATCCAGCCCTGCAGTCTGACACCCGCGAGTGGTGAGCGGGGGTGACAGGGTCTGCGCAGGATCGACTGAGATACGGGCCGGGGATGCCCCACTCTGCTCCGAAGTTCTGAGTCATCACCAGTTTCACAAGCAATCGCGGGGGTAGGCACTCCAGGGCCGGTGCAAGAAGCTTTCTGTTAAGAATAAATGTGCCCTAAATTACTCTTAAATAGCCAACACCATTTTGAGTTGTTGGAGGTCTCAGTTTCCCAGTGCACTTGGATCTAAATATCACCGGTCCCTTATGGGGTGCTCCGTTCCTCCCACAGGGTAACTGCTCATCTGCTGTGTGTCTGGGACCCTCTTGCTCTGGGGTCGGCTATGGTAGACATGCTGGTCTCTCCACGGGCGCCGTCACCCTGTCCCTTCACACATGGGCGTAGGTCAGCTTGCCACCGTGGAGAGCTAGTGTGAGTTTTGGGGCCCGAAATCTGGAGACTGTGACTCTAGGAAGATGGGGGGCCTTCTCAGACTCCCATGAATGAGGCCTCTGACACCCCCAAGTCCAGGCTTGCAAAGGAGCTGAGGCTGGGGTCGTGGGCTACAGCCCAGCTGGGGACACCCCTGCAGGGCCCGCTGTTTGGACAGGTGCTGACTCTGTCTCTCTGATTCGACTCAGACGATTCAAGGACTGCTGGGTCCTTGATGCTAGAACTTTTACTTCAGTGGATGAGGGGGAGATGGACAAGAAATACAAACAGTACACACACGTGTGTGAGTGTTTGTATGAACCAATCAGCTCATGAGGAAAAGGAGGCAGCAGAAAGGATGAAGGGGGTAGTTCAGAGGGTGGGTGGGGGGAAGTGTCTGAGGAGGGAGCCTGAGGCCTGCCCAGGATGAGGCAGCAGCTCTGTGCGCTCCTGGGGGCAAGAGTCCTCTGGTTACTAGTTCCCAGTGAGGCATGTGCTCTCCCGGGGGGTTACACACAGGTGCACACACATGCCTGCATGTGCACACACACGCACACACACCACACATACACACACCACACATTTTACAAGAGGTAGAAATAAAATTGTCCAGACTGTTATCCCTTGACTCTTTCTGGTACAATTCAGCCAGTGTTTTCTGAGCTCCCGCGGTGTGCCTGAGAGTTGGTCACTGAACGAAAGTGTCTCAGGAGCAGGAACGCGGTTTCAGAAACAGCTCTGCTACTTCTCCGCCTTCAGGTGAAGGACTTGCCAGCAGACCTCAGGTTTGTTGATGGCTTAAAAGGCCACATCAAGGTCAAATGAACTAAGTGATTTAGAAAACTTTGCTTAGCCAAAACAAAACAAAACAACCAACAGAAGCCAAATCCAGAAAACATGTCTTACGAATTTTATGCAGGCAGGTGGAAAAGCAAAATGATGACATAGTTTGAAATTTTCCTTTTAAAGATGGTAAAAAGAGCAGAAGCCTAGAAACTCTCAAGAGAGGTTATTTAGTGAAGAAATCTGCCTTGTGCTCTGGAATCATGTATGTTTGCTTATGTATATGGTCCTCAGATCAGAGAAACAAGTCAACCTGACATCACTTTCCAGAGTTAATAATGGCATTTTTCTTACATTAAATGAATGATTCCTCTTTCCTCAATGGCTGAGAGTCACAATCTCCCTTTCAGCTCCCTGAGAGGTGACGCTGGCCTGTCTGAAGTGGCAGAAGGACCCACTCCTTCCTCCTCTCTGAAAGGAGGTGAGGTCCCCTCTCCCTTCAGGAAAATCTGCATTATTTCACTAGAGATGCAGCCTCATCAAGACCAGTGTGGTAAATTTGAGATGATTATTTTTACAATCTGAGAATCTCAAAGATCATGAATGCGGGGAGCTGCCCGTGAGAACGGGGTCCTTTGTCCGAAGGACACAGCTCTGGGAGCTGCCTCAGTCCTTGAGGGTTTGCTTGCAAAAGCTCTGATGAACAGGAAGAGTTAAATGAACAAGCGGCTCAGTACCATAGAGAGGATATGCCTTGAGAGATGATGGTTAACATGCAATCCCCCTCAGGAAAAGGGAAATTAAAACATTCAGGGCTTTCTGAAGAACAGCTGGAGAATTTAATTCAGAAGATTGTTATAGCAGTAAAAAAGGATGCACGGGAGACTCCCACTCCAGCCAGCCTGCACCTCCAGCATATCCTCCCTCGGTTCTTGCTGGACTCGATCCACCTCCGCCTTTCGTAGAACCGCGAGAGCTTATATCTATCCTTGCTTCTTTGCCCGGTGAAAACATAAAAATTAAAAGTGAGATATTATTATCTCCTCTTCAACAAGCAATTAAGCGAGCTAATGAAGAAGGAAAACATATTCCCGGGTTTTCAAGAATCTACCCAGTGTTTGAAAATGCTCAACAGCAGAGGTATTATGAGCCGCTGCCCTTTAAGCAACTGAAAGAGTTAAAAATGGCTTGTGCACAATATGGCCCGACTGCGCTGTTTACTCAGGCTATTATAGAGGCTTTAGGAAATCAAAATCTGCCACCTAATGATTGGAAACAGGTTGCTCGAGCTTGTTTATCTGGAAGAGATTATTTACTATGGAAATCTGAGTTTGCTGAGCAATGTGGGATCACAGCCGATATCAATCGGCGACAGGGACTGAACACCACTTATGAAATGATCGTGGGAGAGGGAGAATATCGAGACACTAATAGTCAATTTAATTATTTGCCTGGAGCCTACCCTCAGATTAGTGCTGCGGCTCTACAAACATGGAAAAAGCTTCCAAATTCTGATAAAAAGACTGAAGATTTATCTAAAATTCGCCAGGGGCCAGATGAGTCATATCAGGATTTTGTTGCCCGCCTGCTTGAGGCAATTGGTAAAATGATAGGGGATGAGCAGGCAGGGATGGTGTTGACTAAACAACTTGCTTATGAGAATGCCAATTCGGCTTGTCAAGCTGCCCCGAGACCTTACAGGAAAAAGGGAGGCTTATCCGATTATGTACGAATTTGTGCCGATATCAGCCCTTCGTACGTTCAAGACATAACTTTGGCCACGGCATTACAAGGGTAATGCCTTAGCTGGTTTTAGTGGACGGCTTGATAATCATTATCCCTCAGATAAAATTTTACAATTTGCTCATTATCACCAATTTCTCTTCCCCAAAATCGTTGTTTCTCAGCCCCTTGCCGACGACCTAACTGTATTTACTGATGGCTCTTCTAATGGAATAGCTAGTTTGATTATACAAGACAATACTGCCGCCTGGCGTACTAATTATAAGTCTGCTCAAGAAATAAAACTATTTGCCGTTTTTCAGACTCTATTACAAATTTCTGCTCCATTTAATTTATATTCTGACAGTCAATATATCATAAAAGCCTTAAACACTATTGAAACTGTTCCATTTATTGGTACCCTGAATTCTACTATCCAAACTCTTTTTCGTGATATACAACATTTAATTTGTTCCAGAGTTAATAAATGCTACTTTAGTCATATTCGTGCTCACTCTGGGCTTCCTAGACCTTTAGCACGAGACAATGCTTTGGCTGATGAAGCTACACATATATTTCCTTTATTGGAACAAATGGCAAAAACTTCCCACAGCTTACACCATCAAAACAGCAATAGCTTAAGACTTCAATTTGACATTACTCAAAAAGCTGCCAGACAGATTGTTAAACAATGTCAAACATGTCCTCAATTTTTTAGCGTCCCCCACTATGGAGTTAATCCTCAAAGATTGTTGCCAAACGATATATGACAAATGGATGTTACCCATATTCCTGAATTTGGTAAACAAAAATTTGTTCATGTTACTATTGACACCTTCTCTGGCTTTTTACATGCCTCTCTACAATCCAGAGAAGCTAGCAAGCATTGTATAGCTCATTGCATTAAACGTTTTGCTGTTATGGGAACCCCTAAAACCATAAAAACAGACAATGGTCCAGGATACACTGGAAAAAGTTTTCAATTATTTTGTACACAGTTGTCTATCTCACATAAAACAGGTATCCTTTATACTCCTCAAGGTCAAAAAATCATTGAACGGGCACATCAAACTCTCAAACATCAATTGCAAAAACTAAAGAAGGGGGAATTGTATCCCAATACCCCCTCCAACTCTCTAAACCATGCTTTATTTGTTCTCAATTTTTTACAATTGGATATAAGTGGCCGTTCAGCAGCACAGCGATTTTGCAACTTTGATGCACAAACAATAAGACCTAAAGTCTTTTGGAAAGACCCACTTGTGGGAAAATGGTATGGACCAGATCCTGTACTAATGTGGGGACGAGGGCATGTTTGTGTTTTCCCACAAGATGCCGAAGCACCGCGCTGGCTGCCGGAAAGGTTGGTACACACGGCAGAGACAGTCTCTAGCAAACCAGATGAGGAGATTGACGATTCAAGAACATGATGAATTACCATCTCGGCAACAACTTCAGGCATTGATGCGAGAGGCACAGAATCGTGTTGTGGTGCAGGGCGATTCGATATCGCCTTTAAGCTTCCTGATAACCTTATTAATTATCTTAAATTGGATTAACACTGCACACTCTGAAGAATATTCAAATGCTTACTGGGCTTATTTTCCTGACCCTCCCCTTCTCCAACCTGTGGGCTGGGAGGGTCAGTCCATTCCCATATACACTTCCATCTATGGAAATGGTCTGCGGTTAAAGGAACATAAGCGTGCGCCTATATAAAAAGAAAGGGGGAGATGCGGGGAGCTGCCCGTGAGAACGGGGTCCTTTGTCCGAAGGACACAGCTCTGGGAGCTGCCTCAGTCCTTGAGGGTTTGCTTGCAAACATAGCTCTCTGTCCCGCCACCCCAGAGATTAGGCGCTTATTTACTGCAGGCACCTGGAGTTCTGTGCAAACTTCTCACGCACAGAGAAATGTTATCTGGTGTAAGAAATAATAACAGGGAGCCATTCCCATGCTCTCAAGATTTCTTGTGACTGTTTGTAAGATGTATAGGCCAACCAAGAAAAAATGTCAACTGTCTTTCTCACGCTTTTCTGTATAAATACGAGATGTTGAATAAAGTTGGTGTCAGACTGCGTCCCTTCGTGGTGACGTGTCTGAACCTCTCGACCCCATCTTTGTAGTCTCTTGCTTTAGTTTCTTTCTTAGCCCCGCCGTGCACGTTCTCGGGACCTGATTGACTTTGCCGGCTGGCTCCGGCACATGAACAGCTGTCACTGCATGTGAATCACAGGAAAAATACAATCGAAAATGTTTAATCAGCGACACTTCACTTTTCTCTGAGTTAAAAAACAATTTTAGTCACAGTATTTTACAACTGCCCATTGACCAGCCAGAACTGCTTATTCCTGGTTCAGGCAATGTTCTCAATGACCATAACACTTTCTGGTGATAAAGTCATGAGACCAAAGGGCAGAGAGGATAGTTACACACTTGCAAGACAGAGTTCTGCAGACTCTGACGCCATGTGCCACAAGTTACCGGCCCAGCAGCAAACAGGGATCACTGAACAGCTTCTGATGGAGGTAGAATGCTCACATTCGAAATTCCTTCAAAGAAAGTCCGTATGTAGGAAGTGCAGACCCAGAGTCTGTTTCTTTCATGGAAGAATAATCTGCATGAAACCATTGCTTGTTGGAACTGAGGAAGGGAGGAAGACAAAATCTGAAAACATAGAGTCATTTCCTTCGGTTTGTATAAATGCTAAAAACAGATTCTGAGTTAGTTGAAGTGTTTAACATTCCTTCTTTCGTTTCTGTGGTATCCAGGTGAGACTGTTTTGCCTCATTAAGAGTCACTGAAGCAAAGCAGAGAAATAGTTTAGATGTTATACACAGTACTGCCTGCAGGTAGCAGCGTCACCACCCTGGTTTGGTGGTAACAGGCGAATGGCAAACTAACTTCAGGAGACATGTCCTCTCAGCATGGTCACAGGCCTCTCCTATGGGGTAATCATGTTACGCATGTAATTTCTGTTATTAAGGAAGGACAGAAAGACCAAACAGAACAGTGACTGTCTGTGTTCAGTGCCTGTAAGCGCACCTCCAGTGGACAATGCATGCGGTTCATTTCCCTTTTTATTCTGTGTGGTTTGTTCTATGTTTATTGAAATGAAATGTTATGTTTGTTGAATCTAATAATAAAAATAGGTCTAATAATTTGTACATCTTTTAAAAATGCACAGGCTGGCATACACAAACATAATAAAAGTTTTCACCAGGAAACATTTGGGAAGCGTTGCTCTGAAGGATGTGGTTGCATGGGGTGGGGTGGGGGGAGGTGAGGTGAGGTGATGGGCAGAACCCCAGTTCTGACCACAAGGGAGATGAGGTGAGAGTTGCCAGTTCCGTGTGTATATTTTGGCTAACTTGGGTTTCTTTCTGGGATTTAGATTTATTTGTTTTCTCTGAAACGACTTTCTCTTTTAAAAGAGTGTAGTGGTTAAAAAAAACAAAAGCAAAAACAACCTGGGATCCCTGGCAGGGTGCCTAGAAGGACCACTTGCACAAGCCGAGGAGCTGCCGGGCCTGGAGTCCAGGCGCAGGATGGGGCGAGCTGCCGCCCTCTAGTGGCCGGACAGAAACTTGCGCGCACTCCGCCTCCCGGAGTTAGCCTTTCTCCTAAGAAAACTCCTGCCTGACCCCCTTTTATTTTACAATGTTCTTTTTTTTCCTTTTTACGTTTTTAGTTTTTAAATTATTTTTGGAGTATACTTGATTTATAATGTTGTGTTAGCCTCAGGAGGATAGCAAAGTGAATCGGTTATACATATACATATATCCACTCTCTTTTAGATTCCTTCCTCTATAGGCCATCATAGAGTATTGAGGAGAGTTGGCCTATAGAGTTCCCTGTGCAGCGCAGCAGGTTCTTATTTGTTATCTATTTTCCATAGAATAGTGTGTATACATAGTGTGCAGTGTGTATATGTAGTATGTATATGTAGTGTGTAGTATGTATATGTAGTGTGTAGCTTGTATATGTAGTGTGCAGTGTGTATATGTAGTATGCAGTTTGTATATGTAGTGTGCAGTGTGTATATGTAGTATGTATACGTAGTGGGTAGCTTGTACATGTAGTGTGTAGTTTGTATATGTAGTGTGTAGTGTGTATATGTTAGTCCCCATCTCCTAGACCGTCCCTCCCTCATCCCCACAACAGCCTGGTAACCATAAGGCTATCTTCCACATCTGTGACTCTTTCCGTTTTGTAAATTAGTTCATTTGTACTCTTTCTTAGATTCCATTCCTTTTGATAAACAAGAAAGCCCCACACTTACAGTCCTCCCCTTTTTCACCCAAAGATTCCTGGGGATGCTTGCCAAGAATTCATTCAACTTGCTACATATTTTCATCAGCTAAGAGTTGGTCCAATCTTTCTTGAAGCTTGTAATACAAAAATAAAAGTTGTCCCCCCATATGTCAAATGTAGATAATATTATAACCCTGAATATACTCAGGTAAACAGCTCCCCTCACCTCGGCAAGATTCCTGTTCTCTCCTGGAGCTGCATGTTCCTGAATGATGCCCCTTGCTTTAGTTCCTGCTGAAGATCCCAGTCCCTTTGAGCTTTCCAGTTATTTTCCTGCACGTTTCAGGGGCAGTGATGCAGGTTCTATGAGCAGGTTTCCGTCGCTCTGGCTCCTTTTGCTTCCCTCCCTTTCCCTCCCCTCCTCTTTCTCACCCTCTTTCTATATCCTCAGCCTGTCTCATCTTATGGAGGGGAAATTGCTAAAGGAGAGGTAACTCAGCTCCAAGCTTGTGTAGACGGTGGTTCCAATGAGCTACCTGTACCTCCTCATTTATTTTACCCAGCAGCTTCAGGCGGGAGGTAAGACCTTAGAAACGGGAGCTCTGTCCACTCTGCTCAGAGGGCCTCAGGGATGGAGGTCTCTTCTGATGGACCATGCGAGGAAGGAAGCAATGGAAACCACGTGGCCACTGATCAGCGGGGCTTCCCAGAGACCTGCCATCATGACCCAGGGTCTCCGCGGAAGCTCTTCCCTGAGCCCTGGGCTCCCCGGGAGTGGCTGCCCCCTGAGCCTCCCCGGCCCCCCGGTCCTCTTCTGACCCCTAACCTCGACTCCTGGCTTCCCAGCCGTGGCATTTGGGGCTGCCCTTGCTGTGTCTCTTAGCTTCTGTTTCTCCCACCAGCTGTGTCTCTGTGTGTTAGTTATGTGCAGGGTTGCAGAACCAAATGGTCCACATCATGCTAACCCAACCTCAGCTATAGCCTGTGGCCAAGTTTCAGTGAAGAGACTTAGAAATTTTCTAGGACTGTCTTATGTGTGTGTGTGTGTGAGAGGGAGTTAGCTCTCAGAAGATTCTGGGACCCAGGAAAAGTTCCTCCAGAGCCTAGACCGCCACAGCCCATCCCTGTGGGGCTCTATGAGGGGGCCTCCCATCTTCCTCCCCCTCACTTGTTCAGATCTATTTGTGAATCAGCCAGGGTTCTACAGAGAAATACCCCATTTCTTTAGTTTAAGGAATCGGCTCACACCATTGTGGAAGCTTGCATTTGTGCTAAGTCACTTCAGCCGTGTCTGACTCTTTACGACACCATGGACTGTAGCCCACCAGACTCCTCTGTCCATGGGATTCTCCAGGCAAGAATACTGGAGTGGGTTGCCATTTCCTCCTCCAGGTGTTCCTGACAGGGATCAAACCGCATCTCTTATGTCTCCTGCGTTAGCAGGTGGGTTCTTTACCACTAGTACCACTTATGAAAGTTTGGTGAGTCCATCCAGTGCAGTAGACCAGCAGGACTTAGGGAGGAGCTGATGTTGGAGTTCAATTCTGAAGGCTGGCTGCAGGTGCAGTTCCTTCTCTTTGGGGGGAAGTCAGTCTTTGTTCAGGCCTTCAACTGATTGGATGAGGCCCACCCATGTCACGCTTTACCAAAGGTGAGGTAATTATAACCTGCTTTACCAAAGTCCACTGATTTAAATGTAGGTCTCATTTCCCAACATCCTCACAGGAACATCCAGAATGATGTTTGGCCAAATATCCAGGCAGCAAGGCCCAGCCACATCCGTACGTGAGATGAAGCACCACAAGGAGCTTCTCAGGTTTGTTCTTTTCTGTCTTCTGTCTCCCCTTTTCCTCAAAGTGTGGGTTTCCAGCAGTTAGAAGCTTTGAGATGGACAGCATTTATGATCTCTTAGAAATGTCATCCCTACCCCCAGTCTTGAGTCTGGACACCTGTGTCCTGCGTCCTATTTCACACTCAGAGGCTCTGTCACATCAGGAAAGCATTTGCGCTTCACAAGCCTCACCTATAGAACAGGAATTTTTATGTGTCTCTCGCAGATTTGTATAGAGAAGGAAATGAGGTGGTATATGGGAAATAATCTTTTAAACAGTTCAGCACAAAGTCAGTATCATAGGTTGTGATCACCCCATCCTTTCTGGGAGATGGCCTTCCCTGCTTGCTCACTGCCAGGTCTGGTCACATGAAAGTGTTGTTACCAAAAGGGGGGGTCTGGCTGCTCGCCACTGGAAATCCAATAAACAGGCCAGGTTGGTGAAAAGGAAAGTTTGCTTTATATCAGATGCTGGCAAGTCGGGGGCAGTGGGAGGGTGGACCTTTGTCAAAGGCCGACCCTCCCATCACTGACAGTCAGTGGGGCAAGAGCTTTTATAGACAGAAGGAAGGTGCTACAAGCAGAAACAGCACAGTCAGCTCTGACAATCAGCTTCACACTGACCATCGGTGGTCTGAGCAGCATCATCTTGATTGTTTTAAGTACAGTTAACTTTCAGTTACAGGGTTTGTTCACTCCCATTTCTTTGAGGCCAGTTCTCAGAATTCTGGCCACTTATGTCACGGCTACACTCTGGTCATCATATAGTTAACTTCTCCCACCTGGTGGAGTTTCAGTGTCTATAAGATAGCTCACAAGAACGGCTCAGAGTATTATCTGTATCCCTTGAGGAAAAACAAAAGGTCCTTGACCCTGCTTAATGACTACATTAATATTATTTGGTCTCCTTTGACTGTTTTCCCTTTGTTTCTGCATGCTCTCATTTCTCTGATTAAACGTATTCTTTGACTAAAGTGTTCCACAGACAAGAGGCAGGCAGAGGACATCGAGGTGGGTGGCAGGACTGTAGAGTTATGCGCCATTTCAGCATTCGGCCGACAGGAGTTAAGTATCTGGTGAGAAGGCGCGGCGGGGAGGGGAGTACACAGCTCTGTTTGCACAGGTGTGTCTGGCTCAGGCGGAGACTGGGGTGCCCCAAGGGAAGTCTACCTTGCCGGGGCTCCTGCGTCTCCTCCCACTCTAATCCGGCTGTCGTGGGGCAATGCCAGGGACAGGTATCATCACCTCTGGTTACATCTGGTCCGGCAAGTGGAGACAAGACACCACTTTCTCCTCCACGCCTTCGCTCGGGGTGCTCCTGTGTCTGGGAGTTGCACCAGGCCCTTCCTGGATATAGGCTCCTTCACGCCCCCGGGAAGCAGGAAGTCCTCCCAACTGGACGGCCTTTCTTCTCCAGTGAGACCCGGCTGACGACGCTGAAGCCAAGATCCCAAAGATGGTCCCCACTTGACCTGACAGTCCTGGGCCACGAAGAGACAGAAGCTCAGGTCTGTCGTGCACTTTGGGAAGTTACCTAAATCACTAGCGAACTAGGCCAGAGGTGATCCTCCATCCCTTCTCCCCGGCCCATTTATTCATTTTTAATTTCTAGACCTAACGGACTTTTTTAATAAAATTACAAAGCCTGCATTTTGTCTTTGCTAATTTTTAATTGAAGCAGAGTTTGCATAGAGTGAGGAGCATAGATCCTGAGTGTTCAGCTGGAACCCGCATCCCTGTAAAGCTATGGGACGGCTCCATCCAGCCCCAAGTTACCTTGACCCCCTCCCCTCCTCCTCTCAACACCCTCCTGCTCATCCTGCCTGCAGAACTCTGTGGAATCTGGGTGGTGAGGTCAGGACACATTCTTAGCAGTGTAAGAATCCCTAGCTTTGTATTCCAATAGTTCTGATACGTTTCCATAGTTCTCATGCTTTTCAGGCAGATTCTTTCTGAGCCACCAAGGAAGCTAGTTTAGTGCCAGTAGTTCTCAACTCACATAGCTTTTCATTGTTCAGTTCAGTTTAGTCGCTCAGTTTTGTCTGACTCTTTGCGACTCCATGGACTGCAGCACACCAGGCTTCCCTGTCCATCACCAACTCCTGGAGCTTGCTCAAACTCATGTCCACTGAGTTGGTGATGCCATCCAACCATCTCATCCTCTGTCATCCCCTTCTCCTCCTTCCTTCAATCTTGCCCAGCATCAGGGTCTTTTCCAATGAGTCAGTTCTTCACATCAGGTGGCCAAAGTATTGGAGCTTCAGCTTCAGCAACAGTCCTTCCAATGAATATTCAAGACTGACTTCCTTTAGGATGGACTGGTTCGATCTCCTTGCAGTCCAAGGGACTCTCAAGAGTCTTCTCCAACACTACAGTTCAAAAGCATCAATTCTTCAGCACTCACCTTTCTTTATAGTCCAACTCTCACATCCATATATGACTACTGGAAAAACCATAGCCTTGACTAGACGGACCTTTGTTGGCAAAGTAATGTCTCTGCTTTTTAATATGCTGTCTAGGTGGGTCATAACTTTTCTTCCAAGGAGCAAGTATCTTTTAATTTCATGGCTGCAGTCACCATCTGCAGTGATTTTGGAGCCCCCCAAAATAAAGTCTGCCACTGTTTCCACTGTTTCCCCATCTATTTCCCATGAAGTGATGGGACCAGATGCCATGATCATAGTTTTCTGAAAGTTAAGCTTTAAGCCAACTTTTTGACTCTCCTCTTTAACTTTCATCAGAGGCTCTTTGATTCTTCTTCACTTTCTGCCATAAGGGTGGTGTCATCTGCCTGTCTGAGGTTATTGATATTTCTCCCTGCAATCTTGATTCCAGCTTGTGCTTCATCCAGCCTGGCATTTTGCATGATGTACTCTGCATATAAGTTAAATAAGCAGGGTGAAATATAAAGCCTTGACATACTCCTTGCCCAGTTTGGAACTAGTTTCATTGTAGTTTATTTTTAAATGCTATTTACCCCTGATTTTCACTGGATGGTGGGCATTAGTCTCCTGGGAGAAGGAAGGGACCATGAACTTGCCTGTGTTTGGCTCATGACAGGGACTCAATAAAGTCTGCTGGATCTGTGACTAAAGAGTCAACACTGAGAACAAAGAAGGGTTTGGTCATTTACTTGGCTCAGGTCGCACGTTGGCCTCTGAAGCGGGAGCTGGCCATCACCAAGGTGGCAAGGAGAAGCCCAGGATGTCTTGCACTGTTTTCTGCTGATCTCAGCCTATCAATCACTCGTTGTGGTCAAACTGCCCTTTGTGGGTCTTATGACTGCAAGATGCTCTCAACTACAACCATAAGGGAGTTCTGGAAGAAAAAAAAAAGAGGCTTTTTGCTTACCAGACCTAGAAATTACACAGCACACCTGGAGCCATGGTGTCAGGCAGAGAGAGAGAGCATGCGGGGCAGAAGCCTGGAGTTTTACTTTTATTCAGGTCTAAGATCCCCTGAAGAAGGAAATGGCAACCCACTCCAGTGTTCTTGCCTGGAGTATCCCATAGCCCGAGAAGCCTGGTGGGCTATAGTCCATGAGGTCACAAAAGAGTAAGACAAGACTTAGCAACTAAACAACAACAACAGCAAGGATGGGGGCCTAGGTTTGGGGCTCACTTGTTATTGGTGAATTTAAAACATCAGAGCAAGAATTTAATGTCTGGAAAGAGAAACAAAAAACCGTGGAGCCCAAATGGCCAGTTACAGAAACCAACCAAGGTTTCTAAAACAAAGGAGCCTGGGAAGGGGGCCGTGGCCTGGCCCTTCCTCTGGCGTTTTCTGGAGTTCTGTGAGTCAGTCTAGCAAATTGTACAACCTGAAGCGGGAGGTACTGGGATTCCTGAGTTTGTAGCCAAGTCGGGCAAAAGTGTCGGGGAGCTGGGGACCGAAGAGTTGGCATCTGAGGTGGGAACAGTCTTGTGGAACTGGGATCATACCTGTGAAGCTGCCCCTCCTTCTGGGGTGGTTAGTGTCAGAACTGATCTGAAGCCCTGGACACACAGTTGGTGTCAAGAAGGGAAAACACACAAACAAAACCCTCTCAGCCAGGACCTGCGAACCCTCTGTAATCTCAGTTTTAAGCAACTGCTCTCGACTTCCACCTCCTGTTTTTCTGGCTCAACCCTTTGTAGATGAAGAACCTAGAATCCTTGACCTGATGCTGCTAAGCCCCTTCGCACGCCCCCGGATTCAGCCTGTTTTCAGGACGCCTCATGCACAGCGGGTCCTGTCTCCCCACTGGCCCTGCTTGGACGCCTCCTTCCCCTTCGCTTGCCTTCACTCCCCACGACTGCTTCACGTGGCACCTTCTCCTTCAAAGCCCCGTCAGCTCCTCATGCCCACTCTCAGCTGAGAGACGTCATGACAGGTTTTCAAAGAAAATCAAAGCAACCAGAAGTGAACTTCCCCAGTTGTGGCCCCCAGGTGTGTCTACATCTGTGCCCACATGTGGCGTGTGATTCTCTCCAAGCTCCCTGCACACCTTCCTGTCTCTTCTCCCTGCCCCCCTTCCCCAGTCCCTGCCACCTCCTTTTTCTTTCAGCATCTTTGGAGAGATTCTGAATGGTTTCTGTTTGATGATGACTCATCTTTGCCTGGAAAATCCCATGGATGGAGGAGCCTGGTAAGTCCATGAGGTCGCTAAGAGTCGGACACGACTGAGTGACTTCACTTTCACTTTTCACTTTCATGCATCGGAGAAGGAAATGGCAACCCACTCCAGTGTTTTTGCCTGGAGAATCCCAGGGACGGGGGAACCTTGTGGGCTGCCGTCTCTGGAGTTGCACAGAATCGGACATGACTGAAGCGACTTAGCAGCAGTAGCAGCAGCATCTTTGTCCAGGTGAAATATTCCTGCACTATTTTTCTTAATTTATTGTATTTAACTGCTTGCTTTATACTGATTCTTTTTTGTTTGTTTGTTTTTTAATTTGTGCCAGCTCTTAGCTGTTGCATGCAGAATCTTTAGTTGTGACACATGAACTCTTAGTTGTGGCATGTGGGATCTAGTTCCCTGACCAGAGATTGAACCTATGCCCCCAGCACTGGGAGCTCAGAGTCTTAACCACTGGACCACCAGGGCTGTCCCTGCATGATCTACTTTAAAGAGATTTTGTAGGGGGGTAGACAGAATTGGGTTCCAGGCTACAGGGATTTCTCCCTATGATGTATGATTGTTACTATGAATACCTTCTTTCAATGGGTAACCAATGAGAATAACACAAATGGACCATCCACATTCTCATAACCAGATTCACAATTGCTGCCTCCTAAGCAGACTTCTTCCTACCAGTGTGGTTCCTCATGTGATGGTTAAGTTAGCACATCTCTTCTTCCTGAAGCTGAGCTTCCTGTGCTATACAGAAGCTTCTCATTAGTTAGCTGTTTTATATATGGTGGGTTTATAACAGTCCTTTACCTTCCCTTCCTGAATCCAGTCTACATATGGCTACCAAGTTATTTCCAGATTGCAAATTTGGCAATGTTATTTTCTCATTTAAAGTCCTTCAGTTTCTCCTCTTTGCTTACCAGACAAATCCAAATATCCAAACCTGAGTCTACATATCCTACAGTGTTTCCTTTTTCTTTAGCCAAAGGACACATGACTTCCCAAATTCACATTGAAATCTACACCTTTCTATCTTTGCCTATGATCTTCCTTTTTCCAGGACTGGCTTCACCACTGTGTGTGTATCTGCCTCATAAATACTGACTCATCCCTTAGACCATAAATCAAAAACTGACCTCACAGCAAAGTATTCTCAACTTCTTCCCCTGCTCCCACCCACACACCATAGGAACAGGAACAGCCCTTCCTTCCTTTAAGACCCCTCCTCCTCACTGCAGTGAATAGTGATGAACTGTTACAGTGTGGATCTGTTTGATCCAGTTGAAAGCCCCTGGCATTCTGGGAGCACATTGTGTTCATTTTGTACCTGATTCTGGCTAAGTAACTGGAAATCGTGGGAGCAGAGGAAATGGGTCTCAGGAAGAATGGTGCTGAGCCAAGCTGCCCTGTGCCTGGAAAGGGGGCCAGGAGAGTGCTAGAAACTGAGAACCAGGTGATGCCCGAAGGGACCCATCTGACTGTTTCCTATCTTTGTGTAATTTCTCTCACTTGAGTGCTTCGCCCAGAAACTTCAAGGATTAGATTACTATACTGGTGTAACATGAAGCAGGAGGATAAGCCTACATTCTGAGTAACTTACTTCCTTTTATTAAGCAGGAGGACAAACATATTTTCCCCAGAGGCAGATAATTTGGCTTTTACTTAGTGCAGGAAGTATCTTTTTGCTAAGAAACCGTTCATCAGAACCTAGTGTCAGCAGGTGTGAGGCCTAGGCTCTGATGCTGTAGCATCTCAGAATTGGAGGGACCTAAGTGAAGAGGAACTAAAAAGCCTCTTGATGAAAGCGAAAGTGGAGAGTGAAAAAGTTGGCTTAAAGCTCAACATTCAGAAAACGAAGATCATGGCATCCAGTCCCACGACTTCATGGGAAATAGATGGGGAAACAGTGGAAACAGTGTATTTTTTTGGGCTCCAAAATCACTGCAGATGGTGACTGCAGCCATGAAATTAAAAGATGCTTACTCCTTGGAAGGAAAATTATGACCAACCTAGATAACCTATTCAAAAGCAGATACATTACTTTGCCAACAAAGGTTCATCTAGTCAAGGCTATGGTTTTTACTGTGGTCATGTATGGATGTGAGAGTTGGACTGTGAAGAAGGCTGAGCGCCGAAGAATTGATGCTTTTGAACTGTGGTGTTGGAGAAGACTCTTGAGAGTCCCTTGGACTGCAAGTAGATCCAACCAGTCCATCCTGAAGGATATCAGCCCTGGGATTTCTTTGGAAGGAATGATGCTAAAGCTAAAACTCCAGTACTTTGGCCACCTCATGGGAACAGTTGACTCACTGGAAAAGACTCTGATGCTGGGAGGGATTGGGGGCAGGAGGAGAAGGGGACGACAGAGGATGAGATGGCTGAATGGCATCATTGACTCGATGGATGTGAGTCTGAGTGAATTCTGGGAGTTGGTGATGGACAGGGAGGCCTGGCGTGCTGCGATTCATGGGGTCACAAAGAGTCGGACACGATTGAGCGACTGAACTGAACTGAACTGATCATCACATTTTCCAGATGAGAAAACTAAGGTCCAGAAAAGAGAGGCTACTTACTTCCCAGGGGTCCAGAGGCAAGTGGCTTCTCTGGAGCCACAGCCCTGGTTTCCTGACTCTAAAATCAGTGTTTTCTCAGTTAATCCTAAGCCTCAGTAATGACACTCTTTCATGGAGGAAATGTCTAGAGTTCTGCATAATAATCAGAAGAGAAATCAGAAAATAAGAGAAGATTAAAAAAGTGAAATTAAGCAATATTGTGCTATTTCCTTTTATGGACACTTAATAATATTATTCCCAAATGATTTTCGTCGTTTTCAACCTAAACCAATTTTTGTCTATTTCAAATACATCTGATGAAGCACCCTCTGCAGACCAAGGTAGTGAAGACCCCAAGACTTTTGCCTCTTCTCAGCTGAATTTGTTGCTTCCCTGCCCCTGCCCTCTACTTCCCGGCTGATGCGATGGTTAACGCGCACGTCTAGGTATGATTTACTGCGTTGTCTCCCCAGACAGGTTTTCTCTCTTTTTCTTGCTGCCATGCCGCCCTATTTCCTCTTGATTTCTTCCCTTCTGCAGGGGGAGCTGACCATCTGAGCCCTAAGGCCATGCCACGGTGTCACAGAGAGCTGTTCTCCTCCTTCTACCCCCTCCTGTCCTCAGTGTTCCTGGCGCTGCAGCAGCGCTCGGACCCTCCCACACCCTCCACTCGCCCAGGAGCTCAGCTCTCGGGGGTCGGCAGTGACTGGCTCCCTGAGCTTGCTGAGGCAGGGGCAGTGACAAGTCCCCTGCATTTTGCAGCCTCGCGTCCCTTCCAGTCTCTGCAGATGAGCCAAGCCCGAGTACAGAGGCCCTGGGCGCCAGGCGCTGGCCCTTGGGTCCCTGCCAGGAGGCGCCGCGCGTCCGCAGGTGCCCACTCAGTGATTTCTCTGGTTCACTAGTGCCTGGTGATGGGAACACATCGGGCTGTCAGGGCGCCTCCAGGAACAGGCCCTGGAGGACGAAGGAGAGGCTCCTCAGGCCCTGCTGCCCACAGGAGGGAGAGGAGGTGAGTGAGCAAAGCCGAGGGCCCAGGCGGACGGGGTCTTGGTTCGGGGGACCCCAGGCGGGAGCCCGAGGACCAGGCGAGTGGCCATCCTCCCGTGGTCCCCGCTCTGCGTCAGGCCTCCACACCTCTCGGAAGCGCCCGGAGCCACGCACCTCAGAACCGGGGGAACCTGGGGGTCAGCTCACCCAGCTCTGACATCTCTCTGACGAGGGCGCGGAGGCGCCACGAAGGGACGTGACCTGTAGTCAGAGGCGGAGCCGGGACCGGAGCCCGGGGTCCGAAGCCTCGGTCCAGCGTCATCTTTCCACACGACATCCCAGAGGTGTCTGAGGCTGCTTCTGAGGGAGCGAGGGGGCTGCGGGACGGGACACGCGCGCTGGCGGGGCCGGCTGTGCGTCCACCCGGGGCTCAGTCCTCCTGACCTCGGTGTGGTCCTGCTCCCCGCGGAGGGAACGGCCGCTCGAGGTCGCCCCCCGGAGGCCGTCTGAGGTCGTAGGGAAGGTCCCAGGGCGCTCCGCACAGAGAGGGCGCTCCGCGTGAAGTCGGCGCGGTGCCGCCCGACGCCCGACACACTTCCGGGCGCAACCGACGCTCATGGCGGCCGACCACGGCCCAAGACTCAAAGCCGCCCGTGCGCACGTGGGATGGTGCCTCCCCCAGACCGACCTGAGGCAGAGCGTCGGGGGCTTGAAGGGCCCCTTCTTGTTCTCACTGGAAGCACGACCCCGAGACTGGAGTGTGTGCAGAGGCGGGCAGGCCGGGGGACGGGGGTCCTGAGCCCCTGATTTAGGAGCGATGAGTGAGGCCCCTCGGGGTCCAGCGCGGAAGGCGTGGGAGCCCGGGCTCGGACGGGAGAAGTCTGGGCACAGACAAAGAAGGAGAAGAATCCCACGTTCCTATGGTTCTGTCAAAGGTGCTTCCTGTTTCCAGGCTCGAGTTATTCTTCGTCTGGCTCACACCTAAGGGCTCAACGCTGAGGAGACTCAGTCTTAGGTTTTCAAGACCTTGGAGTCTTGTAGGTGAAACAAGGTCGACAGGTAGCAGGACTCCAACTCATTCATGACTCAAGGACGTCATTCTGTTTCTCTAGGGAGAGAACGAGGGCTCAGAGTGAGGCCTGTCCTGTCAGAGTGGAGTCAGTAAGCTCCTCAGAGCAGAGCCGGGTGGGAACAGGGCTGCCAGCACCCGACAGAGAAGAGACGTGCTTACCCAGGGCCCCATGCTCCCTGGCCTGCTCTGCTGGAGGAGCACGTGGGGAGCAGACTGGGGCCTTTTATGGCCCCAAAACTGAAGAAGAATTTTATGAGATTCTTGTGACTGCTCTCTCTCCCTCCCTTCTTCCCTCCATTTCTATTTTCTCTCCTTTGAAGTCTCAACCATCCTTGCCTTGGACAATTTCTCTCACTGCCCAGACATCCTCCAGCGATTTCTCTCAGGGTCAATAAATAGTAGAGGCTCGCATTCATAGGCCCAATGTGTTTTTTTTTTTATCTGGCTCTAACTTTCGTCTAGTCAAGGCTGTGGTTTTTCCAATGGCCATGTATGGATGTGAGAGTTGGACTGTGAAGAAAGCTGAGCGCCGAAGAATTGATGCTTTTGAACTGTGGTGTTGGAGAAGACTCTTGAGAGTTCCTTGGACTGCAAGGAGATCCAACCAGTCCATCCTAAAGGAGATCAGCCCTGGGTGTTCATTGGAAGGATTGATATTGAAGCTGAAACTCCAATACTTTGGCCACCTGATTCGAAGACCTGACTCATTTGAAAAGACCCTGTTGCTGGGAAAGATTGAAGGCAGGAGGAGAAGGGGATGACAGAGGATGAGATGGTTGGATGGCATCACCGACTCGATGGACATGGGTTTGGGTGGACTCTGGGTGTTGGTGATGGACAGGGAGACCTGGCGTGCTGTGGTTCATGGGGTCGCAAACAGTCGGACACGACTGAGCAAGTGAACTGAACTGAACTAACTTTTCAGACAGAAATCTTGACATAAATTCAGTCATCTCAATTTTGACTCCACAAGAGTGATTAGACTCAATCCCAGGGTCACAGAAGCCGTGGGTGTTAGTGTTGTCATTAAAATTCCCTCAGTTTCTTCACTGGACACAGTCATTTCTGACCCAGGGACATCTTGGCTGAAACTACAATTTGTGCTTCATGCATGAGTTGAAATTCTTCATTAAGTTCTGGAAGAAAAATCAAAGATTTTTATGGAATAAATCTCATATTGAAAAAAAAAGGATGAAAGCATTTATTTAAAAAGAAAAAAACTGTCTTTAAATAACTGTTTTTGAAAAACCTTTTTTCATTTTTGAAGACTGAGGAAGTTGATCTTTGACGTGAAAGGAGGAATAAGAGAAATGAGAAAACAGGGGAAATGGGTAGAAATAAGGTAATATTTGCATTGTGGTAACAGATAGGAGTCTTCCCGGTGGCTCAGCAGTAAAGAATCTACCTGCAGTGTTGGCTATCTGGGTTCAATCCCTGGGTCAGGAAGATCCCTTGGAGAAAGAAATGGCTGCCCACTCCAATATTCTTGCCTGGAGAATCCCATGGACAGAGGAGCCTGGTGGGCTATAGTCTGTAGGGTCACAAAGAGTCAAACATGACTAAAGAAACTAATCACGCACACACGCAACTGAGAAAGATTTAGCAACATAAAAGACATCTGCCACAGGATAAACCCAGGACATGATTTTGACCTTGTCTGGCCACAGATTCCTCTTCTGTAAAGAGGAAGTTGGCTTAGATGATCTCCAAAGGTTCAAGCCATTGTGAGTCAATGCCATTCATTGAGAGCAGAATATAAGAAGCTTACACATCAGAATCAAGGAGGTTAATTCCTACAGATCCATAGTTTTAGGACTGGAAAACTATTGAGAAGTAACCACAAAAAATCTAAAGGAATAAGAGTTCAATGTGGGCTAGTGACAAAATTTTTACTCCTAATTCATAGCTTTTCTTATGCACACAGTAGCCAATTATAAAATATAGCAAAAGAAGGTGACTGAAAAAGCAAAACCATACAATATTTAAGAATCAAGTTACAAAAAAAAAAAAAAAAAAAAACACTCTGAAGGACCCAGAAAGGTTATACTAAAAGGAGGAAAACATGTAAAGGGAAATCTAGTTCTTAGACTCAATCACCCACATGTCATTTTTTTTTTCTTTAGTAAAACCTGTAATTTCAATGAAGAATCAGTCAATAAAGCGATAACATTATGTTTAACTTGATGGAGTAATTTAAATGTTATTTGGTAATAGAGAATCACTGAGCATAGCCATGCCCTCTGAAAGAGACTGAAGAGGGAGATTTGATTATCTTGAACTGGAGGAGCTGTGTTATTAATAGCTCAGATCACTTAGTGCTGCCTCTGGCAGAGACAAACAGAAGAGCAGAAGGAACAGAACCATCTCTGACCAGGACTAGGTAGGTGCCAGGCAGGCTGTGTGGTTTAGGTGCTCTGATGGGTGTACAAAATGTGTCCCGCCCCTGTCCTCCCACAGACGGCCTGCTGTACTTGGATCACTAGGGTGGCCCTGATCATTTTCAATTCCTTCTAATCATGTATGAGCTTGTTTCTCTTCCGTGCAAGACTAGGTTTCCTAAGAGGACAGACCTGTGAACTCAGACATCAGCCTTCCATGTGAGACATGTGGGAGTGAGGGCATGTCTGTGGGCTCAGGAAATTCATAGTGCTGGATGGTGCAAGCAACAGTTCTCAGGTCACTGCTGGGGACTTGTCTGTCATAGGTTTTCAGAAAAGCCTCCATTCCAGGACTGAAAGAATTAAGAATGAAACCAACCAGGAATACAGACAGAAGTAGATAAACATACTAATAAATATCTTTGAAGAAAACCAAATGTAATCTCTAAGGGTAGTTATAAATTTCATCTATTAGATGAGCAAGCACAAAGCCAAAAGCAAGCCAGAAACAATTTTTGCAACACATATAATATAGGATTAGTGACTTTAAATATACATGGGATTCTGAGAAGTCAGCAAGGAAAGATGAATAGAAAATGGGTAAAGTGTAAGGGATAAAAACATTTTTAAAATGTTCAACCTCAGAAACAATTTTTTTTAATATATTAAAACAAAAAAGAAAATATTATTACCTCATTCAATTTGGAAAAATTGAAAAAATTCTTAAAACCACTAGTAATGAGAATATTGACTGTCAAATATACTTTTTAACATTGTCAGTAAGAGGATAAAGTGGTACAATAGTTTCTAGCATGGGCAATTGGGAAAAACCCATTAAAACTTGAAAAATGCATATATATATATATATAGATTCCACTTGTAGGAATTTATACAAAAGTAAGTGTTATATAAATTTCTCAAGATATATGTATATATATGATCATACAAATTTATGAGGCAAATTCATTTGAACAGATACTAAAATTTTTCCAAGATAACATTTAAGTGGTAAAAACACATTGGCATTGAGTGTGAAGTAAGATTCTATGTTTTAAATTAAAAATAAATATTTACACAATTTCATTTGCAAATGAAAAGAGCTGAAATATTCTGAATTGTAGGTAGTAGTTATAACTGAAGGGTGGGCCTATGGGTTTTTAAAAAATCTTTCATTTTTGCATTTACTTATGACCTGAAATTTTGGGTGTTTTTAGTTGAAACTTTCTGATGTGTACTATTTTTTATAATCAGAAAAACTATGATAGATTTAAATGAAACTAAACATTAAAATTAAAATCCTAGAAATAATTGGGTATATTTCTCCACTAATTTTTAACCAATACAAACTCTTTCTTCCTTTAACGTGGATTCTTTAGGAAGATTATAACCCACCACCATTCTGGATCTTCCTTTCAAGTAGCCCTGAAGATCCAATCAACTGGGCTCTAAATCTTTTCTAATGAACCTCCTCACCCACAAGGGGCTGGCCTTACCCTCCTTTTGTAACAGCCGGACTCCCGCCCTACCACTGGCTTTGGATGCTCCAGCCTCTGCCTCACGGGGACGCCGCCTCCATAGATGTGGGCACAGGAGGGCCTCAACCCCAGATCTGAAACCCCAGGTCTGAGCAAACCCAAGGCGAGTGACAGCCGGGGCTCAGGGAGCCAGAAAGGATGGAGCAGTCACACTCCTCCTGCCAAGGCAGGCGCAGGGCCCCGGGGTAGGAGGTCATGTCTGCTCTGGTCCTGGAGGCCCTGAGCTCCTCGGACTTCTGACTGTGTCCTTGATCCTTCCCACCAGGCCTTCCAGGACCTCCGTTCCGGGACAATGAGGCTCCTCCATGTCTTCCTCACCGCTCTCTCGATCCTCTTCCAGGTACTGCCCGGTAAATACCAGTCATGATGCCCTTTCATATCATTACTTGGTTTTTCCTTCCCTAAGTCAACCATCATCAGAAAGTAAAGCTTGACAGAGCTACTAGTAGGTCACTTCCACACCCAAAAGTAGGCATTGAGTGATTAGAGAATTCTTTCCAAAGCATGTTGTTGCATCTTCATGACCTTAAACGTCTTGTTGGTGGTAACTTTCTCCCTCCTCCCAATTCCCTGGAATAATCTAGATTATTTGTGAAGTAAATCAGTTGAATTACTTGACTGGTATAACCCAGTATGAGACAAACTTCCTTTATTCAGGCCCAGACCGGAGACCTCTTGCCACCCGTCACAGTGTGACCTTGAGTTCCACTGGACAAGGCTTCCATCTGACGAGCCTGTGAGAGCTGGGTGGGTTTTGCATGATGGGGAGGTGGGGTGACTGGTGAGGCACACGGGGCAGTGGTTACTGACCCTGCGGTTACCACCCAGGTGTTCCTGTGGCAGGAAGGAGATATATATATATATATATATATATATATATATTTTTTTTTTTTCCTTTGGCTGTGCTGGGTCTTCCTTGCTGCGCGGGCTTTTCTCTAGTTTTGGAGAGTGCAGGCTACTCTCCAGTTGCAGGGCACACATTTCTCGTTACAGGGGCTTCTCGCTGTGGAGCCCGGGCTCCGGAGCACAGGCTCACGATGGTGTCTCAGGGGCTTAGTTGCTCCCACACGTGGGATCTTCTCGAACCAGGTTCATCAGCAACACTGACATCTTACATCAGAACAGAGAGTGAGGGATACGAGGGGGACGTTTGCTATTGGTGTTTAGCTGGGAAAGAAGGGGATCCCAGTCAGATGGTGAGACCCCCAGATTTCCTCATGGGACTTCCACGAGGCTTCATATAAATGTCTTTTCCTTTTCCAGACAGCACTAGGGTGCTCAATTTTGAAAGACCCTGCTATCTTCAGGGTGGAATCTGCCTGAAGCAAGGGACGCCAAGCTGTGAGCCCTTCAGAGGACCCTGCTGGGCATTCACTGTTTACTGCAAAATAAAGCCGAGCTGATGGAGGCAGCCCAGCTGAGGAACCCGGCGAGAGACCCTGAGCAAGTCTCCTCTAGTGCAAATAAAAGCAGACAGTTCTCACATCTACACAATCGAATGTTTTATCATTAGGACTGATGTTGTTTTCCATGGCAGGGTAGGCAGTGGGAGGGAGACAGTTATTATGCTTTAAATTCTTGCCTGGAAAATTCCTTGGATAGAGGAACCTGACAGGCTACAGTCCATGGGGTTGCAAAGAGTTTGGCAGGACTGAGCGACTGAACACAAATGTTGCAACAGTGTTTTCATTCACAGAGCAAATGTGACCCTTAAGCCACTTTGGCCCGAGGCTGGAGTCCTGAGAGAGGTGCGATCATGCGGTGTCTTCCTTGTTCACTTGTCTTGTCCAAGGCGTGGCCCCGTCTGTAGTTTGCTGAGTAGGCCGCCTCTCTATACAGGTGTCACTCTCCTCCCTCTGGGGAGGGAGCAGGCCCTGACAGGACCACAGCTCTCTACAGTTTACAGAGCAGGTTTAGGGCGGGAGGACGGAGACAGGGTGCAAGGTTCCCAGGAAGCGGGGGACAAAGAGGAAAATATGTGACTCAGCCAAAGTCGCGTATTTCAAGCCTCAGCATCATCATAAGTTATAATAACTGGTAATGAAAGTCACTGTGTTGTTCTTTATAAAAATTATCCTGCTTATTTTTGCAAGTTTTCCCTTTACAGGGAATCTTAAAATGAGCTTGGTCAATATAAAAATATTTTTAAATCCTAATTTCTAGATTATCACTAGTGTATGGAAAGTCGTGAGCCAATTTATCATTCTTTTAAAATGTATAGTAATTTTCACTTGATTCTAATACTTAAACCTTGAGGAAGGAGACCAGTAGAACATCCTGCAGTAATAAAGAATTCAGTATCTAGAGTCAGATTCCTGATTCCAACTTTAATTTCACCACATACAAACTCGAACACCACACTGAATATCTCTAGTCTTATTTTTTCCTCATGGATACCATTAGGGATGATATTAGTATTAGACTAGTATTAGACTAGTTCTGGTTGTAGGAAGGCCATCATAATCACCTTCAATACGCTTCACTTGGTGGGTTCTGATTAATTGCATAAATGTAGGCTGAGTAATCAGCCATCATCTTGAGATGAGAAGGAAAATACAAGAATCCTTGAGTCAGTCATTCTGAAGACATTTGTTACAGAAAAATGCTTCATTAAGAATAAGGGGGATCATTTCTTATGAGAAGCCCAAGATTTTCTGGGTGAAAAAACAGAAATCTCACCCCCAGCTGCTGAGACTTAAGTTAGGGATGGCTCAGCCAAAGCCCAGCGGAGAAGGCGATGGCACCCCACTCCAGTACTGTTGCCTGGAAAATCCCATGGATGGAGGAGCCTGGTGGGCTGCAGTCCATGGGGTCTCGAAGAGTCAGACACGACTGAGCGACTTCACTTTCACTTTTCACTTTCATGCATTGGAGAAGGAAATGGCAACCCACTCCAGTGTTCTTGCCTGGAGAATCCCAGGGACGGGGGAGCCTGGTGGGCTGCCATCTATGGGGTCACACAGAGTCGGACACGACTGAAGCGACTTAGCAGCAGAAGCAGCAGCAGCCAAAGCCCGGAGACAGAGGAGAGAAACAGCAGGGTAAGGAAAACCAGGAGGAGGGTGCCTGGATGTCTGTTAGCATCACTGATGCCATCTTGGGCTCGTGCAGCTCCTGCCATCCTTCTGCTGACCCTGCCTGGAACTGGCCTGTGTGGTGAATCATGTCTCTGACATCAGGGTCTTGAAGTTAATAGATATTGTTTAATAACCATTAGGACCAGGCAGCCTCTATGCTCTGTTAGTCCCCAAACAATGAGGATAACCTTCCCTGATGTATTCCCATGTGACTAGTTACCCTTACACAAATCTTAGGAAAGTAGATTCCTATTTCCAACCCCCCACCCCCATTCACCAGGTTAGCAACAAAATATCCCCAGTGGCTCCTCAGAGGGAGCTTTGGAGTCCTGCTCTGTGAGTAAGTAAGGTGCTCCCCTGACCTTGGTAAAAAATGGACTTATTGATTATACCCAGTGGCCTTCTCATTTTTTGATCTCAAGATGCCATCTCAGTTTGGTGAACTGTTTTCATTCCTTCTGTCCTTCATCAGGGACACTAAGCCCCTGTCCCAAACTTGATTTGATTCAGGCTTTGGCTAAGGAGCAAAGCCCTTCGACTTTCACTTACCCTGGAACTATGCTGTGTTTTATAGCACAGGAGTCAAGAACATGAGGCTTTATCGGTCATTAGACATCACCATGGCCTGGACAGGGCCCTGAATCAGCAGGGTCATTCCTAGAGCACAGATAAAGCCCATTGTCAGACGCAGGGGGACTGTCTTCTGTACAAACTGAGCCAAGTGACATGCTACAATAGATCGAAGACACCTCTCAGCATCTGAAGAGAAGTGAGTCCTAAACTGTGTGATAGTTTTCCTTCGCAAAGTCCCATTCAGTTAAGTGCAAGAGTGACTATCGGAAAAATAAAAGATTGTATCTTGACTATACTTGTGCCTGAGTTGAAGTAGTGGATGGTACTAACTCCATGAAAGCAAATGGGAAAACGTCATCTGAACTATTCACAGGTTCCCATAGAGTAAGTGCTCCATCAGTTTTAATCATTCTTTTAGATTTTTATTTTTTTGATGTGGACCATTTTTAAATCTTTATTGAATTTGTTACCCTATTGCTTCTGTTTTATGTTTTGTCTTTCTGACCACAAGGCATGTGGGATCTTGGCTCCCCAGTCAAGGTTGGAACCCACATCACCTGCACTGGAAGGCCAAGTCTTAACCACTGGACTGCCAGGGACATCCCATCTATTCATTCTTTTTTTTTTTTTTTCCCATCTATTCATTGTTATTTTTACTGTCATCATCATTGTTGTTCTCTTCTGGTCCTGCACCCATTAAGAGCTAACAAAAGAAACCCCTCCAGCTTTGCCTGGAACATTGTTAATCGTTGCTCCTGTTCATATCATGGGCGTTCGAAGTCCAGCAAATATTTTAGTTAGTACTCAGATCAGAATTGAACACTGTCTTCCACATGCAGTCACCCTGATTGGACCTATAAAAGAAGCTTTGGCCCGCTTTTTATTCAACCCACTGAAGTGCTGTTTGTTTTCTCCTTTCCAGGAACTTGGGAGGAGTCTCTTCTGAACCAGCCTTGAAGCTGTCTTACCTCCTCATCTTTGTTGTCTTCTTTTCTCAAGTGATCCCGGGTAAATGGTCTCTGGTATTTCCCTGTCACATCTGAGTTCAATTTTGTTACTCAAACCTGCTCCACTTTCACAGAGATACCCAGGTGTCCCCAAAGCAGCTCAGGGATGCTAATCTGGGAAGAGTAGAAAAGGGAAGTTTCCCAGCCGGGTTTGCAGAAGGCCATATGGCCTGGAGGCATAGAGAAGAAACCCTGAAATCAATGGGAAAGAATGGAAACAAACCATCACCTGCTTTCTTTAAAGTCTAATATGATGACATAGTCATAACATACATAGTCTCCTTTTTTAAACCTTCCACCTACTGACGTGTGTCTGAGCTGATAGCAGTACCTAAAGTTTACCATTTGCCTCATTCCAGAGGCATTTTGTTCCTGGCTGCAGAGCACAATAAAAGAGGAAGCTTAGAGGTATTTTTTAGAAGGAGATAATTCATATAGGTAGAACCATGACATTTTGGGAAAAAATACAGATGTATATTCTGCCCCATATCTTGAGCAAGCGGTGGCAGGGATGAGAAAATAAGGGGAGGCGGGGGTCTGAGCCCCTGTGTGATTGCTCCTCGCATCACAGAAGTGCTGACTGTCACGGGACAGCTCAGAGGGCAGTAAGATCACTTGGATGTGCGGAGCAGAGTGGCTGGTGTGGCTGAGAGGGGCTGGAGGGTCCCTGAGAGCTGGCCCCTCGCCTCCTGCAGGGAGTCTTGTCTTTTGCCGCCATGTTGTGCTTGGTGCCCAGCACCCGTCGTCCTCTGTCTCCCCTCACTCACTTCCTCCCATCATCACATCACACCACGTGGTCGCTCAGTCGTGTCCGACTCTTTGTGACCCCATGGTCTGGCCAGGCTCCTCTGTCCATGGGGTTCTCCAGGCAAGAATAATGGAGCGGGTAGCCATGCCCTCCTCCATGGGATCTTCCTGACACAGGGATCTATCCCAGATCTCCCACATTGCAGGCAGATTCTGGACCACCTGAGCCACCTAATGTAAATACACTCATCTGACCAATCATTCCTTTCCTAGGTCTCACTGCCCAGGGCTCCTCGTGCTTCCCAGGGCGTTAGCTCACAAAACCTGACAGATAATGAGCTAAGTGAGCAGGGGCTGGATGGATGCAATAGCTCTCCCGATGCCCACCCCCAGACCCTGTCCTCTGTCTGCTTCTGGGCAACAAGCCGCTCTCTTCTGTGGGCCCACAGGGCACAGTCATCGATTCTGTGGCCTCACTCAGATGAGTGACCCCACGTCAGTTTCCTCACTGGGCTAACTTTCAATCAGAGAGAAGAGGGTGTAGATTCCCTTCCTCCACTGGGCTGTGAGGGGATGTCCTGGGGAAGAATGAAGACAGAGCCACAGAACTCCTCATGTGAGATTCTCAGCGCAGTGCTAAGATATCTGTGGGTCCCAGTGATGGGCGGTCCAGGGGTCAGAGCTCCTGGGTCACAGCTGCAGTGATGAAGCCCAGGGTGGCATGGGTGGGCATCAGGACAGCCTCCACAGTGTGGCACAGAGCTGCAGGTGCGAGGACCCGTGATGAGAAAGCTCTCTGCTGGAAGCCAAGTGCTAGCACCTTCCCTCCAGCCTGTGGGTAGAATGAGCAGTTCAAGAAAGTGGAAACAAGGTTGATGTCCATGAGTGGGCAGAGTGGGGAGTGTGAGCCTGCCACCAGCCCTGGCATTGACCCCACAGGGCATTGACCCCTCAACAATCTGAGGCCAATGAGAGCCAGCCCTCTGACCACTCAATCTGGGTTCCCAAGTTGGTGACCTCTACTAATGACCCAGAGTGGACAGGCTGGACTTAGAGGGTCCTTGGGGGGCCCTTGCTTATCTCCCCTACCTCCTAAGAGGCAGGAAAAGCAACCTTTTTTTTTTTTTTAATTTTTGGCTGCGCTGGGTCTCTGCTTCTGAGCCCGAGCTTTCTCTAGATGCAGTGACTGGGGGCTCCTCTCTAGTTCTGGTCCTCAGGCATCTCATTGTGGTGGCTTCCCTTGTTGCGGGTCCTGGACTCTAGATCACAGGCTCAGCCGTTTGGAACATGGTGCCCCGAGGCATGTGGGATCTTCCAGGACCAGGGATCCAACCCGTGTCCCCTGCACTGGCAGGTGGACTCCCAGCCACTGGACCACCAGAGAAGTCCCAAATCAACCTTAGTCCTGGTTTGGAGCCAGGCGGGCTATTCCTTTTCCCTTTTAGAAACCTCTCTCCCCTCAGCTGGTGCCCTATCATTCTAGGTCCTTGGCTTCAGGGTCTTAATGTTTAGATCTTTAATCATAATTGTAAGACTTATCTGAGAAACCCTGAAAGCAGGCCTATGTTCTTAGCCTGGGAATGGTGAGTGACCTTCAGAGTATTGCTGACACTCTTCAACTACGTGGGGCATATGTGTGAGTATGTTCACAGATTTTAGTAAATATCTGAGGGCTGTGCTACCATCTTGTCTTCAGTGGGATCCCTCGCCAGGAAATGAAAACACAAACGTACAAAATTTTAATGTGCTGTTTCCAAAAGACATCTGATAACCCCACAATGGCGCATTTCAGAGGGCACAATAACAGGCTGTAAATGTCAGCCCAAGAGAGCTGTTTACAGTCTCTGCTCCTAGTTTCCAAATTACAGCATAAAATTTCTATTCACAACAAATTTGAAATTCAGCCTTTCTCCTACTAAACAAGCAAGTATAATAGGAGGGACAAAGTGAGGGAAAAGAGGCGCATAAGACAGAATACTTTCCTGGCAGTGTATTTTGGGGATTCCTGGTTGGACTGAATTATTTCTTCCCCCGGATCGTGATCTGAAGACTTTCTTCCAAAAATAGACATTTTTGTTCTTTCTTTAGGATGTAGAATGCTTAATTTGTGTGACTCTCACACAAGTGTGTGCCTGGGAAGAAAATAAATGGCCTTCATCACATGGTAAACACTTCCGCTGTATGATGGACTCATGTTTGATGGAACTTCCTGAATTAAGTGAACTGAGGAATTATCCCTGAATTACATTGGAAAGCTGAAGCCTCATTCTATCATTTTCTTTATTCATCGACTATTCTGTCAGCATCTATTGAACAGCTACTGTGTACTAGAAACTGTACTGGTAGCTGAGGCCATGCAACCAAAGTCTCTTCTTTTACTCAAGTTGGGTGAACGAAGGATGTCTTCCCGTGAAGGCCATGTGTGAGCTGAGACTATAAAAAGCGAGTACAAATCAGGCAGGGAAAGTCAGAGGACAAGTAGCGTAAGTGTGTTTCAGTGTGAGGAGAACACAATACGCCAGAAAGACAACTGCCACTGTGTCAGGGGTTAGTTTGAGAACCAGGCTGAGATAAGATGAAACTCGAGAAAGTATGGCCAACAGGTGAAGGACCTGAGACACTAGAGAATTTGTCCTTCATCCTTTTAACAGAGAAACACTGAAAATTTTACATGGAGGTGTGATGAGGGATGGGAACATGAAGAGACTGGAAACTCAGAGGCCACTGAGATTATCAGCAGCGACCACAGCTGCTTCAGAAAGCAGTTTGCTGTCTCTTGTGACGTTAAGCACATGTTGACCACGTGGAAACCCATATGCCAATGGAAACACAGATATCCTTCCACAAAGGGACACAAAACCTCGGTGACTTTTCATACTATAACACGCACACACACACACTCAAAGCTCTTTCCCTCAGTCCATACATTTGTAGACAGAGATTAACAGGTTGGCTTTCCTGGGGCTCAGTGCTAAAGACTCTGCCTGCCAATGCAGGAGACACAGGAGATGTGGGCTTGATCCCTGGGTCAGAAAGATCTCCTGAAAAAGGAAAGGACAACCCACTCCAGTATCCTTGCCAGGAAAATCGCACGGACTGAGGAGCCTGGGACTCAGTCCATGGGGTCACAGAAGAGTCGGACATGATTTAGCAACTAAACCCCACCACCACCAACAAATTAGGTTGTGGAGAGCATCCATTTCAACAGTCACAGGAGCAGAGACTGAGACCTAGGAAAGGCAAGGCCTGTCCAGAGTTAATCAGCTAATGAGTGGTGTGACCAGACTTCCAACTGAAATCTTCCCATCCAGTTCATGACCTCATGCACTCAGAAAGACCCCACAGGACCCGAGTGAACAGTGGCTCTTTTTAAACAGGACTCAGTGGTGGGGCTCCTGCTGCTGAGGATGCTCCAATGCTGAAACTAGACTCTGCAACAGTGTTTCTTCCGACTCTTGCATTCTCCAGGCAGGATGACACACCCACAGGTGTTCTGATACTTGCAGGCACCACCCATTTTCTCACATTCAAGGTTTTTCTTTTTTCCTTTCCCTATAAAGGAAGGGGAGGTGAAAAAAAAACAAATAAATAAGGCATATGTAACTAAAGCTACCAGAATTCATCTTGTATAGCAAGGAACTCCAAATTACAGTCCACAGGGACACAACTGGTATTCTCCTTGGTTTGGTGTGACCTACAAGCTTAGAATGTTTTTCCACATTTTTTTAAATTATAGTAAGAACTGAGTAGGGGCCATAAATTGTCCTATAGGAAGGTGATCGTGCTCATTCATTTAAACAGGGTCTATGGGGCTTCCCCTGGGCTTCCCTGACGGCTCAGTAGTAAAGAATCCGCCTACCAATGCAGGAGACATAGGAGATGAAGGTTCGATCCCTGGGTCAGAAAGATCTCCTGGAGAAGGGAAGGGCAACACACTCCAGTATCCTTGCCTAGAGAATCCCATGGACAGAGGAGCCTGGTGAGCGACAGTCCATGGGGTTGCAAAGAGTGGACCACAACTGAGGGACTACACAACTGGACCTACTTGGTTAATGAATTCTGAGACGAACTGACGTTTCCCTTCAGGGCTGGGGCCCTCAATTGCCAGCACGAGAGTTCTGAGAGCGCTTTGCTCGGACACAGGACCAGCAGCACCCACGGTGGTGGCTGCTCCTCGGGGGTCGGGTGGTCTCATTAGAGCACCCGGGCCCTCCCAGGTTGGCGAAATTTAAGCAAGAATTAACTTTGGCTCTTTTAAGATGCTAAGATCTGGAGGTGCTGTCACCACAGCACAGCCTGGAGCATGCTGTCACCTGAGGAGGGCTGCAGGGAAAATGCAGGACCCCTAGTTTAGCTTGGATTGCTGGTGAGCAACACATAACCTTGTAGGATAAGTATGTCCCGAGTGATGCACAGATCACACTTGAGCTAAAGTATTTGTTGATTTTATGTAATTCAGTAAGTACATTAGTTTTCTGGGATTGTTGAATAGTTAATAAAAACAAGGTCTTTGGAGTCAAACCCTCTTGGGCTTGAGTTAAAGTGCTCCCTACACTCAATCTGCACTCCTTTAAACAAATTACTTCATTTCTTAATTCCATCTTGTAAAATGGCCTACCCCATAAATATTGCTATGAGGAATATATTTGGGATAAGACATTAAAAGTTTCGTTGTTTTGGTTAAAAAGGAAGTGGTCAACATTATTTACTATTATTATTAGTGTTACTGTTAGTCACATGGAAATGATTTGTAAGCCGTAAAGTCCCCTGTAAATGTTTTCTATCACCATTACAATTTATGGGTTTACCACCAACTAGTTAAGGGTAATCTTGGGAGGCTATTTTTCACTTCTTTAAGCTTCTCTTTCATTATTTGTAAAATGGAGCATGTTGCATATGCTATGCTTCTCTCAGATTTGATATTATTCCTTTTAGCACATCACTGGATGGGATGAATCAACTTGACCTTCCCTACTCTAGGCTCCAAGGTCATCCACCATATCACCCGACCAGTTGCATCTGCCACTTAACCCGATGTTTTCTGGATAAGACACGCAAGTAAGAGGAAGAGAAGGTACAGTAGCTTCATGACGGGAAAGGAGTTTTCAGAATTCCAGGTAGAACCAGCGTCTGGTGGCACACCTGAATTAGGGCAGGCGATCTGGGAGAGAGTTTGAAAACTTCAGCTGGAAAGAAAGTGCTTTTATCCTTCCAGAGATGTTCAGCTGGGCCTGGGCCCAATTTGAGGATGTTTCATCGATGGACACATGGTCCAAGTGTTTGCCTGTCGTAAAGGAAGAGGTTTGCAAGAAGTCAGGGTTTCCACATTGATTCTCACTTCTGCTTATGGCTCTGAGGTTTGATGCACTTTTGGGGGAAAAATCATTAAACATTGAATTCTGTTAGAAAATTATTCATTTCTTTTTTTCACCTTTCTTTCATGTCTCTGCATCTGTCCACTTCTCCTTTCAGAATAAACAACCTCATCCATGGGGTCGCAAAGAGTTGGACACGACTGATTGACTGAACAACAACAAGCCAACATACATACACCTTTCACAATCGAAAAATGAGAAGGAATTTTGGAAATTAAAATGGTCTTTTTTCACTCTCAACATTTTTTTTTTTTTTGCTACCTTCACAGAGAGAATTGATCCATCCTAAGCAAGCTCTTGCATAGACCACAATCAGGTGAGGCTTTATGGGCTACAGTATTTCTTAATAGAGGTAATTCATCAATGTATTCTTGAGTGAAAAGCACCAAAGAATACCAGATAAGGGGCTTCTTAGGTGGCCCTAGTGACAAACAGCCCCACCTGCCAATGCAGCAGATGCAGTTTTGTTCCCTGGGTTGGGAAGGTCCCCTGGAGAAGGGAATGGCAACCCACTCCAGTATCCTGGCCTGGAGAATCCCATGGACAGAGGAGCCTGGTGGGCAACAGTCCATGGGGTCACAGAGTTGGACGCAACTGAAGTGACTTAGCACACATGCATACCATGTAAATCATTGATATTTTTCTCCATGTCTTTCTTCTCTCCACTTGGTTTTGCTTTACAGTGTTCATATCTCTCTTTTTCTTTATATGTAAGTCTCCAAAATAACAAGTCCTGTTTTATTATTTCACAGTCTCAGCACCTAGAACAGTGCCTGGCATAGAGCAGGTAGTCAAACATTTTTTTCTACGAATACGTACTAGTATGGAAGACTCAACATATAGGTGAATGAATAAATGGATGAATGGAGGGAATGAGGGAGGGAAGGAGAAAAGAAAGGAAGGCTTGGGCATAATCCTTAGGGTTTTGAGGGTCTGGAGAGAGCCCATTAAGTTGCTTTACCCCAAAGTGTTCCCGAGCACAAACACCCACTCACCCACTCCCAACATAACAGGTCAAAGCAGGTCATAATACATCATGGTCTCTAGCCTTCCCTCCCTACCTCTCTTCCATCTTACCTGAACTATATGTTCTGACATTTTTTCTCTCTCCTGAGGCAACTTAGCAATAAAGTGTTTTCACTTTTAATCTTTTGATCAGCATTTGAATCTTTCACTAAGTGGAGATCTATTTTAGTTTAGTGACATCAACCTAAAAATAGAGTAAGTGTTTGTAGGAAGCTGTTTAAATAAGTCTTACTTAATTCTACAGAATAGCTGTGAGGGTTTTACTTCCTTGGCCCCAGCAACAGTACTTTCATAATAATAAAAAAGAAAGTATAGACTACAGGCAATTGGCCACATTTCTCTCTTGTACTTTTATACTGAAAGTGATCCATTACACTGACTCCCTAAATGTTATGCACCTATTCCCACCCCTTCTTCAACCACAGATGTCTCTCTCTCTCTCCTGGAAACCTACCTTGCAGTTGGCTCCTCTGCCCTTCTCAGGTGGACTGCGGCAGAGACACCTGGGAGCCCCTGTCCATGGCTACACGATTATCGGCCAGGTCAACAAAGGGCGGAGGAAGGGGTGAGTGAGGTCACACAGGATGCCTCCTGATCCCTGTTGGCAGGAGTCATCCTGGTGAAGCGGTGGGGGACCAGCCAGACTCGATGGCATTGTTGTCACCGAAATCTTGGTTTTCTCTGCCCACTGGAGCCAAATAAAATTTGCCGAGACAGAGTTTGGGGCAAACAGAAAGATGGCTTTAACCCTTAAGCCTACAGAAGGGAGAACACAATAGGTTCCTGCCTCAAGGAGCCTGTCTCCCCTCCATCGGGAATCCAGGGGATCATACAGTCGGGGCTCACAGTCAAGGGTTGGAGATACGGGACAAAAGGTGTAGGGGTCCTGAATTCTCTCTTTTTGCACTGTTTGGAATCAGTCACTAGGCCAGTGTCAGGTAGCTAGGTATTTGGGTGTGGCAGTTGGTCCCTGTGGTTGGGTCAATTGTCCTTTGGGGATTTCCTGGTGACTTTCTTCCTGTAATTCAAAAGGGGGAAAGCAAACCACTAGGGGTGGCTTCCAAAGAGAGTGCACCATAAAGTTAAGCATCAACATGAGGTTAAAATAGAGCAAAGAGAGGTACCAAACTACAAGGGGAGGTTTATGATGCACTAAAGTTAAATTCAGGACATGGCTAGAATAAGTTAAAGAATCATAGATGCAGAGTGTGGCTCCTGCAGAGTTAGAGGGCAACAGGTACAGATGTAGTTTGCATAATATGTTAGTCTTCTGAAAAGAAGAAACTTAGTTATCAATGCAGACTGTTGATTGCTAGCAAAGTAATGCTCAAAATCCTTCAAGCTAGGCTTCAACAGTACATGAACTGAGAGCTTCCATATGTACAAGCTAGATTTAGAAAAGGCAGAGGAACCAGAGATCAAATTGCTAACATCTGTTGGACCATAGCAAAAGCAAGACATTTCCAGAAAACATCTACTTCTGCTTCATCAACTATGCTCAAGCCTTTGACTGTGTGGATCACAATAAACTGTGGAAAATTCTGAAGGAGATGGACCACCTGACCTGCCTCCTGCAAAACGTGTATGCAGCTCAAGAAGCAACAGTTAGAACCAGACATGGAAAAACAGATTGGTTCCAACTGGGAAAGTAGTAAATCAAGGCTGTATATTGTCACCCTGCTTATTTAACTTCTGTGCAGAGTTCATCATGTGAAATGCCAGATTGGATGAAACACAAGCTGGATCAGGATTGCTGGGAGAAATATCAATAACCTCAGATTGCAGATGATACCACCCTTATGGCAGAAAGTGAAGAGGAACTAAAGAGCCTCTTGATGAAGCTGAAAGCAGAGAGTGGAAAAAGCTGACTTAAAACTTGACATTCAAAAAACTAAGATCATGGCATCTGATACCATCATTTCATGGCAAATAGATGGGGAAACAGTGGAAGCAATAGATGACTTTATTTTTTAGGCTCCAAAATCACTGCAGATGATGATTGCAGCCATGAAAATAAAAGATGCTTGCTCCTTGTAAGAAAAGCTATGACCAACCTAGACAGCTTATTAAAAAGCAGAGACATTACTTTGCCAACAAAGGTCCATCTAGTCAAAGCTATGGTTTTTCCTGTAGTCATGTATGGATGTGAGAGTTGGACTATAAAGAAAGCTGAGCACTGAAGGATTGATGCCATTGAACTGTGGTGTTGGAGAAGACTCTTGAGAGTCCCTTAGACTGCAAGGAGATCCAACCAGTCCATCCTAAAGGAAATCAGTCCTGAATATTCATTGGAAGGACTGATGCTGAAGCTGAAACTCCAATACTTCGGCCACCTGTTGGGAAGAAGTAACTCATTTGAAAAGACCCTGATGCTGGGAAAGATTGAAGGTGGGAGAAGGGGATGACAGAGGATGAGATGGTTGGATGGCATCACTGACTTGATGGACATGAGTTTGAGTAACCTCCGGGAGTTATTGATGAACAGGGAGGCCTGGCGTGCTACAGTCCTTGAGGTCGCAAAGAGTTGGATATAACTGGGCAACTGAACTGAACTTTAGCATATGAGATCTTAGTTCCCTGACCAGGGATTGAACCCATGCCCCTTGCATTGGCAGCTGGAGTTTTAACCACTGGACCACCAGGGAAGTCCCTGCTTTTAGTTTTTGTAGCTGCACTAGACGGGGGCAAGAGGTGGAGATGGTTTGGGTCTCACCCCTGAGTAAGCATGAGAAATGAGACCCAGGACCCAGGTGGAAAAACTGCCTTGGACCAGAGCATGAGCCCATTTGGTTCATGAGTCACATGGGAAAGCCATCATCTTCCCGGTGCTGAAATGACAGGAGCATTCCTCCCATGCAGGAGTCCAACATGACACCCAGAAATGTTATGGCAATAAAACATCAACAGATACAAGAATGCAACTTAAAATTAAGTAGAAATTAAAAACTGAAATCCCAACAAAGAATATGATAAAAATTTAATATAAACAGTACCACCAAACCACACTTAATGGCAGATAAATGTTCCATGATAATAAAACAAACTAAAAATAAAGGATAAAAGGGATACAAGATATATGAGGTGTAAGACTGAGTCCCAAATACAACCTTTGAGATGAAAAAGGTTTGGCAGATACACCATGGGCATTTCTGTGAAAAAAGAAATATAAAGTTGAGTAAAATGTTGACAGCTGTTATCATTTTTTTCCTCCATTAAACACACACAGGTTTGTCTCTTTTGAGCTGCTAAATTTAGGCTCAAGGCATGATTTTAAGCTACTGCTGTATTGATTTCCTGTTGCCGCTATAGCAAATTGCCACAAGCTACGTGGCTTAAAGGAACACATACTTGTTATTGTGGTTCTGAGGATCCAAAGTCCCAAATGGGTCTCATTGGCTTCAAATTATGGTGTCAGCAAAATGCCGTTCCTTCTGGAGGCTTCCTTCCTTCTCACGCTTAGAAGCTGCCTGCCCTCCTTGGCTTATGGCCTCTCCACATCAGTGTGAGCTGATGAGAGGCCGGTTTAGCCTCTCAGCGTGCATCTCTGACACTGGTCTGCGTCCCTCCTTCATGTCTAAGGCTCCTTGTAATGAGATGGCATTGTGCACAGCCAGATACTCCACGTCATTTCCCTATCTTAAGGCTGAATGCTTAGGTACCTTAATTCACCTGTGCTGTAATTCTCAGTTGTCATGTGTCTGCCCTTTCAGGCTACTGAAACAGAAACACCATAGGTCAGGTGGCTCTTTCTTTGCACTTTGTTTTTTAACTGAAGGATGATTGCTTTACAGAATTTCGTGGTTTTCTGTCATAGAAAAACAAGAATCATCCATGGGTTCACCCATGCCCCCTCCTTCCCGAAACTTGTCCCATCTCCTTCCCCATCCCACCCTTCTAGCTGGTCTCAGAGCCCCTGTTTGAGTTCCCTGAGTCACACAGCAAATTCCTGCTGGCTATCTATTTTACATGTGGTATTGTAATAGGTGGCTTACTAACAACAGATCCTTACTTCTCAGTTTTGGAGGCTGGGAGCTCCACGATCAAGACAGAGCAGGTGGCTGGTGGATGGTGGTCTTCTCCTTGTGTTCAGAGGGCACAAGGGGTGAGCCATCTCTCTGGGGTCTCTTTCATAAAGGCCCTCATTCCACCCAGGAGGGTCCCACCCTCATGACCAAATCACCTCCCAAAGGCCCTGTCTCCTAACACCATCCCCATGGTGACCTCAGCTTGCACTGAGGGAAGAATTAATGCAAAGACCAAAGAGCTGCTCACACATACAGCGTGCACCAGCAAGGCTCTTGGTTTAACTAGCAAACCCTCTGAAGAAACTGCAAGCAGGCTGAGGTCAGCATGCTCGCCCTGCCCCCTGCGGTCTCTGTGTCCTGTGCTGTGTTGTCTTCACTGAATTGTGCTTTCCACAGGACTTGTTTTTCCATAGCATCTAGTTTCATCATATCATGTACACACAGAGAGACATGCTTTGTCCATGTCAACTCTGTCATTCAGTTGATGACAATTTGTGAAGCAATGTCTCGTCTCAATGCCCAGCACTTACAGGAATAGGACAATCCATGCCTATAGAGATCTTACAGCCCAAAAGGGAATCGGAAGTGTATCCACGTGTGCACAAGGCAGGAGTAAGAAGCAGAAACCAAATGGAAGTGAGGGCTGCAGGGGACAGGGGAGGGGGGTTTCCTCCTGGAGCGGGGGCGGGGGCTTTCCTATGGGACTGGTGTGCTGGTGATTCTGGACCCCTGGGGTGCATGTTTGAGGGGAGACACGGGGCAGGACAGGGTGCCCTGGGCTGGGAAGCAGGAAGGACAGGAGACATAGGGGCTGGGGAAGGTCAGGCCCCCAAGGAACAGGGGGTCACACCCCTGGGAGCACAGAGCACCCCACCACGATTCCCCGATGGTTCACGTGGGGAGCTCAGAGAGCATCCTCAGGGATTTCGGAATTCATTTGGGATCAGACACCACACAACAACCTCAGTGACCAGTGGGCAAGATTCTTTAACTTTGAACAAAATTTATTCTGGTTTAAATTTTAGACGCTCTGTCAAAGGGCGCAGTTTCTGACTGGGCATTGATCCCGGCTGTGTCTTGGCCTTCTTTTACTTCTTTCTACAGCATTTTACTGCCCGCCCAACACAGGTGCCAATCTGTTTCATGCTTCCAGGACACCTGATCGGCACACAGATGCCTTTATTCCTAACACAGCTTACAGGATTTCCTACTCCTTGAGTAAATCCTAAAAAGAGAACAGAGAGGGAAAAACGTGTCAGCAGGAAAGCAGCATCTCGAGAAGGCCAGCTGTGTCCCCTCTGAGCAAGGCCCTGGGGCTTTCTGTGCTGAGATGCGGACATGGCCTCGTGACAACAAGATGTGAGTCCAGGACCCTGTGGACCAGTTTGCAGACAGACGCTGACCCTGCCCAGGCTCTGGTGGACCCTCACGTTTCCAGAACCAGAGGCTGAGGGACTGGGGTGTGAGGACCCCGGTTGTGTGCGGGGTCAGCTCCACCACAAGGGCAAAGACCAGGAAGCTCTGCTACATCCACCTTCCCGCCAGGAGTCAGAAGCGGCCCACAGGGGTCTATTTTCACTGTTTAGTTTTCCGACTCATGGAGTCAGTCAAGTAGTAGAGCTGAGATAGGAGGAAAAGATGCAGCTGAAAGTGTAAGAACTGTTTAAAGAGAACTTACTCTCAAAGCAACTTACAGCTGACAGTGACAATGGTTCAGAAAAAAAAGTTTTGTATCATCATCTGTACTAACTCGGAACACTCTCAGCACTGGGGCCAGTCAGCCCCTCTCCTCCTCCCTTTGTGGTTTCCTCCCGATCAGCGGCCTTCCCATCCTCTCACATGCCTGACCAGGGGCCTTCCCGTCTTCCTCACAGGCCCTTTTCTCTTTTGGCCACAAGGCACCTCTGGTCCTTCTCTAGTTCCCCCTCCAGGGATTGAACCCAGGCCCCAGGCACTGAGAGGCCGTCTTCCTTACACCCTGTCCTCTCTCCCTGCCACTGTGCTAAGAGTTGGGTTACAGTCATAAACAACACTGATCAGACAAGGGAATTTCAACTTGATTTTGACATCTAATCAGTTGTCTCAGGTCTCAGTCTCTGCAGCCTCTCTCTCCCTCCCTCCCTCCTTCCTTCCTACATATTTTCATCCTATTTCCGGAAATATCAAGGGTAAGATGAAAATCAGACAGCCGATCCTGCACACTGCTTTGGATGTGCTGCCTCCCAGCTGTGGAGCGAGGGTCTCATCATCAGCGACGTGTCCTGGAGGACTTTCCTGCTGAAGAGACTCATCACGGAGCGTCCCAAGGGCAGCTCCCAAAGCCCAGGCTTGGCCTGACTCACCTCTGGACTTCTCTGGTCGCCCAGAGCCGCTACCCTTCGGATAGAAAGATTTATAAAGCGACATTCTGTGCTTCTGTCATGGGACAAAATCAAATTTCTTGGTTTTATGAAAAAGAAAAAAATAAGAGTCACTTAACAGAGACATCTTCTGTTTCCTCCTCATGAAACCAATGAGGAGATGGGCTCAGAAGCTCGGACTCACTAGAGTGGCTTAGAAACAGCCAGGAATTTTGCAGGGCCCTTCTCAGACCCCTCTCGCTACTAAGGACTCAGCGCAGGCTTCTCAGGAGCATCAAATATGGTGGGTTTAGTCTGACCACGTGTAGATGGGGGTAGCAGGACAGAAGGAGGTAGAAACAGGAGAGAGAGCCCACGGCTCCCTCCAGGGCTCCCAAGAGCTCACCTGACCAAGCAGACAGGACCAGGAAGAGGAGCGCGAGGAGCAGGTGATGGAGCCTCATGCTGGCGTCCCGAGCTCTGCGGCTGATGCTGGAGAAGACACTGCGATTGCCGCTTTATAAAGGTCCCAGGTTCCGGGAGGAATTCTGGGCTGGCTGTGGATTTGGTTATTAGGAATTGGTTAACTGATCCTCTTCCCTGTGTGTCATGGGAGTGGCCTTTATGGCACAAAGCAGGGTCAGGGTCAGTCACTCTTATGCTAATGAGGCTGGGGAAAACCCCAGAAAAAGCTTTCCTGCTGCTCTTTTAACAAGAAGCTTCTTCCTGGCAGTCAGTTCAGCTGATGGGCAGGGGTGTGGCAAGGGGCACAGACTTGCCTGTTTCCCCTGGCAGGGGCACAGACTTCTTGCTGAACCTTCGCTTACCCGCTCTCCAGCCCCACCCTCGCCCTTCCAGGGCTTTGAAAGTGCCCACTGTTTTCCTGTGCAGAAGGAAATGGCACCCCACTCCAGGACTCTTGCCTGGAAAATTCCATGGATGGAGGAGGCTGGTGGGCTACAGTTCATGGGATTGCACAGAGTCAGACACGACTGGGTGACTTCACTTTCTTTATTTCTATAGTTCCTTATTGGCTGGAAGAAGCACAAGCTGGAATCAAGATTGCCGGGAGAAATGTCAATAACCTCAAATATGCAGATGACACCACCCGTATGGCAGAAAGTGAAGAGGAACTAAAAAGCCTCTTGATGAAAGTGAAAGATGAGAGTGAAAAAGTTGGCTTAAAGCTCAACATTCAGAAAACTAAGATAATGGCGTATGATCCCATCACTTCATGGGAAATAGATGGGGAAACAGTGGAAACAGTGTCAGACTTTATTTTTTGGGGCTCCAAAATCATGGCAGATGGTGATTGCAGCCATGAAATTAAAACACGATTACTCCTTGGAAGGAAAGTTATGACCAACCTAGATAGCATTTGAAAAGCAGAGATATTACTTTACCAACAAAGGTCCGCCTAGTCAAGGCTATGGTTTTTCCAGTGGTCATGTATGGATGTGAGAGTTGGACTGTGAAGAAGGCTGAGCGCCAAAGAATTGATGCTTTTGAACTGTGGTGTTGGAGAAGACTCTTGATAGTCTTTTGGACTGCAAGGAGATCCAACCAGTCCATCCTAAAGGAGATCAGTCCTGGGTGTTCTTTGGAAGGACTCATGCTGAAGCTGAAGCTCCAATACCTTGGCCACCTCATGCGAAGAGTTGACTCATTGGAAAAGACCCTGGTGCTGGGAGGGATTTGGGGCAGGAGAAGAAGGGGGCGACAGAGGATGAGATGGTTGGATGGCATCACCGACTCGATGGACATGAGTTTGAGTGAACTCTGGGAGTTGGTGATGGACAGGGAGTCCTGGCATGCTGCAATTCATGGGGTCGCAAAGAGTTGGGTACCACTGAGCGACTGAACTGAACTGAACTGAACTGGACTGATGGTTCCTTTTGAAGAAGGAAATGGCAACCCGCTCCAGTGTTCTTGCCTGGTGAGTCCCATGGACTGAGGGGTTGGTGGGCTGCAGTCTACGGGGTTGCAGAGAGTCGGACATGACTAAGCAACTAGCACATACACTGTTTCCATGAAAGGCTGTTTCAGGCCCAAATAGGGACTAACTTGTTCAGAGGCAGTTTCACTCCCTGGGCAAGACTTGCTGACTCCCAGCATCCTCAGAGACAGCCACACTCTTTCTGGCCCCTGGAGCACTGAGGGAAGAGACCCAGTGGTCCTGACCTGCTCCCCACACCAGTTAGCCTGTTACGGGATGGCAGCACAGTTGCTGCCAAAATCTTGGTTTTCTTTGCCCACCAGAGCTGAATAAAAATTGTGGAGACAGAGTTTGGAGGAAACAGAAAGATGGCTTTAATCATTAAGCCAACAGAATGGAGAACACGATAGGTTCATGCCTCAAGGAGCCTGTCTCCCCTCCATCCGGAATCCAGGGGATCATACAGTTGGGGCTCACAGTCAGGGCTTGGAGATACAGGACAAAAGGTGTAGGGTCCTGAATTCTCTCTTTTTGTGCTGTTTGGAAACAGTCAATAGGCCAGTGTCAGGTAGCTAGGTATTTGGGTCTGGCAGTTGGTCCCAGTGGTTGGGTTCATTGTCCTTTGGGGATTTCCTGGTGACTTTCTTCTTGTAATACGAAAGGGGGAAAGCAAACCACTATGGGTGGCTTCCCAGGAGAAGTTAAACATCAACATGAGGTAACACAGAGCAAAGGAGGGGAAAAACAAACTACAAGGGGAGGTTTATGATGCGATAAAATTAAGTATCAGGATGTGGTTAGAATAAGTTAAAGGATAATAGATACAGAATGTGGCTCCTGCAGAAATGGAGGGCCATAGGTGTCAGGTGTAGTTCACATAATAGGTTAGTCTTCTGCAAAGAAGAAACTTGGTCATCAATACAGGCTGTAGGTTCAGTTCAGCTCTGTTGCTCAGTCATGTCCGACTCTTCGCGACCCCATGAATCGCAGCACGCCAGGCCTCCCTGTCCATCACCAACTCCCGGAGTTCACTTAGACTCATGTCCATCGAGTCAGTGATGCCATCCAGCCATCTCATCCTCTGTCGTCCCCTTCTCCTCCCGCCCCAAATCCCTCCCAGCATCAGTCTTTTCCAATGAGTCAATTCTTCGCATGAGGTGGCCAAAGTATTGGAGTTTCAGCTTTAGCATCATTCCCTCCAAAGAAATCCCAGGGCTGATCTCCTTCAGAATGGACTGGTTGGATCTCCTTGCAGTCCAAGGGACTCTCAAGAGTCTTCTCCAACACCACAGTTCAAAAGCATCAATTCTTCGGTGCTCAGCCTTCTTCACGGTCCAACTCTCACATCCATACATGACCACAGGAAAAACCATAGCCTTGACTAGACGAACCTTTGTTGGCAAAGTAATATCTCTGCTTTTCAATATGCTATCTAGATTGGTCATAACTTTCCTTCCAAGGAGTAAGCGTCTTTTAATTTCATGGCTGCAGTCACCATCTGCAGTGATTTTGGAGCCCCCAAAAATAAAGTCTGACACTGTTTCCACTGTTTCCCCATCTATTTCCCATGAAGTAATGGGACCATATGCCATGATCTTAGTTTTCTGAATGTTGAGCTTTAAGCCAACTTTTTCACTCTCCTCTTTCACCTTCATCAAGCAGGTTTTTAGTTCCTCTTCACTTTCTGCCATAAGGGTGGTGTCATCTGCATATCTGAGGTTATTGATATTTCTCCTGGCAATCTTGATTCCAGCTTGTGTTTCTTCCAGCCCAGCGTTTCTCATGATGTACTCTGCATATAAGTTAAATGAGCAGGGTGACAATATACAGCCTTTATGTACTCCTTTTCCTATTTGGAACCAGTCTGTTGTTCCATGTCCAGTTCTAACTGTTGCTTCCTGACCTGCATCCAAATTTCTCAAGAGGCAGGTCAGGTGGTCTGGTATTCCCATCTCTTTCAGAATATTCTACAACCTAGTACAGCCTAAATAAATAAACAAAATAAAAATTGGTGTGTTTTAGTGATCTATGGTTTGAAGCACAGCAGATTTTTTTTTTTTTTTTCTTTTAAGGAAGCTGATGACGCAGTTTTATGTGCAAGACCGGGCATGACTTTTCATAAAAGGGAGTTTCCAAAAGGGGTCAGGGTGCCATGGTGAGTTTCAAGGGAGTTTCTTGCCATGGTTCCTCACCAGTGGGACACGGCCCTTGTAAGGAATTCCACAATTGCAGTGGCTTATTTTTCCTTGGCAAGGTCTAAAGATGACTCCTTTGCAGCTATGTTAATCCTGGAGATAGCACCTGGGGCATCTCTGTCCATCAGGGAAGGGTCCTGTTGCCTTAGCAATGAGGTCACACACCCAAGACACCATGGGGTGGCTCACCAGAAACCAGAGATGAGTTCATATAGGATAGAGGGAAGGGTTAATTTTAGGTCAAGCCTACATGAATTGTTAGTTTTCCCAGGTTCAAAGCCAAACAAGGCCATGTGGATCGTGGTTGCTTCATGCCTGGGCTGAGAGGTAACTCATGGTTTCATTCTTTAAAGGGAAGATAAATGCTGTGTCCCCAAACCCTTAACCTGTGAGTAGGAAATTGAGGCAGGCTCTTTCCAGCAAAGCGCCTCAGTTCTTCAGGCAAGAAGGGGTGTCCCAGTCCTACAGATAAGGTTTTGAAGAGCAAAGCCCTTCACATCTATGACTCCACAAACAGGTGTTCTCAGCACAGAGCCCTGGGTGTTACTGGGCAGAGGCCATTGTCCCCAGTTCCCTTCTCCTATGGACGGGGCGGGCACCATGGCTTCTGACAGTCACAAGGGGACCTGCCCTCAGAAGGGGACCAGGGCTGGGTCTAATGCTGTGCTCCCCCACTGACACTTTTACTAGTTTCTTCTTTGAACTTGTCCTACAATTATATTTTGCAATGGGCCTTGCTCAGTAGCTGGCCACTTTTATTCAAATTATCTCTTTGAATTCCCCTAAACAAACCCGCTAGGTAGGTATGACTCAAGGTTTATAAAAGATGGTCCCGAGGACTAGAAAGCCGTATCTGAGGCCACAGGCAAAACTGACTTAAAAAGTCGATTAAAATTGGCTGCAAATCCAACAAAAAGATGTGTCCAAGGCCTCAGTCTACTAAGTGGCAGTGATGTAACTTGGAGCAAAATTGACCTCTCTTCCAATGTTCCTGCCTGCCTCCTGCAGTCTGAACAGTGTCCTGAGAGCTTTACCAGGACATTCTATAACTCGAAAGCTCGAATAGTGCTGTCAAATGCCAGCTATCTGGTGCTAATGAGACCGGAATTGGGCGTGGCATAACCTTTAAAAGAATGATGGGGACTTCCCTGGTGGTCCAGTGGTTAAGAATCTGCCTTGCAGTGCAGGGGATGTGGATTCAGTCCCTGGCCTGGGAACTAGGATTCCACATCAAAGAAAGAAAGTGAAGTCGCTCAGTCGTGTCCGATTCTTTGCAACCCCATGGACCTTGGCCCCCAGCTTCCTCTGTCCATGGAATTTTCCAGGCAAGAATATTGCAGTGGGTTGCCATTTCCTTCTCCACATGTCATGAGGCAACTATGCCAGTGTGCTGAGATGAATATCCTGCATACTGCATCTAAGACCTGAAGTAAATATATATTTTTTTAATCCCTTTGTAACACGGCAGCTAGGTGACACACCCAGAGACACCATGACAATTCAAAGGCTGACCATAAAGGTCAAAAAGTAGGTGCTGACCCAGTTCCTGGAAATCCCCACCCTTTCTGCAAAATAGCTGGAATACTCCTCCCACTTATTAGCCTATCAAATGACCCACCCTTATAAACACTGACAGCCGCATACCCTGGTGCTGCGCTTGCCTTCCAAGATGGCCCACACTCTCCGTGTAGCGTGTTTCCTTCCTGGATTGACCTTCCTTCACCATGACTCGCTCTTGAGTCCCTGCCTGTGCAAAGCCAAGTACTCACATTCGGCAGCCATCCCAGGGACTCGGACGTGACCTGGGATGCGACCATCCTCTCTCACCCCACTCTCTTTCCCGCAACACTGCTGCCATCTCCCCCAGCCTCAGAGATCACTGGAGCATTAAAAGAGCATCGTCTTTTCAGTTTGTTCATTGTTTCCTTTGCTGTGCAGAAGCTTTTCAGTTTGATGGATCCTACCATTTAGCTTTGTTTTTGTGGCTTGTGCTTTTGGTGTCAAGCTGAAAACCATCCTTGTGGAGGCCCATGCCAAAGAACTTTTCTCCTATGCTTTCTTTTAGGAGTTTTGTGGTTTCAGGAGTTTTGTGGTTTTTGTAAACCTTTAATCTATCTTGTGTTGAATTTTGTGTATGGTATAAGAGATCTTACTGGCTCAACCAGGGATGGAACCTGTGCCCCCTGCATTGAAAACTTGGAATCTTAACCACTGGATTGTCAGGGAAATTCCAACTGTAACTGCTAATTTGTCTGTCTGTCCAATTATTCCTGTAAGTTTTCTTTAAGAATTTTAAAATTCCTTTGCTAAGTACATTCTGATTCAGTATTCATATGTATTCTTGATGAATTAAACATTTTATCATTAGGATAAATACCCCTCTCTATATCTGGTCCTTGTCCTAAAAGTTACTTGATTGTGCTGTGCTTAGTCACTCAGGCATGTCTGACCCTTTGTGACCCCATAGACTGTAGCCTGCCAGGCTCCTCTGTCCATGGGGATTCTCCAGGCAAGAATACTGCAGTGGGTTGCCATGCCCTCCTCCAAGGCATCTTCCCAAACCAGGGATCAAACCAGGTCTCCCACATTGGAGGTAGATTCTTTACCATCTGAGCCACCAGGAAGCCTGTCAATTAACCAATACAGCCTACCAGGTTTTCTTTAAATTAATGTTTCCATAGCATATCTGTCAGCTCAACAGTAAAGAATCTGCCTGAGATGCAGGAGATGCAGAGACATGGTTTTGATCCCTGGGTCAGGGAGATTCCCCGGAGGAGGGCATGGCAACACACTGCAGTAATCTTGACTGGATGATTCCATGGGGGTCTCAAGAGTGTTGGACACGACTGAAGGTCTAAACAATGACAACAGCAGATCTGTTTCCATCCTTTCATTTTAAATCCACTTGCCTTTATATTTGATATCTCAAGTGGGTTTTTAATAGTTTATATCTGATTCTTTTTTTTTTTTTTACTGAAATGACCATCTCTTTCCTTAAGATAGTGTCTAGAATTTTAGCATCACACTTTATCCCATCAAGCTGAACCAAAATTCCATCTAGTATCTAAGACTTCATTTTTCAGAGCAGTTTTAGAATTGAATGAAAAGCACAGAGATTTTAGGCAGGCTACACAGACAGGCTACAGTCCATGGGGTCACAAATGGTCAGCACCTCCACAGTCCACAGAGTAGCAGAGTCGGACACAACTGCAGCAACTTAGCACACAGGCACACACCCCTGATCCCGAAGCCCATTGCTGGTTTTCTGTCCAGAAGTGAAGATGCCTGCACTCTCTGAACTTTGACTCCACTGTCTTCGACTCAGAAGTATTGTTGGTCTGTTTGGGTTCTTGTTGCCTGAGCTTTAGGCCTGGAAATCTGTAGAGGCTGGAGATGTCAGAAGTCTCACTTCACTTGTTTTCTTTTCTTTTTTTATAAATGGTTGAGCACATAACATTTAATTAGCTAATTCATTAATTTGGCTGCCTTGGACCTTAATCATGGCAGGCAGGATCTTAGTTGTGGCATGTGGGATCTAGTTCCCTGACCAGGGGTGGACCCAGGCCCCCTGCATCGGGAGCACAGAATCCCAGCCACCAGACCAACAGGGAAGTCCCTCACCTCACTTGTTTTCTTCTCTCCTCAATTACGGTCCTGGACTGCTTGTGCCAGAGTCTGAATCAGTAGTTTCACAGGTTTTGCCTGGTTCCGTAGTTGTGTGCTGTAGGAGGGCAGTATACAGTCCCCTCACAGTCCTTTTTTTTTTTTTTTAAATGCTGAATTGTGGGGTCCAAGCTCTTGTCTTTGAGGGTGTGCCCTTTCTTCCTGAGAACTCAGTTCCTTGGCTGGGGGCTCAGGGTTGGGGTGATGGGCCTGCCACCATGTTTGCTGGAATCTTTCTGTATCAACCTCCAGAGACCACTAAATAGTTACAACACGACGCCTCCAAGGCCTTGGAATGTACTTCAACTCACTAAAAGGGCATGGCAACCCACTCCATGTCTTCTTGCCTGAAGAATCCTATGGACAAAGGTGCCTGGTGGGCCCCAGTCCATTGGGTCACGATAAACACTTGTTGAGCAGCTTTTGTGTCAAAACACTTGGGCCAGGGGTGATTAAGGGATGAAGTGCCCTTCAAAATCCTGCAACCAAATATGGAGATTGGAAATATGCAAATGTAGTGAATGTAAAAATCTAGTGGGATTCATAGATGGAGCACTCAGATCAGAACATTTTCAAAAGGAAAGATCATATTTGTTGGGGAAACCAGCTGTGTTTTTAAGAAGGAGGTAGAATTTGAGGTGCCCCTGAGAGATGGGTTTGGAGACATAGCTGGAGGAGAGATTTCATCCAGGCCTGAGGTCAGTCAGAACAGAGGCAAGAGTGAGAGGAAAGCTGAGGGCAGGGTCGAGGAGGAGCCAGGTTCCCCGTGTCTCTGAGCTGTAAAGTGCTCAGAAGGACCTGGGAAGACTCTCAGGGATGCCCTGAAGTTTCAGAGATGGATTTGGTGGGGAGATGCTATGACAGATGGACAGACTGCAAAGCTCAGATGGGTGACAGAAGGCAAAGGAAGTGTTTTAGAAAGAACAAGCAGTCCAGTGTCACTGGTGGGGTTGGGGGGTGGTGAAAGCTGTGAAAGAGGAATAAAATCTGACAATCTTTGGAACATCAGTTTGGACCCTCTCACTATGGATTATACTTTATTTGAATTAAAGGTGAGTCATTAACACTTTCTAAGTTGCCTGTTTGGTAACAACTAGCACAATAAACAGAATGTTAAAAAATAATAATGATAATAATCAAGCTTCTAATTTTTTGTAAAAAGTCTTTAATTTGATTGGCTTCTGGAGGAGGCATTTTCACGCTTTGTGACATTCTCCTTGTATTTCTGGATTTTTCATTTCTTCTTCCGGCAGCATTTTCGGCCACTCAGTGAACAGCGGCCTATCTGTTCCTCCTTTGGAAGGCAGCCAATCAGAGCACACCGGCCGCTTCTTATTTTGCAATAATACCTTTGTAACCCGCTTATGATGCCGCCGTTGCCTGCAGGAAAGAAACGAAGCACACGGGAAGGTTTTAGGAAGGCTGTGGTACAAGTCCTAGGCTTTTGGAATCCCTCTAATAAGTTATCTGGTGCCATTTTTTATTCTTTTATGTCTTTTTCCTTTTTCTTTACCATCTGGAGTAAAGAAGAAGGTGGGGCTAGCTACTAACAATGTGTCTGTGGGTTTGGCTCAGCTGAGAAAGTGGCGTGACCATGGCAGCCCCCTTGTAAACTGACCCCTGGGAGGCAGGGGCCGCGATGGTTCCCCGGGCCCTTAAGAGGCCAAAAGACTGTATCTCCAACCACTAAGCTAATAAAAGGGAATCTGTGCTTCTGTCCTCAGATGAAGTTCATTTTTCCTGTTGGTAGGAAAGATTTACATCACTTTCTTCCTGTCTCATGAACAGGTATAACAATTCTCCCATGGAGGGATGGTTTGTGAGCTGATTAGTCTCTTAAGAGTGAATCAGAAGGGATGGAGACCCTGCTTTGAGGTTCTTGATGATCTTTGTCAAGAAAAACAAAAACAAAAACTGGTAATGTCTAGTTCCCAGACAATAAATCTACTTTATCTAAAATTCCCAAATGAATGGAGAGGGCTGACTCTGAATGACAAATTCTCAATCCATTCAGCCCTCTCATTTCCCAGTGCATCTTACCTGGAACAGGCAGCAAGAACAAGAAGAGCAACGCAAAGAGAAGGTAGTAGAGCCTCATGGCTGCTGGCTTCCCAGCTGAGACTGGACAGGATGGTGTGGCCGCTCACTTTATAAAGGCTCCAGGTCCGCAGCCATAGGGAGAAGCATTCAGCAGCTGCAATTCCTGTAATATTATAGTGATGACAATATGACGTATTTCCTGATGCTTCATGCCAAGGTTCCTTACAAAGCAGACCACGCCCATTCCCCCCAGGACTTAATTACAAACCTAAGGGAGATTCAGAGCTTGATGTGAACATAGGGCTATTCTGATGCCTCTGAACTCTGGGTGCTCCTGTAGGGCTGGCTCATGTCTGGCTGTCTGAGATGGGAAAGACCTGCCCACTCCTGGATGCAGTCCTGGGGGGTGTAGCTGGGAGCTCACCTGTGCCCACTGTGGTTCTTCTAAGCTTTTGCCTTCTTTCTAAAGTCCTGAGAGAGCCTGAGCCCCATCAGTCCAGTCCAAGGCTGGTGTATTCAGAATCTAGGTGTAAACTGGGGCTGGGTCACGCCCTGAACCTGCATGGATACGCCCAAAATGGGATCAGCTTTTAAGTAGTGTGGGAAGGGAGGGGAAATGGGCTGCATTCCAGAGACCCTGCCCTGTGTCCTTGGCCTGTGATGAAGTGTGACATCTCAGGTCAAACACAGCTTACACTTTGCTGCATTCTGAAAACCACCAAATTCGTGAGTCAGGAAGGTGTCTCATTTTCCCTCATCAGAGACAGATGGATGATGTAATTTATAGGCAGGTGTTTCCTCACTGATAGTGTCACTCTCTACAAAAGAGGGGCTTCGGAAGACACCTGGGCTTACGACACCTGGTTACAGCTGGCTCGTGACATACAAGGAAGTCGAGGATCTGGGATTTCCACTAGATACAGATTCAATGTTTAGGAAGCCAACTGCCTTTACAAAAAATTATTAGGCTTAATTAAATGTTATTGAATCTAACAAGGGGGTTATACTCAAGAGGTCATTTTCTTGGAAGCTGAAGTCCTCATGGAGGTGGTTGGCTATTACTTTGTGTGAAAGCAATTGTAACAGATCCACCAGAGTTCTGGGGTGAACCCCAGGGTCTAGGACTGTAGGTTCAGACTCCTGTTGTACCTATTGGATTCTGTAAGCAAACTCTGAACTCCTACCACAGATAAAGTACCCTGGGCTTGGGGTAGGTGAGGGATAGAAGGGTGAAATACAGAGGGGCCAGTTCTGCCTCTTTCTCTCAGGGAACTCCCATGTAGAGTGACACAGAGCCAAGTCAACCATAGAGAGTGGATTTTGACAAAGGGCCGTAATAGGGGTTCAAGCACAGGGCTATGGAAATGCAGAAGAAATGTAATTCATACAGAAAGGCAAGTTTGAATCAAAGGTTTAAGAAGAATTTGGAGTTATAGACACTTCATATCTTTAAAACCTAACTTTCCTCCTCAGTTCAAGATATGAGACAAAGTAGACATTTTTATTATTAATTAATTGAACTATAGTTGATGTACAATATTATATGTTACAGGTGTACAATATTGAGATTCACGCCTTTTAAACTATAACATATTGGCTATATTCCCCATGTTGTACAATATTTCTTTGTAGCTTATTTTATACATAATAGTTCGCAGCTCTTACTCCCCTAGCCCTATGTTGGCCTCTGCTCCTTCCTCACCACAATGGTAGCCACAAGTTTGTTCCTTATATCTGTGAGTCTTCTTTTTTTTTTGGTTATGTTTACTAGTTTGTTACAGTTTTTAGATTCCATGTTTACCCAATTTCATACATCATTTGTCTTTCTCTGTTGGGCTTATTTCACTGAGCATAATGTCTTCCAGCCCATTCATATTGTTGCAAAAGGCAAAGCTCCATTATTATTTATGACTGAGTAGTATTCCACTATATACAAATGCCACATCTCCCTTGTCTGTTCATGGACACTTAGCTTGCTTCCATGTCTTGGCTATTGTAAATAATGCTATAACAGACACTGGGTGCACGTATCTTCTCAAATAGTGTTTTTAGTTTTTTGAATATACACCTGGATGGGTCATATGGCATTTCTGTTTTTAGTTTTTTGAGAAACCTCCATCCCGTTTTCCATGGTGGCTGCACCAGTTTGCAGTCTCAAGTGCAGACACGGCCGGCGGGCTCTCATACCTGGTCTCACATGAGATAAAAGAGAGGGTGGCTGGGGTGCTGTAGAGAGTTAGAACCAGCGCTCAGCCCAGGCTCAGGGCTGGCATCACTGGAGCTCTGCTTACCTGCAATGACGTACTTTTCTTGGAGACCAGACCTCCACGTGAACCCTGAGTCTAACCTGTCCCTTCAAAGACAGGAGGCCTTTCTACAGCAACACGACTGTTTAATCAGAGGTTCTCTGAGAGTGGAAGGCACCTGTTCTTGTCAGCTAATTTGGAAGCTGGGTGCTGGGGAGTGGGCTATGGCTGTGGTACCTGCCCCACTCACAGAATGAATTTTGGGGAACATTTCTATATATTAAGATGTTTATAAAAGTTGGGTGAAACTTTCTGTGGTGAAAATTCACACAGCAGAAGAGTGAGACTGTTCTTCACTTCTCTAGCCTGGGGAACCACTGCTAACTCTGGTTTGCCTCCTTTTTGTCTTATTGTACCGTTTTACATGTCACAAATACTTCTGGCCTCTCAATTAATAGGTGCACATTTACTGTTGAATAATTAATACATACCTATGAGTCTGACATTGACAAGAACTGAGGCCATGCCCCAGGCTCAGGGGCTTGAGTCACTGGGTTCAGAGATGCAGACCCTCCCAACCCTCCTGCAGGACCAGCTGGGTTTTTTCCTGGTAACTCTGAGCCAGCATTTTTTTAAAATTTGATGTTGATTAGGTTGAGAGAGGATAGACTTATTTTCTCTCAGGTCAGACTTCTCCTAATCTCCTCTAATCCTGTTTTGTTTTGAACTCTGTTTTTAAAATCTGGAGTAGAGTTTTGGTTGATCAAGTTTTTGGTCCAAGAGAAACAGACTCACAGACTTAGAGAACAAAGATATGGTTGCCAGGGGGAGGGATGGGGAGGGATGGGGAGGGATGGGGAGGGATGGTGGGAGAGTTTGGGATGGACATGTACACACTACTCTATATAAAATGGATAACCCAAGAAGGTTCTACTGTATATCACAGGAACTCTGCTGTATGTTATGTAGCATAACATAACATATGGATGGGAGGGGAGTTTGGGGGAGAATGGATACCTATATATGTATGACTGAGTGCTGTCCACCTGAAATTATCACAACATGGTTAATCAACTATATTCCAATACAAAATTAAAAGTTTAATTTAGGAGAGCTGGTTCCGGCTGCACGCGCAGCGGTGGTGGTGGCGGCGGCGCGATCGGCCGGGGCTGTAACCGTCGTCCGTCCGGTAGCGGCTGGAGCGGCTTAAAAAAATAAATAAATAAAATAAAATAAAAAATAAAAGTTTAATTTAAAAAAAAGTTTGGGGCCCAAAGGCCATACCATGTAATTCTCAGTGCTATCATTTATTATTTGGATTTACTTGAATAAGTTTCATAAACTCTTTGACCATCTGTACCTCAACAATAAAGTACAGAGACTAATAAATATCCTATCTAGTCCACAGGGAAAGCCCTATGAGTTAATGATATGAAATTGACTTGTAAACTGCAAATTACCACGTGGCCCATTTATCACCCATGAGGCCCTGGGGAGGAATGACAAGTGAGGGCTGGTGAGCAATAGCAAGACAGCTTAAAGACTGTGGCATGGGCTCCTCACAAGGGAGCTAGGACTTCCCTTCTTTTTCTTAATACAGTGTAAGTGGGACTCAGCCACTCTCCTCTGCAGCTGTTTAAAATTTGTCATGACCACTGCTATTTAAGGTTTATCAGCAAAGATAAGCATTAGCCCAGTTTTGCAGATGAAGAAACTGAGGTTCAGAGAGGTTGAGTGACTTTCCCTGGGCCACCCAGCTAGTTAATGGCAGTGTTGTAGGGAGCAACATGCATTTCTCACGCACTCCTGCCTCCAGGCACCATGTAGATTTGCCGAAGGGAGACACTTGTAGAAAATGAGAAGGCAGGAACTGGTAAGAAGCCAAGGTAATTGTCTTCCTGAGCTTCTGAAGGCATCTCCTCTGCATTTCCAGTTTCGGCCAGAATGCTGCTTCATCCCACGGCCTGGCTTTCCTCAGGCAGTTTCGCCATGACCCCAGCTTCTGTGGCGTGCTCCCTGTCCCAGGCTCTGGGAAGGTTACCTCCTTCCTCCCTCTGTCCCTCTGGTCCCAGGGATAGTAGTGTCTTTATGCTATTGCAAAAAAATTTTCTGGCCAAACCATGTGGCTTGTGGGATATTAGTTCCTGAATCAGGTATTGAACCCAAGCCCGGGGAAGTGAGAGCTCAGAGTCCTAATCCCTGGACCACCAGAGACTTCCCTGCTGTTACAAATTATGAGGTGACTCACCATACATTTATTTGATTTCTCAGCTCTCCTACCACTGCTATAACCAATTGCCTAATAAACTCCTCCTTTTGAGGTCCTTATATTTACTTCAACTTCTCATATTTTCTTCAGTTGTTGGATTTGACTGTCTTCTAAGACCACAGGGCTCCCCTGGTGGCTCAGATGGTAAAGAATCAGCCTGCAATTCGGGAGACCCAGGTTTGATCCCTGGGTCAGGAAGATCCCCTGGAGAAGGAAATGGCTACACATTCCAGTATTCTTGCCTGGAGAATCCCATGGACAGAGGAGCCTATGGGCTACAGTCCATAGAGTTGCAAAGAGTTAGATCAAAGCCATGCTCTAAATCATAGCAATATTAAAGTTCTATTCATTCTTCCCCTTGTGGTGGCAATACTGTGTTGTCGAATGAGTGTAGCTAGACTGCCACTTGGCTACACTCTCTCTCCTATCTACTTTATCAGCATCTTAAGATTCAGCATCCAGCAGGAGCTTCGAGACAATGATATGGAGTTGCCAGTTGCTACCAACTTATTATGGTCCTTTGTTAAAGCATCTCAGAATTGCATGCTTCCTGTTGCAGGTGTGTATGTGAGGCAGTTTCTAGAATTCCAATTTATCACTGTTATTTTAGCTTAGTTCAGTTCAGTTCAGTCGCTCCGTCGTGTCCGATTCTTTGCGACCCCATGAATCGCAGCACGCCAGGCCTCCCTGTCCATCACCAACTTCTGGAGTTCATTCAAACTCACGTCCATCGAGTCAGTGATGCCATCCAGCCATCTCATCCTCTGTCGTCCCCTTCTCCTCCTGCCCCCAATCCCTCCCAGCATCAGAGTTTTTTCCAATGAGTCAATTCTTCGCATGAGGTGGCCAAAGTGCTGGAGTTTCAGCTTTAGCATCATTCCTTCCAAAGAACACCCAGGGCTGATCTCCTTCAGAATAGACTGGTTGGATCTCCTTGCAGTCCAAGGGACTCTCAAGAGTCTTCTCCAACACCACAGTTCAAAAGCATCAATTCTTCGGCACTCAGCTTTCTTCACAGTCCAACTCTCACATCCATACATGACCACTGGAAAAACCATAGCTTTGACTAGACGGACCTTTGTTGGCAAAGTAATGTCTCTGCTTTTCAATATGCTATCTAGGTTGGTCATAACTTTTCTTCCAAGGACTAAGCATCTTTTAATTTCATGGCTGCAGTCACCATCTGCAGTGATTTTGGAGCCCCCAAAAATAAAGTCTGACACTGTTTCCACTCTTTCCCCATCTATTTCCCATGAACTGATGGGACCAGATGCCATGATTTTTGTTTTCTGAATGTTGAGCTTTAAGCCAACTTTTTCACTCTCCTCTTTCACCTTCATCAAGCAGGTTTTTAGTTCCTCTTCACTTTCTGCCATAAGGGTGGTGTCATCTGCATATCTGAGGTTATTGATATTTCTCCCAGCAATCTTGATTCCAGCTTGTGCTTCATCCAAGCCCAGCGTTTCTCATGATGTACTCTGCATAGAAGTTAAATAAGCAGGGTGACAATATACAGCCTTGACGTACTCCTTTTCCTATTTGAAACCAGTCTGTTGTTCCATGTCCAGTTCTAACTGTTGCTTCCTGACCTGCATATAGGTTTCTCAAGAGGCAGGTCAGGTGGTCTGGTATTCCCATCTCTTTCAGAATTTTCCACAGTTTATTGTGATCCACACAGTCAAAGGCTTTGGCATAGTCAATAAAGCAGAAATAGATGTTTTTCTGGAACTCTCTTGCTTTTTCAATGATCCAGCAGATGTTGGCAATTTGATCATTGGTTCCTCTGCCTTTTCTAAAACCAGCTTGAACATCTGGAAGTTCACGGTTCACGTGTTGCTGAAGCCTGGCTTGGAGAATTTTGAGCATTACTTTACTAGTGTGTGAGATGAGTGCAATTGTGCGGTAGTTTGAGCATTCTTTGGCATTGCCTTTCTTTGGGATTGAAATGAAAACTGACCTTTTCCAGTCCTGTGGTCACTGCTGAGTTTTCCAAATTTTTTTCTCCAAAAGAATCTAAGGAAGAAAACAGGAGAAACAAAACCTTCCCTTCACTATGTAATCATAGGCTGCCTTTTGGGCTTCCCAGGTGGTGCAGTGGGAAAGAATCTGCCTGCAAATGCAGGAGATGTAAGAGACTCGGGTCCAATCCCTGGGTCAGGAAGATTCCCCACTGAAGGAAATGGCAACCCACTCCAGTATTCTGACCTGGGAAATCCCATTGACAGAGGAGCCTGGCAGACTACAGTCCACTGGGTCACAAAGAGTTGGACACCACAGAGAACGCAAAGACACATAGACCCCTTTGGGGAGTGGCGAATGGTAGGTGCTCAGTCTGGGGCCCTCTATGGAGGTATTTAGTTTTGTTAGTAGATTTGGCCTCTGTGCAGGTTGAAAAATCAGCTTAGCAGTTTGTCCCATCCCCCTGCTTTATGCATTAATATATTTGCCTATCTCCCAAAGGCTTTAAAAGATATTGTCTTCCCTTCAAATTCACACCAGAGAACTACAGTTCGACATGGGGAAGTGGACCCAGCGAGAAAAGGCTGTATCTCACACTACATGACTGAGCTGTTAGTCTCCACCAAACCCCCTGGGTGTGGACTAGTATTTTATATCATCTTCAGACAGCAAGTATTCTTGGCATTTTTGCATATTCCAGGCATGAGTAAACATTGTTGACCCTCTAAGATTCCTGAAAATACTCTTGAACTGTGAACATTTTATTTGACATTTTGCTTCATCCACTGTACCAAAAAAAGAGGAAATATCAACAGAAGGTGAAGGGAGGAAGTAAAAAGAAAAAACAAGTGTGGGAGTGAGGGATGCCTGGATCACCATGAATCATGGACTCATGATCTGGTTAATGAGACTGAGCAGAATCAGAGATATACTGTTCTCCTCAGGAGCCAGGGCACACGGTGGGGAAACACAGAGCAAGTCAGGAAACAGTCAACAGTCTATTGTGGCCAGGGGGACAAGCCTGCCTTGATTTGGAAGACAAGGGGACCGTGACAAGAATTCATGATGACGTAGATCTAATTTATCTAACATGCTGAGGTCACCAACATCTACCTCCACACCCACCATGTCTGACCTTCATACAGGTATCCCCCACTCCTCTGAACGTGGACCACTGTAAGCTAGCCAGATCCACTGATTCCTCACTACTGCCTTGATGATGTCCTATCTTCAGAATTTTACTCATGGGTCCAGCAGACACAGAGATACTTGTTAGCTTTGAGAAAGGGCAAATAAACTAGCAAAGTGATTCCATGTCCATAGTCTGCATCAACTCTGCATAGAGAGCTCCTCTTAGGTGCTACTTGAATCGCAAGTCCAAATCTTCTCAAATTACCCTAACTGACTTTGCTTCAAGTGAAAACTGTGTTTACTTGAAATTACCTAAGAATATTACAAGAAGAAAAAATGAGAGCCATTGCATAGGGGAGAGAACCTCTCAGAAGAGGCAGAAGCTTGTTTTGTCTCCATTATCAAAGTTCCCAAGAGTGGTCTATACTACTATACATTCCCTCAACATATTGGTTCTAAATTTATTGCTTTCTGGGATCTGTTTCAAGAAATTTTTCGCCAAAGGCACCCTTTCCAAGTTCAACAATGACCTTGACATCGCCAATCCAATGGTTTCTTTGTCCGTAATCATTTGACTAGATCTGTTTTCAACATGTGATTTGTGGGACTGTGTTCAATTTTGAAACCTGTCCCTCTACTTCAACATCCAGAAAACTTTGTGGATAGTTAATCTGTATTAGGACCTTGGGGCATGATGACTTGAAAGATAAAAGACAAACACTTTTCATATCTGCTCTCCTTTGATTGTTGTCTTTGATTCATTATGGGATTTTTTTTTTTCTGTTCTCAGCAACACATGAACCGTGAACTTCCAGTTGTTCAAGCTGGTTTTAGAAAAGGCAGAGGAACCAGAGACCAAATTGCCAACATCTGCTGGATCATCAAAAAAGCAAGAGAGTTCCAGAAAAACATCTATTTCTGCTTTATTGACTATGCCAAAGCCTTTGACTGTGTGGATCACAATAAACTGTGGAAAATTCTGAAAGAGATGGGAATACCAGACCACTGCCTCTTGAGAAACCTATATTCAGGTCAGGAAGCAACAGTTCGAACTGGACGTGGAACAACAGACTGGTTCCAAATAGGAAAAGGAGTACGTCGAGGCTGTCTGTTGTCACCCTGTTCATTTAACTTATATGCAGAGTACATCATGAGAAATGCTGGGCTGGAAGAAGCACAAGCTGGAATCAAGATTGCTGGGAGAAATATCCATAACCTCAGATATGCAGATGACACCACCCTTATGGCAGAAAGTGAAGAGGAACTAAAAAGCCTCTTGATGAAAGTGAAAGTGGAGAGTGAAAAAGTTGGCTTAAAAGTCAACATTCAGAAAACTAAGATCATGGCATCTGGTCCCATCAGTTCATGGGAAATAGATGGGGAGACAGTGGAAACAGTGTCAGACTTTATTTTTGGGGGCTCCAAAATCACTGCAGATGGTGACTGCAGCCATGAAATTAAAAGATGCTTAGTCCTTGGAAGAAAAGTTTTGACCAACCTAGATAGCATATTGAAAAGCAGAGATATTACTTTGCCAACAAAGGTCCGTCTAGTCAAAGCTATGGTTTTTCCAGTGGTCATGTATGGATGTGAGAGTTGGACTGTGAAGAAAGCTGAGTGCTGAAGAATTGATGCTTTTGAACTGTGGTGTTGGAGAAGACTGTTGAGAGTCCCTTGAACTGTAAGGAGATCCAACCAGTCCATTCTGAAGATCAGCCCTGGGATTTCTTTGGAAGGAATGATGCTAAAGCTGAAACTCCAGTACTTTGGCCACCTCATGGGAAGAGTTGACTCATTGGAAAAGACTCTGATGCTGGGAGGGACTGGGGGCAGGAGGAAAAGGGGATGACAGAGGATGAGATGGCTGGATGGCATCACTGACTCGATGGACGTGAGTCTGAGTGAACTCTGGGAGTTGGTGATGGACAGGGAGGCCTGGCGTGCTGCGATTCATGGGGTCGCAAAGAGTCGGACACGACTGAGAGACTGAACTGAACTGAACTGAAGACTCTAAAGGGCTGCCCTCGTGGCTCAGACTGTAGAGATTCCACCTGTAATGCAGGAGACCTGGGTTTGATCCCTGGGTTGGGAAGAACCACTGAAGAAGGGCATGGCAACCCACTCCACTATTCTTTCCTGGAGAATTCCATGGACAGAGGAGCCTGGTGAGCTACAGTCCTTGGGGTTGCAAAGAGTCAGACATGACTGAACAACTAACACTTTCACTTTCAAGGCCCTAAAAGAGAGTATCTTCAAGAATTTAACATTATCATAGTGATAATAATAATGATGATCACCATCATGATAGCTGACATTTGTTGAGCACAGACATTTTTTGTGCCAGACACTCTGCCGAGCATTTATTTCATGTGAATCATGCGATAATTCAATAAGGTTAATATAATTATCTGCATTTCACAGATGAGGAAGCCACAACATAGAGAGGCTAGATAAGGTACCCTGTCATCTTTATATATTGAATATTAAAATTTTACTTCTGGTCCTCTCATTGCTTCCTGTCATCCCTGCGATGTGGGTTATCTATGTCTCTACACAGATGGCTTCCATCTTTATCACTACACTGGACCACTCTCTCAATTTCCGATCTGTACATCTTTCTAAAGAGCACACTGCCTGGGACTGTATCATCACCTCAGCATGTAACCTTCCATCATCTTGGCTTTTCAATTGCTTGGCAATACAAGGTGGAAATTAAAGTCTTTCTGATTCTTCTCTTTTCCAAATTATTCAAATGCAATCTGTGTGTCCAGTCAATTCATTCCACACTTGTCTGCATAATCTATTAATACAAAAGCCAGACTAAATGCCAACTGTTCACGACGCTGACCGCCCTGGCTGAAAGTGCTTGCTCCCTCCTTTGCATTCATGCAGGGCGTATTTTGTAGTGCACTTGGAGCTACTGCCAAACTCCTTAGTAAATGTCATATCCTATCACTACGTGTGGACATTTCTTTAACAGACAGTGCCTTTTTATTTGTGTCCTTGTGTTAATGAGAAAGTACACACTCACGTCCTACACTGCTTTCATCCTTTGAATAATTTTAGGTATTTTTAACCAAGAAACTTAGGGGAAAAAACTATTACAAAGGAGAAATAATATCAGAAGAGTTAGGAAATAGAGAATATCAGCAGGTAATGCAAAGTCAACAAAGGATTTACAAAGGACAACAATCCAAACAAATTTATGTTTTAGCAAACAAAATTTACAGCAAATATAATCCAGGATAGAGGATTATTAGGCTAAAGGTCAGGAAACCAAGAGCTGAACCGAGGACTGTTTATTTACCCCCCAAAACAATGGGATACAGAGACAGACTTGAGAGTGAGAAGCACCTAGAAGGTAAAATCTGGAGTTGGTATGACTGAGCATGAAAGAAGGAATTAGAAGTGAGACAAAGCAGACTCGGGAGACCACCAGTGTTCAGGTAGATGGTATTGTCATCAACATGAAAAGATGATCAAGGTGGTGACTCCCAGTGGGCCTGAAGGAAAACACGCTCTGGAGAGAGAGCCAGACTGGAGACGTGACTGACACCTTTTAACAGGCTCCAGCTTGTTGAGGAATCTGAAGGCTTAGTAGTGATGTGGTGCAGTGTGCACTTTTCCAGTCTAAAATCACACCCAACAAGGTGGGGCTACTCTCCCAAGTCCTGAGGGCAAAAGCGAGGGCAGGACCTCAAAGATTCATGTAAGTCTCCCGAAAGACTTCCTCCTACCCATCTGACAGCAATGTTTTCATTCCAAGTAGAATGAAGTGTGCAGGATGCTTTACTTTCTGTCTATACTTTTATACTTTAATCAGATTCTTTGCATTTCACCCTCAGCCCCAGTGAAAACTCACCTGGCAGCGACTCTTGCCACTAGCCTGCCCAGTCTGCTGGCTGCTTCCTTGAGCAGGAATTCTGGGCTAGTAAAAAGCCAGAATGGCTCTTAGTAAAAAGACATGTAGTGAACTCATTAATGGGCAGGGACTCGGGGGAGGAAGAGAGGGAAACTCAGGGAAAACTTTTGAAAACATAGGGCTTATGCCACTAGTCAAAAAGAACTGAAACTTGAAATGAACCTATTGGCTGTTGCTAAAATAAGCTATGGGAAACCATCTAAGACTTTACACATAATAACTGGCACCTACCGAACTGTTACGTACTTAGCACTGTAATTGGTGCTATAATGCACTTTTTGTGATAAGAAAAAGTGTGAAGTCAGTGTTACAATCTGGATTTTAAGAATAAGAAAATTGAGGCTGAGAGAAACAAAGTAAGTTGGTAAAATTCAAGTTTGGAGTTCAGGCCCGTTAGGGTCATGGGCATGCGTGCTCAGTCAGGTCTGACTTTTTGTGACCCCATGGACTGTAACCCTCCAGGCTCCTCTGGGATTCTCCAGACAAGAAGACTGGAGTGCATTGCCATTTCCTTCTCCAGGGGATCTTCCCTACCCAGGAATTGAACCCAAGTCTCCTACATCTCCTACATTACAGGTGGATCCTTCACCCACTGAGCCACCTGGGAAGCCCCATTAGGGGCACAGAGAGTGCTAAATATCTACTTTACCACTTGAGGTCATTACAACTATGCTTTGTATCCATCTTTTTGTCAAAGGTTTTGGGAGTGGGGTTTCCCAACGGAAGGGTGAATGACTGATGTGGTAGAGAATGAGCAGAGAAGGACCTGGGGATTGAAGTTAGACCTCACCCACTCGACCCAAACTGTAGAGTTGTTTTGAGATTTCCCATTTAACTCTCTTACAGAAGTATTGGGCTTTCCAGGTGGCGCTAGTGGTAAAGAACCTATCTGCCAATACAAAAGCTGTAAGAGATGCAGGTTCGATCCCTGGGTCGGGAAGATCACCTGGAGGAGGGCATGGCAACCCACTCCAGTATTCTTGCCTGGAGAATCCCACGGAGAGTGGAGCCTGGCAGGCTACAGTCCACGGGGTCTAAAAGAGTCGGACACGACTGAAGTGACTCAGACCTCAAGCACACAAATGGAAGAACCACCCTGACATTCACAATGCCAGAGCCCCAAGAGAAATTCAGATGATGAATTTGGCATCTCCACCTCAATATTCCATATTTAAAAAAATATCTTATGATTGCTTACATCAGAAATCAGAAAACTGGGACTTTGCTGGTGGTTCAGTGATTAAGACTCTGTGCTTCCCTTGCAGGGAGTATGGGTTCAATCCCTGGTTGAGGAATGGGGATCCCACATGCCGTGTGGCGTGGACAAAAAAATTTTTTTAAAAAGAAACCCAGAAAACTTTTTCTGTAAAAGACCGGACAACACATATTTTTAGGCTTTGCTGGTCATATGCTTTCTATTCCAACCACTCAATGCTGCAGGTGAAATGCAAAAGCAGTCATAAACAATATATAAACACATGGGCATGGCTTTGTTCCATAAAACTTTATTTATGAAAACAGTTAGCAGCTGGGTTTAGCCAGTGGGCTGACCCCTGGCGTATATTTGTGAGACAATGAGTATGTGGGTGGCCTCTGAAGACACCTATCCTACTAAAGCTGTGTAACCCCCATTTGTTGCTTGTGGCCTGGCCTCCCTGACTCAATTCTAACACACAGAAGTGATGGATGCCACTCCTGAGATAAGAGGAGCGTGGGCTCAGTTTTGGGTGCCTACTCGCTCTCTTACTTGCTGCCATTGAGGGAAGCCAGGTGCCATGTTTGGAGCTGCCCTGAGAAGCCCATGTGGCCAGGAGCTGAAGAAGACTTTTGGTGGGAACAGCCAGTGGGAACTGAGACTCTTAGTCTAACAGCCTGGGACACACCAGCTCCTGCCAACAACTCCCTGAGTGGGCTTGGAGATGAGAGCTTTCTAACAGAACCAGAGGCTGGCTGACTGCCGGACTGGAACTCCTTGAGTGCTTTAATCGAGAAGCACCCAGCTGAGTCATTAGCATAACTGTGATGGTTTTCACAATGCACAGAAATTGTGAGATAACGTTTGCTGCTTTCAGCAATTACGTTTTGAGGTCACTTGTTACCCACCGATGGTTAAACTACTATGGTGAGGTGTTCTACAAACAATGCTTTATGGGATCTAGAGACGAGATTTTCGGTCTCAAGGTTTTTGACAAATTGACTGTGTGAATTTAGGTTAGCTGCTGACCCAGTGTGGGCCTTCCATTTCCTCTCTGCCTGCTGAAGAAACAGGAGTCACGCATTTCTGAGGTTATTGTAGGTTTAAATCTTCATAGTTCATTTAATTGAGTCAAACTGATTTCTGCCTCTGAGCCAGAGTTGTGAATTGGCAACCCATGGGTAAAACACAGCATACTATGATATAATTATGAACATTTAAAGGACTAAAGATTCTACAGAAAAACCCAGATTTCTGGCATTTTCAGGAAAATTAAATGATTTAATTCATATTTTTATACTGTAACTTCAAGGAGTATCCAAAGATCTCTCCCCCTTTATACAGAATGGGACCCTCAGAGCAGGGTGGGACCCTGAGTCATTTTTCACTGGTCTGTCTCACTTAGTCATAATGCCTGGCTCTGAAGGGCTTTAGGGAGCTGCTTAGACTATATTCCATTTTGCTTTGAGAACTCCCTTAAAACACAGCAACAGTGTTCTCTTACTTTCTGACTATGTCTGAGGCCAGGACACTGCCCATGTAATGGCTCCGTCTACACTTTGTGAAACCCAGCTGTGTCATGATAGCTGCACCCATGGGTCCTGCTGCCCAGACCTCAGGGAGACCCAGCAGGTTGTGCGTCTGGTCGGCACCTTTCCTATGTTCTCTCTCCCCACCACAGAGCTAGAAGACCTCTCCTCTCTCCCACAGCCTTTACAGGGAGACACATGCACACCCGAACACACACAGAATGACAGAAGTCACTCTAGCTCAGATGAAACCTGCGTGTGTCTTATATTCCCCCTCTCCTGATACATAAGAGCCTGAAAAATGTCCCCCTTTTCCGCTTCTGGCAGGTCCTTACCACTCCTCTTAAATGATGTCATTTATCCTCTAACAATCTCTATGAAAAGAGAGTTTCTGTTCTTTCCTCTTTCCCATTCTTTCTCCTTCCTTCCTTTTCACCACTCTACTTGACAATCACGGGCACATGTTTCTATTTATCTGTGCTGTTTGCGTGTATCTTCTTCTTTAGAGCACTAGTGATCAGTTCATGAAAAATACAGTCTATATAATATATGTATACATAGACCTGTTTAAATTACTGTGTCTTAAAATGTGTTTTGTTTCAGGGGTATTTTTGTGTTTGGTAATAAGCATTTCACAAGACATGTCTGTTTTTGGAAACACTCTGGCCCAGGGCCAAATCTCGGGTTTAGCTCTCTAGTTATGTACACGTACGCACAGCTTACAACACCTATCCAGGCCTGCATGCCCAGCTAAGGAACTTGTCTTCCGGATGACAACCTACAAAAACTGGGGGGAAAAAAATCAATGAAATCTCTAGATGTTTTGAAGCACAGTACACATTTTAGGAAAAATAACTGATAAAGGCCTGGACTTTATTCTCCTGGAGGTTGGTGTTTTGAGTCACCAGACTGTCCTATATTATTGTGACTATGATGGCTCACTGAGCAAAAAGCCCCTGCGGTGCCTAGGGCAGGATGTACTGCTTTCTAAAGGGTCACATTTGCCTCTAGGGCAGCAGAGAACGAGATAGTTAAACAGTATCACTGACTCCATGGACATGAGATTGAGCAAACTCCAGGAGATGGTGAAAGACAGGGAATCCTGGCGTGCTGCAGTCCACGGAGTCACAAAGAGTCAGACAGGGCTAGGTGACTGAACAATGGTGGTGGTTTCTCTAGCTTCTTCGGAAGTGGATTTAATTAGAGACAGTGATGCTCAGTATCACAGGCTGTCTTGCTCAGCTGCCTGAAGTTTCTGTTTAAGTCTCACTTCTGGGACCCTTTTGAGATCTGCCTCTTCCGTGGGGAAGTGGAAGCTCCTGATACCAGCTTGCAGAGCCCCTGCAAGACCGCACCTTTTCACTCAAGAAAGGAAACCATAACGTGTTCCCGAATCTCGTTCACCTCCCCTGTGTGTCTCGCTCTTGTTTCTCTCTGCCTCTGTTCTCCTGTCTCCGTGTGTGTGTGTCTTCCCCCCGAGTGGTCTCTCTTCCTCTGCTCTGGAGGAGAGCGCCATGGTCTCTGGGTCTCTCCACGTCAGAAGTCTCCTTCTGAGTGTTTCCAGCTCTGGGAATCCCCTTCTGCACCCAAGGGAGTTTCCTGACCAGGAAGTTTCCTTCTCCAGCCAGGTGATTGTGGGAGAGCGTGACGAGAACACACAGACCCCTCCTGTCCATAAATCTGGCTACAGAGCTCTGTAATGACGCATCTTGAAGGTTCATGGGGAAAGAGATAACAGATAAGAATCAACCCTCATTTTCTGTGGGGAGAAGAGCTCAAGGTGGAAGTCTTAACTCATCTCAGACTATGCTATGCTAAGTCACTTCAGTCGTGTCCAACTCTGTGTGACCCCATAGATGGCAGCCACCAGGCTCCCCCGTCCCTGGGATTCTCCAGGCAAGAACACTGGAGTGGGTTGCCATTTCCTTCTCCAATGCATGAAAGTGAAAAGTGAAAGCGAAGTCGCTCAGTCGTGTCCAACTCTTCACGACCCCGTGGACTGCAGCCTACCAGGCTCCTTCATCCATGGGATTTTCCAGGCAAGAGTACTGGAGTGGGGTGCCATTGCCTTCTCCAACTAACCATTCTCAAATCCCAAATGAGCCAAGCGTAGGGCCATGTGTGGGTCTTCTCTCTACATGAGGAAATATGACCAAGTTGACGTAGTCAAAGCCAAGCTTTTAGGGGAGTTTCTTTATTTTTTAAAGATGATTGTTTTCTAGCTTTGTTATTAACAGCAACAAAATCTCCAGATTTAAAGGGATCTTCAAGTTCATAGTAATAAAATGCTTTATGTGATGGTTAAATCCTGCCTTTTTCGAGCACTTTTAATGTTGATGAACTCACTGTTTCTAAGAGGATCTCATTTTACTTTTAGCTGCTATGTCTATTGTTTTATTTTTCTCTTTATTGAGCCAAAATACACTTCCCCAACTCATGTCTCATTGTTCCTGTCTTGGTTCCTGGTTCTCAAAAATCTCCCTCCCTTCCTTTTTCTTCCCTTCTTCTCTTCTCATTTTCTTTCTTTTTTAGTCAGACTGTGTCCTTTTTTAAAAAATTTTTTGACTTTTGATTTTTAAATTTTAGGTATAGTTGACAAATAAAGTTGTAAGATCATGATGTGGTTCAGATGGTAAAGGATCTGTCTGAAATTCGAGAGACCCAGTTTCCATCCCTGGGTTGGGAAGATCCCCTGGAGAAAGAAATGGCAACCCACTCCATTGGGTTGTTGTCTGGAGAATCCCATGGACAGAGAAGTCCGGTGGGCTATAGTCCAAAGGGTCACAAAGAGTCGGACACCACTGAGTGACTAAGCGTACACATGATACTGACATCAAGATGATTCAAAATATGTGCACATTTTGAAAGAATTCCCCACCCCCTCCCCGCATCTAGTTAATCAACACATTCATCACCTCATTTCTAGATCTTTTTTGGAGGTGGGGGTGAGAAACATTTTCCTGGTTTCCTTTCTTCCTCTCTAACCTTGAACACAAATTTCAAACTTGGCCAGAGTGGCAATGAGTCAGGACCAGCTGCTCAGACTGCAGAGATTCTGGGGAGAAGTGAATTGGGTTGCATCTCCTTTCTTTCCCCAAGAATTTTCACTTTCAGCAGAAAAATTATTTTACCTCCAGATTAAAGCCCTGTATTGGTTCCCTGAAATCTTCTTGAGGAAACTAGAGACTCAAGCAAGTTAGGGTTTCTGGAGGTCTTGGGAAGTCTATAGGAAAAGGATTTCAGACTTTCAAACTTGCTGGCAGGCAGGAATGAACATTGAGCAAATTGGTGTCAGTTCCTGAAGAACTAACCTTGAGTCAATGTCCCCCTATTAGCAGGGGACTAATTATCTGGAAGAGGTAGAGGGGGTATTTCCTGGAAGACAGTTCCTGAGCTGTCTAATAGGGGGTTTCCTATTAGACACAAATCTCTGCTCTCACTCTTTTTGTCTCCACGGATGCCATCAAATGTAAAAATGCACCATTTTTAATGCATTAATTAAAAAAAAGTTGAACTACGAACAATGTATTTTTATCACATGGAACCTTAACTTTACATCTATTGAATGAACTCTGAAATTTGTTTAGACATAATTACTTAGTTTATTTTATGCTTTTATATGAATTTTTTAAAAAAAGTATTTCCGTATCAAGACTACTGTTCATGTTAAGGAAGCAATTCTTATAAGACTGTTTAACTTGGACTTTTTTCAAGGATGCCAACACCCATTAGGAAAATTTTCATGGTGATATGTTTTTAATCTTAAATGAAGGTGTCAACGGAAAGTTTCTAGTCAAAAACCAGAGCCTAAAGTCTTTTCTCGAATGGCACTTCCGTAGTTGGTTATTGGAGAGGGGGTGCAGGGCTTGCAGAGAGATGCATCAGCTACGCCACCGGGAAGGGGACAACACAGGAAAGGGAGGACCAGGTACCACAAGACCCTCACCCACTGTGGGGTGGTTGTCTTCTCCAGCCCTGTGGTCCTCAGGAACATCTTGACAACATTTAAGAATTACATGTGGCCCCCAAGGCACCACCTATAGGGACTGGCACTGAAAAGGAAAGCTGCTGGAGTGGGAAATCCTGGAACGAGGCTTTCTGCCATCTTGGTGTTCCATCCTTCTTTTCAAGAGGAGCTGTCTCTCTACTGAATTCCTTTCCCAAGACTCACGGTGTCCTCCCTGCACATGAGCAGAGGGCGGAGATGTCTGAATGACGGGGATGAGGGGAGGGCTGCCTGGGCTCCCAGGATGTGGGTTCCCACGCTGAGCCAGCCTGGGGCTCCCTGGCTCCACTGCGGCCTGACCAGCTCACGGCTGCACCGCGGTGACTCATGGAACAAGATGTTCAGGTGTGATGCCTGCTGCAGGTGTGGTGCGGTTCCAGGTGGGCACCACAGGAAACTGGAAAAGCCACACATTTCACTTGTTGTTGTCATTGTGTTGCTTCTGGGAGGAAGCTGGGGGAGCTCAGACGGACCAGCTCTCAGTCCAAGTCTAGGCGGGTGTTCTCCCCCTTCAGCAATCATCTTCCCTAGCCCTGTGGTCCGCAGGGACATCTTGGCAGCATTTAAGAATTACATGTGGCCCCCAAGGCACCACCTATAGGGTCTGACGGATTATCTAGGGTGGATCCTTAGCTGACTCTGTAATGGCACCTGAATGAAACTGTTGTATATCCAGACTGAGAACCACGGCCTCAGGTAGAGAGCTGGGGATCCCGGGAACCCCCTCCAGCAATTCACTACCTTTCCCTGCAGTCACATGACCGCTGGCACCACCATAGCCACCCAACAGCTAAGGCTCCGAGTAAGTGGAACACAGAGAAGTTGCAGTGAACCCTGATAAACATAATTTCACCACATGATCCCACAGACCCCTAAAAACCTGTGAGAGGAAAGGCTGGGCCTCCTCCTCAGAGAGAGAGAAGGTGCCCTCAGAGGAGACGGTCACATGATCCACTTCATGTCAGACAGACAGGCACATTCTGGAAGAAATAACTCACTTGGGGGCCGAGGGAGGTGGGCTTGTTTGTATGGAGAAAGATAGAGTGGTCTGAAGAGAGATGTCAGATGGGCAACACCCCATTCCAGACAGAGAGAAAGCATTCCTTGAGGAGAAACCTAGAGTCCTGGGCCTTGACCTCAGGGAGGTCAACAGCTCTTGTTGAAGACAAGGCCTGGTGTTTGACTCTTGTTCTCAGACACAGAGATAGGCTGCAGACTCCTGAGTTTGGAGGCTCCTTACTTCACCTCCAAGTAACAGATGGAGCCTGGGACCACGGTGGATTTCTGAGCTTCTGGGGGCCTGGATTTCCCTGGCTTTTACGTACACGATCATGCATCTTCTGAGAAGATGACACTATGGGTGTTTCATGGAGGATTCTGCGGGAGGTTCCGGAAGAGGAAGGTTAACAGGCTGAGCTAGTGCAACATGACTGTGAGCCTGTACGGCCTGTGGCCTTACACAAGAGCTAGTTGGAACGATTTTCTTTTTTGTTGTTGGTGGTGGTATTAAAATTTCATCTCAGTCTTTTATTGCCACGTCGCCTCCAAGGACAGCATAATTTTCAGACAGCACAGAATTGCTCTGGGAAACAAGCAGGCGGCATCTGGCCTGAGAGATTTTTCATGAGATGAGCACACTCACCTCCCCAGCACAGGGCTTCATAGGTGGGATCTGGTGGCAAAGGTCATCTTCAGAGGCAAGCTTCTCACTTTTCTCTGCAGTTTGTTGTTGTTGAGTCACTGAGTTGTGTCCGAACCCAGGGACTGTAGCACACCAGGCTCCTCTGTCAATGGGATTATCCTAGCAAGAATATTTAGAGTGGGTTGCCATTTCTTCCCCATGGGGAGGGAGGGGGATCTTCCTGACTCAGGGATCAAATCCATGTCTCCTGTGTCTCTTGCTTGGCAGGCAGATTCTTTACCACTGAGCCCCCTGGGAAGCCCCTCTCAGCTCTGTCTTCAAAGACCCCAAGATGTGGGGAGAGCAAGTGCCTTCTTCTGAGGAGTCCAGATGAACAAGACAAAGATGATCGACATTCAGCTGAGGGACTTTTTCACTCATGAAGGATTCAAACACCCTCTCATGTTATAACTGTACAGAGAAAGAGCTTCTGTAAATGTGTCCATGTATATGCATGTCTGTATTTTCATTACTGAATTGCTCCACCTACAGGAATTCAAATATAATGTGTACTATTTCCACATCGAAAAACAATCTCAACTCACTCTCCCTGTGTCTTATTTGAATCAAGAAAATTCCAACATTAAATAACAAAAGTTTAATGACCCATTTGAGATGAGCGGATACAAACATATGACCACATCACAAATGAAGAGCTTGACAGGGATGAGTCACAGGACTAGAATTCGGGGGTTTTGATTCCTTGCTCAAGAGTCTTTTCATGATTGCTTCTCAGCCTTTTGGCTAAGATCAAGTGAAGAGTCCATGACACTGTGTTGCCTATGTGGGGGTGGGGAGAGCGGGTGGTTTTGTTAAATGACCTTTCAGGGCCCTTTTTGGCCTAAGATTCTGTGTCTGACGGGCAGGGGGTGGCAGGTGAACATTCGTGGTGGAGACTCTTCAGGCTTCTGCCAGCCTCGCTCCTCTAGTCCTGCTGCTCACAGCGGGGAGCAGGGAGCCCTGAAAATGAAAGAGTCACGTGCTCAGCTGTGAGGCAGTGCAACAGGGCAGAGCTGCTGAGAGCTTTGTCCTACTTTCTGGCCATTTGTGAGAGAAAAGAGGGGAGGCGGGCATTAGGCTGTGACAGGGATGTGGCGATCATCACAGGGGGGCATCCCATGTCCTGTCCTCAAGTCAGAAAGGACAGAAGCAGCAGTGGACTGGAGATCTGTCTGAGGCTTGAATTATTCATTCCTTCATCTGTTTCACATTGACTGCGCTTGGCTGGTCACTAAAGTCCTGCAGAGGAGTAAGACCCAGACCTGTCCTGAGGATTTCCAGGTGCAGCGAGAAAAGCAGACATGTGAATAAATCACAGCAGCACAGTGACAGGTCCTAAAAGGGGAGGAAGTGAAGTGAAGTGGCCCAGTCGTGTCCGACTCTTTGCGACCCCATGGACTGTAGACTACCAGGCTCCTCCATCCATGGGATTTTCTAGGCAAGAGTACTGGAGTGGGTTGCCATTTCCTTCTCCAGGGGATCTTCTGCTTTACCATCTAAGCCACCAGGGAAGTCAAAAAAAGGCAAGGAGGGAAGCACCAAGGAGCCTGAGGGCCATGAGCCATAGTGATAGATTCCACTATGCTGGGCAGGGGAGGACCCGGGAGGGGCCCGAGTGGGGGACATTGGAGCCCTTTGGAGTCTAGGGAGGGCCTGCCCTCTTACTCGTTAGCCATCTCAGAAGAGGAAGCTGCATCTTTGAGATGAATGGTGGGGATAATTATATTTAGCTCAGAAAAAAAGCCATGGAGAAGGTGTATAGACCTCCCGAGTAGAAATGCTGGACCCTGTTGGTCTCAGTCAAGTCCCTCTGTCCTTTCCTGGCTGTCCATGGCCCAGGATCACCACCAGGAAGAGTCCAGCCCCTCCTGGGTCAGTAGAGGGTCCATGCTCCCAACTCCATTTCCACCAAGGAAGAGACTTGCCCAAATCCTGGGTGTCCCCCCTGCCCTGCTCCCAGTTATCCCTGATCATTGATGGGGCCCTGATTCTACACCCACATGGGAAGCTGTGAGGACTCTCAGAGGTCTAAACCATCTCCCTCATTTTATTTTTTAAGAAAATAAGGTCAAGAGAGGAGGTAGAACCAGACCCCAGTTCCCCAGTATTCTGGACATGGGCCCATCCGTGTGTGTGTGTGTGTGTGTGTGTGTGTGTGTGTATGTGTGTGTGCATGCATGCGTGTGTGAAATCTCCAGGGGACAGAGATGTGGGACTTGGAATGGCAGGACTCTTGGCAGAGTATCTGTCGGCCTGCCCTGAAGCATGGAGAGCATCATGTTTCACTTGGGAGCAAGACCTAAGCCTGAGTGAGATCCCTCCCCAAGAAGACAGTCCTTGCCTATCTGGAACTGGCCCTCAGTCCTTTGAGGGGATGACCAAGGGCTTCACAGAGATGCCTGTGATTAAGACACGCTCCACTCCTCACAACCCAATGAGCCTGTCTGATGATATTTAGGAATCAACCAAGAGTGAGCGTAGGAGGGCCTGGGGAGAAGCCAAGGCATTGCACCAAGTGTGGCTGGATGCCTGAGCTGGGAATCAAGACAGGAGCCCAGAGGCAGATCTTCCTTGTGACTCTTAGAGTACATTCAGCTTATGGGAGAGCAAACTGGATTCAGGCAGTGAACACAGACATAGAAAGAAGGTACCTTACCAGGCTCTCTAACTGATCTAGAAAAAGTCTGGCACATGGTCTCGTACATTAGGACACTTGCTTTTATCACTCTTTACATTTCTTACCTGTAATTAATATTTACTGCCCTTCGGATGACTGCTCAAAGATATGGGATGGGTGACAAGTTTCAGCAGATTCAGAGAAAAACAAAGGACAGCGGGTTGTGAACGTCAAGTCCTGCCTTGCTTTGTTTACTCAGGAATATGCTCTTTAGAAAGAACACAGAACAATGAGCACTGGTTTGGTGATACCAGTGCCAGGAATCCATTTGGGAACTGCTAACCTAGGGGCATTCACTTAACCTTCTGATTTCCATCTTCTGCCCATCCCTAGAATGGAACTGCCTCAACCTTATCATATACTCCATGAGACTGTGTTGATCAACTGAGATAACCTCAGATTGTTTGAAAAAAATTTTAAATCCTATTTACATGTGACTTATTGTTCCTGTGACTTGAGGAGGCTGTGGAAAGGGGATCAGGCGCACGATAGTCTGGAAATCAGTAGGATATCAGTCTGGGCTCGGGTTTGATGAGAAGATGTCATTCGGTGGAAAAGAGGCCAGTTAGACTAGCTGCATTTCTGACTCTCTGAAGATGAGCTGGATTTGTACTTTGGTTTCTGGTCTACCCCTAACTGTGAGAAGTCCCTGGAAAGGAGGTGAATATTATGAAATTCTGAGAGTCTTTAAAGAAAAAAAAAAAAAAAAAACAGGAAATCAGAAAGTAGGCAAGCTTTCGGGAAAAATCTTTTATCAGACCTTCACCCTTGATGCTGGATTCATTCAACAAATGTTTGTTAAGCACCTGTTATGAGTCACACATTCTTCTAAACACTTAGCATACTTCAAGATCCCGCCTGCTTTCTGGAAGCTTACGTTCTAGGTGCCTGATCTGCCGTCCATCTCTGGTCTGTATTTTCTTTCTTCCTCTGAATGTGGTATGCAGCACCTATTCCAGGGGTCAGAGCAGATTTCAGATTTTTTCTCACCAGAACGGCAGAAAAAAAGTCTGCAGGTTCCATGTTGCATAAGGCAGATAATATTTCTAATTCCAGGTGGAACATCCCCTATGGATAGAACAAATTAACAAATTAGTTCACACAGCAAAAAATGAAGGATAAACATAGGCCACCTCCACACTGTTTATCATACTCTTTAAAAATTGTCTGGACAGGTTCCAGTTCAACTGGAAAAATAAAACAGGGACAATAACTTTTGTTGTTGTTGTTCAGTTGCTAAGTCATGTCTGATTCTTTGCAACTTCATGGATTGTAGCATGCCAGGCTCCTCTGTCCTTTACTATCTCCTAGAGTTTGCTCAGATTCATGTTCATTGGGTTGATGGTTAATCTATGAATGTGAATGAACATGAAACTAACCATCTCATCCCTGCTGCCCTCTTCTCCTTTTGCCTTCAATCTTTCCCAGCATCAGGGACAATAATACATACTTCTAAAAGTTGTTGGGAAGCTTTATATAATACATGTATTTGTATATGTTATTGTATTATATCAGGCTTCTCAAGCCTCCTGGTGTGGATATGAGCTAATACAACAAGGAAAAACAGAGTTTTGGAGAATAGAGTGGAATGATTGGAAGGATGAGTCTTGGTCTTTAGGAAAATAGGAAAGTGTTCTGATCCTCAGTTTGTGGCCTAATTTTCAGTTTTACAGACTAAAATGAAATAAAGAAAACTGACTTCTCCTCACCATGACTTGTGGATTTATAGGTCAAGCAGAACTACCCAATGTTCCCATAAGGAAAGCATTTTCTATTTGTCACAAGAAAAAAAAAAAGAAGAGGAACTACATGTGGTAATGGATGTTGACTGGACTTAGGGTGATTATTTTGCAAACTATACAAATATGGAATCATTATGTTGTACACCTGAAATTAATATTTTATGTTGAATATATCTCAATTTTTCAAAAACAGCATTTTCTATTTGAGAATGAGATGGTCGAAAGAAAGGTCTTATATCAGATCTGCAAAAGTCAATCTATCATGACTCAAAAAAAAAAAAAAAAAAAAACAAGCTTTGCTGGTGGCTCAGTGGTAAAGAAACCACCTGTCAATACAGAAGACACAGGTTTGATCCCTGATCCAGGAAGATCCCATATTCCAGGAAGCAGCTAGGCCCATGTGCCACAACTATTGAGCCTGTGCTCTAGAGCCTGGGAGCCACAACTACTGAGCCCAAATGCTGCAAGTACTGAAGCCCGAGCACCCTGGAGCCCATGCTCCCCAACAAGAGAAATCATCACAGTGAAAAGCCCGCACACTGCAATGAAAGGTAGCCCCTGCTCACTGCAACTAGAGAAAAGCCCGTGTGCAGCAATGAGGACTCAGTGCACCCCAAAATAAATACACAAATAAAATTATTCAAAAACCAAAACACTCACAGTGTTGGTCTTACATGATTTAAAAAAACAACCTTGCACAATATCTCATATCCAAATGGGGTATACACCCTCTGAGCCTGTGTCATCTCAGCTCTACCATGGTTTGGAGAGGAGCCCAATGAAGCAAAGGGCGACATACCTAAAGAAGGTCAAAGAACCACAGCCCAGAAATCTGGAGATCAGAGCTGGCCTCACTTCTCCCAGTAGCTAATGATTTCTCCTTGGATAACTCATTTAACTGCTTGTGCCTCAGATTTCCTCTGTAAAATAGGCTGTCTGTGGAAGCTGGAGAAATGCTATTGGCAGTAGGAATTGCTGCTGTGACCGTGATTGTAAACTGCTCTGCCGGACAGCAGCCTTTCTTGGGAGTGTGGTTTCCTCTCCCTGTAAAGTGTGGGGCTTCCATAGAAGATTCATTCCCTTCCAGCTATGACAGTTGGATGACGGTAATTTCTTTCTGTGAACTTTTCTCAGACTGTGATGAATCTTTTCTATTTGTATTGGAGCAAAGATGCCTCTATGACTTGTTTTATGACCCTGAAAACTCATATTTAGCCTCTAAAAACCTTTTTGTAGGGAAGATCAAAATGGTCCAGAGCTGAGTCCCAGAGGGGTCCACCTGCACCCACCACCAACACACAGACACCTCCCACCCACCCCCGCCAGGGACACACACATCAAGAGAATTCCTGCAAAGCCTTCCCCAGCCTGTCTCAGCTAATCCCTACTGGTTGGGAGCAGCTTTCTACCCTGACCAGGAGACATTTACCTGAGTTCATTTGGACCAAACAGAAGAGAACAGTGAACAGAAAGAGGACCTTCATGTTTTAAAGTTCTCTCAGGTCTCCCCGCCCTGCTGTGCAGAAAAGCAAATCTGATGAAAGAGCCAAGTGGAATGGAGAGGACAGGTCACAAAAATGGGACATTTATAGGTTTGGGGACACTAATGAGGAATGAGCACATTTATCTGGTCTACTGACTAAGGCTGTGGGCAGAAGTTACTGGATACTCTTTTCTGCCTAAAAATAGACAGGCTTCATCGTATTCAGGACCTGACCAATAACTTGGCTTCAGTGGCAGAAGAACCGCTGGGGTGATGGTTACTTAGCACCTGGTGCTGGGCCAAGTGATGAGGACAGAGACATGCAAAGATGGGGTCCCTGCCTTCTAGTAGCTTCTGACTGGTCAGCATCTACCACAGTTGGACACATGGACACACTCTCAGGTGCACAATAGCTACAAGACCACTTATAGGTGGTCTCCTGCCCCTGTTTAACCAATTTGCTGCCAACATGTTTGACCACAAGTCTTACCGAGAAAATGGATTTTGACAAAGAGATGTCAGGTGGCAGCCCCATACTTCTGGAGGTGAATAAGGGCACAGGTGAGCAGAGTAGGCACCCAGAAGAAGAGGGCACAGGCATTCAGTTCAGAGATTCCAGTTCTAGAAAGATTAAGCAGAGGAAGTGGGTCCTAACAAAGGATACCCTTACTCACTGGCTTATCTGTACTTTGTAAAAGCACCTATTAAAATAGGGCTTAAGGGGAAGTTACTTGGGAACTTTACCTCTCTGTGCCAACAGAAAGGTTCACAAAGCACTATGTAATTATAAAATAGATATTAAGATAGTGTCTATGTGTGATTCAAATGGTAAATAATAAACATTAAAATTTTTCATTAAAAATAAACATTAACATTAAAACATTAAACTCTTTTTTTATGGCTCATTGCTCTGAACCTATGTCTGAAATCACCTGTTGTAAAAATTGCCAACCTAGAGGGGTGGGATCGGGTGGGAGGTAGGAGGGAGGTTCAAGATGGAAGGGATATATGCATACCTATGGCTGACTCATGCTGATGTATTGCAGAAGCCAACACAATATTGTGAAGCAATTATCCGCTAATTAAAAATAACTGAAAATTTAAATGTATAAACGGATTGATTTAACCCTGAGAAAATAGGCTTACATACCAAAACAATACATCCTAAAAGTTCAAGGATTCTGATGAATAATTACAATTCTAAATGGATCTCTCTATAAGAGAGAAGGATTATTGTTCAATGAAAACACTAAAGTGCATATACTCGATTGTATGGGTCATTTTTTAAAAAGTCACCTTCGTAAATGACACAATAAAAAGCATGCTTTATAATTTGTGTTCATCCTTGGTATTTATACTGACCTAATGTAGGGAACATTTAAGGTAAAGGTGTATGGTATATTTTTTCTAGCATTAAAGCCCTAATAGTTGTGAAATTATAGTTTGGAAACTGTTTTCTGTACAGTTGGAAATTTCATGAACTATGTTGGAAAATCAGCTCATTTGGGTGAGAAATAAATTAACAGTATCAGGTTTTATCACCCACATCTCCCCCTATACTTTAATCTATTTTCAAGTCAGTCACAGACTTGGAATGCAACCGCTAAGGAAGAATTGCATAAACAGCCTGGAGAATTAGGTGTGCCATTCTTAAGGAAGCTAAAGTAGAAAATCAAGTTCATTGAATGGTCTTATTAATCTGGTCATAGGTTCATTGGTTTCTATAATTACAGGGTTGAAAGAAACTAAAGTTCATTTTGTTCCAACACAGAAGATAATTATTCTGGTGTGTATTACACTTATAAATAGAAGAAAACAGTATAAGGAGAGATGAAAGATACACAGGTTTGAAACATTTGATAATAGCTAAACACTTTTATGCCATTACGAGATGGTTGGATGGCATAACTGACTCAATGAACATGAGTTTGAGCAAGCTCCGGGGGATGGTGAAGGGCGGGGGAGCCTGGCGTGCTGCAGTCTATGGGGCCACAAAGAATCAGACATGACTGAGAGACTGGAAAACAACATCAAACATTTTTATATATTATAAAAACTTGATACAATTAAATAATAATTAGCCAAACAACCCAATTAAAAATTGGGCACAGGACTTAGACATTTCTCTAGAGAAGAAATACAAATGGCCAATAAGCACATGAAAAAATGCTCAACATCATTAATCATTTGGGAAATGCAATCAAAGCCTCAGAGAGATACCATTTCACTCGCCCTAGGAAAGTCATTTAAAAAAAAAGTAACAAAAATAATATTTTGGAAAGTAGACACTATTAGTAACAGTGTGGAAAAATCAGAACCTTCATACATTGCTGATGGGAAAGCAAAATGGTGCAGCTAGAAAAAGTTTGTAGAAAAAGTTGGATGGTTCCTCAATAAGTTTGAGTTCAGTTCAGTTCATTTCAGTCGCTCAGTCGTGTCCGACTCTTTGCAGTGAATCACAGCACGCCAGGCCTCCCTGTCCATCACCAACTCCCAGAGTTCACCCAGACTCACGTCCATCGAATCAGTGATGCCATCCAGCCATCTCATCCTCTGTCGTCCCCTTCTCCTCCTGCCCCCAATCCCTCCCAGCATCAGAGTCTTTTCCAATGAGTCAACTCTTCGCATGAGGTGGCCAAAGTACTGGAGTTTCAGCTTTAGCATCATTCCTTCCAAAGAAATCCCAGGGCTGATCTCCTTCAGGATGGACTGGTTGGATCTCTTTGCAGTCCAAGGGACTCTCAAGAGTCTTCTCCAACACCACAGTTCAAAAGCATCAATTCTTCGGCACTCAGCCTTCTTCACAGTCCAACTCTCACATTCATATATGACCACAGGAAAAACCATAGCCTTGATTAGATGAATCTTTGTTGGCAAAGTAATGTCTCTGCTTTTGAATATGCTATCTAGGTTAGGAAATACTTATTTTCATTTTATGTATTTAAATAATATTTTATTTATTGAAAAAACTTGTACATGAATGCTCTTAGCATTACTATTCACAATCACCAAAAAATGGAAATACACAAATGTCCATCAATGGATTAATGGACAAATGAATTGCAATGTAGCCATATAAAGGACCACGGATGGATCTAAAGATTGTCATACTGAGTGAAGTCATTCAGACAGCGAAAGACAAATATAATATGATATTGCTATACATGGAATGTTAACAAAATGGTACAAATAAACTTATTTACAAAACAGAAATAGAATTACAGATATCAGTTACAAAGGGGGAAAGGGGAGGAAGGGATAAATTGGGAGATTGATTGACACATATACACTACTATGTATAAAATAGACAACTAATACATTATTAATTAATAATTGTGTTGTTAAAATCACCTCATCTTAGAGAAAATAATTCACCTAAGGACAGGATGGTTACTTTTAGTCCCAGGAACCAGATCCTTGAACGGTCAAAAGGTATTTCTTCCACTAATGCGATGAGTTGTGGTGCTAAGTACATACACACACATGCACACACAAACTACTCTATCCCTCACCATATAAAATAGAATACAGTTCAATTCAGTTGAGGTCAGTCGCTCAGTCGTGTCCGACTCCTTGCGACCCCATGGACTGTAGCACACCAGGCCTCCCTGTCCATCAGCAACTCCTGGAGTTTATTCAAATTCATGTCCATTGAGTCAGTGATGTCATCCAACCAGCTCATCCTCCGTCATCCCCTTATCCTTCTGCCCTCAATCTTTCCCAACATCAGGGTCTTTTCAAATGAGTCAGTTCTTTGCATCAGGTGCCCAAAGTATCGGAGTTTCAGCTTTAACATCAGTCCTTCCAATGAATATTCAGGACTGGTCTCCTTTAGGATGGACTGCTTGGATCTCCTTGCAGTCCAAGGGACTCTCAAGGGTCTTTTCCAACACCACAGTTCAAAAGCATCAATTCTTCAGCATTCAGCTTTCTTTATAGTCCAACTCTCACATCCACACATGACTACTGGAAAAATCATAGCCTTGACTAGACGAACCTTTGTTGACAAAGTGATGTCTCTGCTCTTTAATATGAAAAATCTAGGTTGGTCATAACTTTTCTTTCAATAAGCAAGCGTCTTTGAATTTCATGGCTGCAGTCACCATCTGCAGATTGTGGAGCCCCCAAAAATAAATTCTGTCACTGTTTCCATTTTTTCCCCATCTATTTGCCAAGAAGTGATGGGGCCAGAAAACAAAGATCGTGGCATCTGGTCACATCACTTCATGGCAAATAGATGGGGAAACAGTGGAAGCAGTGAGATACTTTATTTTTCTGGGCTCCAAAATCACTGCAGATGGTGACTGCAGCCATGAAATTAAAAGACGCTTACTCCTTGGAAGGAAAGTTAGGACCAACCTAGACAGTATATTAAAAAGCAGAGACATCACTTTGTCAACAAAGGTCCACCTAGTCAAGGCTATGGTTTTTCCAGTAGCCATGTATGGATGTTAGAGTTGGACTATAAAGAAAGCTGAGTGCTGAAGAATTGATGCTTTTGAACTGTGGTGTTGGAGAAAACTCTTGAGAGTCCCTGGGACTACAAGGAGATCCAACCAGTCCATCCTAAAGGAGATCAGTCCTGGGTGTTCATTGGAAGGACTGGTGTTGAAGCTGAAACTCCAATACTTTGGCCACCTGATGCAAAGGGCCGACTCATTTGAAAAGACCCAGATGCTGGGAAAGATTGAAGGCAGTCGGAGAAGAGGACGACAGAGAATGAGATGGTTGGATGACATCACTGACTCAATCGACATGAGTTTGGGTAAACTCCGGGAGTTGGTGATGGACAGGGAGGCCTGGCATGCCGTGGTTCATGGGGTCGCAAAGACTCAGACACCACTGAGTGACTGAACTGAACTGAACTGATGGGGCCAGATGCCATGATCTTAGTTTTCTGAATGTTGACTTTTAAGCCAACTTTTTCACTCTCCTCTTTCACTTTCATCAAGAAGCTCTTTAGTTCTTCTTCGTTTTCTGCCATAAGGGTGGTGTCATCTGCATATCTGAGGTTATTGATATTTTCTCCCAGCAATTTTGATTCCAGCTTGTGCTTCATCCAGTCCAGCGTTTCTCATGATGTACTCTGCATATAAGTTAAATAAGGAGGGTGACCATATACAGCCTTGATGTACTCCTTTGCTGATTTGGAAGCAGATGGACCTAACAGAAGCAGAAGATATTAAGAAGAGGTGGCAAGAATACACAGAAGAATTATACAAAAAAGATCTTAAAGACCCAGATAATCATAATGGTGTGATCACTCACCTAGAGCCAGACATCCTGGAATGTGAAGTCAAGTGGGCCTTAGGAAGCATTACTGCCAATAAAGCTAGTGGAGGAGATGGAATTCCAGTTGAGCTATTTCAAATCCTAAAAGATGATGCTGTGAAAGTGCTACACTCAATATGCCAGCAAATCTGGAAAACTCAGCAGTGGCCACAGGACTGGAAAATGTCAGTTTTCATTCCAAATAGAATGTGCTCTGATTTTATTTGTGAAATATAAAGTAAAACTCTTTCAATCCCACCTTTATGTCTATAGGTGGCAATTTGTGATGCTTTTGGAACTGAAGACAAAGGACTTCTTGATAAAATTATGTAGAATTCCATAAAGAGAAAAGAATTCTTTGTGGATTCATGTTCAGTCACATTATTTGTAGAATTCATTCTTTATGGAATGTTCAGTCACAACGTATCCAAACAAAATGAAATATATTTCACTACCCTTACAAAATTGAGGATGTAGCATCACCAATGCAATAGTCTCTAAAATCTTAATAAATTTCAGGCCAGAGTCTCCATCTCTCTATCTATGGAATGAAACCTTGTGATTTTTAAATCCTTAAGAGGCTGAAAGCTATGCAATTTTTGATCCTACCTCTAAAATTCATTAATATAATAAATTGTTTGTTGTTGTTGTTTATTTAAGTTGTGTCCAACTCTTAGTGAACCCATTGGACTGTAGCCTTCAGGCTCCTCTGTCCATGAGATTTCACAGGCAAGAATATCTGAGTGAGTTGCCATTTCCTTCTCCAGGGGAATATAATAAATAATAATAATAATTTAAAAATTGACCTAAAGATTTACCTAATGATTGACCTAATGATTTAAATGCCAGAAAAATTCCTATTTGACATACTATCATAATGAAAATGCACTTTGGACCACAAAATGGTGCATATTTCCATGATATTTCTACACTTCTTTTTGGCCTTGTGAGAAACATGAAATAGCGGAATTTAGAAGTTAAATGATGAAGTTATTTTATAGATTAATCATAATACCTTTCTTTTGTGCATTTTTATCATTAAAAATAGACTTTCATAAGCTTTATCTCTTTAGCAATTTCATAATCTAGACAAGCGTAGTTATCACTATTCCAGCTTCAATAGTTAAGAAACAGAAGCATGGGGGTGTAAGTTCACGCATATTGTATAACCATAGGCTTTAGCGTGGGGATCGTTTGGTTCCTTGTGCAATATTCACTGCCTACATACCTGGTCATAATTTAAACTCTACTGTCCTAATGTGTTAATCATATATTGTCGCACTTTTGTTACCTTGTCACTTAACTAACAGACTCTTAACACCAGTACCCCAACATCTGGGAACTCCTTAGCAGGAGAAGCTTCATCATTAGTTGGTTGATATCAATATTCTATACATTGGGCTTCCCTGATGGCTCAGCAGGTAAAGATTCCACCTGCAACGCAGGAGACACAGGAGATAATGCAGGTTTGATCCCAAGGCCAGGAAGATCCCCTGGAGGAGAGCATGGCAACCCACTCCAGTATTCTTGCCTGGAGAATCCCATGAACAGAGAAGACTGGTGGGCTAGTATGGGCTTGCAAAAGAGTCAGAAACAACTGAAGTGACTGAGTATACATACAATATTCTATACATTAAGGATGTGACTGTAATCACTAGAAGACCCTATAAAAGGACAAGGCCTTCCCTCTGTCCCATTCTTAGCAAGCTTAATCCAGTCGTCTATTACTTTAGAACTTGTAAGGAGAATTCCGTTCTTTAAAAAAAATAAGCATTAATTTGCCCATTGATTATGACCTTGGTTTCTGTATCTGAGTAAGGGAATCAATAAGAGTTTCCTCAAGGGATTATTTGGGGACTATAAATAAGGGAAGTAAAACTCCAGATGCCACGTTTGCAATAAGGCATATTTGATAGATAATAGCCACCTGCTGGGGACAGCCCAATGAACTGGAGGTCTGCTGCAGCCTCCTGAAAGAACAGGCTGTTGCTCTTTTGATTGTCAACGACAGCAAGGCACTGGAGCTTCCAGGTACCAAAACTCTGCAGCACGAGGAGGGAGTGTCTTTCCCCTTTTCACTGGTTGGCAATCCAGGTGGAAGAGGAAAGAGACACAGACATGAAAACTGTTAGAGACGGTGAGACACGAAAGTCAGAGGAAGGCAAGTCAACCTACCTAAAGAGTATGGCATTCCTGAGAAGGAAACAGAATTTTCAGAGAAGATGTAATGTGAGCTAGAGGGAAGGAATTTATTAATCAACACATGTGACATTTCAGATGAATAAGCGCTAGAGATCTGCTATTCAAATTGTGCCTGCCGTCAACGATGATACATTGTACTCTTAATATATATATGGTAGATATGATGCTAAGTGTTTTTATCATAATAAAATTACTTTTTAAAAAGGAAATAGTGCTAAAATCCAATTTAAAAATAGTTTATAAAGTAGAAAATTAATGAAATAAGCCAGTTGATAAGACTTACCAATTTTCAGGTAAAACCAATTAAATGAGAATTGCAGTTACATATCTCTTAATGAAATGTTGAAAGCATAAACAAAAAGAAATGAAAGCCTACAAAAATCAGGAGTCCTGTTAGAGAACAAAAGCAGACCTGCCTTATGTATCTCTCACACAATTCTAAATGCTAGATGAGGAACTGGCACCTTTGAGATTTAAAGAGGAAAACTGTTGCAATGCTTTGGTTCCATAACTGATTATCTCTTATGGGTTTAAAAAAGAAAGAAAGAAAATCATTCTAAATTATTCAAGGAATCAGAAAATATTACATCCAAATGCTATTTTTGAAAATGTTGTAAAATTTACCTTTTTTTCTATCCTACAGTGCCTGTTTGTTTGTTTTTAAGAAAAGGAATACCAGATGTTATTTTCCACCTTTAGATTTGCCATTTTCAAACTCATTTTCAGGTGTCCTTGTAACAAAGGACAGAAAGCAGGACCTTCAATGTTAAAACTATGTGGCTTTGCCATTCTGTTGGTTCAGGAAGTAACAGCTACTAGCGAAAAGTATTTAGTGGTTGGCTAAATTCATCTTTTCCCTCTCCAAGTCATGCTTAGGTTCATACTTATGTTTTCTCTGTCCAAACTGGCTTTTCACTTTTACTGAAGCGTTTCTTACTCATCATATGTCTATTTCACCACACAGAGTGTTTCATAATCTCCCTTTTATTCCTGAAGAAATAAGCAGAATTTTCAGCCTTCGGTATCCCGATGGAATTATCTCACACTCCCATAAAAGCCATAGTGAGAGTCTTGATTATCTATAATAAGACCAATTTCTCTGTTCCTCAGAGGCTTCCGTCCTCTTCCATCAGAGGCTTCATCAGCTGGCTTCCACCAAACCAGCTGGCTTGGTTCCCAGCTACATGAATTACATCAACACAGCCCTTGCGTGTAGACTAAGTGAAATAATACACTGGGTCCCCACCACCTGACTTTGGCTGAGGGCAGTTGTTCTTATTTGTGGCTAAGGATTCTTGCCACAATATCCATTTGAAGTGATCTTCCCACTGACTTCCTCTCATCCTAGAATCCATCTGGTGTGTCTTTCTTTTGTATTTATTCCTGCTGTAGTGTGCTGTTGTGCTGTCATGTCTGACTCTTTGTGACCCCACGGACTGTAGCCCACCATGGTCCTCTGTCCATGGGATTTCCCAGGCAAGCATACTGGAGTAGGTTGCCATTTCCTCCTTCCAGGCGATCTTCCTGACTCAGGGATCAAACCTGCATCTCCCACATTAGCAGGCAGATTCTTTACCACTAAGCCATCGGGAACTTCAGTTAAAGAGCGACTGGTCAGCATAACCAGCCTCCTTTCCTCCAAGCCCTGAAAAGTCCTTTGGGCTTTCTTTTCACTATCCTAACTCAATTCTTCAGTTACTTCCTATAATCCCCCATTTTACACAAACCCCCTGTACAGCTAGCCCGATCCTCGGTTAAGCCAGGGAGAAAGTTGGGGCGATTATTTACCATTTCTTAACATCTTACACCAAACTCTTATCTCATGTGTCTTGCAGGTCTTTTTTCTCTTCCAGGCTCAACATGATTCTTTGCAGGGGAGCACACCAAGCCCATACAGTCACGTTTCCTTTGTCTCCCGAGGTTCTCAAATAACTGATGGAAATAGGTCTCCAGAAGAGCTGTCTGTTTCATGGTCTTCACCAGCTGTGGTCATGCTACTTGCTTCCCAGGATGAATTACTCATTCACACAATCACAAGTCGCTGGGCTCAGGACATTTTTGCCCACTGTGCTCATCAAGAGTTACCCAGGGCATCAACACAGTCATCACTGGAGTTGAGACTAGATTTCAAGTACCGGCCTTCCTACAAGTGCTGCTTATACTCACACACTCAGATCCACAGTCATCGGGGACTCACAGGGCCGCAAGCCTTCCAGCCCGGAAAGCCCTTGTCCAGGGCTTGTTGAGAAGCCTGTCCCAGTCAGTGCTGCCAGGAAACATCCTGAGAAAGGAATGTGTGTCGTCTTAGGTAGAGCAAAGTTGTGTAAGGCAGAAAAGCCCACACCCACACCTTGAGACTTCTGGCTCAAAGTAAGCTGGGTCAGGGTCCTGGCATGTCACCTGATCGCCACGTCATCTAGGTTGGCTCAACAAACTCTGCTCTTAATTTGTCCTACAATGGGGCAGACATGAGAACTACCCATTACAGGAGCCTTGGATGGACAGGCAGGAAGTAGTTCCTAGCTTTCCTAGAGGAGCTCTCAAAACTCAGAGAAGGGAGGAAGCTGCTGGAAGAGAAACAACAGACCCTCTGAGGCCTTCTTGTTCTCCCGAAAGCTTCACCACAGTGCCCACTGAGGCATGTGTGCTCAGTTGGGTCTGACTCTTGGCAACTCCATGGGCTGTAGCCCTCCAGGCTCCTCTGTCCATGGGATTCTCCAAGCAAAAATACTGGAGTGGGTTGCCATTTCCTTCTCCAGGGGATCTTCCTGACCCAGGGCTGGAACCCAGGTCTCCTACATTGTAGGTGGGGTCTTTACCTTTTGAGCCACCAGGGAAGCCCATGCCCACTTGTCCACATAGGCCTAACAGAGCCATTCCATCAGTCCCCTGTGGAACGCACCCCTGCCCCTGGCTGCTGGGGTCAATCCCATCTCCGCTGTAAAAGTAACACTGATGTGACTCATGTGACCCCAGGAAACCTCTCTGGTCCATCAAGAAAGATGCTGTGTTAATGAACTCAATTTCTCTTCATTAGTGTTAAAGTCAGTGTGTTAATTGCTCAGTCATGTCTGACTCTCTTCATTAGGACAGACTAATTTTAATTTTTGTTTTTATTGCTAAAAGCTTCCCTGGGTCTAGTAAGATATCCTCCTATGACCCAAGAGATAAGGGCAAACCAGCTCAGAGCAGGCCGAACCTGCAGGGCCCTGATGACCACCGCATGTGCGGACAGGAAGGAGAGATTAGGTGTGGCCATTATTAGTCATAGGAAGCCAAATGGGGATGTGAGTGACAGAGCCGGGCCACCCTGGGCTTCCTGATGACCGGGAAGCTCTGGGCGGTGGATGAGCCAGTGGGAGCCGAGTGATCAAAGCCTTCTGGGGGAAGGCTTCTCCAGGTGCAGTGGGCAGAGAGGACACAGTGGGCGAGGGGAGCAGACAGCAGGCAGTCAGGTGTGTTACGACTGGCTCTGCAATGACCCAGAGCAACCTGCTGCCTAAAGGGTCTCTTCCCACCAGGAGTACAGCAGGTGTCTATAAGCCTGGCCAGGCCCGGGGGCCTGTGCTCAATTGCTTCCCTGAAAAGATAGACAAGGTGACTAACAGAGCTGCTGGCTCAGAACTGACCCTGAGGAGCCCGGGGGCTCACGCCCTTGTCTCCAGGCAGAAATGCAAAATCCTCTCTGGATAACATGCTTTACTATTTCATACTCTCAATGCCCAGGAAGTCCTTCCTTATGTTAAATTTATGACTTTCTTGAGGTCGTTTTAAGTCTACTATAGACTGGCTCTGCCTAGGGTTGAAGTAGTCTTTGTTTACACATACATACTTATTTATCCTTGCTAATGCTAAGTGGCTTCAGTCATGTCAAACTCTTTGCAACCCCATGGACTGTAGCCCATCAGGCTCCTCTGTCCGTAGGATTCTCCAGGCAAGAATACTGGAGTAGGTTGCCATTTCCCTTAGGTACATCAATTCTGTCTTTTTAAATGTAAAATTGAAGAGTACTTCAATAACTTCACAGAGTCATTTTTTAAAGATAAAATCACTTAAAATCACCAATAATCTTAACACTGGAAATGAAAATATTTTTGTTTGCTTTTGGACATATTTTTCACAATTAATTTTACATCAAATATACAAAAACTGTATCCTGTTGGCATTATTATGGACAAATAATGCCATTTGTCCAGTTATTTCATCCTTTTTTTTTTTTTTTAAAATTTCATCCTTTTCTGTGGCTAACTTTGACTCTTATTTCTTGTCTCCTCTCTCTTGGAATCCATCAAGTTCCTCCAGGTCCCAGTTGGATGTGGTGAATGCTGCAGGCTTCAAATCCAACATTCCCTAGACCTGTCTAGCCAGCCCCTTGCTCCTCCTGCTCTCCTCGTTCCTGATGTTGCCTGATCCCCAGGACTTTTTCCCTTCCTTCCTTCTCCATCACCAAGGCGTAAGCCCAGTCTCTGCAGAAATCCCTTAATTGTTCCCTCTTCAGAGCACTGTCTCCACTGCAGTCACTGACCGTGGCCTCCACTGTCAGGAACACCGCTTCTTTCCGGCCTCTGCTCTCCCACATTTCCAGTCCAAGCCCAATTCTTTTGTTGGAATGAACATTCCAACACGCAAGTATGATTATGTTCACACCCCTGGAGCACCTGGGAACCTTGTCTTATTTAGCCATCCCAAGTCTTTAGTACAAGATCTGTTCTTTCTTTGACAACATCACAGGCTCTTCCTGCACCCTCCTCATGTGATACTTGTAATCAGTCCCTCTCTTCTACAGTTATGCTGAGCTTTTCCACATTTTCTTAGCAAATCATTCTTTCAAGATTCTGCAACTTCCTACCAACTGCACCCTTGGCCTGAGAATCTCTGCTTCTCTTTCACTTAACAAACTCCTAATCATACTCCAAAATCCTGCTCAAATTTTCTTAGGAATCCTTTCTTAATTCTATTTGTATTTATCTTCCCCACATGCTGGATACATGCACATTTTAGAATAAGTAGCATCCTGTTGTTTTTATTTATTGAGATATCTTTCTCCCCACATAGTCGTACTTCCAACTCATTACATTTCCCAGTGCCTAGGAACCAAAGGAGGTACTCAAAAATATGTTTAGAATAAAAGAACAAATGATTTGAATGTTTTCCTGGGAGAGTTTATTACATCCACATCTACCAGTAAAAACTGTATTGATCTGGAAAGTATTGTATATCTCAAGCTAGCCGTTTTCTCTAAGATCAGGTCAAAAGATCACGTGTGGCAGTTTTCATCTTTTCCTTTGCTGCAGTGAAAGTTTAGATTGGCGCCACAGACAAAGCCCCAGTTCCTCTCTGCTCAGCCTTTCAGCTCTTGTCCAAAACACCTGCATTAGGATGGATGGCCCAGGAGGCAGCGGACAGAGTTTTGGCTTCCATGTCAACACCTCTGTTCAAAGGTAAGCAGCAAGCGTCCTTTTTTTTAGAGCAATAGCCTAATTGGAATTCCATGTAATTACAAAATTTTTGACATTTGCCATCGCCTTTTATGCACCTGACAACTTTGAATCCTGGGTCTGTATCTGTATAAAGAAACAGTCAACGTTAGCATCTTAAGACCATCTCAAGAACCAAACACTAGTTATCTTAACCCAAAGGCGTACAGTGGAGGATGGCAAGGGACAGGAAATGGACTTCTTTTGTATACGATCTACCATCAAACTCAGATCCTTGATTCTGGCTTAAAAGTCACCTTCACTCTCCCTGAAAAATGAACTTTCAATTCAGAGGCAACTGGCAAGAGAAATGGTGAGGGATACTTTAGAATACAAAGGTTGTAATTTAAATAATCTAGAAGTTGTGTAGAGGGACAAAGAAGGACTTGCTGAGGCCAAGTGTGAAGTGCCATGGCCTCACGAGACAAGTCCTAAGTGCAGGGGTCCCTGAGGAAAGTGGGCGGAGCCACCCTGCAAGGGGGATGACACACCTGGGCTCGGCAAGCAGGGGCAGCAGAGGGTAGAACTGCAAAGAGTTAAAAAGACGTGCTTTCTCCCCACTGTGAGAGAGTGCCTGGATTTGATACCTTAAACATGAGTCAAGTTACCAGAGTAATTGTATTGATATCTCACTCTGTACTTCAAGTACTGAAATTGGTAAACAAATTTTTCTCTTAAAGAATATATTATGGTGCAATGATGAAAGAAAAAGCTGGGAGACTTCCCTGGTGGTACAGTGGTTAGGAATCCAACTTGGCAATGCAGGGACATAGGTTTGATCCCTGGTTTGGGAACTAAGATCCTACCTGCCTCAGAGCAACTAAGCCTCCTGCATGCTGTGACTGAGACCTGACTCAGCCAAAGAAATAAATAAATTAAAAAAAAAGAAAAAGTTGATGAATACAATGAAAGCAGAGGCACAATCTCAGAGACTTAGAAGTAAGTGGGGAAGGTTTCTGATGGATACCATGCCCAGGGTGCTCTGTTTATCACAGGCACTGTCGCTGATGTGAGATTTGACCATTGAGATTTGAAGAGGTGTTACCCTCTCCCTGTCCTAATTTTTGTCATCAATAAGCCTTGATTAGATCAATGAATCAATTGATCAATCAAATTATTTTATCACTTCATTTTCAGAACAATAGTCTTTTTTTTTTTTTAACCTATAAAAACCTGAATGTAGGGAATTCCCTGGCAGTCCAGTGGTTAGGATTCAGTATTTCCATTGCCAAGGCCCTGAGTTTGATCCCAGGTTGGGGAATTAAGATCCTGCAAGCCATGCAACACAGCCAGCCCCCACCCTGCAAGAAAAAGAAAGAAAGAAACCCTGATACTATCACCATAATCGAAGTCATAAACATATTCATCACCTCCAAAAATTTCCCTGTGTCCCTTTTTGTTTTGTTTTTGTTTCTCTTGTGGTGAGAATATAAGATCTACTCTGTTAACAGCTATTTAAATGCATAGCCCACACCATTAGCTATAGGCTCTATGATGCACAGCACACCTCTAGCATCACTGAAATTTTAATCCTAATGAACAACAGTCCCACTGACTTCGCTAGCTGCTTCCTCTGGGAACCCCAGAGACGTTGCGATTGTCTACTCCTCTGTCTTTGATAGTTTTCAATACCCCATAAGGTTCATGGTTTCGAGTTCAAAACTGTAAAATCAAGTCCAGGTATATAACTCTGCTTCTTCCAAGAGACAGAGTTATCTCCTCAGATCTATTATTCATTGAGTTAAACCCCAACACAATCCAAAGATTGTTTGCATTATGGCTTCGATGGCAGATGATCCCAGAATTGTCTCAACGCTGCTGAGAAATGTCATGTTTAGGGTGCCCTGTGCCTAAGGGCACCCTAGGCAGACTAAGCTGTGCAATAGTCATTGTTAGGGATCCCTTTCTTTGGGGGATCCAACACTTTCTACGATGTTCACTCTGTGGCTTTGTCTAGTGTTCAAATCTACTCAAAATAATCCTGTCTTAGGGGAGCTACTGTATCCCTCCAAGTGCTCCAGTCTCAGGATGACACAGGTTGCTTGATTTCAGGTTATTCTGGAGCAGGCGTTTGTACTGTCTGGTTGTCTTCTCCAGGTCCTTCCAGTGGGAGACAGAAGCGACACACACCTGTCACCCAACAGAGGAGCTCATTCTCACTGCACCCACACACAGTCCAGACCCCTATTCAATCTGCATCTCTAGTCACCAAAATGAACTATAAAACATTCAGAAAACTAGTGCTCTGAATGGAAACAAGAGAAGATAATATTGCAGGCTCTGGAGGAAGAAGTTCTGAATCCACACGACTTTTCTGCTGCTTAGGTGGCTGTGATTTAAGAAAGAAACTCTTCAAGGAGCTGAGAGTTGCCTGACCTTCAAAAGGAGGTGATAAATCCTATCTTCTAATTGTATGTGAGTTCTAGCAAAGCACCCAGCACATCGCAGGTGCTTATTATACACAAATCATTATCCTATTAATTAAAACAGGTGGGACATACTTTGATCCTAGAAGCCTCCAGCCCTGGAATCTTCTAACCAATCAGTAGGAGCAACCAGAGGAAAGACGGCAGAGTATTTGGAGACCTTTGACTGGCCCAGCGGCTAACAGCTCTGTCATGCCCTGGGGACAGTCCACTTGTTCTTCTCAGTTTACTCATCTGCAAAATGGGGACAATAATAGGGCTTATCTCCTATTGTGAAGATTATAAGCCTATAAGCCTATTGTGAAGATTAAATGAAATTATGGGAAGCAGTTGGAACAGACCCACATTAAGTGAGCAGAATGTAAATATTATCGTTTGCGATAACGTCCTAGTCTTCTGGATTGCCTCCGTAAGTTATAAGGCAAAATGATCCAGTGTTATGAGTCTCCTGTACAATAAAGGCAAGTTCATAACAATATTTTGTACACTGAGCACTGTTTTCATGAAGCAAAACCAACTCACCTGAGTATTGACTCAAGACATCATTACTGAACCTGTAACATGCTAAGTCCTGCTCTGCGTGTTGGGTTTTACACAGCGAACGGGCAGCTGATCTCTAACTCTCTGCTCAGGTTTACGTTCTCCACTCATTTGCATGTGCCTTTGAGACATAGGGCAAGCACACTGGGGACACAAAAGTCATGTGGTCCAGAACCTCCAGCAGGCAGACCACAGTATGTGGACCACTCTGAGAGCACCGCAGTCAGTCTCCAAGCCAACTGTGTCACATTCTGCTTGCACTCTCTTGGCTTGATGCTCCCACGTTTCAGGAGATCTTCGGGGGTCCTGCCCTGGGGGCCTGTCATACTCCTCCCTAACCTTCCCCACAGGCAGAGCAGACTAAGTCATGCATGTATTGTCTCAGGACACTCCACCGCTCAGCCCACCCGCCCCCACAGTTACCTCCCATCCATTTTCCCTCTGAAGGTCCTGCCATGGACCGACCCATCCCGGGCTCTGTCACTTACCCGGGAAGGGGGGCTTGCGAGGCACAAGGTAGCGCTTTACTTGGTGGTGAAGTGGGTGAGACCTGTTTGTTCCCCGTCCCAGAGATTCTTCTTGTTTCCTGGGACCTTTGGGGTCCTGGCGGTTAGCATGTGTGACTCTGGAAAGTCCTATTTCAGGGTAAACACACAGCAGAGAATGTTCACAGACTCAGGAGAGTGAGGGGCTTATACTCCAAGAGACGAGCCGAGAGTGGAAGTGAGAGGGGCGGGGGAATCAGCCATCAATGGTCATGCAGGACGGACATGTCCCAGGCCTGCTGTCCGGCTTAGGTGACAACATGGCCTGTGCGCTTCCAAATTTTCTAGGTGGGAAGATCTCATGTTAAGTGTTGTAACCACAGGAAAACGACAGCACAGAGAGCGACACAGAAGCTCTGGGAGGCACAGAGGTGTCCATCCCCTTGGCCATGGGGACAGGGCCACGGGTGTTTGCACACGTCCAAACTTAAGTAGGTGCAGCACCCTGTGTGAGGACCATACCTCAACAAAGCTGCAGAAACAGAAAGGGGAGGATGGATGTAGTGGGCTGGAAGAGGGGCAAACGTGACCTGTGTGTGTGAGAGGCAGAGACAGAGATGAGCGGTGTCTGAAATGGGAAGTGGCGGAACCTGAGTCCCCATGGAAGTTAAGCTGAGCAGCTGCCAGGCTGTCACCAAGGTAGTCGTAGAGACCCCCTGAATGTCAGTCCTTCCTGACACACACTGTCCTTCTCTGTAAGGGAAGGAGGTGCTAAAAGAATGGGAAAGCACAGTCAGCACTGGCAGCCTCTCTCCTGGGAAGCTGCGCCACCAGCACCTTCAGAGTGTCATTGACAGGACTCCCCTGGAGGTCCAGTGGTTAAGATTCCGCCTTCCAAAGCAGGGGGTGTGGGTTTGATCCCTGGTCTGGGAACTAAGATCCCACAAGCTTCAGGGCGCACCAAAAAAAAAAAAGTGTTGTTCACAAACGCAGGCAGAGACACCTGCTGAGCAACCCACCAGGAGCTGGGCTCCCAGAGCTGAGTTGCTCAAGGCCCAGGGGACTCCTACCCTGGAAATGACCATCGCAGAGAGACCCTGGGCCTCAGGCCTAGGTCCCGTTTCTGATTTACCTGGAAAGAGAAGAACCACAAAGAGAAGAGTGGATGGAGCGAGGAATTGCTTCATGTCGCCAAGGGGGCTGCAGCTGGGACGTCCAGGGCTGGCCGAGGGTGGGTGGGCGGCAGGGAGGGCTTCCTTTATAGCCGGGCTGGGGGGTGCCGGCTGGGAGGGCTGCAGCCGCAGTAACTTCCTACTCACAAAAGCACACAGGTGGTGCATTATTTTCCCACCACTAGCGGAACAAACATTGAGCCATTTTTCTCAGGAAGTAAATAATATGCCTGAATGCCTTGGGTAGCTTTAGTGAATAAGATATGTCAGGCGAAGAGTGGAGGAGGGAGGAAGAGGAGAGAGGCAAGAAAAACTAAATCACCAGTTTCAAGTGCTGATGGCTAAAGCACTGCTGTTCGTTAAAATGACATAAATAAAGCTGTCACAGTACTGCTATCTTGTCCTCAGAATGTATCTTCAAAAACAATGCAAGTTTTACAGTATATGGGCAACTTATTTCTACACGTTTCCTTTGCCTATAAGAAAACAACTCCGACTGAAGCAGACCAGCGTCATTTGAACTCTGGTTGGCTCTTAAATTGTGTTAAGGAGTTAGCACTGAATTTTCCAAGTATGGTAAGAACCCTCTGGTCACATTAAAAAAAAAAAAAAGTTCTTTTCCCTGAGTTATATATTTCAAAGTATTTTCCGATGATGTGATAGAACATGGTGAGTGTTTTTGGAAACAACCCAGGAAGGGGAGGTTATCGAGGAAGAAACAAGACTGAGCCCGTGTTGACACTGGGTAACACTAACAGGAAGGGTCACTTTTCTTTTGGGGGAGAAAGGTCACAATCAGCCTCATAGCTCATAGGTGGTATTGAGTACCTCTATTAGGAGACACCAAATGCAGGATTGTTGTTCTCATTTTAGTGGCTGTTGACATTCGTTAGCAGATAGCTCTTTCCCTGGGTGTTTGAAAAATAGTGATATTCTGTATCACCCCTCCTTCATTTATTAGCTGGACTACTCACTGAAGTAGTTTGGGCAGGAAACCTAGGTCCAGTGTTTTATCACACCTCTCACTTTTCAGGCTAAGGAGGCCGGGAGCGTGCACCTAGCCAGGGGCGGAATCGCTCTCTGCTGCCATCTGCCGGATGGAACCCTCCACACACATCCACTGAGGTCAACCCTTCTCAAAGCGCATCTCTGGTTTGTCTCCCTGGAGATCTGTATTTTGAACTGCAGTGTATGCCAGACAAATTGCACTCAGTATTGATTTATTCCATTTTAATTAATAAAAGACACGTATAACTATTGAGCAGAACTGCTGATCAGAAAAGAAACCCAATGTTACAAGATCAATCAGTATGATTCAGGCAAAAGAATAAAATGATGTTCACTTAGGCTTGTGGCGGACTAGACCCGCTTCTGGCTCATCTTTTGAAGTACTGAGACGTTCATGTAACCTGCGCTGCTGCCCTCCGCCTTCAGGCAGAGGCCTTGTGCTAAACTGCGTCTCCTGCCTCGGCTCTGCACAAGCGAGCGCCCCCGGCCGGTCCTCATTCAACCAGACGACTGCTTCCGCTGGGGACGGTCCAGCGGGAAGGCCCGGAGAAGGGAGGCTCAGAGGTCTGGCTTGTGGCCATTTCTAGGAGCCAAGCTCCCCTCGGCTTTGTGTCCTTCTGAGGATTCAGTGAGTTGACCTTCCACTTTTTCAAACAGCACGGATAGGTGTTGGGGCATTTTCCAACTCTTAACTCGTGTCTCTTACAGTTCCTCCGGCAGCGAGCAGTCCCGTAGCCGCATATCCTGCCTGCGTCAAGGTCACTTCCCACTAAATAACAGAATAAGGCAGGGTGTGATTAACTGTACCCGAGGACCAAGAGGCAAGGCTCTGGCGGCAGCTTTAGCGCGGAGACTGAAGCTGACTGGACGACGCCGGGGAGCGGCGGTGGCACGGACACAAGATGGCGGCCTCCCCGGCGACCCCACCCCCTCCACCGTCCTCGCTGATCGACTTCATCATCTGATTTGCTTCCAGCATGGCTTTATTGTTTATTTATAAGTTAATTGGTTCATGTCACACTTCTTTTTAAAATCCCTGCAAAAGTTTGCTATTAATTTTTTTTTTATTAAATCCAGCCAAGCCTGTTAGCTTCGCCCGCAGAGCTGGCTGCTCAGAACCTGGGCCTTCTCTTCAGACTCCAGCTGTTCCCCAGTGGCCCTCGCTCCCCCACATCCAGACTTCCTGGACTCCGTGGGCTCCTGCACACCAGCCCCTGTCTGTCTCAGGGCCCCCCATCCCACACCCTTCTCTCTACCTGGAACACTTTCCTCCTCTTCCCACAAATACCCTCTCTGAACCTTCTGCTCTCCACTTCAGTGTCAATGGCAGGGAACTCTGCCTGGTCCTCCTCATGTGGCTCAGTGCCCCAGAACTATTCTCTTCCTGATGGAATTTTTTTTTTTTTTTATTCTTTCATAACCTGTATCCCAAATTGTAGTGTGTGTATGTGTGTGTGTGTGTTTTAAGTAATTTGGTCTTCTCAGTTGAATTCCAGGTTCCCTGAGTGGGAGGAGGATGTTGTGTTCATGCTCACGATTGCACACCCAGGACAGGTACACACGTGTGCTTCATAGTGACCTTCTGGGCACATGCCTGGAGAGACTGGACTGGAATGAGTAGAGGAGTATAGGACTGGGGAGAAGGAGGTGGAATCCTGATCCTATGACCCTTGACCGAGAGCAGAAGCGGGAGAGGCGGTTTCCTCACTCAGTGTGTGCTCTGAGGCTGAACAGTCAGCTCTCACATGACAAGCTGGTCGTATCTCACAGCGGAGCCAGGAGAGCCCTGGAAGCACAGGTGACGATGGTGGGAAGGTGGATGGTGGATTAAAAGAACCTCCCTCCGGAACTTTGCTTAAGGCGGCTCTACAGCCAGATGCTTCGTGCCTTCAGCAGGAACCAGACGAATGCATTTCAGAGTAGACCAAGTGATTCTAGGTCTTTCTTATATAACTGATCATCCTCCTATGTACCCACTTTCCTGCTTCATGGGCATTTCAAAGGGCTGCAGGTATGTAAGAGCTAGAGTCACCGAGAGGAGGAGTGGTAGAGATGTGGGCGGCTGGTAATGGCAATCTGGACTCCACTCCCCAACTCACCCCCAACATTGCTGGCATCCTTGGGCCTTTCTCAAGCTCAGACTCTAGTGGTTACCCTGCCCCAGCCCTTAGTAGCCAAACTCAGGCAATGGTGACCAGCTTGACGTGAACATCCCCTTGTTCTGGAGGGACCCCAGACCCAGGTTACTGTCACAATGGATTCTTCGTTGTGTGATTACAGGTCAAAGGGAAGCTGGTTTTTGATAAATAAATTACCACCATACTTTGACAGGCCTAGAATATGCTGACAGCAGGACTTCAAAGAGATGTCCGTGGGAAACAGCCCAGACAGAAAGAACAAGGAAGGAAGAGTTAAGCTAAACGTGAATCCTCCAGGATAAAGAAATAACCCATGTGAATTACTGCAGGAACTCACTCTAGATGGGGACAAGGTTGGGTACCCTTTGGAGCTTTGGAAATCCACCAAGTGGTTTGGAGAGGATCAGGGAGTTTCTCTGAGTCAAACAATTGGTGTCATCCCAGCACAGCTGGATTTGAGGCTCGGAGGACCTGACTTACCCTCACTGTGCTGTAGAGCATTTGGCTCAGCCTTTAGGAGGTGGGCGGAGAAGGCAGTGGCACCCAACTCCAGTACTCTTGCCTGGAAAATCCATGGACAGAGGAGCCTGGTAGGCTGCAGTCCATGGGGTCGCTAAGAGTTGGGAACGACTGAGCGACTCCACTTTCACTTTTCCCTTTCATGCACTGGAGAAGGAAATGGCAACCCACTCCAGTGTTCTTGCCTGGAGAATCCCAGGGACGGGGAAGCCTGGTGGGCTGCCGTCTCTGGGGTCGCACAGAGTTGGACATGACTGAAGCGACTTAGCAGCAGCAGCAGCAGTAGGAGGCGGGAGTTAGAGTCCCTGCCGAAGCTAACGGTTTGCCTCTGGGTACACAGATTACCACAGGGATCAGGAGATTGCCGATGTTTCAATGTAATTTAGAAACTTCCTCAGCAGTGTCCAAAGGCACCTGCTATTTGTGTTATCCATACGTTTCTGTTCTGCCTACCGAAATCACAGCATTTCTCTTCATCCTAACCCTCAGACTTGATATGAAAAATTTAGGAGTGTGAGCGGGGTCCCTTTCTGAGCAGATCAAAGGTTTTCAGGAGCAGATGGGGGCCATCAGTGGGAAGGGGAGAGGCAGGCATCTCTTTCCACAAAATCCCAAGTGAATAACTGCAACTCCTGCAATGCAGTCAGGACGGTTAGTGAATCTCCCAGTGACATCTAAAGTCCCTATGTTTCTGAGTCACGAAGCTTGCTGCTGGGATGTGTACACCAGCCCAGCGTTTCACTGCAGATTACTCCTGGTCTCAATCAGGGCTGAGATTAAAGATTGATGGAAGAAGATTGCGGCCCCTGCAGGATGTTTATTCTTAGTCAAGCTTTTTCTTCACCCCCTGTCCTCTGTAGTTCCCTAGACTTCTAGCTGAGAATCTCTTTTTACTTGGAGAACCTTGGGAGAGCAGAAGAAAAGTGTTTAAGAGCAGGACAAGGATCCTCATGGTTCCTTGGTCGCTGGAGAGACACAGAATTGATCTGCAAGAGTCACCACAGGGCAGGAGAGGAGCAGATCTGGTTACGGCAGAGCGATGCTGTAGACTGCCCACGCTTATCAAAAACAGCATTTATTGGGACTTCCTTGGTGGTCTAGTCATTAAAACTCTATGCTTTCAATGCAGGAGACGCAGGTCTGATCCCTGGTCCAGGAACTAAGATCTCACATGCAGTGCAACATGGCCAGAAGAATTTTAAAAAGTAGCATTTACTGGTGAGCACTCACGCAGCATGAAGGCAGGTGCTAGGGACAACCCTAGTGGCCTGGAGACAGTGCTCAGGATGGGAAGGTGGGGGAAAGACCCTCGATGAGGAGTTGTTTGTGCCTCCACTTGTTTCCCTATCTGAAACAAGAATTGGATCTAGATGATCTCTAAGATATTCTGTGATTCAGATGAAAGGACTTGCAGTTCTGTTTCAGTTCAACTGGCATTAAATTGCCCCAGGTAAATTGCAGCCTGGGGCTTCTTGTTGACATTATAGCAGAGGCAAATGGGGACGCAGTCTGTCATTCCCAGGACCACTCTGAAACAAACATACAGAGATCGATAAGCACATAATGTGAAAGGGAAAGATGGTGTGAAGGCGGGAGAGAGCTCAGCACATTTCAGGGACAGAAAACCTGTGGGATGAGGACAACGGGCATCTCCAAGGAGCAGGTGAAAGGGATCAGGAGAGAAAGACGGCACAGCACGTGACTGTGGAGGCTAAAGGAGGGGCAGCAGGACTGGGCAGGGAGAGTCTGCGACCCTTTTTGGGACCTGACCTCCGTGGAGGCGAGGTGGGGGTGGGTCGGAGGAGCCTGGGACTGCAGCGCAGCAGACAAAATGGAGCGTCCATGGGTGTAATCCATGGACTCTGCCTGACCGTCAACAGCTTGCATGCATGCACGCATGCTAAGTCGCTTCAGTCACGTCTGATTCTGTGCGACCCCGTGGACAGCAGCCCACCAGGCTCCTCTGTCCATGGGGTTCTCTAGGCAAGAATTCTGGAGCGGGTTGCCATTTCCTTCTCCAGTCAACAGCTTAGGCCTAGTGATCTTTGATGATGAGCCTCAGGGAAAAGACAGCCTAAATTCAAAGTCTGACAAGCTGTGAGAGTCTGACAAGCAGGAGAGGTGGAAAGTCCTGAATGCCCCAGGCCAAGATCCAGCCCCCTCCTCCTGGGTTTTAACTCCAGGAAACCCACCAAGTTATCCCAGTGGAAAAACCAAAAACACACCCCCACTGACTCTGGCAGGAAGAAAGGAAGAGTAATTGTGCGAAATATGTCCAGAGAATTCTCTACAAGAGCTCACTCCCCGGGGAGAGCATCACTAGAGCCACAACCCATCCTGAAGAAGGGGCTTGCCGCACCAGCCTTCCTGCCTCACCTCAGTGCAGGGGGGGGTGGGGGGTGGGGGGCAGGGATAGGCTGAGAAATCTTGTGAAGGTGGCTTTGCAGAGACACAAGACAGGAGAGGACTGGGCTTTAATTGTAAGATTATAAACTGCTTCCCTTTCCCATATCCATGGGGCTCCAGTGTAGGAACAACAGGTCACAGATGCAAAAGCTGCATATACAAACTATTTAAAAAGGACTTGTGTGAGTGGAGTGAGTCAGACAGGGAAGTAGAAACATCATATGATATCCCTTATATGCAGAATCTAAAAAGACATGATACAAATGAACTTATGTACAAAAGAGAAACAGACTCACAGACTTAGAGAATGAATTTATGGTTGCCAGGGGAAGTTTGCGATGGACATGCACACACTGCTCCATTTAAAATGGATAACAAAAAAGGACCTGTATAGAACAAGGAATTCTGCTCGACGTCATGTGGCAGCTTGGATGGGAGGGGAAATGGGAAAGAATGGATACATGCATGGGCTTCCCAGGTGGCTCAGTGGTAAAGAATCTGCCTACCAATGCAGGATACATGGGTTCAATTCCTGGGTTAGGAAGATCCCTTGAAGGAGAACATAGCAACTCATTCCAGCCTGGAGGGCTACAGTCCATGGGGTTGCAAAGAGGTTTGGCTGAATACCTTCACTGTTCATTTGAAACTATCACAGCATTGTTAATCAGCTATGAGTGCTAAGTTGCTTCAGTCATGTCTGACTCTTTGCAACCCTATGGACTGTAGCCAGTCAGGCTCCTCTGTCCATGGGAATACCGGAGTGGGTTGCCATGCCCTCCTCCAGGGGATCTTCCTGACCCAGGGATCCAACCTGGGTCTCCTACATTGCAGGCAGATTCTTTACCACTGAGCCACCAGAGAAGCTCTTTTACTGGAGTGGGTTGCCATGCCCTCCTCCAATCAGCTATATTGCAGTACAAAATAAAAAGTTAAATAAAACATAAATAAAAAGGAGTTGCTTCCAGGGAACCCAAAAATACCAGGGAAGACAAAAACAAGGATGTCAGAGGAAGCTGAAGCTTCTGACACCTACAGCTGCAATAAAGAGTAAACTCAGCCCAACTCCCAGTCAGATTAACATAAAACCTCACACAAGTTCTCATCAGTTCAGTTCAGTTCTGAGATAAATGTCCTAGGGTACAACTGCTGCATCTTTTGGGTGCTAGAAGTGGACGTTTTTAAAGAGCATACCAAACTTTTTTCCAGGATGCCTGCACCATTCCACATTGCTATCAACAACATAAGAGTGATCTAGCTTGTCCACATTCTAGCCAGGATTGTCTAGAAATAGTGGTCACCATTTTTTTTTTTTTTTGGCCATTCTGGTAAGAGTATATTAATGGTTCATTGTGAGTTTAATTTGCAACTCTCTAAATGTTAGTGATATTTAACATCTGTAGTAAAATATCTGTCACATGTTTATTTTCTAATTGGGTTGCTTTTTGTTTTTACTAATGAGTTTTGAGAGTCCCTGATATATTCTTGACATTAGTTATTTGTTTGGATATATGGTTTTCAGACACTTATCCCCAATCCACGGTTCATCTTTTCAAACTCTTAACAGGATATTTTGCAGAGCAAATTTTGTGAGATCACATGTATTTTCTTTTTATGGATCTTTGTTTTTTAGCAAGTCTAAGAACTTTTTGTGTAGCCCTACCTGCTGAAGATGTTCCTGTGTTGTTTACAGTCATGTGTGACTCCACAGTTGTCTCGAAACAGAAAGATGTCATTAAAAGGGACATTGGTTCCGATAGGATTACGCACATTGACCTTGAGGAATTAAAAGGGAGGTAAGGCAAGATTTCTGACCCAGCAGGGAACCCAGGTTGGATCTTAAGCCTAGGGAACATGACAGGGAGTCCTTACCTGTCATGAGTCCTTAGCTCTCCTATTACCTAGTTCAGGTAAGGACTGAACTAGGTAACATTAGAGTCTAGAGTCAGAAGGTGATCTGGCGGTTAGCCAGTGCCTAGGAAAATAGTAGAAAGTCAACGTGGGACCAGAATCCTCGTCACTGGAGCTACTAGCAATTATAGAGATATTGACAATCTCTGTGCCCAGCAGCAAATTTGATTCCAGACTTACAGATAAGAAACAAGTCCATAGGAACTGTCTCCAATTACAATTAAAGGCAAGGAGTCAAGATGATAAATTTAGACAGGTGTGTAACACAGGATAGTCCTTGATAAATTGATTGTCTATCCATATATCATTAATAATCCATCTAGATATGTGTTCATTTCTCTGACTACCCATAATCTATCTATCATCTATCTATCTCAGTAGGTTGGTAGAGGTTGATGATGGCCTGAGAGCGAACTAGAGGTTTGTTGATTACAATAACTTCTAGTCCCCTTTTAGAAAGAAATATCAGGTGGCTTAGGGACAAGCCCCTTATCAAAAAACTACAGAAAATTAAGCCAAGAGTCGGGAACCATCAAGGTTAGCTACTCATATTCCCCTTCTAAGTGAAGCACTTGACAAAGGGATCAAAGACAGTCATTTATTTTTATTAAAGTGTCTTCTTACTGGAAGCCAGAATAAAAGCAAGATGGAGCTGGGTCATCCGTGTTGCTCTGGGATCTTAACTGCCTTCCTTATTTATCCCACATGGTTGGAGTGCCACACAGCATTTCAGAGACTTCTGGCAGAGACCTATAAGTTCTTCATTTATCTGACAAGACTCGATGCACTTCCCTTTAAGCTTGTAGCACTTCTCATCAAAAAATCCACTCCTGGCTACACAAGGAAGAAAGAGCCACCTGGATTAATTCTTCTCTCATAGATGCCTACTTACCAGGTACAGTCATTTAATCAACCAATGAGGATTTCTTTATGAGTTGTTATAGTGCCTCATCTCAGTGAGATGGCAGTGGGCGAGTGTTTCCCATTTGACTTTCCTGTCATTTTGTCACACAGGATGAAAGCCCAGGAAGGACAGATCTGTCTTCCAGCATGTTGGATTAGGTTGGGTTGGGGGGGTGGGGGGAACTTTGGGAAACAGAAGCTAATGTTCTTTATCAAAATCTGTTGGGACATCATCAACTTGTTCTTATAAACACCTGTGTTGGTAAGCTTCCCCAACACACTCTCGAAGTGCTATTTGGTGAGGGTGGAGCAAGAACTGAGGCTGGGGAGATGTCCCAGGACTGCAGTGAAAAGAAGTAAATGCATAGAAAGCAAAACGTTTACTGTAGTGGATAGAAGTTGAGAGATTGCTTTAAGAGGCTCAGTCTCATTTTCTCACCACATTCCATCAAAAGTGTTCAAGACCAGGAAGGTGGACTCTGTTGGGAGTGGTTCTCCCAGACTTTCCTTCTGCTGCTCTGCACTGGAGGCCAGTTCTGGCCTTAGTACTTGATGAAGAGCAATCACCGGAGTAGCCAGTTTCAACTTAAAGACAGGCAGTGCATCTTTTCTTTTTTTTCTTTTAACATTTTGTTTTGCTTATTTTTTATGTTTTTGGCCATGGCATCCCATGCGATATCTTAGTTCCCCAACCAGGGATCAAACCCGTGACCCTGCAGTGGAAGTTTGGCCTGCCAGAGGATTCCCCAGGCGGTGCATCTTAGCAGTATCAACATTTTAGAGTTGCACAATTTGGGTGTATGTAATGAAAGTGTCAAATGTACACAAATTGCAATTCACATCAACTTATAAAGGCACCTAATTCACATACCTATAAAATTAAAACCAGATGGATTAGTGTCAGCATGTGTGCTAATCATATGAGCATCAGCATGTAAGTTTATAAGTTTAAATACCACAGTATTTCAAAGCTCAGTGAACGCTGGCTCCCACCCCAGGAAACTACACTCCTTCTGCCGTCCTAACAGCAGAGGGCTGTCTCAGGCCAGGGGTGCTGGACCTCACTCTGACAAGAGTCCTTGTGATAGGTCCAGTTCACAGTGATGGCCCAGAAAGAGAACGCCTCTGGAATGAGCACGCGCCCTCGTGCCTACAGGGCTTCTTCTGGATCATTACAGACACCATCTAAAGGGTGACATAACCCCGTGCCTGCCTGTGTGTGCACGCATGGCTCATTGATAGGTCAGTTTCATTTAGTTACATTAGATAACTTTATAGTATATCATCTTGTGTTCACTAAGGATGAGTGATCTATAAAGAGTACCTTGGTCAGTTTCCAGCGTGTCCACCAAAGCCAGTGGAAGGAACAGTTTAGGTGCTAGATCCCCACATGTGTACTTGTCCCAGAATCCGCTCACACAGGGTGACTGCAGCAGAGCAGACCAGAGACATGCACAGCTGCCATGGGACTTCTGAGCATCAAGTCAGGGGTATCACTGGTATTTGGTACAAACTAGGACTCACTGTCTCTTCTAGAAAGCCCTTCAATCAGCTCTCCAGGATGTCGGACAGGCCTAGCCTTGGACTATAATTTTGGGTGGGATCCAAATGGAGCCCTTGGAGGTCCTGGGGTTGATGACGGGGGTTCTGATTGGGAAAGGACCTTTCCCCTCACTGGGTCGAGACAGACCCAGCTTCATGTCCTGGCTTTGCTCCTGCTTCTCTGCTGGACTTTGAGGAGCTGCTCAGCCTATTTAAAGTTTAACTTCTACAGCTATGAAATACATGTAACATGTATTCATGTATTGAATTATGTAACGTGTATATAACATGTAACATGTAATTTGCTTGGCCTTCCAAGCCAAAGAGGGTTGCTATGAATATCACTAAATTAGAGGTAAGACGGAGTCTCCCTTAAAGGCTCTGGCACTTGAGAGAGAAATGCATTTCATTACATGACGGCTTCATCTCAGCATCCAGCACTACAATCTGTGATTAAGGAACGGCAGTTTAAGCTTTCCTGTTTTAAGTGCTAACACCATAACCAGCGTGATACACAGTGTCTCCAAGCTCCACCCCCGTTTCTTATCCATTTCTTCCTTCCTCTGTCTCTCTTCCCTCCCGGACTTAATCTCTATCACAACTATTTTTAAAGAGATCCACCAATAGCTAACCTTGCTTTTAATTTTTTTTCCAAGTTTTTCTTAGTGAGTGTAAGACTGGGGAGGACCAAAAGGTATCTTTCCTGGCATATTGTGATGTCTTCAAACCTGTGACAGTCCATCTTAGACAACAACAAATGCAAAGGATTTCCAGCAGAGGCATTAGAGGAAAATAGCCTCTGGTCCCCTCTGCAGGGCTCCTGGGCTAAGGCGGGGGTCACAGCATTCTAGAGCTAGCTGTGCCCGGGAGCTCACTGAGACAGATCCTCTCTCTGGGCCTCCACCTCCGATAACCTTCCCTGCCAAAGTGCTCGTTTTACCTGGGGCCAGAAAGAAGAAGACAGCAAAGAGAAAGAGGGACGTCCTCATGACTTGCAGGTCTTGAGAGATCAGCACAGTGACCACGAGGAAGGAGCAGCAAGCACCCACATTTATAAATTTCTCCAGCCCGATAACTTCTTGATCAGTGAGGCGTGGCAGAAGCAAAGATATGCTTGTGCTCCTCTCAAGATAGCCCACGGACACCTGGGTGGAGACGAAGACCTGAACTGTCCAATTTAACCCTCCCCCTTGGGAGAGAGGGAGTGCGATGCCTCTCTTTAGGACAAGGTGGAATTAGGGGGCTATGCATCCATCCATATCGCCCCACTGCTATGATTGCTAATGTCAAGATACCTTAGAAGCATTTGTTGAAACAACCATAAACCTCCCCCAATATGCATACATATGACTGATTCACTTTGCTGCACAGCAAAAATGAATACAACATTGTAGAAAAACTATACTCCCATAAAAATTAATTAAATCAACAACAACAGGCCAACCACAAACGCCTCAAAAGCTATGTTATGGAAAGGTGGTTTTCATATGTGATCTGGATAAGTTCACTAGTTCACTTCCTCATGTTCTGCTGATATCAATAAGTGACTGAACATATAAATACATTTGAGAAAACAGACATGTTTCTGAGCAGAAGAATTCCAATCGGTATTTGTGGATACTCCCGATCCAGGAGCTGGAGCTTAATTATTTCAGTTTAAAGGAAAATGAGTTGCTTTCAAAGAAGAGACTGTGGAAGGAGATCACGTAAGACTGGGGGAGCCTGGCAGGAGAGCCTATCAGGTGGTCAAGGTCATCTCAGGAGGGGTCCGTCACATTCGCATTATGTAACCCTGATGTGATGAATGGGTTCGGAAGGACACACCACTCTGTGTTCTCCTTCTCCAAACCCCAAACCCAGTCCCCGTCAGGAGAAAACATTAGAGAAACTGGAATCCTGGCGTTTACCATGTAGTCATGTCCTACTGTGACTTTCTCTGTTTTGACAAGTATGAGTAACTTTCAACATGGACGTTAACATTGGAGGCACTGGGGGCAGTGAGTAGGTGGTCACACACTATACTGTCTTTGCAACTTTGCAGAAAATCTAAAATTTTTCCAAACTAAAAACCGTATTTTAAAAAGCAATTGGGGAATATCCTATCTAACTTCGGCCTTTGTCAGCATGCTTTTGTTAGATATTTCTTTATGCATATCCAGTTAGGAATGATTGACCAAAACAATGTGTTTTCTCCTATTTCCTTCCAGCCTCACCTAAGCAGACTGAAGCCCCCAAGGAAAGACAAACTTCCGGATATTTTCAGTGATACACAGTTTCATTTACCTTATCTATTATCTTGTCATCTCGTTGATTTTTAAAATTTATTTGTTTTTTGGTTGCACTGGGTCTTCATTGCTGCATGCGGGCTTTCTCTCCTTGTGGCAAGTGGGGGCTACTCTCTAGTTGCGGTGCGGGGCGCCTCAGTGCAGTGGCTTCTCTTGCTGTGGAGCACGGGCTCTAGAGCACAAGCTCAGTAGTTGTGGCTAATGGGCTGGCTTGCTCTGGGGCATGTGGGATCTTCCTAGACCAGGGATTGAATCCATGTCTCCTGCATTGGCAGGCAAATTCTATACCACTGAGCTACCAGGGAAGCCTGATAGGGGTATAACTTTTAATACCCATGGTTTTGTGTGTGTGTGTGTGTGTGTTTGGTCTATTAGCTTCCTAGGTTATTTCATCCATTTTCGTAGCTTTACTTATTTTTTGTCCAAACCTTGAGGCTTGTGGTATCTTAGTTCCCCAACCAGGGATAGAACCCAGGTTCTCTGCAGTGGAAGCAAGGAGTGCTAACCACCGGACCACCAAGGAAGTCCCAATACCCGTGTTCTTAATGAATTAAAGAGGTGTGGTAGTTATGACTTTGGTCTTCTCAGTGGGGTTGTTACAGGTTCAAGGACTCAGAAATAACTTGGCAAAATGACTGCTACCCCTCCCTTTCTCCTTGGGAAAGTTAGGGACAGCACACCTGAAAGCCAGGGAAGTGATACTCCACGATTATCGAGCTCTTACAGGGCACCAGGGCTCCTGGGAGCATTCCATGTGCTCAACACATTCTTGTCATCATCACACCAGATCCTCAGACCAGACGGAAGAGGTAGGAGAGTGACTGTGCTCACTCTCAACAACTGTGAGCTGGTCCTTGCTTGACAGATGAGCTCGCTGAGCTGGGAGAGTGGGGTGGGGCTTCCTCCTACTCCCCGCACCAGGACTGAGCTGCCCCGGTCTCTCAGCTCCTGGCCTGGCGTCCCTTCTACCAGCCCAGTAGGCATTCCCCCAACACAAGGACCTGTGGAGGCCAAGGGCGTCACCCTGGTCCTTGATCCTGGGAAACGGAGCATGTAAGTGTGCTTTCTTTATGGATTCACTTCACTGACCAAGAGCACATTGCATTACTTTCAAATATAAGGGAGCCTTTCGTCCTCTCAAAGGAATCCCAAATCTCCCTTCTGAAGAGTCTTCCCGCAGAGATGGCGCCGAGCAGGAAGATGTTTTATTTTGTCTTGGCCTTCTTCTTCATGCTGGCTCAATTTCCGTCAGGTAAAAGAGAGTAGATGGGATTTTGACGGGGCAGATCATAAAGCTTGATGACTCTTCTATGTACCACCCTGAAGAGGAGAGACAGTCAGCTCCCCACTGCACTTCTCATGGCAATTCTTGAACTAGCAGTAGTGTTTTCTAAAAGCAAACTATGATTCCTTAAAAAAAAAAAAAAAGAAAGAAACTTATTGGATACCAGGAGTTCCAGCCTTCAAAAATAGAATAAAGATTCAACCTCTGTGAGCTGGGAAAGCTCTTACAGAGTGTTGTGTAAAAGTTTTCCCAGTGTTATTTCCCTGCATTGGTTTTCATATTCAAAATGTGCTTTGTTTTGAATTTAGGGTGCCAGGCAGGACTCCAGTATTCCCAGCCACTTTCAGCAGGTAAGATAAATCCCTCTTTTACTTTTAGGAACTCTGGCCCTGTCGGGTATCTTGAACTTCCAGAGACAAAGAAGCCGTGGAAATAGAACTAACTGCCTGATATCCCAGACCAACTGATAACCAGACTAACTCCACCTTTTCTTCCTCTTGTTCTAAGTGTCATATCTGGATTTTTCCATTTCACAGAGAAACCTCTTTGTTATTGGTTTGTTATTTTGGTCATGGAGCTTTGGATTTCATGGCTGTTCTCATGAGATCATGGTACTAACTAAACCAAGGTCACAGGACCAAGCTTGTACCAGCCAATTAACTCTGCTCTGAGAGCACGCTTACCCAACTCTTAACAGCCTCTGCTCCTAAATCCAGTAAACTGTGTCCCGAATGTATACCAGTGGTCTAAGAAGGAGGTCAAGGTGGTTCAGTGAAAATCCATCACCACTGCAGATGACCTGTTCATAATGAATAGCCCAGTGATCTTTTTTGTAAACTCACCCAGTATAGGAAAAAAGCATATTATAAACAGAACTGAAAGAAATATTCCTGGGTAATTCTAAACATTTAGAAGTGTCCAGACAGAATTTCAGAGTGGGAGAGCGACTAAGGTTGCCTGTATCGCTGAGTGCTTACTATGTCCCAGGCAAGCTCTTAACAACTTTATGTGCATTATGTCATTTGATCTTCAAAACATCCCTTTGAGGCAGATAGTATCATAACCACCATTTTTATAGAAGATGAGACTAAGCAGTTTAGTGAGAGGACACATAGCCATTACCTGGCCCAAACAAAACTGAACCTAAGTCTTGAAACTCTACCCTCAAAGATCTTTCAAAACCACAAGATCTCTCTCCCATTTTCATTTTGTAACTTTTGCAGCAGCATCAGGTATGTATTTTTTTATAGTTCTGTAACATACATGACATTGTCCAACTGTGCTTATACTTTTGACCCATGCAGTTGTTAAACATATAGAGAAAGGGATTGCATCTTCCTTTTGCTTAAACATTAAACTCCCCAACTCTATTCTGAAAAAAGTGGAGGTCTTTGGAGAAGTCCAGGCCGTTTCTTGAAAACACTCTTTATAGTCATAAACACAAACCCTCCCTTCTTCTATGGCCTTGGGGCCTTCCCCCATTCCTAGAGAGTCCTCAGGAAAGTCAAGTCAGAAGCTCTTTCTTGGTGCAGGTGACGTATCTCCCTGTGAGTCGTGCTGGCTCGGTCGGGGCAAATGCAGGAAAATATGCACTGAGGATGAGAAGATTGTTGGAAATTGCAAAGTGAACTTTTTCTGCTGCCGGCGGAGGATCCTGTAAGCCACACCAGCTCTCTTCTGGCTTTGGAAATGGGACTGGATGTTCAAGGAAGGTGGAGAGAAGTTATGTAGCTTAACCTAGTCATACAGTCAGTGTGAGTTCAGGGTCACTCTCATTCCCTTCCCTCTTTGTTTTGTTCCTTTGCTGCTTTTTGAAGACAATCTCTAAAAAGGTTGCCAGTGGGGAAGGAGAAGGCAAGAAAGGGGGGAGTAGCAGTTGGGGGGTTAAGAGGTACGAACTGTTATGTATAAAATAAATAAGCTATAAGTATATATTGTATGGCATGGAAAATAAAAATATTTTATAATACCTTTAAATGTAGTATAATCTATAAGACATGGAATCTCTATGTTGTACACTTGAAAAAATGTAATACTGTAAACCAACTATACTTAAATTTAAAAAAAGTCAAGACATGAGTTGGTACCTAACAGCTACTCACACAATCAGATACTATTACTATATATTTATAGAGTCCCTTATAACTTATGAATCTTGCCCATATACTTTTCTCATATGACTCACAAACATCTTATATGGTAGATTTTATTGTCCTTGTATATATTTGAAGAAACTGAGACCAGGGAGGTTGTCATTTGCTCAAGGTCATAGTTGGAAACCAGCAAAGGATGTGCAGACCACCTCCATGTTCTGTGTATTCATCCTTATGGACTAATTCTAACACAAAATAAATGGACACGGCATCCGCATCACTGTTAATGGAGTTATAGTTCTGTAACAAATTACTTTTTTCCACATCATTTCTTTCTGTGCCAATATGTTGTCACTTACTTACTCTAGTACTTATGGTGTATTTTTATTGACTATCTTTGACATAAAACTATGTAAATTTAAGACATACATATTAGTTTGATACATTTCTACATTATAATATGATTCTGTTGTAGTGATGTTGAGCACCTCTATCACAGGACATACTTATCCTTTCTTTATACTGTTTGGATAATTAAGTTTTAGTCTCTCAGCAAAACTGTCGTCTGTATTCATTATATTGTGCATTAGATCTCTATGGCTTATTTACTACCTGTTGCAGGTTGGTGCCCTTAAACAACATTGACTTCAGCCCTCCACTCCCATCTCCTGGTAACTACTATTTTACTCTGTGTTTCACATGTTTGGCTTTTTTAGAGTCTACATATAATAGATAGCGTTCAGTACTTGTCCTTTTTTGATGATCTCACTTAGCATAATGTGTTCAAGGTCCATCTACATGGCATTAAAATGGCCAACAGGTACTTGAAAAGAGGATTAACATCACTACTCCTCAGGGAAATGCAACTCAGAACCACACCTCACACCACTCAGCATGGCTATAATCAAGAAGACACAAAACAACGGGTGTTAAAGTGTATGATGTGTATTTTTTAAAAACATCTCACATCTGCTCAGTTAAGGTCCAGGACACCAAGTTTATGTTTCTCTTCTCTTGTGATCCCATGGACTGTAGCCTGCTAGGCTCCTCTGTCCATGGAATTCTCCAGGCAAGAATACTGGAGTGGGTCGCCATGCCCTCCTCCAGGGGATCGTCCCAACTTAGGAATCAAACCCAGGTCTCCAGTATTACAGGCAGATTCTTTATCTTCTGAGGCACCAAGGAAGCCCTTCTCTTCCTGCCAATGGGTGAAATGCTACAAATTAATTTAAAAGGTTCAACATAGGATATGTATAAATGGTTGACTCTATAACTTTGCCTTATGAAAAAATTTGCAGTTCACAAAATAAAGGTCAAAATGATAGGCCCTACTCAAACTTGCTCACCCAGTTTTAATATATGACTATGTTGCTCCACATTTGAGAGGACCGTGGCCTCATTGGTCTTTCTGCGCTCAGATCCATGCCTGTCTTTTTCCTACTTTGCTCTGTATAACTGGCATATTGTCTGCAAAGTACATTCTCTAAGCTTTCTGGTTTTTCTGGCTGGTATCAGTCTATTGCAAGTGCCTGGCAGCTGAATGGTGGATAAGAGAATAGGAGAACTCAGGGTTTCCCTCCCTCACTATCTCTTTTGGTTTCAGCTTCTGCATTCAGGCCCAGCTCTCACCATCTCGTCCTGGTTCCTGAACTCACACCAGAGCCTCTTGTTTTTCCTCCAACCATCCAGCAGAGGGGTATTTCAGCTGTGGCTAATGTTAGGGAACTGTGGTGTTGGAGAAGACTCTTGAGAGTCCCTTGGACTGCAAGGAGATCCAACCAGTCCATTCTGAAGGAGATCAGCCCTGGGATTTCTTTGGAAGGAATGATGCTAAAGCTGAAACTCCAGTACTTTGGCCACGTCATGCGAAGAGTTGACTCATTGGAAAAGACTCTGCTGCTGGGAGGGATTTGGGGCAGGAGGAGAAGGGGATGACAGAGGATGAGATGGCTGGATGGCATCACTGACGTGAGCCTGAGTGAACTCCGGGAGTTGGTGATGGACAGGGAGGCCTGGCGTGCTGCGATTCGTGGGGTCGCAAAGAGTCGGACATGACTGAGTGACTGAACTGACTGACTGAATGTTAGGGTTGCCTCACTGCTCTCATTATACAAGTTCAGTTCTTTCAACACTTTATCACCAGCTGTCCAAATTAAATTATTTCTTCAAGCTTCTGGTGAGGGAACCATTTCATGTCTGACATGAATGTAAATAGATCAGACAACAGAGCCTGAATATTTACATTTGATCAGTTGTTCTCCAGAAGAGATCTAAGACAGAATGCTTGTGGGACTCTACAGTGTTTCCTTCATTTTCACAGGAAACAGTTCAGGGAAGTGGCTAGTGGAGGATCTGGTTCTAAAAATCTGGGTGAGTCACCATCTGCCAGAGGATGGTCCTTCTCCCTGGATCTCCACAGTGAGTGTGCAGCTGATGACTCAGAGAACATCACAAAGCCAGGGTACTCCTTACTCATCCCACATCCCATACTGCTTGACTCCAAAACAAAGTATTCTGGATCTGAACTAATGCTCTTTTACAGAATTCATGTACATGTCTCAGAGTCCTAGGGAGTGGAGGACCAGTGGTTGTGCCCTGCTATTACCTTAATCATTACCTTAAACAGCATGCAGAGTCAGACGGCTTATGGTCTCAAAGGGTACCTCTCACAAACACTCAACCATTCACAAATTTCCCTTCTTCCTCTTGCTCTCTCCTCTCTTCCATACTTTGCTCCTTTTAGAACTTCTGTATTCAGTTACCTCTTTTTCCCTGAGACACCCGATCCTTCCTACAGAATAATATAGTCTCAGCTCACACTAGCTTCTTGTTACTTGAAAAGTCAGTCCTTTCAGATGTCAAGCGGATGTCTCAGATAAGTGTCTGTTGATTCCTCAGTAAATTATGGAGATCTCTGATTATTGGTTTCCACTGAATCTTCTGAAGAGGAAGGTTCTAGGTGATGGATGGGGCAGAGAAAAGTGGCAAGGAAGAGAGACCCGGGGGCTGGGCCTCTCCTACAGTGTCCCCACTTGAGTTGGTCTACATAATGCTCCTGGTTAGCAAGCTCTGAACTCCATCAATTCTGAAGCTGTAGCTTTTGTAGGCCTTATGCTAGATGGCTAGTACCCTTTCCTGGTTCTGGGTTCCACTTGAAAGCCCTCTCACAATAACTGAAAGGAAACAACGGTGCCTACAGAGCAAGACGGATCAGTATGGGCCGAATTCCCAAAAGGCAGAGGACAAAACGCTAAGCATCATTAATTTCCACAGTCCTGACTGAGGTGCTAAACCGCAAAGGTAAGGAGAGTAAAGAGGCTGACCTCAAAACGCGTTCTGAAACACTTACCCTTGTACCTACTTGAGGGTATAAGAGAAAACTAGAGAAGGCAGGGACAGGGTTTCTCTGTGGTGCTGTGACTGTGACTTCACTCAGCCTCTCATGGGGAAAGGTGAGGAAAATATCACGTTCACATCAATGCTTAAGAGACTAAATTCAAGGAAGGCTGCCTGGAGAGCTAGACAAGTCACCCTGTGGTGCTCACGCCTGAAAAGAGCTGTGGCTGGGGCCGCCTCCGACGGTAGGACAAGAGCAGAACAGCGCCGGGGAGTTGCCCTTAGGATATTGGGCAGAGAGATGGGTGTGATTCTCACAGACCACAGAAAGGAAAAGGGTGAGAAGAGATACACCATGTACACAGTCACCAAAAGAGAGCTGTAATGGTTACACTAAAAACAGACAAAACAGACTTTAAGACAAACCGGCCACTAGAGACAAAAGAACATTTTTATAAAAAGTAAACCCCGTGAGACCTCATCTACGGCCCAGCCCATCCAACAACAGCAGAACACAGATTCTCTCGAGTTCACATGAAGTATTCTCGAGGACTGGCCATATGTTAGGCAGAAAACATTCTCAATAAAAAGAGTTGAAAAAAAAAAAAAAAGAGTTGAAATCATAGAAAATATGCTCTCCAACCACAAGGGAATAACAGAAGCACACTTAGGAAAGTCTCAAATGTGTTAAAATTAAACCACTGCTACTGCTGCTGCTAAGTCGCTTCAGTCGTGTCTGACTCTGTGCAACCTCATGGACTGCAGCCTACCAGGCTCTTCCATCCATGGGATTTTCCAGGCAAGAGTACTGGAGTGGGGTGCCATTGCCTTCTCCTAAAATTAAACCACACACTCCCCCAAATAAATAATGAGCCAAAGAAAAAAATCGTAAGAAAAATTAGAAAATATTTCAAGGTGAATGAAAATGTAAAAAACAAAACAAACAAAAAAACCCCCACAAAACTTATGGGATGCAGCTAAACTAATGCTTAGAGGAAAAAAATTATAGTTTCAAATGCCTGTATTTAGAAAGAAGAAAGATATCAAATCAATAAACTCATTTTCTACCTTTAGAAACTAAAAATGAAGAGCCAACTAAACTTTTTTTTTTAGTATTTGGAGCTCATTCTGTATTTTGGAGTGAAAAGATGCCCTTTCAAAGCCATCTTTTGATTAATAATAATATTACTATTTTATGTAAGCAGTTGAATGTTTAGGCATACAGTTGTTAATAACATTTTGTATTATTTTGCTGGTAATGGCAGTCTTGCGTGTGTAGTCTTTTGACCTCTACTCAGCAACAAAAGGCAAGTTCAGGCTGGGGACACTTCTTTATCGAGAGATAAAAAGCCCACACAGCCTGTATTGATTGGGCTTGTAACCTTGCGTGGGAATACCTGCCCCTCTTTCAGGCCTCCAGAATGCTTTTTTTATTTTCTTATTCTTTTTGGCCACACTGCATGCAGGATCTTATTTCCTCAACCAGACACTGAACCCACGCCCCCTGCATTGGAAGAGTGGAGTCTTAACCACTGAACCGCCAGGGAAGTCCCCAGCTTTAAGTAACTTTGATTCTGTCCTTGTGCCTGTCCTAAGTTTAGCAAGGTGGCAGATTATTTTTACGTATTTATTTTTGGAGCTTTAACTGCTTCATGCCACATTGCAATCAGAGAATTCATTCCATTCTGGTCCATTTTTCCAAGTTTGACTTTTCTCCAAAACATGACTGTCTTTATTGTAACTTTCATATCCTTTGGGTAGGTTGTTTTTTTCCTCCAGACTTTCACTTGTTATCAATGGAAACGATCATCTGTTAGGAGCTCATTTCAGTTTATTAGAAATGGAATTCCTCATTTGATTTTTTTCATGTTTCTTCCTTTATAAATTGGGCTTCTCTGATAGCTGAGTTAGTGAAGAATCCACCTGCAATGCAGGAGACCCTGGTTTGATTCCTGGGTTGGGAAGATCCATTGGAGAAAAGGGATAGGCTACCCACTCCAATATTCTTGGGCTTCCCTTGTGGCTCAGCTGGTAAAGAATCTGCCTGCAATGCGGGAGACCCAGGTTTGATCCATGGGTTGGGAAGATCCCCTGGAGAAGGGAACGGCTACCCACTCCAGTATTCTGACCGAGAAAATTCCACAGACTACATAGATCATGGGAACTCCAAAGAGTTGGACACTACTTTCACACTTTCACTTTCCTTTATTTAATTGCTCTTTCATGTCTTTTCCATTTTTTCTATAGAATGTTTATTCTTCTCTTAATGATTTATAAAACCCTTTATTTCATTTCAAATCTTTCGGATAACCCCCTTACTTAAAACCCTTTGATGACTTTCCTTTGATTTTAGGATAAAATTCAAATTTCTTAGTAACATACAAATACACATGGTATTTGTTGGACGTTACACACTGTCCAACACATATTGGTTGAATGAATACTATTCCCAGAAAATATAAACTATAGGCATATGTAATACTAACATTATTACCCTGAGTAATCGTATCTTACATGTGTAAAAACTTTGAACATTTAATGACAGTTCTCATACTGATTGCTTAATTATTCACGGATTATTCACGGATTCCTCTAACCAGCCAGCTATCAACCAATAAGTCAAATACATATATTTTGAGCACCTATTGTTAAAAATACTGTTGTAAGGAATGAATGGGAAGGAAAAAGATGAGAAGAAAGTTATTTTCCTTTATGGAGTTTACAATACAAATGAGGAGATCAATTTTTTTCATAGAGTATAATTTGAAAAAGATATATACCCGGTGCCAATCAATAATGGCTGAGTGAATCTTATAAAAGCAAATTGCATGTAAAATCTCAGATAAGGATAAAAGGAATGGTGGTTATGGACTCTATGGAAGTGGTAGGGCTTGAGAAGGGGTTTCGGGAACATAGGAGAAATCTGGACAGAGATGTAGAAGACAGCATTCCAGGTAGGAAGACAGGAGAAGACAAGGTACTCTCTCCTAAGTGTTTACTTAGGTAAAACCTGACCCAGCAGCCCACATATTATTCAGTGGGGCATGGAAAATAGTTCACTCTTAATGAACACTACAAACCAAAATTGACGTTCCACTGTTTCAGAGCTGTAGAACTTGTTTTAATCAATTTCCCTCGATAAAACAGCTAGATTCCTGCCACTGTACCTCCTTCATCCTCTCTCCACTGATGCCTGGAGCCATGAAAACCTTCTTCTTAATGTTTGCTGCCATGATTCTTCTTGCTCAGATTTTCTCAGGTAAGCGGGAAATCTTTATTGATGTAAGGATGGCAGTCTGTTCAGGATCTGTCTTTTGAGAAGAAAGCTCAGCTTTCAGAAGAGTACATGACTCAGCCCTATGTCCTGAAAAGGTCCCAGAACAAACCAGTTACAGGAAATCTTTTCCTAAGCTTAGACACAAATCATTGTGGCCACACTGATTCAGGCCACCTTCAATCAGAAGAGTATCTCGTTAATTTCCCTAAAAGCTCTACAAAGGGGTTCAGAGTTCTCTTTATGTTTAAATCTCTTTCCTCCTATGATCTTTGACCTATCTGCAAAGTATGACAAAGTGATTGCTTTAAAATGAGAGAAAATGTTAGAGACAAACTCCAAAAGAACTTGTTAATTTAGAGAAATATAGCCTCTGTAGCCTAGAAACTAAACTTATGATGGTCCTTAGTCTATTTTTTCAAGTCTAACTAACTGGTGCAGATCTCCTAATCCTAGATTATCTTGAACCTTTTTTCTGGCTCTTACACACGGATGGAAAATTATATCCTTTAAAGCACTAACACCTTGATTAGTTTTCTTTGGAGTCCTTGAGTCCTTAGAAATGGGTTCTTTTTACTCCATACAGCCAAGACTTTATCCCTAATCAACTTTTATGTTCATTCCCTTCTCAACCATCCTTCATTCCTTTTGTTATGATGCCTTTCCTCATGGGGTTCTCCATGCATCATACAGCATCTTGTCTATTTCTTCTTCGTGGTTTCTGAATTGCTACACTTACTTTCTGCACAATCTGGCCTCAGTACCTAGCTTTTTGTTGTTCAGTTGCTCAGTCCTGTCTGACTCTCTGCAACCCCGTGGACTGCAGCAAGCCAAGCTCCCCTGTCCCAACATCTATTGAATGTGTGTTACCACTAATGAGAAATTGTTCTAGGGACTACAACAGAAGGAGGTAAAGTGGAGGTCAACATTAGAGTGTGGCCTTTGCTCTTAATTTACTTACTGTTTATTAGTCTATTATTTCTGTGTTGATCAAAAATAGGTTGCCCATAGTAACAAATAAGCATGTAATAAGTTTAGAATGCAAATATATCACAAATAACTATGATACAAAACAGTGCTCACAAGTGCCATGAAGAAGAAAAGTAAAAGAGAAGCCACAGAAGCAGAAGTTTGTTTCCAAATGGGGAGACCAGGAAAGGCTTCCTGGAAGGTCGTTGTTTGCATTGCACTTTTGAAAATTTTGAAAACCCGCAGGACTAGAAATAAAGAACAGAGCTGAGGAACATTGCCCTCATGTTTCAAACCATCTCTTGTAAAGTCAGTTTCTTAACTTCGGCCTCAGTCTCTTTCTTGGGGTGCCGGGGGTGGGAGTGGGGCCGGGGGGTGAAGTCAGACAACGAATCCAGGCTAAGGAAACAAGTTTTAAGCTGTCCTCTCCATCTCCTTGGAGAAGGCAATGGCACCCCACTCCACTACTCTTTCCTGGAGAATCCCATGGACAGAGGAGCCTGGACAGACTGCCGTCTATGGGGTCGCTAAGAGTCGGACACGACTGAGCAACATCACTTGCACTTTTCACTTTCATGTATTGGAGAAGGAAATGCCAACCCACTCCAGTGTTCTTGCCTGGAGAATCCCAGGGACGGAGGAGCCTGGTGGACTGCCGTCTATGGGGTCGCACAGAGTCGGACACGACTGAAGCGACTTAGCGGCAGCAGCAGCAGCAGCTCCATCTCCTTCCATCCAGACTCCAGCTGATTCGAATCAACTATAGAAGGAGATGTGTAAGAGCTTCTTATTTCCAAAACTCAGCTCAGACATGCTTGTTTCTCAATAAGGAGCACAGTCTAGGGCTACCGCCACAACAGTCACACAGAATCTCAGCATTGCAAGTGGGTTTAATGATTAATAAAAGAGGTGATGAACACAGACTATAATGCCAACATATTTGAGGCCTATCTCAGCTCCAGTCCTCATAAGATTTATGAACTCTGTGTTTCAATTTATTTCCTATAAATGGAAATAATAATAACAATAGGGCATTTTTTTCAAGATTAAGACATTTTATTATATTAACTAGAGTAGAGGCTAACTGGTTTTAATTAAAAAGAGAACAAAAGCCTTAAACTAGAGTAATAGAAAAAAGGAAGTTTATTTCTCTCTCATGTAAAAGTTCCAAAAGAGGTAATTGAGTAGGTTGGGAAGAAGGCTCTTCTCCATTAGGTAAGCCATGCTGGGATCAGGGAGGAAGGTCAATCTTGCCATCCCAAACAGGTGACTATGTCACTGATTCAAAGATGCTCTAAAAGGAAGGAATAAAAATTGAGTAAAACAGAAACAGCTCGTATCACTCCAGTCCTATTTCATTGGTCCAAAATCATTCATGAGGCTAGACGGAAATAGAAAACCAGAAACAGTCATCTTTAGTTAAGGATCTGAAAAGTGAAAGTGAAAGTGAAGTAGCTCAGTCCTGTGACTCTTTGCAATCCCATGAACTGTATCCCATGGAATTTTCCAGGCAAGAGTACTAGAGTGGGTTGCCATTTCTTTCTCCAGGGGAATCTTCCCTGAGCAGCCAGACAAAACTCAGAGGTTCTACTACTTACTAACAGATGGAAGGTGAAAATGACTTCTTGGGGACAGTCTCTATATGCACTGCTTAAACAGTGCCAGGCGCACTTGATGGAGTTAACTATTATTATTATTCAGTTCTCATTGTTCTTATCATTATCATTGTTATTCTTTGCCCCAATTCAATGTAAACATATGACATGTCAATTGACTGCTCTGATGCTTGATAAATTTCAGTGATCTGTAACTCAAAATATCCCGAGTTCAACTTTGGACTACTGAAAATGTTTCCCTTTACTCTGAGCAGAAATCTAAGTTCTTGACATTTTTTTTTCATTGGTTAGTCCTACCCTGGGCATCAACAAGCTTTCAACATGGTAATGTCTGAGATGTGTGACAGCTAATATACACACTTCCCTCCCAGAGTGGCTTTGCAAGCATAAGCATTACACCCTTTGAGAATAACTGTCAGCTCTTTCAATTATTTTTCCAGAGAATATTTTTTCGATCACTCCTCTCTTGAAACACTTTACTCTTTTCAGCTTAGTCTCTTTGTTCCGAATGAGCACACACTGCCTCAGGCGCCCTAAGGTTGCTGGTAAAGATAATATTATAATATTCCGTTGATGGTATTTATGGAGCAGGTTAGTGCACTATGTTTCTTTTGATCTTTATAGCAAAAATGTGGAATTCCACAACCATATGCCAAAGTACTAATTTGCCTATAATGTAAATAAACAAGCTTTATCTTTTGTTATTTATCAGAGACTATTATTTTGGAGACAAGGAAAAAAAAAAAAAAAACATTTCTTGGAAAAGATTGTTCACTGGAATTCAAAAGTATATCGTCTCCTCCCAGGAAGAAACATTCTGTTTGTATATGTCCAATAAAGACAACAGCAGAGGGAACTGTTTTTCATTTTTCCTAATTGAATACAATGGAAGAACACGGTATATACTGAACCAGGGATGTGAGTTCAGACAACAGCTGTTTAGGTCACATCTGCTTTATCTGATAGCTAGATTCACAATCCGTATCTCCTTGGAATTCGGGTGACAGGGAATTCTAAGCTGGCCTGGCTGGTGAAGTTTTTGGTAATTAAGTACTAGATAACTGAAGACTAATTGCTTTCTTTGCTTTCTAGCCCCAAGAAGCCTTAAAAGACAGATACACTGTCTGAAAATGGATGGTCGCTGTGAAGTCGAATGCCTTTCCTTTGAGGATAAGATAGGGGGCTGCAGAGCTGAACTGACACCATTTTGCTGCAGAAAAAGAGTCAATAATTAAAAGCTAAGCAGCAGCTACACAAATCAATAAGGTGTAGCTCTGTCTTTGATCTCAGTGCAGCGAACCTCTCTAGATCTTCTCTCCTTGACGTCTACGTCGGGATTCTCTGAAGTTGTCAGTCTAGTCTCTGATGCTGCAGGAAATACCTTTTCTAGGCTGCAAGCTTCCAGGATGGGGAGAAGTTGGGGGCGGGGCAGGAAGCTCTCTGTCTTGTTTGCTTTGCATCCCCCTTCCTCATATAGGGGCTGTTAGTTACTTTATTGATGGATAAAATTAGTAAACTAATTAATAAAAGAGGTAGAATGGAAAAGGTTGAAAAGCAAGTTAATGAACTGAGTTCTAAGGTTATACTCCTGGCTTCTACCAGACATGTGACCTGGGGCTGTCTCCACCGAGATTCTGCTATTTGCAATGTAAGGAGACTCAACTCTGTGGTAAACGGACCCCTTGCTGGACACCAACTGTGACCTCCTCAGCAGCACCCTCCTCTCTCTCCTTTATACGGAGGAATTATTTAAAATGTCTCCTGTTCCCTGTCTGATCTAGAACATTGAGTTCCACAAAGATTTGGACCTGTCCAAATTTAAGCTGGCCACAGACTAAGTAGCATCCTCATTCTGGCCACTTGCAGTGAGAGCTGATTAAATCATGGTCTATTTAAGCACTAAGCTCCCTCAGTCAGTTAGTTCAGTCGCTCAGTCGTGTCCAACTTTTTGCAACCCCATGAATCGCAGCATGCCAGGCCTCCCTGTCCATCACCAACTCCTGGAGTTCACTCAGACTCACGTCCATCCAGTCAGTGATGCCATCCAGCCATCTCATCCTCTGTCGTCCCCTTCTCCTCCTGCCCCCAATCCCTCCCAGCATCAAGGTCTTTTCCAATGAGTCAACTCTTTGCATGAGGTGGCCAAAGTACTGGAGTTTCAGCTTTAGCATCATTCCTTCCAAAGAACACCCAGGGCTGACCTCCTTCAGAATGGACTGGTTGCATCTCCTTGCAGTCCGAGGGACTCTCAAGAGTCTTCTCCAACACCACAGTTCAAAAGCATCAATTCTTTGGCACTCAGCCTTCTTCACAGTCCAACAAGATTATCTAATTCAACACCCTCATTATAGGTGAAGGGATCCAAGTTCAAGACCACCCAGTTACAGGCTTAGTTACTCCTCTATTCAGACTTCTCATCTGGTCTTGTGTTCTCAGCATGTCCACAGAGAACTGCTAGATGAGCACAGAACAAGGCCAACATAAAGATGGAACAGTTTTTAGCAGCTCAAATGAGAAGTTAGATTGAACAAAAAGTTGAAAGCAGATGCAAAAAAAAAAAAAAAGTGGACACTTTCCAAAATCTCTCCTGAGATCCTTGCTCTTTGAAGCAAATTGAGGCTTGCCTTTATCCTGTTTTGCCAAAATATGGAGTCCCAGATTTCAGGCAGAGCAAAACCTATCTCATGTGCCATTTTCATCCTAGGAGACTGACACCATACCCTTTCAAAGCAGAAGAAGGCAAAATCCTTCAGCTCTGCTCTAGACAATCCCCTCATCTCCTGGGTTAAGCTTGCTTCCTATAAAGATATATTAATACATAGGAGAGAATGCAGCAAAACAAACTTTCCTGGGGCAAGACAATTTGTAAAAAGCTTTGAGAAATAAACTTTTTTGGGAAAATATTCTGGTATTATCACTTATCTTTATGGCTCATTTCTTAAAACTGCAACAGGCTGAGGACATGACCTATAGGAATCAGAGGAATGGTCTCCGGTTCTAGCTTTCCCAGCAGTGCCTGATCAACAGACTGGGATAAAACCAACTGCCTTTGAGAATCTAAATTTACCTAGACTTTCTCTCTCCCTTCTCTCCTCTTCTCTTTTCTCCCTTTCCTCACCAAATGACTTGAAAGGTACTATATGTTTTCTGTCACCCTAGTTGCTTCTTAATCTATAGAAACATCTTCAGCCTTCATCACACTTCATGCTGGGACTTGTCTACCGAGAGACAAGGGACCTCTTAGACGCCTCTTAGTCACTCTTTTATCTTAAAGACACCAGGGTCAGGAGTTTCCTGATGACCTAGAGGTTGGGACTTGGCGCTTTCAGTGCTGTGGCCCATGTTCAAAACTGGTCCAGGAACTAAAATCCCACAAGCCGCACAGTGTGGCCAAAAAAAAAGATGTCAGAGTCAACTCCAAAGATCTCTGATCATCATTCATCCTTGTGGCATGGAGGTGGTAACTCTGTCCTCTGGTTTTTAGTCTCTGTGCCCTTTTGACCTGTCAGTCCCTGTGCACCTGGTTACCTGCAGTAGATCCACTCTGTTTCAAATATTCAGTATGGTTTCTGCTCACCTGAGTGAAGCCTGTTTAAGAAAAACTACACTATGTTTCCAACTTGAACTTCTTGCCAAAGTTTATTGGTGAAAGTTGCTCAGTCATTTCCAACTCTTTGTGACCCTCTGGACTATACAGTCCATGGAATTCTCCAGGCCAGAATACTGGAGTGGGTAGCCTTCCCCTTCTCCAGGGGATCTTCCCAACCCAGGAATAGAACCCGGGTCTCCCACACTGCAGGGAGATTCTTTACCAGCTGAGCCACCAGGGTTAGGTCTTATCTAAATGGATTTCTGATAGATACCTCAAAAGTAACTTACCTCCATTTCAATATATTACTTTCTTTCCACAACTGATCTTCATTTAATATTCTAGATCTTAGTCAATATTGTTACCCTTTACTCAGACACTCAGGTGAAAAATGGCTTCCTCAGGAAAGCTTTCTTTGCCTCATAAATCACACAATTCACTCATTACATTAATCTACATAAATTACTCATTAGAATCTGCAAATTGCAATTATCATCCTCCCTTCTCTCTCCTCACTAAAGGTGCTGGGTGTTCAGAGCTGCACCATCTTCAGTCTGTATAGTCTATCAAACTAGCGAATTCTCACTGTCAGTTACCTAAGGTTTACTTATACATTTGGGTTTGGGCTTTGTATGGAATAAGGAATAGTTTCACCTTTTCACGCTGCATGTGTGTGCATGAGCACACATCACACACACACACACACACACCATGTGAGTTGTTCAATCATAGAAACTGGTATTAGATTCATACTCAGTTGTATAGGAATACTTGGAACACTACAATAGCAGAGCTAGAAGTAGCCTTCATCTAGGTCAGTGTTTCCAGAACGAAGTTGATTCTAATCACCTAGAATATGTATAAAATCAGAGTTCTGTGCCCACTCTAATGCTTCATACTAGGAAATCCTCAGCAAACAAAATGAATTTTTAAAACAAGTTTTCTAACCAAGTCTCCAGCCCCGTAACATCTGAAACTGAGGAACAGAGGAGCATCTGAGATGCACTCTGGTCACTGCTCTTGCCCCTTACCTCCAGGGAGTCCCAGAATCAAGAGGCGCAACTCAGATCCGAAGTCTGGGCTTTGTACCCACTGCTACTTCACTGCCGTGCACTTTTCCATTTGGAAAAGAGATGCTGAATGGAAATGAACAAATGGCTCACCTTCCTGCTCAGCTTAAGGGGTGGAAGCGCCATTTTAGTTGTCATGACACATCCATCCATGTCCAGCAAACTAACATATGTGGTGGCAAGTTCCACAAACTGATGGGAGCCCCAGGGGAGCCCAGAACAGGAGAGGAGCCACTGACTAGTTACTGGAGTCTTGAGAGGGTTCACAGAAAAGAGGCCCAGTTACTCTTTAAAACCATGGGTTCCTCAAACTAGCCTAAGTCACTTGAACTGAAACAGAAGGACAGCTGTTGGTAATCTTCCATTCTATTGTCAATATAAACATAGTATGTTCCCATTTGACAATCATTTCCATTCAAACTGCTTATTCCCATCACTGAAGAACAGAGCAGCCAGCATAACCAGGACTCCCTGTCCTCCCTGGAAGCCCATTCTGCTCTCATGGGACCTCCATGACCCTGGATATACCTGACTAAGTATTAAATGTCCTCATTATCCAAACAAAGACATTCCATTGGCCCTAGTGTGCTGCCGAGGGACATCACGCCATCTGTTCATGCACAGGAACTTCTGTTGTTCTCCTCTGCCGCTTTATTCTTTCTTGAACCACATTTCCCCAGGTAACAGAACAAATTTATAAAAGCACGGGAAGGGACTTCCCTGGTGGATCAGTGGTGGAGAGTCCATCTGCCAATGCAGGAGATGCAGATTCGATTCCTGGTCCTGGAGGATCCCACCTGCTGCAGAGCAACTGAGCCTGTGCACCACAACTGCTGAGCCTGCACTCTGGAGGGGGGACCGCAACTCCTAAGCCCATGAGCCAGGACTATGAAGTCCGTGTGCCCTAAAGCCTGTACTGTGCAGCAAGAGAAGCCACTGCAATAAGAAGTCCAAGCACCACAATGAAGAATAGCCCCCGCTCACCGCCGCCTGAGAAAAGCCCTCAAAGCAATGAAGACCCAGCACAGCCAAAATAAACAAATAAATAATTAAAAAAAAAAAAAAACCCTGGTTAAGTTTAGAGAACATGAGAGCTTGAGAGAATCCTGCACGCAAGACAAAATCCCCAGGACCTACACACGGAGGAGCCCCGTGGAAAGTCACCTGACCTTGGAATCATTGCTTCTGATTGTTATGAACCACACACCAGGTCAGGTGAAGGCTGACGTAGCTGAAGTGGCTGTCAGAGGCTTTGCAGGGCTCTGGAACTATCTCTGTCCCATCAGTGAAAATGAACAGGATCAGGGACTTCCCTGGTGGTCCAGTAGCTAAGACTCCATGATCCCATTGCAGGGGGCCCAGGTTCAATTTCTGCTCAGGGAACTAGATCCCACTGAGATCTTCCATGTCCTGGCTATTAAATGTCCATCAGCAGATGAATGGATAAGCTGTGGTACATATACACAATGGAGTATTACTCAGCCATTAAAAAGAATACATTTGAATCAGTTCTAATGAGATGGATTAAACTGGAGCCTATTATACAGAGTGAAGTAAGCCAGAAAGAAAAACACTAATACAGTATACTAACACATATATATGGAATTTATCAAGATGGTAAAGACAACCCTGTATGCGAGACAGCAAAAGAGACACAGATGTATAGAACAGTCTTTTGGACTCTGTGGTGGGGGGATGATTTGGGAGAATGGAATTAAAACATGTATAATATCATATAAGAAACAAATCACCAGTCCAGGTTCGATGCAGGGTACAGGAAGCTTGGGGCTGGTGCACTGGGATGACCCAGAGGGATGGTATGGGGAGGGAGGTGGGAGGGGGGTTCAGGATGGGGAACACGTGTACACCCGTGGCGGATTCATGTTGATGTATGGCAAAACCAATACAATATTGTAAAGTAAAAAAAAAAAAAAAATATTAATTAAAAAATTAAAAAAAAAGTGGGACCTTTTTAAGCAACTTAAAAAAGGATCCCACATGTCGCAACTAAGACTTGGTACAGCCAAATAAGTATTTTTTAAAAAGAAAGAAAATGAATAGGATCAGAGTCATAGAAAACAGGACATTTTCCTAATAATTCTTTTGTCTCAAAAACTCCTCTGCTCAAGTTCTCCAAGAGTTAGTGGTTCTAAAATGCTGGCAAGACAGAGCCATGACAAAGTCTTGTAGACCTGGACAAAGGGAAGCAACAGGGCCCTACTTGGAAGGATTACTATGAGTCTAAGTAAACTGACCAAGGACTAAACATCTTTAGAGCTTGACTATGTCCCGGTGGCCTTATTCCAAACCTTGGTTCTCTATCTTCCCTTTCAAGCCCTGCTCTTCTAAAATAGAAGCTACACATAGAGATTCAAGGTAACCCCAAAATTGTGCATGCCTGTCTACATTTGGGGGTGGGTGGGTGGGGGGACCAGGAACTGAAGGCATGAGCCATCCTGCCCAGACATGCCTTACAGCAAGTTCACCAATGCCTTGGGCCTGGTTGATTTTTTATCCCAGCAGGCTGCCTGTGTTTGCTTTAAGGCATAATTTCCTGCGTGAAAATCTAGGAGTCCAGGTCTAAAATACCCCACAAGGACTAGGTTTGGGTACCTAGTCATTTACTCTGAGGAGTCTGTGCTCTAATCTCCCATCCCCTTGGGTTTGTTATTATCATTACATTAATGTCACTGTGACCAGCACCCTATTATTGCTGTTGTTTCCATCACTATATTTACTATGAGTCTTAGGGTGGATTATTTCAGTGGTGGTTGTTATATAACGTTGACTACACTTTCTCTGTTCAGGAGGAGGGTCCCATTCACTAGAGACCACTACTGATGTTTCCCCCAAATTCAGACATGTACACTGAAGCTTTATTGCTCGGTCTCCTCTCGTGAGACTAGCCCCCTGAAATGTTCCTGGTCCCCCTTCTGAGGTACCCTGTTGGTGGGGGGTTCAGTGGAGGACATCCCCAGGTTGGCTGAGCCTCTAGGGTGTGAGCAACCTCCCTCCAGGGATCAGCACCGTCTTGTGCAGGCCTGGAAGACCCAGAAAGCCTCCTTCATTCTCCAGAGCCACCCCAAACTTCTAACTCCACTGGTAGGTCCTGGCACTGTTCTTGCCATCCTGGAAAGGCTGAAAAATATGTTACCGACTGCCTGAGAATCCTGAGATTTTCTACTGTAGCTAACGACCCAGGATCATTGTTGCCAAAAGCAGAGGCACAAGGTGGGAGTCCTGGGCTCACCTGAGCCTCTGCACCTGAGCCCCTTATTGGCCCAAGAAATGCCTGTGCTGCACTTCAAGCCATGGAGATGGGGCCATGCCAGCCTGAGCCACTGCACAATTTTCTGTCCTCTAGGAAGCCTATGAAATGCTTGTGCAGGCCACTGACACCCCTACTGGTCAGAAGCACCATGCACAACTCTTGTCTACACCTTCTCTAATAGAATGCAAACCCAGGTGTCTGGATTTCTGCAGGTCTGGGCAGAACAGATGGCAGAAGGTCAGCGAGGAGGTGCTGGCTACAGTATGGTGTGGGCTTAATGGGTGCTTATGGATGGTGTAATATCATTCAAATCAAGTGTGTGTGTGTGTGTGTGCGTGCGTGTGTTAGTTCAGTTCAGTTCAGTTGCTCAGTCGTGTCCAACTCTTTGCAACCCCATGAATCGCAGCACGCCAGGCCTCCTTGTCCATCACCAACTCCCAGAGTTCACTCAAACTCATGTCCATTGAGTCGGTGATGCCATCCAGCCATCTCATCCTCTGTCGTCCCCTTCTCCTCCTGCCCCCAATCCCTCCCAGCATCAGAGTCTTTTCCAATGAGTCAATTCTTCGCATGAGGTGGCCAAAATACTGGAGTTTCAGCTTTAGCATCATTCCTTCCAAAGAACACCCAGGGATGATCTCCTTTAGAATGGACTGGTTGGATCTCCTTGCAGTCCAAGGGACTCTCAAGAGTCTTCTCCAACACCACAGTTCAAAAGCATCAATTCTTTGGCGCTCAGCTTTCTTCACAGTCTAACTCTCACATCCATACATGACCACTGGAAAAACCATAGCCTTGACTAGATGGACCTTTGTTGGCAAAGTAATGTCTCTGCTTTTCAATATGCTATCTAGGTTGGTCATAACTTTCCTTCCAAGGAGTAAGCATCTTTTAATTTCATGGCTGCAGTCACCATCTGCAGTGATTCTGGAGCCCAAAAAAATAAAGTCTGACGCTATGTGTTAAGGCAGATGTAAATACAGGAAGAAAATACTGGATACCAAAATTTCCACAAGTTGACCTGTATCTGCTGGATTTACTGTAAGATTTTTCCTTTACAGCTCCTGTGTGTGTATATTATTTGCATCTTACCTAAGATTCTGCAAAATTTAGGAAATCGCTTCAAAGTCTAAAATCAATTTGATTTAATCAACTTAAAAATCTTTCAATTAAAAACTGAAAGATGGGGACTTCCCTGGTGGTCCAGTGGTTAAGAATCCACCTGCCAATGCAGGTGACACAGGTTCCATCCCTGGTCCCAGGGGATTCATGCTACAGGGAAAGTAAGCAAGCCTGAGCACCACAACTAGTGAGCCCGGCATGCCTTAGAGCCCATGCTCTGCAACAAGAGAAGGCATTCCCACAAAAAGCCCACACACCAAAGCTAGAGAGCAGGCCCCGTTCACCACACTATAGAAAGTCAATTCTGAGCAACAAAGACCCAATGCGGCCAAAAATAACAACAAAAAAAAATTTTTTTAATGAAAGATATCACAAATGGCATCTTACTTAGGACATTTTAGGCAACCTTGATTTCCTAAGGTTGCCATAACAAATTACCACAAACTTGGTGATTCCGAAGGACAGAAATGTATTCTCTCACAGTCCAGGGCCTCTCAGGGGACCAGGGCTCTTTTGCTAGGCCGCTCAGAGGAATACGAGAAGTAGTAATTCAAACATGGTAAAATAGAACAGTGGATTTTGGATATGTACTCAAACTGGGGTGAAATCTTAAGGAAAAAAAAAAAGTCTTACAAAGAAAAGTAAAACTCGCCACAAGACATATACTATTAAAAATCTTAGCATTTTGGTTATCATAGGTCATTGTAAATTTGTGTTTGTTTTGCCAAAAGTTTTCACTTTCATCTCAGGTTCAAAGAATTTTTTAACAAAATAAGCCACTTATTATATACAAATAAATAATACAAATATTAATTCAATATTTATTAATATTAACTCATATTAATTAATGGGTATTAATAATTAATGAAAGAATGAATATTAATTCACCTACTAACATTAAATTGGGTTTTGATGAACATCCAGACTTAATCAGTGCTGGGGAGTCCCATGGCACAGCATATCTGGAGTCCCAACTGGGAAAAGGTCCCAGGCAGCACTGCCACTCCATGGGTGAGACTTAAAAGATTGCAGTTCGGGTTCCCGCTTATAATCCCAGGAGGGTCACAAACTGTTATCATCATCAATCTGTGCAGCTCTCAGTTCAGTCGCTCAGTCATGTCCGACTCTTTGTGACCCCATGGACTGCAGCGCGCCAGGCTTCCCTGTCCATCACCAACTTCCAGAGTTTACTCAAACTCATGTCCATTGAGTCGGTGATGCCATCCAACCATCTCATCCTCTGTCATTCCCTTCTCCTCCCACCTTCAATCTTTCCCAGCATCAGGGTCTTTTTAAATGAGTAAGAACTTTGCATCAGTGGCCAAAGTATCGAAGCTTCAGCTTCAACATCAGTCCTTCCAATGAATATTCAGGACTGATTTCCTTTAGGAAGGACTGGTTGTATCTCCTTGCTGTTCAAGGACTCTCAAGAATCTTTTCCAACACCACAGTTCAAAGGCATCAATTCTTCAGCACTCAGCTTTCTTTATGGCCCAACTGAAAGGTTGTTGTTGAATCACGCGAAGACACCGGGATTCTTGACCCCCGGAGGAGAAGAATTCAATCCAGGGCCAGAGACGAGGCTTGATCGCTCAGAGCTTTTGTGTAATAAAGTTTTATTAAAGTATAAAGGAGATAGAGAAAGCTTCTGACATAGGCATCAGAAGGGGGCAGAAAGAGTACCCACTTGCTAGTGTTAGCAATGAAGTTATATACTCTCCAATGAATCCAAAGAATGTCTGGAGGTCATAAAGACCTCACCAGACCTACTCCCATAATTTACATTTTAAGATAACAGAAAGTTTAATCCAGAGACCGTCCTTAGGCAGGATACATTATTGTTATATAATCCTAAGGAATGTAGAGAAGGAAGAAAAGATTTGTCCTTTCTTCCTCCTTGAGAATTCCAGACCCCTCTCTCCTTGGGGACCCCTAGACTCCTTATCAACCTGCCTAGGAACTGACTCTCTCACAACTGTCACATCCATACATGACCACTGGAAAAACCACAGCCTTGACTAGATGGACCTTTGTTGGCAAAGTAATATTTCTGGTTTTTAATATGCTATCTAGGTTGGTCATAACTTTTCTTCCAAGGAGCAAGTGTCTTTTAATTTCATGGCTGCAGTCACCATCTGCAGTGATTTTGGAGCCCCCAAAAATAAAGTCAGCCACTGTTTCCACTGTTTCCCCATCTATTTGCCATGAAGTGATGGGACCAGATGCCATGATCTTAGTTTTCTGAATGTTGAGCTTTAAGCTAATTTTTACTCTCCTCTTTCACTTTCATCAAGAGGCTCTTTAGTTCTTCTTCACTTTCTGCCATAAGGGTGGTGTCATCTGCATATCTGAGGTTATTGATATTTCTCCCGGTAATCTTGATTCCAACTTGTGCTTCTTCCAGCCCAGCGTTTCTCATAATGTACTCTGCATATAAGTTAAATAAGCAAGATGACAATATACAGCCTTGACATACTCCTTTTCCTATTTGGAACCAGTCTATTGTTCCATGTCCAGTTCTAACTGTTGCTTCCTGACCTGCATACAGGTTTCTCAAGAGGCAGGTCAGGTGGTCTGGTATTCCCATCTCTTTCAGAATTTCCCACAGTTATTGTGATCCATTCAGTCAAAGGCTTTGGCATAGTCAGTAAAGCAGAAATAGATGGTTTTCTGGAACTCTCTTGCTTTTTCCATGATCCAGCGGACGTTGGCAATTTGATCTCTGTTTCCTCTGCCTTGTCTAAAAACAGCTTGAACATTTGGAAGTTACTGTTGAAGCCTGGCTTGGAGAATTTTAAGCATCGTTTTCCTAGCATGTGAGATGAGTGCAATTGTGAGGTAGTTTGAGCATGCTTTGGCAGTGCAGCTCTGGTTTCATGTTAATGCTGTTTGTTTTGTTGTGTAAAACTTGAAATGTAGTTAAGCCTGGGGCTTGGTTGGCCAGGCCTCCTCCAGGGTCTCAACAATCTCAAGATTTCTCTCCCATTTTATCTACAGTGCTGCAAGTCTTGCACTCATAGCAGGTAGTCACTCATAGTCACTCCCAGGGCAGTGTCCAGGCAGGTTAGAAGCAAGGTCAGAGGCCTGCTCTGCTTTGCCTCTGAAGCCTAAACAAAACTATTCATTTAATTACCCTAACAAACAGGTCTTTAGATATTTAAGATGTTTTCAGAAGCTGATTTCATGATCTCAACCCTTGCATCTCTTCATATCTAGAAAAGCACTAAATCCCTTCATGATCACATCAGCTCCACCTGACTAGCAGAAAACCTTTTGTAAAATGAGTGTTTAATGGTATTGAGGAGAAGGGGATGACAGAGGATGAGATGGTTGGATGGCATCACTGACTCAATGGACATGAGTTTGAGCAAGCTCCGGGAGTTGGTGATGGACAGGGAAGCCTGGGGTGCTGCAGTCCATAGGGTTGCAGAGAGTTGGACATGATTGAGTGACTGAACTGAACTGAAATAATTATATTGAACTCCCCCTTCACCAAAATCTTATGTATTGACCTTCCCCACTGCCTCTTTGGAGCAGTCTCTCAGAACTACCTGAGGTGCTGCCTCCCAGGCCGCAGTCCTCCTATTGCCCCAAATAAAACTTAACTCACAGCTCTCAAGTTGAGCATCTTTTCAGTCGACACAGTCCAAATCTGAACACAGGAGAATACAGATTTCCCAGCTTGAAGACAAAAAGGCAGAGAGAGAGCAAGTTCCCTTTTGTTCAGCCTTTTGTTCCATTCAGACTTTCAAAGGCTTGAATGAGCTTCTCCTCCCCAACCCTGGAAAGGGCAACTGTGCTTCTTTCAGTTTGCTAACACAGATGTCCATCTTACCCAGAAACACTCCTGAGACACACCCACAACAATATTTAACCAAATATCTGGGTACCCTCTGGCCTGAGAATGGTGGTGGTTTAGTTGCTAGGTCGTGTCCAACTCTTAAAATCCTGTGGACAGTAGCCCGCCAGACTCCTCTGTCCATGGGATTCTCCAGGCAAGAATACTGGAGTAGGTTGCCATTTCCTTCTCTAGGGAATCTTTCCCACCCAGGAATCGAACTTCAGCCTCCTGCATTGCAGGCAGATGATTTACCAACTGGGCTATGAAGGAAGCCTGGCCCGAGAACAGAAGGCGACTATTTTAATAAGAAAGGGAACTTACATTTGAGGCTTGTCTTGGGCAGCTACAAGGTGAGTAGATCTCCACATCCATCTCCCAGAATCTTAAGCACTTAGAGAGGCCTTAATGGAGCCTCAGTCACACACACCATCCATGTGGTCTCGACACCACATTACTCTCAAAGCTGCCTCCTAGAAATGACCCTAGTGAGGAAACAGAGCAGAATATACATTTCAAAGACAGGGGAGGGGATGAGGGACCTCTAATTTCCTAGGTCCAGTTCTTGAGTCGACCAGTGGTTCCATCTTCTCTTGGTGACCTCCTCCAACGATCCCTGCCCTCCCCCCCCCCGCCCCCTCCCCCCGCCCCGGCCCCAGTCTTCATCTAACTCTACCTACCTCCCAGAGACCTCATTTCCAAACACCATCACACTGGGGGGACAGGGTTTTAATGTATGAAAACTGGGGGTGGGGGGTCACAATTCAGTTCATAGCACCATATCAATGGTTGAGTGGTCTAGAGCCCACTAGACCACTTGTTAGTGAACAAATCATCCTGTTGCTGAAGATCCTGGAACGGGGAGGTAGGGGGCCGGGTACTCTCAGGAGACCTTAGGGCACATGAGCAGGGTTTGGGCTAGACATTTAAGTCCTACAGCTGCTGTCAGGGGCTGCGGGGGGCGGGACGGGGTAGGGGTGGTCAGAGTTTGGTTCTGGGAGGGGCCACTTGGTGTCCCTTGTTACTTTCAAGTAACTGCGATAATAAACACGAACGAAAATGTGAAACTACAATATATTAAGAGAGTAATGATTTACACAACATGTGGGATGTCATTCCCACCCAAATGTCAAACGTATCACAGGACTCACAGGACACGCTCCCAGAAAGGATTTTTGACTTAAATCATTTTCTATTTTTTTGAGAAAGAAAGGTCTCTGCATTCAGTATAAGTGGCCTCACGACCTTAGGTTTTTACCTGAAAGCACCGTAAACATCTGACTGGAGGGAACGTGGGCGCGGCGCCAGTGGCTGGACACGAGACGAGGTCCCAAGGCGATGGAGTCTCAGAGACGCGGTACCCAACGACCGGAAACTCCCAGGGGCGGGGAGGCGGGTGGCCACGCCCAAGGCCACGCCCCCTGGTCACACCCCCGGCGGCGCCATTTCCTGCCAACCGGGAAGCAGATCTCCAGGACTGGCGGCCCGGTTCACCGAGTGAGTTTCAGTAGTTCGCGTCCAAACTTGCGCGCTGACGCGCTCAGCGCCGGGTCCTCCACACTCCCGGGCCCCCGCGGCTGTTACCGTCCCAGCCGCGGGGAGCCCCGCCTAGTCTGGAGGCGCTCTGCCGCGGGGGCCGGACCCACACCTATTTCTGGTAAAACCGCTTCGCGCCTGGTCCTCGCCCCGACCTTCCAGCCTCGGTCCTCGTCCCCGTCTTCCCTCCACTCCCCGCGCCTGGTCAGGTCCCTCCCGGCGTGTCCCCCGGCCCTGGTGGGCGGAGTCGGGCCGTCACGCCTGCCCCTGACCGCGGGTCCCGCAGACCCCTGTCCTCCCTGGAGTCCTCCTTTGCAGCCTTGCTTCGTCCTGGGCCCCAGCCCTACTGCTGCCCAGGTGATCTTTTCGCAGTCACCTCCTCAGAGAGGCCCCCGAGACCCGGGGTGGGGGCGGTTTCAGATCCCATCCCATTGGCAGTGCCTGTCAGGGTGTGTTTACGTTCCCAGGGCCCCACCGGAAGGCGTGCTCGTCCTGTGAATGCGTGGGGCAAGGGGATGAGGAGAAAGGGAGATCGAGGGAGAACCAGAGAGACAGCGTGAGATAGAACCAGGGGGCAGTTGAGCTTGGGGGAGTGGGTCCCCTGGGCTTAGAAAGACACAGTAAAGAGTGAAGGAGCGTGACCTGGGCAAAAAGCAGGGGGATGAACGAAAAGACAGAAAAAGATGATCCACAGATAGAAAAGGACAGAATGGGAGGAGGGAGTTATGAGCCACAGTAGCAGCAGGGGGCAAAAGAAAAGTAGATCCCAGATTCATTCATTTTGTTCTTAAATTTCCAACTTAATTCCCTTTCACATGTATTGTGTCAGATTCAGTTGATTTTCCAATGTATATCATTTCATATATTGAAAATATTCCTTAGTGCTAAATAAGTTTATGCTATCTCAATGTGTTCTTGCTAAAGATATTGGTAATTTTTTACCACAGTCAAACCCTGGATTAACCACTTAGTCTAGTATTCAACATCTTTATCCCCTTAGATGAGCTTTTAGTTTAGTGGGCTGTGAACTGAGGTTTCCAACCAAGTCTGGGCCCTTTTTCTGGATTCTGCTGACCCCTATCCTCTCCTGGGTCCCCCTCCCCAGCCTCGCCTGGTCCTGGGGCCCTGCTGCTCCCCAGGGCATCTCTTCACAGTCTCCTCTTCAGAGACCCCCCTAGACATCCTTTCTTCTTGTCTTGGAAAGTGATCAAGGGTAAGCTGGATTGTTCTCAGAATTAGTTGGAAGAGAGTGCTTCTGCTCGTGGTGAATAAGCTGCTGAGCTCTTTCCGTTGCATGTTTTCCAATACTACTCCTTTCTTTCATGTTTTCCAGTGCTGCTGATTAGGTCTTCTTAATATGTTTTTTGATAGCTGTAGTGTGATATTCTGGGAAAGAGGAGTTAAGTCCTTTGAGATTCAGTTCAGTCGCTCAGTCGTATCCGACTCTTTGCGACTCCATGAACCGCAGCACGCCAGGCCTCCCTGTCCATCACCAACTCCCTGAGACTCACGTCCATTGAGTCACTGACGCCATCCAGCCATCTCATCCTCTGTCGTCCCCTTCTCCTCCTGCCCCCAATCCCTCCCAGCATCAGAGTCTTTTCCAATAAGTCAGCTCTTCGCATGAGCTGGCCAAAGTCCTGGAGTCTCAGCTTTAGCATCATTCCTTCCAAAGAAATCCCAGGGCTAATCTCCTTCAGAAAGGACTAGTTGGATCTCCTTGCAGTCCAAGGGACTCTCAAGAGTCTTCTCCAACACCACAGTTCAAAAGCATCAACCTTTGAGATTACTGGGATTAAAGTCATGAAAGGAAGTAGCTCTTGCTCAGAATAAGGAGATGTGATTTTTAGGGGCAGGCAGGGTTGAGAAGGGCAGACCCTGTGACTGTCCCTGTCAGGCCATGTCATTCCCATGGGGACAGTGCTGGTTCCTCTCTAAGGGCCTCTCCTGCTGACCCCCTAGCCTGCTCCATCACTTGACTCCATCAAGCGGAAGTCATGAGTCTGCTTGATAAGGGAGGATCCAGGCTTTTGTTGTCGCACTGAGTCTGGGGCACGGGCTTCAGTAGTTGTGGCTCATGGGCTTAGTTGCTCCACTGCACGCAGAACCTTCCCAGTCCAGGGACTGAACCCATGTCCCCTGCATTGGCAGGCGGCTTCTTATCCACTGTGTCACCAGGGAAGTCCACGTCTAGACTTTTTAAACTAAGCGCAGGTCAAAAGTATCTCTCCAATGAGAAGGGCTTAGCGGGCGCTTGCCTCTGTGAAGGTAGCTGGAAGAAAGAACAGGAGTGCTGTTGAGGGGTTAAGGAGCCAGGAACGGGAGGGAGACTGAGAAGCTCAGGAGCCAGAGGAAGGGAAGTCTCTTCCATCCTCCCCTGAGGTGACCCTGTGCTTGGCAGATGCTAAGGAGACCGTGGGGTCTGTGACTAACAGGGAAGGCCAGTCCAGCTCCCATACCCACTGCTGCAAACAAATATGTGGGGCTTCTTGTAGGGTGGGAGGGTGTTCTGAAGAAATGGACAGAAAAATCCACCTGTTCATCTCGTGTTTACTGCTTCTGAATCCCTATGAATCCTTTTGAATCTTTAGACAGCAGGAGACTATAAGTGAAGTGAAGTTGTTCACTCGTGTCTGACTCTTCGACCCCATGGACTGTAGCCCACCAGGCTCCTCCCTCCACGGGATTCTCCAGGCAAGAGTACTGGAGAGGGTTGCCATTGCCTTCTTCAGGGGATCTTCCCAACCCAGGGATTGAACCCCAGTCTCCTGCATTGCAGACAGACACTTTACCGCCTGAGCCACCAGGGAAGCCCCAGGAGGACTATCTGTGCCACTCAGTAAATTCCTTCCCCTGTGTGGTTGTGGCATTGGAAAGGGTGTGTTGAGTCGAAGCCTTGAAGGCATGTGCTCCACACTTCGGAGTGATCACAGAACTGATCTTGCCTGAGAAAGAAGCTTTTCATGTGTCTTTTTTAATGCCTTGATTTGACTATCAAAACTTTTACTTAATTGATTTCTGTCAAATAATCTGTTTCTTCATTTTATTCTTTACTCTTTTATTTAATCTTTTGTATTTCTTTTAACTTTTACTAATATCTTAATTCCTAACAATTTGAAATGTCAATTTACTCTTGTTTCCTTTTAGTTTCTCTTGATTTATAAGGTTGAACAACTGGCTCATTCATTTTCAAGCCCTTTGTTTCTGTTAAGTATATTTAAAGTTAAACATTTTTTTTAAGATAACAACCGTGGCCCTGTTCTGTGGTATTGATCATGTTCATTCTCCATGGTGACAGTAACTGTAACCGTTAATTGGTCATTTGATTGTATTGTAACCCTATTGTTTAAACTGTCATTGTCTTTAGAATAGTTTGTTTCTACTACTGATTATTGTGTATTTTTTCACTTTAACTTTACTGCGATAAGCCTATGTGGCCTATTTGACATACTCTCTTGCATTTAGCTAACATCTTCTCTGGGGCTAATTACACAGTCAAATTTGATGGATGCAGTGAGTGAACTGAAGTCTCTCCTTTGGGATAAATGGAGATAAAAAGTCTCCACAGTTTGAATGTACATTTATGTTCATTTATGTATATGTGTATGTGTCTTTCAGGGAATCTGGCCTCCCGGGAAGAAGGCCAGACTCAGGGACTATGCCCTGTTCCCCAGCCCTCCAGGGCCCCACCTACTCTGAACAATAAGACTAGAGCCTTTCTCAGCCTGGACTGTCTTGCTACACATTCTGCCATCTGCTCCACCCTACAGCCTAGAGGTATGTACTCTGAGATCTTGCTTCCAAGCCTGGGGCTGTGAGTGGGCAGCCAGATGGTCCCTTCTTGCCCTCCTCTATACTCGTAGGATGTAGAGCAGGTGAGCAGTTGCCTGGTTCTGGGCACACCTAGAAAATGCTGCAGAGCCTCCAGGTGGCAAGGACCTCCTCTGTAGGTTTCATGCTTCTCCTGTTGTGTCTGTTCCAGGGCCTCCAAGGACTATAGGAAAATTTTCACTGAGCCTGGCCAGTTGTGGGCTTCCTTCCCAGGCCTTGCAGGCAGGATCAAATGGTTGCTGGTCCCCAGTATGACTTATAACATTTTCCAGAGGCTCAGGCAAGCCAGGATGTCCTCATCTAGTCTTTTCTGTCAAAATGGCCGCTTCTGGCCTCCTGAGAGAAACTTGGGAAATTGATGGACACTTGTTTCTGCAAAGGGGCCTGGGATGACTTGAAAGGATCAGTGTATTTGTATATATTTGTGAAACCCTCTGTAGTCCGTTCAGGAAACTCGGTGCCCTGTGTGAACAGAGAAAGGTGAGTCACTGTTTATTAACATCAATGATAAATCGTAATTGTTGTAATAAGTACCGTCACGGTGATGAATGTCAGTAATGATAATGGTCCTATGATGGGAGCAATAGCTCTCCATTCCCTGCTTCCACGTCTCCTGTCAACTAAGACTTTTGTCTCTACTGTATTGTTCTGTGTATTTTTTTTAATATGTTTTAATCCTTCTTTATTGAATTAAATCATTACATTATTTTTGTCATATCATTTCCTTTGTTATCTTTACCATTAATGTGGATTTTATAAGTTGCAGACTTGTCTTTCACAGTTTTCAATTTCTCTCTGATCCTTTCAATAGTTTTTACTTGATTTTTACTTAATTCTTTTATCTTTTGCTCATTTTAAAGCCTGTCATCCACATAAATGAATGAGTTTTTAGCACTGACTGTTCTCTTCTCTCTGATCTCCCAATATGGTCTCTTCTCTTAAATTACTAATAAATCTTTATTTTACTTCAGAAGTTTTGGAGCCCTGCAAGTCAATTTTCCTTCTGATGTCTTATAATCTCTTATTTTCACTCCTGTACTTAAGCTTTGAAGTTCTATTAATTAAGGTTTTTAATAGTTTGTAGTCTTATCACTAAAATTGTTATATAATTTTTAAATGATGTTCTGCTCCAAGGCAAAGGAATCTGAATATTAATGTTCAATCTCTTTTCCATGCCAGTCTCTCTTATGCTTTCAGTTCAGTTCAGTTCAGTTCAGTCGCTCAGTCATGTCCGACTCTGCGACCCCATGAACTGCAGCACGCCAGGCGTCCCTGTCCATCACCAACTCCCGGAGTCCACCCATACCTATGTCCATTGAGTCGATGATGCCATCCAACCATCTCATGCTCTGTCATCCCCTTCTCCTTCTGCCCTCAATCTTTCCCGGCATCAGGGTCTTTTCTAGTGAGTCAGCTCTTCGCATCAGGTGGCCAAAGTATTGGAGTTTCAGCTTCAGCATCAGTCCTTCCAATGAACACCCAGGACTGATCTCCTTTAGGATGGACTGGTTGGATCTCCTTGCAGTCCAAGGGACTCTCAAGAGATTTCTCCAACACCACAGTTCAAAAGCATCAATTCTTCAGCACTCAGCTTTCTTTATAGTCCAACTCTCACATCCGTACATGACCGCTGAAAAAAACCATAGCCTTGACTAGACAGACCTTTGTTGACAAAGTAATGTCTCTGCTTTTGAATATGCTGTCTAGGTTGGTCATAACTTTCCTTCCAAGGAGTAAGTGTCTTTTAATTTCATGGCTGCAGTCACCATCTGCAGTGATATTGAAGCCCCCCAAAAATAAAGTCTGACACTGTTTTCACTGTTTCCCCATCTACCTGCCATGAAGTGGTGGGACCGGATGCCATGATCTTAGTTTTCTGAATGCTGAGCTTTAAGCCAACTTTTTCACTCTCCTCTTTCACTTTCATCAAGAGGCTTTTGAGTTCCTCTTCACTTTCTGCCATAAGGGTGGTGTCATCTGTATATCTGAGGTTATTGATATTTCTCCTGGCAATCTTGATTCCAGCTTGTGCTTCCTCCAACCCAGCATTTCTCATGATGTATTCTGCATAAGTTAAATAAGCAGGGTAATAATATACAGCCTTGATGTACTCCTTTTCCTATTTGGAACCAGTCTGTTGTTCCATGTCCAGTTCTAACTGTTGCTTCCTGACCTGCATACAGGTTTCTCGAGAGGCAGATCAGGTGGTCTGGTATTCCCATCTCTTTCAGAATTTTCCACAGTTTATTGTGATCCACACAGTCAAAGGCTTTGGCATAGTCAATAAAGCAGAAATAGATGTTTTTCTGGAACTCTCTTGCTTTTTCGATGATCCAGCGGATGTTGGCAATTTGATTTCTGATTCCTCTGCCTTGTCTAAAACCAGCTTGAACATCTGGAAGTTCACGGTTCACGTATTGCTGAAGCCTGGCTTGGAGAATTTTGAGCATTACTTCACTAGTGTGTGAGATGAGTGCAATTGTGCGGTAGTTCGAACATTCTTTGGCATTTCCTTTCTTTGGGATTGGAATGAAAGCTGACCTTTTCCAGTCCTGTGGCCACTGCTGGTTTTCCATATTTTCTGGCATATTGAATGCAGCACTTTCACAGCATCATCTTTCAGGATTTGAAAGAGCTCAACTGGAATGCAATCACCTCCACTAGCTTTATTCGTAGTGATGGTTCCTAAGGCCCACTTGATTTCACATTCCAACATGTCTGGCTCTAGGTCAGTGATCACACCCTTGTGATTATCTGGGTCCTGAAGATCTTTTTTGTATAGTTCTTCTGTGTATTCTTGCCACCTCTTCTTAATATCTTCTGCTTCTATTAGGTCCATACCATTTCTGTCCTTTATCGAGCCCATCTTTGCATGAAATATCCCCTTGGTATCTCTAATTTTCTTGAAGAGATCTCTAGTCTTTCCCATTCTATTGTTTTCCTCTATTTCTTTGCATTGATCGCTGAGGAAGGCTTTTTTATCTCTCCTTGCTATTCTTTGGAACTCTGCATTCAGATGCTTATATCTTTCCTTTTCTCCTTTGCTTTTCACTTCCTGTCTTTTCACAGCTATTTGTAAGGCCTCCTCAGACAGCCATTTTGCTTTTTTGCATTTCTTTTCCATGGGGATGGTCTTGATCCCTGTCTCCTGTACAATGTCACGAACCTCATTCCATGGTTCCTCAGGCACTGTATCTATCAGATCTAGTCCTTTAACTCTATTTCTTATTTATACTGTAGAGTCATAAGGGATTTGATTTAGGTCATACCTAAATGGTCTAGTGGTTTTCTCCAGTTTCTTCAATTTCAGTCTGAATTGGCAAGAAGGAGTTCATGATCCAAGCCACAGTCAGCTTGTTTTTTCTGACTGTATAGAGCTTCTCCATCTTTGGCTGCAAAGAATATAATCAATCTGATTTCCGTGTTGACCATCTGGTGATGTCCATGTGTAGAGTCTTCTCTTGTGTTGTTGGAAGAGGGTGTTTGCTATGACCAGTGCGTTCTCTTGGCACAACTCTATTAGCCTTTGCCCTGCTTCATTCTGTACTCCAAGGCCAAATTTCGCTGTTACTTCAGGTGTTTCTTGACTTTCTACTTTTGCATTTCAGTCCCCTATAATGAAAAGGACATATTTTTTGGGTGTTAGTTCTGGAAGGTCTTGTAGGTCTTCATAGAACTGTTCAGCTTCAGCTTCTTCAGCGTTACTGGTTTGGGGCATAGGTTTGGAATACCGTGATATTGAATGGTTTGCCTTGGAAACAAACAGAGATCATTCTGTCGTTTTTGAGAGTGCATCCAAGTACTGCATTTCGGACTCTTTTCTTGACTATGATGGCTACTCCATTTCTTCTAAGGGATTCCTGCCTACAGGAGTAGATATAATGGTCCATCTGAGTTAATTCACCGATTTCAGTCCATCTTGGTTCACTGATTCCTAGAATGTCGATGTTCACTCTTGTCATCTCCTGTTGGACCACTTCCAATTTGCCTTAAATCACGGACCTGACATTCCAATTTCCAATGCAGTATTGCTCTTTACAGCATTACGAATCTTGCTTCTATCACCAGTCACATCCACAACTGGGTGTTGCTTTTGCTTTGGCTCCATCCCTTCATTCTTTCTGGAGTTATTTCTCCACTGATCTCCACTAGCATGTTGGGCATCTACCAACCTGGGGAGTTCCTCTTTCAGTGTCCTATCTTTTTGCCTTTTCAGACTGTTCATGGGGTTCTCAAGGCAAGAATACTGAAATGGTTTGCCATTCCCTTCTCCAGTGGACCACATTCTGTCAGACCTCTCCACCATGACCTGTCCGTCTTGGGCGGCCCCACACGGCATGGCTTAGTTTCATTGAGTTAGACAAGGCTGTGGTCCGTGTGATCAGATTGGCTAGTCTTCCGTGACTGTAGTTTCAGTCTGCCCCCTGATCCCCTCTCTCAGTGCCTGTCTTACCTGGGTTTCTCTTACCTTGGACTTGGAGTCTGTCTTCACAGCTGCCCCAGCAAAGCACAGCCGCTGCTCCTTACCTCGGACGCGGGGTCTTACGCTTTAGTTTTTTTAATTATTATTCCTTTGGTTATTTTTTCTAAGTCTTTTTTATTGAGTTGGGTTCTCCTTAAGCCACATCATACATGGTGATAGTTTGGAGAAAGATATCAGCTCCAGCAGGGCTACCTTTATTTATAGTTCTCACCTACTGGTGACCTTTGATGCCTTCTGTTTGGAAGTGTGGGCAAAGCGCAGTGACAGCTAGATATGTTCCTTCCCATTCACAGGGCTGTTCTGTTTTGTGTGTAGAGGGCTTCCCTGGATATCTTATGTCCTTAGAAGAAAAACTCTAAAGGTAAAAAAATTATTTTACATTTCAATTTAAATCTGCCTTGAGGTCAAAACCTAACCTAACCCCATTGACAATGCCCGAGTAGTCTTACTAGATCTTCCTTCTCTTTATGACTCAGTAGGTAAACTATGTTGACGGAGTAGCTTCCAGATATTGTGAACTGTCCTCAGTATTGACAGCCGTTCCCCAGTTATCAGATCCTTGTATTAATCTGGGGCTTTTCTTACAGATCTGATTGACAGTACTGTCCTTGTTGGGTGACTCACAGAGGAAAATAAGAGGAAACAGTGCCCAGAATTCTATTTCTCACCCCACCCCCAGCCATTTAAATCACCCTCCAGATCCTTAGTCCCCTCAATTCGCCCCAGAAGATTCCAGTTACTCTTCAGAGTGTGTGCCTACAACAGGCAGAGAGCAAGCCTGAGAACCACCCTGGCACTGCTTGTCTCTGGGATGCTGACAACATTCTCCCTCCTGTGTATCACAGAGAAGATTCAGGTTTCCAGGTATGGACCAGTGTCGGGGGGAGGGGTGTCCTCATTCTTCTGAAGAGCTCAGGGTAGAGGCAGGTGTCTAAGGGGTGTAGAGCATAGGACCCAGTCCACACGCAGTGAGGAGGAACACGGGATAGAGCTTAGGGCCCACCTGGAGCAGGGCATCCAGCCACTTCCTGGCCTTGTGTGTAGGACGGTCGGAGCTCAGAGGTGAAACCATAGACTTGCCTCGGTTTCAGAGAATGAAGGAATGTCCGTTTTCTCCCTCTGCAGAGTCTGTCAGCTTTGGAAGATGCTAGCTGAACAGTCTGCTCCATGGAGACATGTGCCTGACATCTTACCGAGTATGTATGGATTCTACTTGGGAAAGCGATCGAAGGTCTCTGCTCTAAACCGGGCATGGCAGTTCTGACACAGAACCCACGCTGGGCTCCTTGGAGTGGGGAGGGGATATATATGATGGCTTAGTGCAGCTTTGATGTTGTCCAAAGGCCCAGAATCTCAGTCATTCCTCTCCCTGATTCTGGTTGAAGGCAGTTGGTTTTAGTCCTTTGGTCATCAGAGTATTTGGTTGTTGGAGGGAGAGGCCCCAGTTGTCAGGCTTCTCTTCCTAAGATTCATGGGATTCAGATTCTGGTCACTGAGTATGGAACTCTTTGTGATTTCAAGCATAAAGCCTTCTGAAATCATCCCAGCTCACCTACACACCCTGCGCCAATTTTATCCATCCCCTAGGGAGGGGATGAATGTTTATCCCTCTGGGGTTCTGATTTTTCAGAGGCATTTTAAACCATGGAAGGACGTAACTCACATTAAACTGTGGTCAGGGAATAGACTTTGGAGCCAGATACACGTGAGCCTGAAAGATAGTTAACCAGTTATATGCTGTGTAGTTTTGGGTGGTGAATGACTGTATCCCTAATAGTTGGCTTCTTTAGCTTTTCCATGAACTGGAGTAAATATTAGAATTTTACCAGGAAGGACAGACTCCATTATTTTGGAAAGGAATTTATAATCAGAAAATAATCGTTTACAGGACTGCAGCCACTTGTGGGCAAGGCACTGAGGGCGTTACCTTACGGTGGACATTTCTCTGTATTTATAATACATAATGGTCAGAGGTGAACTTGCTTAATCGTATCATTCTTAGGTAGACTTAGACCATTGGGAGGACAGAGCATACATAAATACCTAGTGACTAGTGAGATGAATGGCCTCAGGGAGTGGTAGAGCTCTGTGCAGATCAGGGCAGAGGGGAAGGGAAAGGTTTAGCTCTGGTTGGATTTAGTGAAAGTCTCTGCTAGTTGAGGTTTAAACTATCCATGTCGTCTGTTAAATTGATAAACTAAAATCGCCAGGTTACTGTGAGGACTAAGTGAGTATGTAAATATCCAAGCACAGAGTCATATTTGATGCGAATGTATCTTTTTTTTTTTTTCCTTTTGTGGACCTCAGGTACAAATGGGTGAGTTAATCTTACTTTCATTTATGATCCATTATCATCATTTTTCCATAAAATGTATTTAGTTATTATTGGTATTTTAGAGGAGAACTCCCTGGTGGATCAGTGGTGAAGAATCCGCCTGCCAATGCAGGAGACATGGGTTCAGTACTTAGGATGGTGGAGAAGGAAGTGGCAACCCACTCTAGCATTCTTGCCTGGGAAATCCCACGGACAGTGAAGCCTGGAGGGTTGCAGTTCTTGGCGTCGCAAGAGTTGGACATGACTTAGCAACTAAACAACAAAGGGGAGAATTTACACTTTATAAATGCTTTCTCTGTGTGTCTCACACACATTTGTGTGCATATGTATATGTATGCCTATACACATAAGTGTGTTTGTATATAATGAAATGCAGGCGTATGGCAGCCAATGAAGATTAATGCAGGGATTTCAAGAATTTCGGCTACCCCTTTACTAAGATAATCACGTGGCCTTAACTAGATTTCCTCCTAAACTCCAACCACCCTTGACCTACAGGGTTGAAACAGTCCATGATGGTAACACTATGACTCTTGGACTCCTGCTACTTTCTGGCACAGGGGATGTTAAGGACAAGGCTGGCAGGATAGGTGCCATGATTCCTCCAAATGGAATAAATTCTTAAATTAATTTCATCATAATGCAGATTTTTAGTTAACTGACTTCTGAGTTCATGGGGGACAGATCTAGAAGAGTTGAAGGGAGAGCTGGAAGGGAGTGAGTTTTCAGAGAGCCACCGTGAATGCTGAAGAACCATTATGGGTGCATAAATCAAGAATAATGAAATCTGAGAATGTCCATAGTGTTACCTACAAATGAAAACCAAAATCTACATGTGGCATGAGTCAGGGGTCACTGTGATTTGGAGTCAGGGAGAGAATAACTCTGGATATCACAGAGTTATTGAAGTTACTTATTGATATGAAGGTCAATACTTTGAGCTTTGATGTTCTTGTCCATAAATGTCCATAAGTTATCTGTGTTTCTTCCATTGTTGTTAATGACTATAGTTACAGTCTTCTTAGTTTTGACCCTGGGAGAGGAGTAGCATCCTCTGTGTGTTTCTCATAGAATGTGCACGGCATGTTTGTTGGTGTGACTGGGAGTCAACAACCAGGTGAAGATTTGGGATTTCATGAGATGTTGGACTGGAACTTGTGCATAAGACTGGAGTCTTTTGACTTTTCTCTCCATCCTCAGCTTTGCCTGCTTAATGCTTGGACTGTCTGTGAGTGAAAACCCAGAGAAAGACTGCTGGCAACTGAGTTATTGACAATGCAGCCATTGGTGAGTAGGGAATGCCTTTTTCTGCTGAAACTGCATACCCTGCTCCTGAGAGGAAATGGGCAGGTTTCTCTTATTGGATGGATGTTCTAAGTGCAATCAAAAAGTATTCATGGGTCTGAGCACCAGTGAAATGTAGTAACTAGTATCCTTCCTAACATCACACTGATTTATTTCAGCCTCTGTGCAGCTTGTGTATTTATAGAAGAGGTGAGAGAAGTATTCTTTCTCTAATCTGTCCCTGGTCTCATCAGGGAATAATTCACTTGTTAATCATGTTATTGGCTATAATAGCCTAAGGTTGTGGTGACCAGAGATGAGGGAGGAGCAGAAGATTACCATCCAGTGGAGAGGCTGAGGTCTCATCACCTGAATTCAGTGAGTCCGGTCTTCACCGGTCCTCGGTGGGGGCTCTGAAAGGAGGACGAGAGAAGTTGAGGACAGAGAAGGCATGAGGAATCATTCATTTATTTTTTTTCTAATTTTAAAGTTTTGATAGAATATATCTGCTCTTTTGGGAACTTCTTAAAAAGAAAATTAACCCTTTTTTCATACTTGGTAACTGAAATTAATATATAGGGGGGTATTATTTCCTTTATTGTGGCTGCATGTTCAGGAGGAGGATAGCAGAGTAAAAATTTAAGACCCTGTGGATAGTTTTGAAGAGCTAGATAGCCCAAACCCAATCAAGAGGCTTCTGTTATCCTTTAGCAGAGAGGCAAGCCGAAGACAGGAGAGAGTGATGAGTGGTGTTTGAGGTCCCAGAGAAAACTGAGAACAGGCATGGTCAGGCTAGGACTGTCCTTCAAGAGAGCTCTCTCAGAGTCCCTGGCCTATGCTGCTGAGCCATCTGACCTCATACCTTATTGTGAACATCCAACTCTTACTGAGTTCACTGAGACCACATTTACTGATACCAAGTTCTATATGAAACTTGTTCATTTCTGAAGAATGATGGAGATGGTTTCAAGGTTCTTGGACACTTTACTGAGTAATAGACTGAGGTTTGTATTTAATGCATGTTTACTTAGATAGGAAGAACTTCATTCATTAGTTCATCGGATCATTCAACACTCATAGCACATTCAGTTCAGTTCAGTCGCTCAGTTGTGTCTGACTCTTTGCGACCCCATGAATTGCAGCACGCCAGGCCTCCCTGTCCATCACCAACTCCTGGAGTTCACCCAGACTCACGTCCATCGAGTCAGTGATACCATCCAGCCATCTCATCCTCTGTCGTCCCCTTCTCCTCCTGCCCCCAATCCCTCCCAGCATCAGAGTCTTTTCCAATGAGTCAACTCTTCGCATGACGTGGCCAAAGTCCTGGAGTTTCAGCTTTAGCATCATTCCTTCCAAAGAAATCCCAGGGCTGATCTCCTTCAGGATGGACTGGTTGGATCTCCCTGCAGTCCAAGGGACTCTCAAGAGTCTTCTCCAACACCACAGTTCAAAAGCATCAATTCTTCGGTGCTCAGCCTTCTTCATAGTCCAACTCTCACATCCATACATGACCACTGGAAAAACCATAGCCTTGACTAGATGGACCTTTGTTGGCAAAGTAATGTCTCTGCTTTTGAATGTGCTATCTAGGTTGGTTAGTAAACCATTTAATAGATGAGGAGTCTGAAGTTCTTTTAGGGGAATGATATAACCATAGTTATGGTTTAAAGGTGGCAAATCATGGTTAATGTTTGCCTTGTGATATGTCTGTAAGTTATTTGAAATTAAGAAGAGAGTTATGAATTTTCAAGTGAAAGTTTTAATTACATGTCTGAACTCATAATTACCAGTTTAGGGGAGATTTTTCAGGTTTTATCATACCACACTTCATGTGATATTTCTTTATGACAAAGAAATTAATAAAGTCTGTATTAATTCAGACTGTGTATATCTCTGTGACATATCTGAAAAGCAAATACCAGCTCAGCAAGAACCCAAACTTGGTTTGATCCTTCTGTACACCCAACGTCTCCACCCCCTTACTCAGCGCTGCCATATCAACCCTCTTGCCCTGGACATTAATAGAGATTGTTCTGTCAGAACCATAATATCCATGTTGTAGGAATCAGTGACATTTGAAGATGTAGCTGTAGACTTCACCCAGGAAGAGTGGGCCCTGCTGGACACATCCCAGAGAAAGCTATTCAGAGATGTGATGCTGGAAAATATCAGTCACCTGGTCTTCGTGGGTGAGTCTGTCAACATTTATGCATGTATGCAGGTGAGTAGATAAGTAGGTAGGTAGGTTGGTTGGTAGGTAGGTAGGTAGATATTTATTGATTCAGTCAATAAGTATCTAGAACAGCTTCTACATACTCACCCAGTCTCTGTCCTGATTCTTTTGTAGGCCTTATAACTACATTCAAGTTGTTTCTTTATGTAATACTTACATCTAGTTTGTTACCCCACTAAATGTAATCTTGACCACAGTTTAACCTCTTTCTTCCTATTCAGTCTCTAATATTCAGAACAGACCTGGGAACTTAATATTTTTGATGTATCAATAAATTGAGTAAATATTTTCTAATTATTCTGCTTTAGTCACTGTGCTGAGGATTGACAGCAGACTAGAGAAAATAGTAAAACCTTGATTATACTCGTGGAACTTACTGGCATCTGTTTGAAAATAATATTCAACCCACTATGGGGACATTTAATTTTTCCATTTTTGGAAAGACTAAGGGATTCTGTGTGTCCTGTCTTCGAACATGGACATCAGCATCTAGAGGTCTTCACTATTTTGGACACACGATCTGTATTTCAGTGTTTTCTGTGTTCAAGGTGTTGCCTGAGCCAAACTTCAGTGGTCAGCCTCCTTATTTCTCAGTAGCCTGTCCTGGACTTGATGATAATGTGCTTTTACTAACACAAAACTCAAAATCCACCTTTTTTCTATGAACAGGGTATCAGCATTGCAAATTGGATGTGATTTTCCAGTTGGAGCAAGGTGAAGAGCTGTGGATTGAAGGAAGAGGATTTTTCCAAAGCCACAGTCCAGGTATGCATCAGGGGCCTATGCCTAGTCAGTGAGTGAGTACATACTTAGCAAACATCAACTGAAGATTTTGTTAACTGAGTGATATTTTCTAAGATGTAGGTGCAAAATTCTTTAGATGTTGTTATTCCTTACATATTTCAGGCTCACTCATGTGTCCTCCTGCCATTATCTTTTTTTTGGCTTTAGGGAAAAGGACATTCATGTACTTATTAAACTTTCACATATAACTCTTGTTCTCATCCTCCCCTCTGAAGGTTTTCCCTCTTTACCTACTCAGCATCTTATCTCCATTTTTTCATATTTCATTGCTGAAAATCTTTACTAATTGTCAATGCCCTATAAATGTGTTTCTGTTTCTTGGAGTGTTCCCCATCGACATGCCAGTTTTTGAAACATAGAGGTCAGAGTTTTTCAACATTTTCATTTCACTAATGCCATTCTAATTTTTTTTTTCCCAATTATTTTAGGCAGGGAAAGTGCCTTTAAAGAAGAATTGTTAGCCACACAGCATATCAGCAAGAAGGACACATCTACAATCATCCCAATGGTCAGTTTCCTGAGTGTTAACCCTGGTCATCAACATTAAAAACCTGGCAGTGGGTATTAATAATTTGGATTAAGGTATATCTGAGCAAAAAGTTTTAAATGGTTTGCATTTAGTGGAGAAATTAACCTGACCTCAAAACCATAAACTCAGATCTTTAAAAAAAAAAAAAAAAGAGGGGGTGGGCAAATGCACAAATTGTTCATATGTCTAGTTTTTGAAACATATTGCAGTCTTCAAAATTAACCTATAAGCTCAAACTGAAGTTGGGATACTATTTAGAGAAAGTCTTTACAACACATAAAAAGCAAACCACTGTATGTATGCAGGTAATATTGGAAAGATTGTAAATGGAAGCTCTCACTGAATGATTTGGTTTGGATTTGTATGTAGAGCAAGGAGTGTATGAATGTATGTAGACAAACCACTAACAGCCTTTCATCTCCTTTCTAAAAGCAGACATTTCACACTCCAGAGGATCCCTGTGAATGTAATGATTTGGGAGAAGATTTCAGTCCTAGCTCCACACTGAGTCAACATTTGTTAACTCACACAGAAAAGACACCCAATATCAGCAAACAGTATCAAAAATCCCAGAGTGACCAGTCATACCTTAATCCACATAAGCAGATCCACAGCAGAGGTAAATCATGCGAGTGCCATCTGTGTGGTAAAGCCTACAGCAATTGCTCTAGCCTTAGAAGACATGAGATGACCCATACTGGAGAGAAACCTTATGAATGCCATATCTGTGGGAATGCCTTTATTCAAAGCTCTGACCTTAGAAAACACAATCTGACTCACACTGGAGAGAAGCCGTATGAATGTCATCTCTGTGGAAAAGCCTTTAGTCAGTCCTCCAACCTCAGACAGCATGAAAGGACGCACACTGGAGAGCAACCGTATGAATGTCAGCTCTGTGGGAAAACCTTCAGTAAATGTTCTGCTCTTAGACGTCACGAGAGAACTCACACTGGAGAGAAGCCGTATGAATGTCATCTCTGTGGAAAAGCCTTCAGTCAGTGTTCCGCCCTTAGGCGACATGAGGGAACCCACAATGGAGAGAAAATTATGAATGTTTTCAGTAAGTATTCTGACCTTAGATGACATGGTATTGTAAATGTAATAAACATGGACAAGACTTCAACCATAGTTTTAATATTTGAACACATCAGAGAGTCACATCAAAGAAAGCTGTAATCACTGTAAAACACTGATCAGTGGGGAAGACCCTTCAGTCATCCTTACTCTATTTGACATATGCACATTTATATGAAAGAATCCACATGTGTGACATTTATATAGCAAAACCTTCAGTCTGTTGTGTGGCCATAGATGTCATGAGAGAACTTGCACTGTAAATATAAGGAATGTGGACGTCTTTAACAACAGCTCTAAACTTTCAACATACTGGAGGATTTGCATAGGGGAGAATCCAAGTCTGCAATCAGTGTGAAAATGCTTTCATTTATAATCCATGGTAAACAACATGAACAGACTCCATCTGGGAAAGCCTCTGGGTCTAATCACTGAACAAACATTAAGCCAAGCACAGTTGATGTGCACAAGAAGACTCAGTGAAGGAATAATCACTATGACAGGAAGTAAGAGGGTGAAGGCTCTTGAGAAATACCAAATAATTCATCCTAAAGAAGTGATTCACTGAAAAATATGACAAATCCTTTATTCATAAGAATCACACCTGAGGTACATGTGTGGATTCAGACTGTACAAAACACTGTCATGAAAGAAGGAAAGTCTTCAGTGACCTCATTTCATAATCAACATTAAGGCTCTCATGTTGAAGAAACAAGTGATCCTAAAGTCAAGTGGAGAAAACTTCATCTAGATTTCAGAAAACTAAGGTGGGGTGAAAAATCCTTTAAAAGAGCTTTTAATGTACAATTTAGCAAGTAATTCAGGATTTTGAGTGAACTATTTATGAAGAAAAAGCTGACATATAAATACAAGATAGTAAAGTGATCTGGGAACACTGAATGCCAAATTTTGTAAGAAACTAAACTTTTTTCAATAGATTATTATTTGTAAATATTTAAATAATAAAGTCTGTTGCTGAAAAATCTAGTATGTTGATGAAGTTCCAGTTTTCTTCATGCAGCTGTAAACACAGATCTGGCTCTGCATTTGGTGACATGTGGGTAAGATTCAGCCTAACTCTGAGTCTTCCCTGTTTCTCTAACAGCTCCTTCCACACAGCTCAGCTCCACTCATTCCAGCTTCCCACCACCATCAGCTGTCTCCATCCACACCCTGGTGACAATATTCAGCCCGCTGGCTGGTTTCTCAGGCACGTGACCCTGGCCGACCTTGTGCACAGTGTCATAGACACTGAGTGTAAACCGCTGGGCAGTCCCCAGCCTGTCTCTGCCCTGGTGCAGCTACATGGGGCCAGAGAGACAGCCAGCTCTGCCGTTGCAGGCCAAGAACACTCCTTAGTAGGATTTTTCTGTGAAGCCTCTGAAAAATCAGAGTTCATTGTATGACCCCATTCCACATTTTATTCAGGTGAGTCCTTAGTTATGCACCTACTCACTTCCTGGAGAAGGAAATGGCAACCCACTCCAGTGTTCTTGCCTGGAGAATCCCAGGGATGGGGGAGTCTGGTGGGCTGCCGTCTATGGGGTCGCACAGAGTCGGACACGACTGAAGCGACTTAGCAGCAGCAGCAGCACCCTCCAAAGAGTCACTGCTGTGCCACCCCTGCCCTCCCCCCCACATAGCAGCCCTGGAAAGAATACCCAAGCAATATATTATAATATCCCCTAACCTCTCAGACACCACAGAAGCCCTTCTTATCATTAACTTAATGTTCTTTTCCCCAAGCAAAACTGAAAGTTTTTTCAAAGGAGGTCTCCCCTGCTTTGCTCCCAAGGCTTGGAAATGTATTGCCTTTCAACAGACTTCCACACTGAACCTATATCTATAGGGGAAGTGCTCTCAATACTAAGCAGATGGGTGTTCTTCCCAAACTAACACAATTACTACTTCCCAAACTAACACAATTACAACTACTAACAGATCATAGCCTGAGGCCAATTAAATAAGCACATCCCAGGGTGAAACTGACATAATTTTTTGAAAAGTGATGGTACTGTTCAACTAGGGTGGAAACAGGTCATGTGTGAGGATGATGAGCAAAATTCAACATCTTGGTGTTCTGGTGGGAGAGGGATCGGCTGTGATCAGGGAAGTCCCTATTAATATTTTATATAATAAACACAGGTGAAAGCCCATAGTACTTTTAACTCCAGAATATCTATTTGACTCCATTTTATGATCTCTGTGTTGGGAATTCCCTTGTGGTCCAGGGATTAGGACTGTGCTCTGATTGCAGAGGGCCCAGGTTCAATCCCTGGTTGGAGAAAAGTCCCATATCCCAAGGGCACAGCCAAAAAAAAAAAAAAAACCTCTTAATTGAAACTTGTGATGTGATGAAGCATCATTTGCCTGGTTTACTTCTTTGAGCAACACTGAGACAGTTATTGAAAGCCTTTTTCTAGTAACTCCAATGTCTGTCCTTCCTCAGGGACAGTATCCATTAGTTTTCTTTTTCTCTAAGGATGGGATGTATTTTCTTATCTCTTTGCATGAAATACTGGATATTTTGAATATTATAATATGTCTAGAAATGAGACTCTCCTGCCTTCCTGAGATTTGTTGACATTTTATGTGGTTTGTGCTTATTTGTTTAATGATTTTCTGAACTTTGTGTAAAAGGTTTTGTTATGTATGATATGCTATTGAGGTCTGTATTAGTTTGGTGGCCACCTTGTGATTTGAGAGAGATCTCCTTAAATACTAGAGCCAAAACCAAAAAGCGCCCCCCCCCCCCCCCCCCCCGCACAAAATACTCTGCCAGTATTAACAGATCTCCGTGTTGGTGCTTAAAGCTTAGCCAGGAAGTTTACAACTCTGTCTCAGCCTTCACTCACTGCTTGCTCTTACTGTCTTGCATCACCGTGCAAGATTTGAGGATCCACCTTCTTTGAGAAGCACTGTCCTTGTATATATAACTATAGTGTGAGATGATGGACTACACCAAGGATAGAAAGCCTGCACCATCTGAAAACACACAGGTAGGTAGCACAGAGGGTGGTTTTCATTTCCTGTGTGGAAAACACCAGTGAGAGGCCTCCCCAATAACATGAACTAAAACCTAGAAATAGGTAAGAAAGCAGATCCTCAAATCCTTTGAGAAGTTCTTCTATATGACATGTGTAAGATGTAGAAACTCCTCTAAGTTTAAGTACATGAAAGATTGAATGATATGCAGAACTGCCTCTAAGGCTGGCTCTAGTGTTGCCACATCAGAGAAAAAGCCATCCACGTGCACGGGTCTCCCCTTCCCCAGCGCTCCGTGACCCTCCTCATCACAACGCCCGTAGTCTAGTCACAGCCTTGTGAGCAGTCAGCCATAACTGCGGCAAGAGAGCAACCACCGGGTCTCCAGCCTTTTCCATATGGGAGGACAACCTCCAGGTGATAACTGGACTGGACTCAGAAGACTGATATCACCACCACATTTAATATTCAAAGGTACCCCTTACCTGAAGACAAATCTGTCCTTTAGGGAAAACTAGCCCAGAGGAAGGTGACCAACTGGTGATTCATGATCACGTGTATGGAACCTTCTGAAAAGCATCTCTGAATTGACTGAGAACTATAGTTGTATTCAAGTTAAACTGCATTGAATAAAGACAGTATTTCTTAGGGATTTTCACATTTTAAAAACTTAATTACAGTGTTACAAGTCAAATAGGATTGAGATGAAAACAAAGTGAATTTCTTCTTGCAGCCCCCAGGCAGTGAGAGCCCTCAGAGACTAGAACAGGATTTGAGGACAGGTTGACTATAGTCATGTCTGGAATTCAAAAGAAAAACCAGTAAGATTTTAGATAACCTATACTAGAACTTCCAGTATTAAAGTAGAAGGTGAATTTAAATGATACTAATTACAATAATGATAATACAGTAATTAATGAAAATATTAATGATGGAATATTTTAATGGTAAATTTCAATTTCATTAACGTAATATGTGCTTATACTGAATTATGCAGTAATTAATGATAATATCAAATAATGAAGTACTGTTAACATAGTCTATATTACTAGTATATCAGAATTTGAAAGATACGTTAATAAAATTTTAATAGAATGCTTTCTAACATTCTCAGTAATAGTTATACAAAAGTTGTGTGAGATATTTATTCAACAAATAAAGTAACATTTCTCAACATCAGTTTTAGGTTTACAACAGAATTGAGAAGGTACAGAGACTGCTCCTTCCCCCAAACCACGCAGTCTCCCACAGTATGGGCACCACTACTAGATGGTCCATTTTTTAGTAAAGATGAAGCTGCACTGACGCCCCATAACCATCCATGGTCTACAGTTTGCGTTACAGTTTGCTCTTGGTGGTGTACATTCTGTGAATTTGGACAAATGTATAATGATGTGTGTCCATCATTATAATGTCATACAGAGTATTTTCACTGCTCTAAAAGTCCTCTTTGCTGATTAACTTTTTAAAAAGTGTACATTTACAAAAGAATGAGTTATCTGAAGTTATATTTTAATAGCTTTAATTTTCCATGTAATAAAATTATTGCCACCATTTATTTATGAAGAATTCCTAGAATGGTTAATGTTCTCATCTGAAATGTCAAGTAATTCACACTCTGGCATACTTTACATATATCATTTCTTGGTAAAGAACACTTTATCTGAATTTTTTATTACTATTAACTAGATTATCTTAATCTACAACTTAATCTATGTGTGCTAAAAAAAATATTTGTTAGGTTAATACCATTGATTTTAAATTTCATAATAATTGATTATATTTTGATGTAAAATTTTCATTTTATGTAATTTTTTGATTTCAGTTCTTTTGGAGGAATGTCCTCTGTACATCAACAGTTATGTGGGTACGTGAATGAACCTAGCATGAAATGTTGCTAGATGACAGACCCTAAGATAGAATTAAAAATAGACATTATTTTATTCTTTATATGCCTGGAACATAAAAATCCACATATTATCACATGAATTAGCAGGGTACATTATGCATAAATCAAAACACATTTATTTTTCCACTATGCTGGCTCTCTAAAAAATAAGCTGTAATAGATTTCCAAAATCAGCTTTTGGGAATTCCCTGATGGTCCAGTGGTTAGGGACTTGGTGCTTTCACTACCCTGGCCTAGGTTCAATCCCTAAATGGGGAACTTAAGATCCCTCAAACCACGTGGCACAAAAAAGTAAACTTTTAATGTATGTTCTAAATATGATAATCCAGATTTAATAGTGACAATAACAAAACAGCACACATTCCTATACTATGTTACAGAGCATACAATAGCATTTAGTAATCATTCATACGGAGAAGGCAGTGGCACCCCACTCCAGTACTCTTGCTTGGAAAATCCCATGGATGGAGGAGCCTGTTAGGCTGCAATCCATGGGGTTGCTAAGAGTCGGACAAGACTGAGCGACTTCACTTTCACTCTTCACTTTCATGCATTGGAGAAGGAAATGGCAACCCATTCCAGCATTCTTGCCTGGAGACTCCCAGGGATGGGGGAGTCTGGTGGGCTGCCGTCTATGGGGTCGCACAGAGTCGGACACGACTGAAGTGACTTAGCAATCATTCATAACTTTCCTTGTTATTCTCCTCAATCAAATTAAAAAACTAGAGAAGTTTGGGAAATAGAAAGTTCACCTTTCTGTTGGAGAAAATGACCACTGGTCCCCAGAAAGCAGGAGTGAACGTATTATTGTACGATAGTTGGTGAGATAAACTGTAAACACTTGAGGCCATTTTCCTCTGGGAGATTCAGCCCACTAGGCCCAGGTGAGTGCTGCAGTGCCCAGAGCGTGTGCTGTGAGCGTGCCTGCCAGCACACCCACACAGGCTTGGTGGATCCCACGTGCACTGGCGTTTCATTGTTACATCACATACAGTTTACACATTCAGAGTAAAAGCCAAAGGAGTTTTTCGTTTGTTTTCATTTCAACTAGTTTTTCACTGTCATGAATGCTCCATACAAAATGAATTTTGTGATAGAAATGTCTATTTTGTATCAATTCACTTACTACTTAAATGTTCTCAAATGAGACTAGGGAAGCCACTGTGGCACATAAACGTAGGTCACTGATCAGCCTTTGAATATCTCACTCACTCCAAGCTGGCATCTGGAGTAAGGCAGGCTCTGCACTTACCAGCCCTGAATCTGACAGGGCGGGCATTAAAGCAGCTTCTGAGACTGAGCTGAGTGCAGTGATACCCAAGTTGGGGTGCAGAGAGAAAACTGACATCTGTTCCTGGTGCAAGGGAAAGTGAGAGACCAACATCAGGAGAAACTGCGGAGGGATCAGCCCTAAGGGGAATGAACCAGGGCTCACGGGCGGCCTGGACCCTGGCTCATCCCTTTGCTGAAGGTCGCTGTTACCACCAGCCCAGCTCCCATCCTCCTCCAGTAGGCTCTCTGGCTCCCATATTTTCCATCAGGTTTTTACTCCATTTCTGTTTTCTCTTGGACCTAGAGTGCAGAGCAGACACCCTGAAAGCTCTAGCTCACCTGCTGTCCTCATCTTCTTTGAGGGCATTTCCACATTAATTGCAGACACACAATTTGTCCCTGTGTAGGTTCTCTGGTGTGTATAAATATTAAAATTGAGGATGAAGACAGTCCTTCATTACATTTATAGTGTGAGTTCTTTCACATCAACTAAGGTTAAAGAACTATTTGAAAGCTTTTCCTTAACGTGATTATTTTCTTTAAGGATTGGACATATGCCTGGAATTTTGGCCACATTTATTTCACATGTAGGATTCCTCTTTGGTGTGAACTCTCTCGTGCTATCTAAGGCCAGAGTTTTAACCAAAGGATTCCTAGTTTTTCCCCAGTGTGATTCTCTTTTGTTGACTAAAGATGAAGGAAAGGATGACAGGAAGCTTTACCATGTTTATTACAGACAGAGGATTTCTTTTGTATGAATGTAAGTTAGCCTTTTGACTGAAACACTTCGCATATTCATGACATTTATAGGGTTTCTCTGCAGTGTGTGTTCTTCAGTGTACACAAAGCTGAGTGCACTGATGGAATTCTTTGCCACATGTGTTGCATTTACAGGGTTTCTCTCCTGGGTGAGTTGTTCTGTGTGAATGTAAGTAAGTGCTTTGGCTGAACTGCTTCCCACATACCTTACATTTACATGGTTTCTCTCCCACATGAATTCTTCATGCAAGTAAACATTAGCCCTATGGCTGAAGCTGTTGGAGAAGACTTGAGAGTCCCTTGGACTGCAAGGAGATCAAACCAGTCAGTCCTAAAGGAAATCAGTCCTGAATATTCATTGGAAGGACTATTGCTGAAGCTGAAACTCCAATACTCTGGCCCCCTGATGCAAACAATTGACTCATTGGAAAAGATTCTGATGCTGAGAAAGATTGAAGGCAGGAGGAGAAGGGGACGACAGAGGATGAGATGGCTGGATGGAATTACCGACTCAATGGACATGAGTTTGAGCAAGCTCCAGGAGTTGGTGATGGACAGGGAAGCCTGGTGCACTGCAGTCCATGGGGTTGCAAAGATTCGGACACAACTGAGCAACTGAACTGAATTGATGGCTGAAGCATTTACCACATTTGTTAGGTTTATAGGGTTTTTCTCCAGTGTGTGTCCTTTCATGTATAGAGAGCTGAGTGCTCTGGTAGAATTCTTTCCCATGTTTATTACATTTACAGTCCCCCCCCCCCCATATGATTTAGCACATGTCTTGCCACTGTATATCTGTGGGTGAAAATGTCCCCCAAATCATTATATCCATGTATATCCTCTCTAGTGTGAAATCTCTGCTGTTCCAAGGAGACAAGGAGACGTTAATTTTTCTCTACACAACTTCTAGTTTGACCATGCCATGAATAGGCTCCTGTTGAATGCTATTTACATACTCATTGTGTGTTATTTTCTACAACACAGAGAGATTTCCTGTTTCATAACATCTCAACTGCAAATCTATTAAATATTTCATTAGTTTCGAAGCCATGTTTATGCAATTATTTTATAAGTACTCAGGTTATGGTTGCAAGTATGAATTAATTTTTTTCCCTAAATTGAAACCATCTAAACTTTCTGCTGCAGCAGCATTTACGTTCACCTCAAATAACCATGGTGTCCTGCATTCTAAAGCCTTTCAGTTTCCATGCCTTTAATGAAAAGGGATGGGTTCACCCCCTTGAGACTTACCATTTACAATTAGATAAGTCTTCCTTGTAGGTATCTTGCAGGAATATTTCTTCTTGTCTCACAGGGTCACCTTTCCTGTCTAAAATAATGTTAAAAAAAAATGCTAGTGTGGCACTGGAGGAAGAAAACGGTTGAAAGCATGCAAGGCCTGCGTGAGTATGTTTCAAATACTGACCCTGACACAGAGCAAGAATGTGGAAAGGAGGTAAAGTGAGTTAAAACCCATTTTAGAAAACTGAAAATTAAAAAGTATTTTCAGGATTTCAATAAGAGACAAAATAAAATCAAGATTGGTTGTTGATAAGGTAAAGAGAAGGAAATTTGTCAAAGGTAAGAAAACAGGACAAAGAACATTATACAAAACTTTAAGAGGACATGAACAGTTCCTTTCTGAGGCCCAAAGAAAATGCGAAAGAGAGTACAGGTCCCAGTGGCCTCCACCACTTTCCTGAAAACAGAATTCACTCAGGAACCTCTGCCGCTGACATTTCCAGGCATCTGCTCCCCTAGTATCAGGATCTTCCTGATACTGACCACACGGGAGCCTGGAACTCACCTGAACTCGGGCACTGGGGAAATCCTTTCTCTTCCTTCCACAACTCTGCTCCCTGCTCCAGCTGGGAAATCACATCTGACTTGCAGAGTTGATGCCCTGTTTAGAGGTGGGAAAAGGTATTTTTGTCTTGGATTTAATTCAGGGTTAAAGAACTATGCGCATTCTTTCATTTCAGGGCAGGCTGCCAAGGAAGGACATGGTGAATACCGGAGAACAGCCCAGGAAGAGCACCCCTGACAACACTAAAGCTTCTTTCAGGAAGCTGTTCCTTCTGAGCAGGAAGGCTCTTCTTGCTGATGTGTGGGCCTGAGGTCAAAGGTAGAGTGAAGAAGCCTCAGTGTTTTCAATGGAGAAATTAAATCTTCCCACAGTAGGATAGGTCCATGGGGTCGCAAAGAGTCGAACACGACTAAGCGACGGAACAACAACAGTAAGATAAACTTTACTTTTAAAAAAGAATCCAAAACACAGAAGCTCCACAGGAACAATCTAATTTCTCTTTGGAAATAGATCGCTGGTATAATTTTCATTAATGCATTTTTAACTATCAGGTAAGTAAACAGAGTTATTTATACATATACACATATACATATATGGCATATATGTATAATGTCATATATGAAACGAGTCGCCAGTCCAGGTTCGATGCACGATACTGGATGCTTGGGGCTGGTGCACTGGGACGACCCAGAGGGATGGTATGGGGAGGGAGGAGGGAGGAGGGTTCAGGATGGGGAACACATGTATACCTGTGGTGGATTCATTTTGATATATGGCAAAACCAATACAATATTGTAAAGTTAAAAAATAAAAATAAAAAAAAGAAGCAAGAAAGACAGGGAAGAGTGGTCAGTAAAACTATATTCTTTGGGGCTGACAAAAAACAGGTATAAGTAAATAAATAAACGAATTAACTTCAAGGAGTTTTAAGAACCATGAAAGAATGTGAATGAGGGCTGAGAAGGGAGGGGAATATGTAGAAGCTGTTCTGGATACTTGTTTTAAAAATGCATCAATGTTGACAGACTCACCCACAGAGACCAGATGGCTAATGCTCTCCAGCATCACTTCTCTGAACAGCTTTCTCTGGGAGGTGTCCAGCAGGGCCCACTCTTCCTCGGTGAAATCTACAGCCATATCCTTGAGGGTCACTGTTTCCTAAAACATGGACATTTTGTGCAGCCAGGGCCTTCCCCACGAAGTGCCATGGAAAGATACTGTATGCAGTAGGGCTGTGGTTAGATTGCTGTGTAAGAAAAAGCTCAACCTTGTTTGGGGTTCTGGTCAAACATTTCTCTAGGCTGACATGCCATGTGTCTCTCACACATACTCACAGACGCACCACTTTGAAAACAAAATGCTTTCCCTGGTGGCTCAGCTGGTAAAGAATCCTCCTGCATTACAGGAGACCTGGGTTCGATCCCTGGGTTGGCAAGATCCCCTGGAGAAAGGAAAGGCTACCCACTCCAGTATTCTGGCCGGGGGAATTCCAGGGACTGTACAACCTATGGGGTCGCAAAGAGTCGGACACGACTGAGTCACTTTCACTTTCACTTTCTTTGAAAACAAAATATCATTACAGTGAATGAGGTAATTGTAGTGGAAATAATCTGGCAAAGCAATGGCCAAATTCTGCAGAACTGAACACTCTCCTGGAGAACGTGATAATTAGGTGGCTTCTCCCATCTCTGCACAACTCATATGTTCATGACACAGAATAAGACGTACAGTTCAGAAGCAAACCCCAAGGGGCCCTAGAACTGCTACACAGAAGGAGTGTCCTGACCCGACCCTCCTGTGATGGGACCTTGCATCTCCATCTTCTCTAGGACCTTCAAGCATGGGTTATCAAGGTCCCTCCTGTACCACCAAGCTGTTTATATGCTAACAGGAAATAGAGGCCTCTCAGTGGAACCTGATCTTTCCAGCCCTTCAAAAATTGCTACAGGACCCTAGGTTTATGCTGATATAATCCTTCTTCTTAATGCACAGCCCAAAATAATAAAACAGTACCAGACATTTCTTTCTGTTTGCAGTTTTGATTACAAAGAAGGAAACTGGGTTGTTGGGGACAAAAGGGATAAGGAGATTTTTTTTTCTTTTTTTAAGTTATTTAAATGTGCAAGTATATTCTATAAAATTTTGAATAAATTTAAAATTGGGGGAAAATAATGATTCCTTATTGCTCTCTTGCTTGCCTCCTCTCACCCCAATCTCCATGCTGCAGAGCCCTCCTCTGCAGCATCCAAATTACTGGATGGACTAAACTCACTTGAAAAACAAACAGCTGCCTCCCTGCAGGACTAGACACTTTTGCTCTTACTCGTTTCTGCTGCCTATGTTCACCACATGCCTAAGCCCACCGCAGACACTAACATGGGATAAATTCAAAGAAACAACTTTTACCTTTTCTTCAAGGACATCCTTAAGGGAGTGAGGAATGGAGTAAAGCAGTGTAAATACTGGGTAGGGAATTTCTCAATTAGTCCCCGACCTGCCCTAAGCCTCCCAGAGTCCTGAGGAAAAATGACTGACAGTAATTTAATTTCATGGGGGCCCCAGGAAATCCAGGCCAAGACTCAAAACCCACTCATCCCCGGGGAAAAAAAAAAAGAAAAGATAGGTATCAATTCACAAGAAGGAGCAAGTCCTACTCACCTGGGGTTCCATTGTCTGGAACTTGGTCGCCCTGTCTTCGTGTGTATTCTCACCAAAGGACAGTTCAATGACTAAACAGACAAAGTTGAGGAAAGAGAAAGAAGCCGAGAGACTCCAGTCATTTCTAACATCCCCAGAAAAGCCCACCATCTTGAATCTGCAAACCTTCACATGGTAATGCTCCCCACCTCAGTACAACCCACAAGTACCTGCAGAGAGAGGGAGCAAAGACAAATGGGGAGGGGGCTCTCCTCTCGAAGGGGCAGCAATAAGTCTTTGGCTCTTGACAGTCATAAAGAAGATATTAACATCCTCATTAAAAAGATAACAAAGCAGAAGCATGGGGCTTTACGGTTTAATTAGGCATGTTATTCAGATGGATTATTTAATCCCATCCCTGGCAGCTATCAGGGCTTCTCTGATAGCTCAGTTGGTAAAGAATCCGCCTGCAATGCAGGAGACCCCAGTTAGATTCCTGGGTTGGGAAGATCCCCTGGAGAAGGGAAAGGCTACCCACTCCAGTATTCCGGCCTGGAGAATTCCATGGACTGTATAGTCCATGGAGTCGCAAAGAGTCGGACATGACTTAGTGACTTTCACTTCACTCACTTTCACTGGCAGCAAATCCTAAGAGAACCTGACTCCTGCCATGTGGAGATTCTCTTAGTCACAGAAAAAAAAAAAGAAGTAAAACAAAAATGACTATCTTTATTCAACAACTCTGAGCCTTTAGCTGGTTTCCTGTCACCTGATTTGAAATTGTTAAAAAATTTTTTTTCAGATAAAAACACACTGGGGACACTGCCAAGAAGCAAACATTTTGGTGATTATGAAGAGTTCATATTTTAATTCAAAGTAAGAGAGAGTCAACCCAGGATGCATTTCTGCAAGCATATTTATGCTATGCTTTAGCTATACCCTAACTATGTAAATCACTACTACAAATTTTTAAAATATTATGCCCTTTCAGAATAATTGAATCACAACTTACAAATGTTTTTGGTATAAATAAAGTGTGTCTTAACTAATATTTTAAAAAGTAAAACTTAGGGACTTCCCTGGTGGTCCAGTGGTTAATAATCTGCCTGCCAGTGCAGGAGACATGGGTTCAATCCCTGACCCGGGAAGATTCCACCTGCCACTGAGCAACTAAGCCCCCAAACCGCAACTAGACAATAAGCCCTGCTCATAGCAACTAGAGAAAGCTGATATGCAGCAGTGAAGACCCAGGGCAGCCAAAAATAAAAAAAAATTTTTCCTTAAAAAAAAAAAAATAGAACTGAGATGTCTCAGGCTATCCGGCTATGATGGCAGCCTGGCAGGTCTTTCTTGTTCGCCGATCCTGCTGACCCCTCCACCTGCCCTCCGCCCTCCGTCTCAAGAAAGAACATGCAATTCTGAAAAAGTGTTAACCGATTATCATTGTGAGTCTAAGCTTTTGTTTCAAAATCAGTATTTTCCCTTCATTTCTTTTTATGACAATTTTATAAACTTCCAACTGTCCTAGGTTTCTTTCAACAATTCCTACCACACCTAGGTTCTGCAGAAGACCTGCCCTAGGATGAAATTAACTCAGAATTATAAAAAAACTGTTATTGGGTCACAACACAAAAAAAGTTAATCATGCAATAATTCAACTTGAAACTGGGATACGTGGAGAAGCATTACTTTAAAGGTATGAGAGAGAAGACAATTTTCTTTAAAGCCTGGAAAGTGAACTTACGATATATTCTGATTTGGATGTCGGGGGAGGGGAATCAATATTTAAATATGGTTGGAAGTTTTAAAACACCCACTCTTCAATTTTTCAATATTCCAACTATTTCCACTTTACAGAAAAATTACCCTCTAAAAATAAACAAACGCTTGTAGTGTTGCAAACACTTTCCTTTCCCCCGAGACCGGGTGACTGCTGACCAGACCCTTCTGCGTCCCCAAGACATGCGACGAACCGCCGCTCATGGTTGCTCCCACCATCCACACGTCTACACGGTTCCCTTCCTCCAAACTTGTAGAGAGATTTCTCCTCAGAAGCCATTCCGAATCCATAAAAATACTAAAGCAGGCTGTGATTTTTCACCCCAAACCACTTAATGAAAGAATACTTCTGTAAAAGAAGTCTTGTTCATAGTGCTGCTGCTGCTTCTGCTAAGTTGCTTCAGTCGTGTCCGACTCTGTGCGACCCCATAGATGGCAGCCCACCAGGCTCCCCCGTCCCTGGGATTCTCCAGGCAAGAACACTGGAGTGGGTTGCCATGTCCTTCTCCAGTGCATGAAAGTGAAGAGTGAAAGTGAAGTCGCTCAGTCGTGTCCGACTCTTAGCGACCCCATGGATTGCAGCCTACCAGGCTCCTCCATCCATGGAATTTTCCAGGCAAGAGTACTGGAGTGGGTCGCCATTGCCTTCTCTGGTTCATAGTGCATAGGAGTCTAATTTATAGTGCACAAGAACGTGAATAATAGGACACGGAAAAAGCCCAGAAAATGAAAAGCACATTCCATTTGAGAGAAATATCTCCTGGTCCCTGTGGGTCCCCAGGGTTCGAAACTCCTGTCCTCTCACCAGGAGACGGTGTCGAGCTCCCCGCGCAGCAACGCATTCTCCAGGTGGCGCGCTCTGGTGCCCTTTGCAGGCGGCTGGGCGCAGTACAGGATGCTCGGAGGTTGGGAGTGCGGGTGGTGAGGGGGGAGCGGGGGGGCCGGGGGCCGGCTAGAAGATCCCGTGTGCCCGTGGATGACAGACGAGAACATCAGGATGAATTATTAAGCTCGGTCTATGTTAATATAAATGACAGTTATTCTTTACGGACATGCATCTCTGTCTATGTGTGTGTTACTCGCTCAGCTGTGTCTGACTTTTTGAGACCCACCTCCCGCATTGCAGGCAGATTCTTTACTATCTGAGCCACTAGGGAAGCCATGTCTTTGTCTATTTGTATATATTGATCAGTGGATTGATAGACACAACTTAGGTGGGAATACACAGGTCAGGACAAACAAAAATTTCCTCACACTGTCCGCTGAAAAGCCAAGAAACAAGAACTCCCCTCTAGCAATGAACACATTCAGACCTATGCTGTTGTTTTTGAAATCATATTTGCTAATAAAAACAAAACCATATTCCTTGGATAAATAGTTCATTCTAGGGTTGGAGCAGGAGAAGGCAATGGCACCCCACTCTAGTACTCTTGCCTGGAAAATCCCATGGACGGAGGAGCCTGGTGGGCTGCAGTCCATGGGGTCTCTCAGAGTCGGACACGACTGAGCGACTTCACTTTCACTTTTCACTTTCATGCATTGGAGAAGGAAATGGCAACCCACTCCAGTGTTCTTGCCTGGAGAATCCCAGGGACGGAGGAGCCTGGTGGGCTGCCGTCTATGGGGTCGCAGAGAGTTGGACACGACTGAAGTGACTTAGCATAGCATAGCATAGTATAGGGTTGGAGCAGGAAATATACAGATTTGTAGATTCTTGTAGTTCCAGAAAGTGAGGAAGTGTTAATTCAACAAAACAGCTACACACACACACACACACACACACATACACACACAGAGATACACACACACACACACACACACAAACACACACACACATAGAGGCATAAATGGGATTATGTCAAAAGAAAACAGAAGTCAACTAAAAGAGTTCCCAAGGGCCCAAACTGGAACATTTTGAGCAACAGGATAAAGTTGTACTCACTATATCCTAGGATACAAAGTAAATATCCAAGAGTTCATACTGATTTAAATAAAAAATGGGACTTCCCTGGTGGTCCAGTGGTTAAGCTTCTGCTCTCTCAAGGCAGGGGACACAGTTTGATCCCTAGTCAGGTAACTAAGATCCCACATGCTGCATGGTGTAGCCAAAATAAATAAATAAATGTATAAAGGATTATCTATATAAACAAATTGGAGGACAGTACAAATCTCCCGTGGAGAGGAATTCCTGATAATTTATGTGGATATCAGCAGTCAAGGAGGTGGAGCATAACTCTCCATGCCTCAAAGGCTGTACGTAGTGAAATCCTTCCAAAACAACACATTTTTGGACATGATATAAGCATAACTTTACACTGGAGAAATCTAATCTAAGTAGCTGGACTAACAACACTAGTATCCTAGTATTAAGTCGTTTCAGACTTGTAGCCTTGAAATGAAATGATGAGAATGGTGGATGGTACCTCTGCCATCTTTCTCAAAAAACAAATTAAATAAAAATCCAACAAACAGGGGCTTCCAGGTGGCTTAGTGGTAAAGAATTTGTTCTATTCCCAGTCCAGGAAGATCCTACATGCCACAGAGCAACCAAGCTCACAGGCCACAACTGCTGAAGTCTGAATGCTGTAGAGCCTGTGTTTGGCAACAAGAGATGCCTCAGCAATGAGAAGCCCTCACACCGCAAGTAAAGAGTAGCTCCATCTCGCAACAACTAGAGAAAAGTACATATAGTAACAAAGACCCAGCACAGCCAAAAATAAATAATTTTAAAAATTATTTTAAAAACCCAACAAACAATAAAACACAAAAGCCAGTGTGATCATAAGAAAAATCATTGGCTATATCCCAATGAACTAAATTCCACAAAATTCCAAGATTCCCTGGAGTACTTACAAAGTTCTGCAGTTGCCCGAGAGAGGTGGTCACTTTCTTCAGGACTTCCAGGCCAGTATCAACATTTCCTGGACACCAGAGGTGACCTAGAAAGTTTTCATCAACTTAAGAAGAGGTAGGTAGCTGTCTCTGAGCAGCCATTTTGACCAATGGCAGTTCCCTGGCTTTTAAGCTGAAGTAAACATTTCTGAAGAGGGAGAAAAGTTTTCTCGGTAGCCTTTCCAAGATGGTTCTTGTGTCGTTAGGGGCATCTGAGAAAGATTTCTGGAGTATTATGCCCACCATTCACTCCGTCACATTCTGTGTCATTAAAAGCTGCCTCTGGGTCCCTGAGTTGAAGTAAGAAATGTAGTGGTTTCTCGAGATGTACAAAGATGCCCTCAGCTGGAGATCCCAGATGTCTACAAACAATTGCTGGGTTTCACAGGGACTTGTGAATCTTTCTAGTCTCAAAAGGGCCCATGACGTCATCCTTGGTCCTCAGATCCCAACATGCAGAACCTCTGCCCCAGAAGGGGAACAAGGTGTATTTCAGGAGTGTCTTCCAACCGAAGGGTTCAGTCAGGTGTATCAGGAGCTTGGAGCTGCAATGTATGAGTATTTGTGTTGGGGACCCCTCACAGACATTTTCAGAAAATCAGACACCCTTGATGAATAAAGAGACTCTATTCATTTTTTATGAATATAACTGAAACACAATACATAAAGGCAACATATGCATTAATAAAAATCATCATGAATGTCAACAGTAACTGTGATCATTATCATCCTAGTGATACTAACAATATAATTCTGACAATAGCACTCAAACTACAAAGAGGGTAGACAAGAGTACAGGTTCCCTTAAGGGAATGACAAGTACAGATCCTGGACTTCTTGGAGATGGTTGGAATCACAGTGTCGGTTACACAATGAAAAGTGTCCCCTGAAGGCAAGGACTACTAACCCCAGGAGGCAACAGAAATGCAAGGCCAATTTCCACATGTGCAATCACAGGGATTCTTTTTTTTTTTTTTTTTTATTCTAATTGGAGGCTAATTACTATACAATATTGTAGTGGTTTTTGCCATACATTGACATGAATCAGCCATGGATGTACATGTGTTCCCTATCCTGAACTCCCCTCCCACCTCCTGCCCCATCTCATCCCTCAGGATCATCCCAGTGCACCAGCCCTGAGCACCCTGCCTCATGCATCTAACCTGGACTAGCGATCTGTTTCACATATGATAATATACATGTTTCAATGCTATTCTCTCAAATCATCCCACCCTCACCCTCTCCCACAGAGTCCAAAAGACTGTTCTTTATATCTGTGTCTCTTTTGCTGTCTCTCATATAGGGTCACCATTGCCATCTTTCTAAATCTTTCTAATGCATATTAGTATACTGTATTGGTGTTTTTCTTTCTGCCTTACTCCACTCTGTATAATAGGCTCCAGTTTCATCCACCTCATTAGAACTGATTCAAATGCATTCTTTTTAATGGCTGAGTAATATTCCATTGTGTATATGTACCATAGCTTTCTTATCCATTCATCTGCCAATGGACATCTAGGTTGCTTCCATGTCCTGGCTATTGTAAACAGTGCTATGATGAACATTGGGGTACATGTGTCTCTTTCAATTCTGGTTTCCTCAGTCTGTATGCCCAGCAGTGGGATTGATGGGTCATATGGCAGTTATATTTTCAGTTTTTTAAGGAATCTCCACACTGTTCTCCATAGTGACTGTACTAGTTTGCATTCCCACCAACAGTATAAGAGGTATCTCATTTCTCTACACCCTCTCCAACATTTATTGTTTGTAGACTTTTTGATAGCATCCATTCTGACCAGCATGAGATGGTACCTCATTGTGGTTTTGATTTGAATTTCTCTGATAATGAGTAATGTTGAGCATCTTTTCATGTGTTTGTTAGCCATCTGTAGGTCTTCTTTGGAGAAATGTCTGTTTAGTTCTTTGGCCCATTTTTTGATTGGGTCGTTTATTTTTCTGGAATTGAGCTGCAGGAGTTGCTTGTATATTAATTTTTTGTCAGTTGCTTCATTTGCTATTATTTTCTCCCATTCTGAAGGCTGTCTTTTAACCTTGCTTATAGTTTCCTTCGTTGTGCAAAAGCTTTTAAGTTTAATTAGATCACGTTTGTTTATTTTTGCTTTCATTTCCATTACTCTGGGAGATGGGTCACAGAGGATCCTACTGTGATTTATGTCAGAGAGTGTTTTGCCTATGTCTTCCTCTAAGAGTTTTAAGTTTCTGGTCTTACATCTAGATCTTTAATCCATTTTGAGTTTATTTTTGTGTATGGTGTTAGAAAGTGTTCTAGTTTCATTCTTTTACAAGTGGTTGACCAGTTTTCCCAGCACCACTTGTTAAAGAGATTGTCTTTTCTCCATTGTATATTCTTGCCTCCTTTGTCAAAAATAAGGTGTCCATATGTGCATGAATTTATCTCTGGGCTTTCTATTTTGTTCCATTGATCTATATTTCTGTCTTTGTGCCAGTACCATACTGTCTTGATGACTGTAACTTTGTAGTATAGTCTGAAGTCAAGCAGGTTGATTCCTCCAGTTCCATTCTTCTTTCTCAAGATTGCTTTGGCTATTCGAGGTTTTTTGTATTTCCATACAGATTATGAAATTATTTGTTCTAGTTCTCTGAAAAATACCATTGATAGCTTGATAGGGATTGCATTGAATCTATAGATTGCTTTGGTAGTATACTTATTTTCACTATATTGAGTCTTCCAATCCAAATATATCCATGGTATATTTCTCCATCTATTTGTGTTATCTTTGATTTCTTTCATTAGTGTTTTACAGTTTTCTATATATAGGTCTTTTGTTTCTTTAGGTAGATTTATTCCTAAGTATTCTATTCTTTTTGTTGCAATGGTGAATAGAATTGTTTCCTTAATTTCACTTTCTGTTTTCTCATTGTTAGTGTATAGGAATGCAAGGGATTTCTGTGTGTTAATTTTATATCCTGCAACTTTACTATATTCACTGATTAGCTCTAGTTATTTTCTGGTGGAGTCTTTAGGGTTTTCTATATAGAGGATGATGTCATCTGCAAACAGTGAGAGTTTTACTTTCTTCTTTTCCAATCTGTATTCATTTTATTTTTTCTTCTTCTCTGATTGCTGTGGCTAAAACTTCCAAAACTATGTTGAATAGTAGTGGTGAGAGTGGGCACCCTTGTCTTGTTCCTGACTATAGGGGAAATGCTTTCAATTTTTCACCAGTGAGGATAATGTTTGCTGTGGGTTTATCATATATGGCTTTTATTATGTTGAGGAATGTTCCTTCTATTCCTGCTTTCTGTAGGGTTTTTGTGATAAATGGATGTTGAATTTTGTCAAAGGCTTTCTCTGCATTTATTGAGATAATCATATAGTTTTTATCTTTCAACTTGTTAATGTGGTGTATCACATTGATTGATTTGTGGGTATTAAAGAATCCTTGCATCCCTGGGATAAAACCCACTTGGTCATGATGTATGATCGTTTTAATATGTTGTTGGATTCCATTTGCTAGAATTTTGTTAAGGATTTTTGCATCTATGTTCATCAGTGATTTTGGTCTGTAGTTTTCTTTTTTTGTAGCATCTTTGTCTGGCTTTGGTAATCACAGGGATTCTTATATAAACTCTGGTTCAAAATCTTTAGGTTATTAAGCCATTCAAAAGCAGCAATGTATATTGCAATTGTATATTGTAGAAAGGCAATGCCAAAAAAATGCTCAAACTACCACACAATTGCACTCATCTCACATGCTAGTAAACTAATGCTCAAAATTCTCCAAGCCAGGCTTCAGCAATATGTGAACTGTGAATTTCCTGATGTTCAAGCTGGTTTTAGAAAAGGCAGAGGAACCAGAGATCCAATTGCCAACATCTGCTGGATCATGGAAAAAGCAAGAGAGTTCCAGAAAAACATCTATTTCTGCTTTATTGACTATGCCAAAGCCTTTGACTGTGTGGATCACAATAAACTGTGGAAAATTCTGAAAGAGATGGGAATACCAGACCACCTGATCTGCCTCTTGAGAAACCTGTATGCAGGTCAGGAAGCAACAGTTAGAACTGGACATGGAACAACAGACTGGTTCCAAATAGGAAAAGGAGTACGTCAAGGCTGTATATTGTCACCCTGCTTATTTAACTTATATGCAGAGTACATCATGAGAAATGCTGGACTGGAAGAAACACAAGCTGGAATCAAGATTGCTGGGAGAAATATTAATAACCTCAGATATGCAGATGACACCACCCTTATGGAAGAAAGTGAAGAGGAACTCGAAAGCCTCTTGATGAAAGTGAAAGAGGAGAGTGAAAAAGTTGGCTTAAAGCTCAGCATTCAGAAAATGAAGATCATGGCATCCGGTCCCACCACTTCATGGGAAATAGATGGGGAAACAGTGGAAACAGTGGCAGACTTTATTTTTGGGGGCTCCAAAATCACTGCAGATGGTGGCTGCAGCCATGAAATTAAAAGACACTTACTCCTTGGAAGGAAAGTTATGATCAACCTAGATAGCATATTCAAAAGCAGAGATACTACTTTGCCAACAAAGGTCTGTCTAGTCAAGGCTATGGTTGTTCCTGTGGTCATGTATGGATGTGAGAGTTGGACTGTGAAGAAGGCTGAGCGCTGAAGAATTGATGCTTTTGAACTGTGATGTTGGAGAAGACTCTTGAGAGTCCCTTGGACTGCAAGGAGATCCAACCAGTCCTTTCTGAAGGAGATCAGCCCTGGGATTTCTTTGGAAGGACTGATGCTAAAGCTGAAACTCCAGTACTTTGGCCACCTCATGCGAAGAGTTGACTCATTGGAAAAGACTCTGATGTTGGGAGGGATTGGGGGCAGGAGTAGAAGGGGACGACAGAGGATGAGATGGCTGAATGGCATCACTGACTCGATGGACGTGGGTCTGAGTGGACTCCGGGAGTTGGTGATGGACAGGGAGGCCTGGCGTGCTGTGATTCATGGGGTCGCAGAGTCGGACACGACTGAGCGACTGAACTGAACTGAACTATTCACATATGGAGGCCAGAAATTACTGATGACTGTGACATTTCTTGTTTATTAATGGGCAGGAGATATTTTCATTTCACAACGGCTATTGCCATCTTACCTGTGATCCTGCAGAGAAGATTCTTAGGGTGCATCACTTATTTCGGTTTGAGGGGCTGGGGGTCATGTCCAGGTGAAGGTTGGGGCTTGAATTCTGATGGGTCTGGAAGTCTGGAGTCTCAAGGCTTCTTCTTCATCCTCAGATTGACCTGCCTTGTGCTTGGATTGGCTGTGAGTGAAATCATGAGAAAGGCTCCTGGTGACTGAGCTGTTGAAGATGGAGCCCCTGGTAAGTAGTGATGCCTCCTCCTGAAATTACACCCCAAGTGCCATTAGATGGACAAGGTTTCCAAACTGGCTTCTATGTTCCAAGCACAAGCAGGCAGGGTTCAGATATCTGAGCTCAAATTACCTTTGTCCAGGACTATGGGATAGTTATCATGGATCAGGTCTATCAATAATAAGAAACTAATCTCATTCTTTACAGTAAACAAATTTATGAGAGCTTGCACTAATCTTGTGTATTTACAGAAGAGATAATAAAATTTCTTTTTACTTATTAAACCCTTGTCCTGATTGGCAAAAGATTAATTTGTTGGCTATTTTTGGACATGAGGGGTTTAGGAGCAGTAATGGCAAGTAGTAGAGGTCAGTGAGGAGAAGACATCACAAGCCCTGGAGAGTCAGTGGTTACAGCCCTGAGTGTAGCTAATCTAGTGTTATACCACCTGATGTGAAGCTGTTCAGTGTTGACAGGAACAGAAGGTTCCTGTCTTTCAGGTTTGGGACTAAAAGAGAATCATTCTACTTTTTTTCAGTTTTTAACCTCTACTCAGTACATATGCACTATTGAAAATTACTGAAAAAGTTCACAAACTATCATTAGCATTCTTTCCCCAAATCACACATTTTCAGTTCTGTTCAGTCATGTCTGACTCTGGGAGCCCATGGACTGCAGCACACCAGGCCGCCCTGTCTACCACCAACTACCGGAGTTTACTCAAACATGTCCATTGAGTCGGTGATGCCATCCAACCATCTCATCCTCTGTCATCCCCTTCTCCTCCTGACTTCAATCTTGCCAAGCATCAGGGTCTTTTCAAATGAGTCAGTTCTTTGCATCAGGTGGCCAAAGTATTGGAGTTTCAGCTTCAGCATCAGTCCTTCTAATGAATATTCAGGATTGATTTCCTTTAGGATGGACTGGTTGGATCTCCTTGCAGTCCACGGGACTCTCAAGAGTCTTACCCAACATCATACTTCAAAAGCATCAATTCTTCGGTGCTCAGCTTCCTTTATAGTCCAACTCTCACATCCATAGATGACCACTGGAAAAACCATAGCCTTGACCGGATGGACCTTTGTTGGCAAAGTAATGTCTCTGCTTTTTAATATGCTGTCTAGTTTGGTCATAACTTTTTTTCCAAGGAGCAAGTGTCTTTTAATTTCATGGCTGCAATCACCATCTGCAGTGAATTTGGAACCCCCCAAAATAAAGTCTGACACTGTTTCCCCATATATTTGCCATGAAGTGATAGGACCAGATGCCATGATCTTTGTTTTCTGAATGTTGAGCTTTAAGCCAACTTTTTCACTCTCCACTTTCACTTTCATCAAGAGGCTCTTTAGTTCTTCACTTTCTGCCATAAGGGTGGTGTCATCTGCATATCTGAGGTTATCGATACTTCTCCCGGCAATCTTGATTCCAGCTGTGCTTCCTCCAGCCCAGCGTTTCTCATGATGTACTCTGCATATAAGTTAAATAAGTAGGGTGACAATATACAGCCTTGACGTACTCCTTTTCCTATTTGGAACCGGGCTGTTTTTCCATGTCCAGTTCTAACTGTTGCTTCCTGACCTGCATACAGGTTTCTCAAGAGGCAGATCAGGTGGTCTGGTATTCCCATCTCTTTCAGAATTTTCCACAGTTTATTGTGATCCACATAGTCAAGGACTTTGGCATAGTCAATAAAGCAGAAGTAGATGTTTTTCTGGAACTCTCTTGCTTTTTCCATGATCCAGCAGATGTTGGCAATTGGATCTCTGGTTCCTCTGCCTTTTCTAAATCCAGCTTGAACATCTGGAAGTTCATGGTTCACATTCTGTTGAAGCCCGGCTTAGAGAATTTTAAGCATTACTTTGCTAGCATGTGAGATGAGTGCAATTGTGCAGTAGTAGTTTGAGCACTCTTTGGCATTGCTTTTTTTTGGGATTGGAATGAAAACTGACCTTTTCCAGTCCTGTGACCACTGCTGAGTTTTCCAAATTTGCTGACATATTGAGTGCAGCACTTTCACAGCCTCATCTTTTAGGATTTGAAATAGCTCAACCGGAATTCCATCACCTCCACTAGCTTTGTTCGTAGTGATGCTTTCTAAGGCCCACTTGACTTCACATTCCAAGATGTCTGACTTGTACTCATATTTGAGAACTGAAACGAATGTGCTATTGTTACTGTTTAATTGCTCAGTTTTATCCAACTCTTTGCAACCCCATGGATTGTAGCCCACCAGACTCCTTTGTCCATGGGATTTCCCAGGCAAGGATACTAAATTGGACTGCTATTTCCTTCTCCAGGGATCTTCCTGGCACAGTGGTCATACCTGAGTCTTCTGCACTGTTAGACGGGTTCTTTACCACTGAGCCACCAGGGAAGTCTGGAAGGAATGTGTAGGGAAGAGTATTACCTGCAAAGAAAAGAGAAAGGCTAGAGTAGATAGAGTTAAACTAGGTTCTTGTATAGATTTTTTAAAAACTGGAGAAAACAAGCCAATAACTAGGCTCCTTTCATCCTTCACCATACAGACAATGTTAGATTACAAGAGAAGTAGGGATAACTAAGGTCAAGGTCCCTGAGAATGCTGAGAGTGGGAGTCCTCCCACCACAGGAATAGCCAGTCTCAGTCTGTCCTTCACTCCAGCCCAAGAGTCCATGACTCATGCCGCTGAACTGTCTGACCTCAGAGTGTGTTCTGAACACCTGAGTCCCACAGTGCTGAGAGAGACATCTCCTGGTATTCTGTATGAATTCTGTATGAACCCTGTTCGGTTCCGAGAACACTATAGACAGCTCTTCATGATTCTCTGACATTTGCATGATTAGTAGAATAATGTTTTGTATTTAACATAGGTTTGCTAGGCCAGAAACAGTTCATACCACAATATATTGGGCAATTCAACACTCATAACAAGTTATGAAAACAGTTTCTATTTGGAGAATCAAAAGTTCCCCTACGGACATAATTTACCTTCTGAGCCACCAGGGAAGCACCTAGGGACATAATTTAAACCAATAGCCATGGTTTAAAAGTAGTTCATCATGGTTATTGTTTGTCTTGTTGGAAATGTGTCCAATTAATAAAAAAGAGAAATTTAATTATACATTTTCAAGTGAATATTTCATAATCACCTGTCTAGAAGTCCTAATTACAAGGTTATTGAAAAACTTCCAAATTACACTAAAACACACTTCATGTGATATTTCTTTAAAATAAGGATTCTTGAGTGTATAGGTGTCCATGAATGTACCTGAAAGGCAGACACCAGCTCAGTGCTGCAGGGAACCAGGGGAACCCCACATGGAACATGATCATCATCCACCCAGTCCCCATCCTTCCTCAGCTGAACCTTCACAGCAGTAGAGGCTGCTCTGTCCAAATCAGAATATCCCTGATGTTTTAGGAATTGTTGACATTTGAAGATGTAGCTGTTGACTTCACCCAGGAAGAGTGGAGCCTGCTAGACAAGTCCCAGAAAAACCTGTTCAGAAATGTGATGATGGAAACTATCCATCATCTGGTCTCTGTAGGTGAGTCTGTCAACACAGATGTACATGCATCTGTGTCCATTGCATTCATTCATTCACTGAACAAGCATTTAAAACAGCTTCCTTGTATCCCACTGCAACTGCTTCCTGATTCTCTGATATTCTTCATGACCACTTAAAAGGAAGATATTTCTTTATGTGACACTTTTCATCACCACACTGAAAGGTTTTATTGGCAAGGTTTCATCTTTGTTGCTACTCAGTCTCTAGAGTCAGAACAGAAGTGGGGATTCAGTGGATATTTTAATGCATAAGTAAAAGGATTCGATATTTTACAAATAATTATTCTGTTCCAATCACTTCTTGTGCGGTAGTTTGAGCATTTTTTGGCATTGCCTTTCTTTGGGATTGGAATGAAAACTGACCTTTTTCAGTCCTGTGGCCACTGCTGAGTTTTCCAAATTTGCTGGCATATTGAGTGCAGCACTTTCACAGCATCATCTTTCAGAATTTGAAAGAGCTTAACTGGAATTCCATCACTTCCACTAGCTTTGTTCATAGTGATGCTTTCTAAGGCCCACTTGACTTCACATTCCAGGATGTCTGGCTCTAGGTGAGTGATGACACCATTGTGATTATCTGGGTCGTGAAGATCTTTTTTGTACAGTTCTTCTGTGTATTCTTGCCATCTTGCACTCATCTCACATGCGAGTAAAGTAATGCTCAAAATTCTCCAAGCCAGGCTTCAGCAGTATGTGAACCATGAACTTCCTGATGTTCAAGCTGGTTTTAGAAAAGGCAGAGGAACCAGAGATCCAATTGCCAACATCCGCTGGATCATGGAAAAAGCAAGAGAGTTCCAGAAAAACATCTATTTCTGCTTTATTGACTATGCCAAAGCCTTTGACTGTGTGGATCACAATAAACTGTGGAAAATTCTGAAAGAGATGGGAATACCAGACCACCTGATCTGCCTTTTGAGAAATCTATATGCAGGTCAGGAAGCAACAGTTAGAACTGGACATGGAACAACAGACTGGTTCCAAATAGGAAAAGGAGTACATCAAGGCTGTATGTATATTGTAACCCTGCTTATTTAACTTATATGCAGAGTACATCATGAGAAACGCTGGGCTGGAAGAAACACAAGCTGGAATCAAGATTGCCGGGAGAAATATCAATAACCTCAGATATGCAGATGACACCGCCTTTATGGCAGAAAGTGAAGAGGAACTAAAAAGCCTCTTGATGAAAGTGAAAGAGGAGAGTGAAAAAGTTGGCTTAAAGCTCAACATTCAGAAAACAAAGATCATGGCATCCGGTCCCACCACTTCATGGGAAATAGATGGGGAAACAGTGGAAACAGTGGCAGACTTTATTTTTCTGGGCTCCAAAATCACTGCAGATGGTGACTGCAGCCATGAAATTAAAAGACACTTACTCCTTGGAAGGAAAGTTATGACTAATCTAGATAGCATATTCAAAAGCAGAGATACTACTTTGCCAACAAAGGTCTGTCTAGTCAAGGCTATGGTTGTTCCTGTGGTCATGTATGGATGTGAGAGTTGGACTGTGAAGAAGGCTGAGCGCTGAAGAATTGATGCTTTTGAACTGTGGTGTTGGAGAAGACTCTTGAGAGTCCCTTGGACTGCAAAGATATCCAACCAGTCCATTCTGAAGGATATCAGCCCTGGGATTTCTTTGGAAGGACTGATGCTAAAGCTGAAACTCCAGTACTTTGGCCACCTCATGCGAAGAGTTGACTCATTGGAAAAGACTCTGATGCTGGGAGGGATTGGGGGCAAGAGGAGAAGGGGATGACAGAGGATGAGATGGCTGGATGGCATCACTGACTCGATGGACGTGAGTCTGGGTGAACTCTGGGAGTTGGTGATGGACAGGGAGGCCTGGTGTGCTGCGATTCATGGGGTTGCAAAGAGTCGGACACAACTGATCGACTGAACTGAACTGAACTGAATCACTTCTTGAAGGCTTGAGAGCAGAGTCCTGTATATGACATAATTTTGATTCTTCCTGTAAGGTGGATCATTACTGGGTCCTGTTTGACATAAATATTCAGCCCACTGTAGAGTCTTTTGCTCTTTCCCATTTGCAAAAGACTGAGGATTCTGTGTCCTCTCTCTGAACTGGTACATGGGCATCATCCCTTAGACAACCTCACTGTTCTTGCTGCTGCTCTGGGTTTCGTCCTGGTCTACTGAAGGACCTTCACTGTTCTGTCTGGTAAAGATGTTGTTGCCTGCACTGACCTTCAATTATCTCTTTATTTTCCTCAGTACCCTTACCTTGGACTTCAGCATACCAAAAGATAATTAGGCCAGACTCAAAATCCACACTTTTTTTTTTTTTTTTTAAATCAAACAGGCTATCAGATCAGCAAATCAGATGTGATTTCCCTGCTGGAACAGGGAAAAGAGTTGTGGAGTAAAGCAGCAGGAGGCTTCCAAGGTCAAAGACCAGGTGAACATCAGGGGCCTGGACTTCACTGCAAAAAGGTTCTGGTCATTGAGTGACTAAGTCCTTGGAAGCAGAACTGAAGGTTTTGAGACATGAGTGCTGCTACTGCTAAGTCACTTCAGTCGTGTGCGACTCTGTGTGACCCCATAGATGGCAGCCACCAGGCTCCCCCATCCCTGGGATTCTCCAGGCAAGAACACTGGAGTGGGTTGCCACTTCCTTCTCCAATGCACGAAAATGAAAAATGAAAGTGAAGTCGCTCAGTCGTGTCTGACTCTTCACGACCCCATGGACTGCAGCCTACCAGGCTCCTCCATCCATGGGATTTTCCAAGCAAGAGTACTGGAGTGGGGTGCCATTGTCTTCTCCGTGAGACATGAGTGATCTATCCTAAATGAAAGTGAGGACATTGGGGCATATTCCTCACATTTTTACCATTTTGTGCACTTATTATCCCAAATCATGTGTCTTCCTGCCACTTTCTTTTCTATAAATACTTGTGGACTTGCTGCACTTAAACTTACACATAGTGATTCCTGTCCTGATCCTCTCATTTAATGTTTTTTCCATCATTTTCTGACATACTGTCTCTTCCCCACACTACATTTTTATATTTTAATCCTGGTTTTGTCTAATAGACAATGACTTGTAAAGTATTCTACTACCTTGAGTATTTCTTTGTTATATACACAGTTTCTCCATGTGAGTGCCAATTTTTTTTTTTTCCCAATGAGTAAGGTAGAAGGGAAATAGGATAAAAATGTTTTTAGCTTAAATATCTTGTTAGGTTGAGCTTGATGACTGTAAATTTATCAGAAACATTGCAGTTTTGGAAATGAGCGGGATGGGGAATTAGTGAAAATTCAATGTAAGTACTGAAAAGTAATGGAAATTTGTATCTATTTCATTATTATATTATAAAACATATGCACACATAATACATATATGTTTTATAATATAACAATATATATACATACACATGTAAATGTGTACATTCACATACATGTGTATGTTTGTATATATATATATATTTTTTTAATTTTTTTATTTTTGAATATAATTCCAAATATCGAAATGAATCCACCACAGGTATACATGTGTTCCCCATCCTGAACCCTCCTCCCTCCTCCCTCCCCATACCATCCCTCTGGGTCGTCCCAGTGCACCAGCCCCAAGCATCCAGCATCGTGCATTGAACCTGGACTGGCATCTCGTTTCATACATGACATTTCACATGTTTCAATGCCATTCTCCCAAATCTTCCCACCCTCTCCCTCTCCCACAGAGTCCATAAGCCTGTTCTATACATCAGTGTCTCTTTTGCTGTCTCGTATACAGGGTTATCGTTACCATCTTTCTAAATTCCATATATATGCCAATTTTTGAAACATACTCACATGGAGGACTTGGTATTTATCTATATTTCTATTTTCCTAATGATGCTAAAGCAGAAACTCCAGTACTTTGGTCACCTCATGTGAAGAGTTGACTCATTGCAAAAGACTCTGATGCTGGGAGGGATTGGGGGCAGAAGGAGAAGGGGACGACAGAGGATGAGATGGCAGGATGGCATCACTGAGTTGATGGACATGAGTCTGAGTGAACTCCGGGAGTTGGTGATGGACAGGGAGGCCTGCCGTGCTGCAATTCATGGGGTTGCAAATAGTTGGACACGACTGAGCGACTGAACTGACTGACTGACTGAATGCCATTCTAAAATCTATATTTTGTCCATTTATTTAGGCAGTGAAAGACCCCTTAGACAACAAGAAATGATACTCATGCCAAGTGTCTACAGGAAACACATATCCCCTGCCATGGCAATGGTAAGTTTCATGGGTGGGAACCCCAGTCATCCAAATTAAAGACCTGGCAGTGAGATAAGTTGGCAATTGAGAACCATTGCCTTTGTGTAATTTGAGATTGAGCTCTTTTTGAAAAAAATTTGGGGTAGTCTGAAATCAGTTAAGAATCAATATGAGCTCAAAACCACAACCAGTGAATTAAGGGTAAAAAGTCAGTTGTACAAACATTGCTCATCTTCAAAATTAATCTGATATCTGAGATAGGAAACTATAAAATCAAAAGTTTGTGCCTGCAGGGGAGTAACACAGCACATGTTTACATCTAACACTGGAGACATTTTAACAGGAAACTTACCAGCTGATGCTCTATGGTGAACATGCAGACAAATGAATGTCTGCCTGGTCTTGGGCAAACCAGTAACAGTCTCATATCTCCTTCTCCAAAGCAGGTTTCTCACTTGCAAGGGAATTCTGCTGGATGTACTGATCTGAGTGATGAATATACTCCTCAATCTTCACCTCAATATTCAACAGTTCCCTTAAGAAGGAAACATAATGTCAGCAAACAGTGTGAAAAATCACTTAGTCAAGGGTCATTCCTTAATATACAGGGTCACATTCACACTAGAGGTAAATCATGTCAATGTGCTCTGTGTGGAAAAGTCTTTAGTAATTGCTTTAGACTCAGACAACACAAGATGATTCACACTGGAGAGAAACCATTCAAATGTCAACACTTTGGCAAAGTCTTCAATCAAAGATTCTTTTTGAAAGAGCATGAGAGAATTCATACAGGAGAGAAGCCCTGTGAATGTCCTCTATGTGGAAAAAGCCTTTAGAAATTACTCTAACCTCAGCAGCCAGAAGAAGATTCACACTGGAGAGAAACCATTCAAATGTCAACTCTGTGGGAAAGTCTTCAGTCAAAGTTGCTCCTTGAAAGACCATAAGAGAACTCATACAGGAGAGAAGCCCTATAAATGTCCTCTATGTGGAAAAGCCTTTAGTAGATGTACTAGCCTCAGCAAACACAAGAGGATTCACACTGGAAAGAAACCATTTGAATGTCGACTGTGTGGAAGATTCTCCTTGAAAGAACACGAGAAAGCTCACAGAGGAGAGAATGGCTATGAATGTCATCAGTGTGAAAAAGTCTTTAGTCATTGCTCTAAGCTCATACAACACAAGGAGAGTCACACTGGAGAGAAACCATTCAAATGTCAACTGTGTGGGAAGGCTTTCAATCAAAATTTCTCCTTGAAACAACATGAGAAAAGTCACACAGAAGAGAAGACTTATAAATGTCATCAGTGTTGGAAAGTGTTTAGTAGATGTGCTAGCCTCAAGAGACACAGCATGATTCACACTGGAGAGAAACCATTCAAATGTCAACTGTGTGGGAAAGTCTTCAATCAAAATTCCTCCTTGAAAGGACATGAGAGAACTCACACAGGAGAGAAGCCCTGTGAGTGTCATCAGTGTGGAAAAGCCTTTCCTCAAAGAAGGGACCTTAATTCACACAATAAAATTCACACGGGAGAGAAACCGTATCTATGTCTTGAGTGTGGGAAGTTCTTCCATTATAGTTCTGGGCTTTGTATGCACAAGAAAATCCACACAGGAGTGAAAGCACGTTTGCCATGTGTGTAAGAAGGCCTTCAGTAAACGTAATAAGCTGAGAGAACATGAGAGAACCCAGAGCAGAGAGCAGCCCTGTGAGTGTCAGCTCGGTGGAGAACACTTTGCTCCTGCTTTTTCCCTTAGACAACACGAGGGAACCCAGCACAGGAGAGAAAAGCAGAAGGGCCCTTCATAGATGTTCTAACCTGAGGTGACTTAATCAACATGGAGGCTCCTACAGGCATCATACTCCATCCACAGTCCAGACAGGTATCACCTATGGAAGTGGACCTATATGTGCACTGTCTATGCCTTTAGTCAATTGCCTGACCTCAGGTAACTTAGCAGAACTCACTCTATAAACACAATATGAGTGTTTTCAGCAGCACCTTCCAACTTTATAGACCCTAGAGTATGTGAGGAGAGGATAAGCAACCCCTAGTTCTTTCATGATTAATTGTTCAGTATGAGGCTGCTCCATGTGGCCTGGAGAAAGAAACAGCAATCCATTCTAGGATTCTTGCTTGGAGAATTCCATGGACAGAGGAGCCTGGTGGGCTACAGTCCATGCGGTCACAAAGAGTTGGACATGACTGAGCAACTAATACACACACACACTCAATGTGGAGAATCACTGGGACTGTAATCACTCTTAACATATATTCAGGTGAGCCCCAGGCTTGATGTGCACAAGCAACTCAGTGAAAATAAGCACTAAAATAAGAACAAAGATTAAGACTTGAGAAATACCAAAGTATGTTGAGCAACATCAAAGCATACTTCTAAATAATTTATCCTTGAGAATTGATTTCATGAAAAGTTATGAGAAATTCTTTATCCATAGAGCCAGCCCACTGGTTCACCTGTGCTCAGACTATATAACACACCCTCAGGGTCATGAAGGAAGAAGGAAGAGAAGTCTTCAGTGATCACTTATTTTTCAGTTAATGTGAAATTCTCACACTGAGGATGTAGCAATCCTAAAAACCACAATGGAGCTACAGCTAGATTTCACATCAGAAAAAAATGATCATGTATGGGAGGGGGAACCCCTGAAAGAAAACTGTAACACACAATCAGGCTTCCCAAGTGGCTCAATGGTAAAGAATCTGCCTGTGAATGCAGGAGACACAGGTTCGATCCTGGTTCCAGGAAGAAACCCTGGAGAAGGAAATGGCAACCCACTCCAGTATTCTTGCCTAGAAAATCTCATGGACAGATAAGCCTGGTGGACTAGTGTCTGGCATCGCAGAGTCATACACAACTTAGCAACTGAACAACAACAACACACAATCAGGCAGATGGTGATTTGGGGAAATAGTTCTTGATGGAAATGTGACATAAAATGAAGAGTGAAGTGACCTAGCAATATGGAATACAGAGTTTTGTAAGAAATTAACATTTGTGTATAGAATAATAATTGCAAATATTCAAACAATAAAGTCCATGGCTAAAGAAGCTCAGAGTTGCTGTTTGGTTTCTTTGAGCCCCCATAAACAAGGGACACAGGTTTACACTCTGGGAAAGTGGGCAGAGACTCAGCCCCATTCTCTGAGTTCCCTCTTTCTCCACAGCTCTTTGTACACAACTCAACTCCACTCATTCCAATGTCCCTCTATCCCCATGTACCCCATTCAGGCCCTGGTGGTGACACAGCTCTGATCTTCAGCTCCACAGGTCAGGTTTCCCAGAATATTGGCCCTGCTCATGCAAGGTCCTGGGGGAGTCTCAGAGACATCTGGTCTTACATTATTTGAGCCCTTCAACCTATGTCTGCAGAGAGAAACCACCTGGGGCTCAAGAAACAGACATCTCTTCCCTCCCAGACCTCAGAAATCTCTTTGTTACTTTGCCCCCAAACCTCTGAATTGAGCCAAGTGAATGAAAACTTCCTTCCATGATCATACTGTCTGTCTTACTTAGCTGATTACTGAATTATGCACCCAGCATTCTCACTAAACAGGAACCCAGCCTTGTTACTACCACATAAGCTCATGGAATAAAGCTGCAGGAATATATAATGCCCCAAACTATCAGCCTTAACACAAGTCAGTTTTGAAAATAACTAGTGCAATGTCTTTTTCCAAAGAAAGAAAGAAATACTGTCACAAAGCAGATGTCCCCACTTGTCTGCAGGACTTGGAAAGTTATCCTTTGATACATACCTACATTGAACTGAAATTTCCAGGGAGTCTTCCCGGATACCCACTGGGATCAGGTGTGTTCCTATTCTTGTTCCTATCAAGATTCTCCTAGTTTGTTTTCAGGCACAGATGAAACAAGCTGATACATGACCTTAATTGGCCAGGAGAAATCTTAACAAGGTCACAGGACCACGGAGGCAGTAAAAAAGGCAGCTAAGAAAGGGAATTCTCCCCACTGACCCTCAGCCACCTCTGAGGCTGTATCTCCTCCAGTGGAGGGTGTCCAGTACCTACCATTCTGAGCGTCTACTGACAGAAATCCAGCTGGATTTCAGGTTGGTTGGTTGTTTTTTTTTTTAAATTTGTTTTGGTGTTCAGTGTATTCCCCAGGGAACCTGGACATAGACAAAATATGCATAGATGTGGCTTTATGCACTGAGGCATGGATAATTTAAATTTTTAAACTAATTATTTTTTTAGGGTATGATTGGGTTACAATATTACATGTTTTACTTGTGTAGGATTATATTTCAGTTTTAGTATGCTATAAAACTGATCAACACCAAGAAAGTCGAGGTTTTACTTTTACCATCCTGTTGACCTATTTTGGGGCTTCCCTGGTGGCTCAGATGGTAAAAAATCCACCTGCAATGCAGAAGACCTAGGTTTGATCCCTGGGTAGGGAATATCCCCTGGAGGAGGGCATGGCAAACCACTGCTGTATCCTTGCCTTGAGAATCCCATGGACAGAGGAGCCATCAGCCATCCCTCTGCTGCTACTGTCTGCTATCAACTGCTCTGTTCTGTGAATATATGGATTTGTTTTTGTGCCATTGACTGTCTTTAATATTTTTTACTGTATGTGTTCTTTTTATTTGTTTTTAGTGTTCCATATATGTGGATTCCTAAGGTATTTCTCTTCTAGATGTGTCTACAAGACATGAAAGGGTCAAAAGTTGATAAATAACCTTGAGGTTAAGAAAAACCTCATTAAGGTCATGCAACCTCAGAGCAGAATCAAAGGCAGTAGAAAAGTGAAATTTCCCAGTGGTCCTCCTCAACCACTTTCAAATGGACTCAAGAGTGTCCAGCATCTGCCATTCTGAACATCTACTGATCAACAGGGGTTAGGGTTAGGGACCAACCCAGCTGGGGTGCAGCAGAGCAGAGGATTTAAGGTTGTTTTATGTAAATTTGGAGTTCACTTACTTGTCCATTTTGACATTATTTGATACACCTGCTTAGTGCTGTTGACTTGAATAAACTTACTATTATATGAAAAAGAAATTTGGCATTCAGCCTGTCCATCAGAGAAATGGGACAGTAAACCAGATATTATTACGTATTGACGTGGTTTAAGTGATGGGCCACAGATACTTTAAATTTTAATTTTTCTTTTCTAGGTTATCACTGGTCACAATATTAGGTAAGTTTCATGTGTGTAACAATACATTTCAGCTCCAGCATATCATAAAGTTGCTTAGCACCCAAAATTTTTTGTTGTTGTTGTTACCATTCTGTGAACCTATTTTACTCACTGGCCGTCCACTTGCTGCTACCCTCTGACGTCAACGGCTCTGTTCTCTGAGAATATGTGTTTGTTTTTGTATCATTTGTTTTCCTCATTTTTTTTTTTTTTACCTATTTGCTTTTTAAATATATGTTTAGTGTTCCACATATAAGTGAATTTGTAAGCTATTTCTCTTCTAAATGTGTCTTCAAGATGTTGATAGATACAGGGTGATTGTTGTTGTTCAGTCACTAAGATGTGTGACTCTTTTCGACCTCCTAGACTATAGCTTACCTAACCTTGATTGGTTAAGAAAACCTCATCAAGGTCATGTGACCTTAGGATAGTATAAAGTCAGCATGAAAGGGAAATTTCCCCGCTGACTACTCAGCCACCATGGAAAGTGCATCTCCTCAGCTGGAGTGTCCAGCACTCATGATTCTGAGCATGTGCTAACAGACTAGAGGCTCACAGCTGACTAGAGGTTCACAGCTGTGTGGTTTAAATTTGGTGTTCGGCTAGTCCCTCAGGGAAATACAACAAGAGTAAAATTATATACTGATGTGGCTTTAGACAGTTGGGAACTGATTCTTTAATTTCTTTCAACTTAATTAAAAAATGTTTTAAACTTAGGTATCATTCCATTATAATATTAGTGAATTTATAGATGCACAGCCATACATTTCAGCTTCTGTGAAGCACACATGTCCTCAGCACCAAACATGCAGTTTTCCTCTGCTACTATTTGCTGCCCCATTTTGTCTGAGGCTTCTCCTCTGATTTCCACTACTCAGGTCTGTGTATCTTTGTACTTGTTATCCTGTCAACTTTTTTCTTCCTTAAAATTCTTCTTGCTTGTTTTCTTTTTGTTTCTTGTGTTTCCCACAAGAGTGAAATTGTGAATTATTTCTTTCTTCAGATGTGGTTAGACCAAAGGGAATAGACGATGTCACTTGGCTAAGAAACTTTCAACAAGGTCATGCGACCTTGGAGCAGCCTCAGGTCAGCTAGGAAAGGGAAATTCCTCCTTCACTGATCCTCAGCCACCTTCAAAGCTGCATCTCCTCCAGTAGAGGCATTCCTCCCCCACCTCTCTGATCATCTCCAACAGAGAGGAGGAGCACAACTGGATTTTAGGATAGTTTGCTTTCAATTTGGTGTTCAGCATATCGCTCAGAAAAAGACATCCATAGTAAAGATACATAGTGATTTTGCCTGACAATAGGGTAAGGTGTCTTTATAATTTAAGTTTATAAATTGAGTTAACATTGTGTGTTAAGGTTAGATGTGCTTCATTTGTGCTTTACACGTCAACTTTTGTAAACCTTACATGCTCACCACCCAAATTTTCCTCTCTCACTGTCACTACACATTTGATGACTTTACCATCATGCCTTTACCTCTGAAACCTCCTCACTGGTATTCACTACTCTGTTCTGTGTGTTTCTTTTTGTCATCTGGTTTGTTTCTTTCTTATTTGTTCTTACTGTTCTACCCAGGAGTGAAGTCCTTTAGCCTCTGACTTAGTTCATTAGCATCATAACAAGGTCTATCCATGTTCTGGAAAAGAACAAGACCTCAATTTTTTTCTTAAAGGCTGATTAGATTTCCGTTGAATATGCACACGATTTTTTTTTCCTTACCCCCTTTTCCCTTGATTGGGAACTATGAAAAGGAGCGTATTACTTTTGTTTTCTTCTAGGAGTTTTACATTCTTAGGTGTTATCTTCACATCTTTAATCAACTCTGGGTTGAGTTTTAGGTATGGTGCCAAACAAGGATCTAGATTTAGACTGTGATGCTGGGAAAGATTGAAGGCAAAAGGAGAAGGGTGCATCAAAGGATGAAATGGTTATATTGAATCACCAACTCAATGGACATGACCTTGAGCAAACTCTGGGAGATTGTGGAAGACAGGGAAGCCTGGCATGCTGCAGTCCATCAGATTGCAAAGACTCAGACTCAACTTAGTGAATGAACACACAAATACAATGATCTAGATCACTTAATCTGAGTAAATTTAAAAACAGCAGCTGATAAAATACATCCTTCTGAATACTAATATTATGTGAAGATTCAAATTCTAAGGAATTTAGCATCTTATCATTCTGATTGATGTGGAATACTGGATAAGTAGTTATGAAAACTCAATGCTATTGTCTGTAGGCACTGAAAGCTTAAAAAATTATTTGTTCATCGTTCATTGAAAAATATATTTCACATTATTATTAACTAGGTAAATATGAGACACTGAGGATGAAAGATTCAGAAAACAGGAAACAAGACAATAATTTGGGTAAGTGAATTTGAATCTGAAAATTGATTTCCCTGATGTCAGTTGGGAGGGTACAGTTTTTTTTAAATTAGCAAATGAAAAAATAGTTTTGATTTTCAAATGCCTATGGCATTCTAAAGGAGATAAGTCCTGGCTGTTCTTTAGAAGGAATAATGCTAAAGCTGAAACTCCAGTACTTTGGGCACCTCATGCAAAGAGTTGACTCATTGGAAAAGACCCTGATGCTGGAAGGGATTGGGGTCAGGAGGAGAAGGGGACTGGTCCTCAGCCACCTTCAAAGCTGCATCTCCCTCAATGAGGGCATTCCTTCCCCACCTCTCTGACCATCTCCTACAGAGAGGAGGAGCACAGCTGGATTTTAGGATGGTTTGCTTTTTAAAGCTGGTGTTCAGCATATTGCTCAGAACAAAAGTCCATATAAACTTATGTAGTGGTTTGGCCTGGCAATAGGGTAAGGTGTCTTGAACTTTATAATTTTACTTTTTAAATTGAGTAAATGTTGATGTGAATATTAGATGTTTCATTTGTCCTTTTTTTTTTTTCAGTTACAAAGCTAATTTTAAAACTTTGGGGTGAACTCCAAAGGAATAAAAAAGACTGGGAAAGGATAACCCCCTCACCCTCTGGAAGTGGCTGAAAGGGAGAGAGGCTACCTGAGGGGAAGGAAGCACAAAAGGGACCCGCTGCAGACTCAGGGCAAAGGGAACACCATCGGTCCTGGGGCCCGGGAGCCCTGTGGCAGGAAACCCCAGTGTGGGGGCACTGGCTTGAGGCACACAGGCCAAGGGCAAGAGGGTTGCACAGGAAGCCACAAAGCTACTTGGCTTCCCCCTTCCCTTTTGCATTTTTAGCTTCTGCTGCATGATCTGCATGTCCCTCTGCTTGGGGAACAATCGCCCCAGCAGATCAGTGCATTCCCTTAACCGAGCTGCTCTGCCTTTTCTTATTCTTCTGGCGGGCAAGCTCCTGCTGGCTACCTTGCGTCATGCTGACTACAGTGACTCTGCCCTTTTGTACATTATTGCATTTCAGCTTTTTGAACCTTATTCAGGCTCACCACCCAGATTTTCCTCTCTCACTGCCGCTACACATTTGACCACCGTGACTATCCTGCCTTCTCCCCTGAAGCTTCCTCCCTCATTTCAATTCAGTCGCTCAGTCATGTCTGACTCTTTGCGACCCCATGGACTGCAGCACGGCAGGCTTCCCTGTCCATCACCAACTCCCAGAGTTTCCTCAAGCTCATGTCCATTGAGCCGGTGATGCCATCCAACCATCTCATCCTATGTCATCCCCTTCTCCTCCTGACTTCAATCTTGCCCAGCATCAGAGTCTTTTCAAGGAAGTCACTTCTTTGTATCAGGTGGCCAAAGGACTGGAGTTTCAGCTTCAGCATCAGTCCTTCCAATGAACACCCAGGACTGACTTCCTTTAGGATGACCTGGTTGGATCTCCTTGCACTCCAAGGGTCTCTCAAGAGTCTTCTCCAACACCACAGTTCAAAAGCATCAATTCTTCGGCACTCAGCTTTCTTTATAGTCCAACTCTCACATCCATACATGACTACTGGAAAAACGGTAGCTTTGATTAGATGGACCTTTGTTGGCAAAGTAATGTCTCTGCTTTTGAATATGCTGTCTAGGTTGGTCATAACTTTTCTTCCAAGGAGCAAGTGTCTTAAAAGAAATTAAAATTTCATGGTTGCATGTCACTATCTGCAGTGATTTTGGAGCCCCCCCAAAATAAATCTCCCACTGTTTCCACTGTTTCCCCATCTATTTGCCATGAAGTGATGGGACCAGAAGCCATGATCTTAGTTTTCTGAATGTTGACTTTTAAGCCAGCTTTTTCACTCTCCCTTTCCACTTTCATCAAGAGGCCCTTTAGGTCATCACCTTCTGCAAAAGGGTGGTGTCATCTGAGGTTATTGATATTTCTCCGGGAAATCCAGATTCCAGCTTGTGCTTTATCCAGCCCAGCGTTTCTCATGATGCACTCTGCATGTAAGTTAAATAAGCAGGGTGACAACAGACAGCCTTGACGTACTCCTTTCCTTATTTGGAACCAGTCTGTTGTTCCATGTCTGGTTCTAACTGTTGTGTCCTGACCTGCATATAGATTTCTCAGGAGGCAAGAAAGATGGTCTGGTATTCCCATCTCTTTCAGAATTTTCCAGAGTTTGTTGTGATCCACATAGTCAAAGGCTTTGGCATAGTCAATAAAGCAAAAGTGGATGTTTTTCTGCAACCCTCTTGCTTTTATGGTGATCCAGTGGATGCGGAAGCGTCCTCCCTACTGTGGGCTCTTGTTCTCATGTCTGTGTGTTGCCTCTGTCTCTGCTGTGTTTGTCGCTGTGCTGGTTTGTTCCTTCTTTGTTTGCTCTCACTCTTCTACCCAGGAGGGAAGTCCTCTTGTCTTTGCTTTCAGCCTCTGACTTAATTCATCAGCATCATAGCACTGAGGTCTCTCCATGTTCTGGAAAATAATAACATCTCAACTGTTTTTTTTCTGGCTGATTAGATTTCCATTGAATATGCATACTATTGAAAGCCAAAAACATTATTTGTTCATCCTTAGTTGAAACATGTATTTCACATGAGCTAGGTACAAATGAGACGCTGAGGACAAAAGTTCCAGAAAACAGACCCTCAGCCGTGAATCATGTAAGCTAGTAGAGAGGAAGATAATTTGAAGTGAATTTGTACTTGAAAATTGCCTTCCCTGATGTCGAATGGGAGAGTCCAGTTTTCAAAATTAATCACACTTATTTTTCCTTTTCAAATGCCTATTCCTCAATATTAAGTGTAGCTTCCCTTAGTGCAAATATTTGTATACATGTGGGGAGACCTTTTATCTCCTAGACTGTGATACATGTAACCCAAGTCTCTAAGTTTAGTCTTCTGAGGATGCAAATCCAAATGCATTTAGTCTGGGTCCTGATCTGTGTGTCGGGAATCAGGGGAGAATATAGAAATGTCTGGGCATTTCAGTTCAGTCTCTCAGTCATGTCTGACTCTTTGGGACCCATGGACTGCAGCACACCAGGCTTCCCTGTCCATCTTCACCTCTGGGAGCTTACTCAAACTCCTGTCCATCGAGTTGGTGATGCCATCCAACCATCTCACCCTCTGACCTCCCCTTCTTCTCCTGCCTTCGATCTTTCCCAGCATCAAGTCTTTTCCTATGATCAGTTCTTAACATCAGATGGCCAAAGTACTGGAGTTTCAGCTTCAGCATCAGTCCTTCCAGTGAATATTCAGGACTGATTTCCTTTAGGATGGACTGGTTGGATCTCCTTGCAGTCCAAGGGACTCTCAAGAGTGTTCTCCAACACCACAGTTAAAAAGCATGAATCCTTCGGCATTCGCCTTTGTTTACAGTCCAACTCTCACATCCATACGTGACTACTGGAAAAACCATAGCCTTGACTAGATGGACCTTTGTCAGCAAAGGAATGTCTCTGCTTTTTAATATGCTGTCTAGATTGGTCATAGCTTTTCTTCCAAGGAACAAGCATCTTTTCATTTCATGGCTGCAGTCACCATCTTCAGTTATTTTGGAGCCCCCAAAAATAAAGTCTGTCACTGTTTCTCCATCTATTTGCCATGATCTTAGCTTTCTGAATGTTGAGTTTTAAGGCAACTTTTTCACTCACTTCTTTCACTTTCATCAAGAGGCTCTTAAGTTCTTCTTCACTTTCCTTGAAGAGAAAGATCTGGGCAGGAGAAGTCAAATTGTCAGAAACCTGGTCACGATGTCATGATCCCCATTTAGGGTCGATAGGGCAGGGATGTCTCTGTGTCTCTGCATCAATATGACAGTTTTTTCTTTCTTTTCACAGAGGAAATGCAAAAATTAAGTTTGAGGAAAATCTCAAGTAGGCGTGGAAGATGGCTGGTCATTACGGATGGCTGAGAGCCTGCTGACTCTTTCAAGACCAGAAAATGAGGAAGCAAATCCCGGGACCTGGGAGGTAGACGGCTCCTCCACCACAGGAGAAAGACTCCATGGTGAGTAGAGGTTTGGACCCGCAGGGAATCTGTGGGTGGTATGCACTGGGGAGACAGGGTTTAGACCTGGAATATTCTCTTGCATTCCCTTTGGACTCGTGCCTGTGGCTTCTGCTGACTCACTGACCTGGTTCTCCTCCACCCACAGGTGAAGTGTAAGGACTGTGGAGCCTGTGGGCACACAGCAAGGAGCCTCAGGTGCCCCATGAAGCGCTGGCAAGGGATGCTGGTACCCCTGCCCTTGGGGTCCAGATTCGGTAAGGAGAACCTGGCACGGAAGCTGCAGGACCCACCGACCCCAGGGACCCCTAACATGGCTGAGAGAGAGGAGGAGGAAAGGCAAAGGTGAGCAGAGGGGAGGTGGGACCCAAGGTCTGGGCTGCAATCTGGAGACAGTTCCTCTCCTTGTTGACACTGTGCTGAGCCATCTCTAGAAAGGACAGGGGAACTAAGGAGACAGACAGGAGCCGGTGTTCAGGGGCCACACTCGGGGGCTCACACTAGGCCCTGAAGTCACTAAGGAGATGGGGAACACACACAACTTTGCACCTGACGGGCCCCAAAGCCACAGAGATGAAGAGACAAGACTTCCTGGGAGACCCTGGAGGTGTTTCTGGAGTCGGGGAAGGACGTGGGGGGGTCTGCACAAAGGCAGAGGAGTTCAGGTCTGGTGTCACTCCCAAAGTAGGAAAGGGGCTGGGCCTCAGCACTGTTGGTCCCAACTGTGAGAAGGACACTGGGTTTCTGACACTTGACATGTTTGTGTTGCAGGAAAGAGGAGCAGCAGAGGAAGCTCCTGCAGCGATTTCCCAGGAGGCCCCGCGGTCGGCAGCCGCAGAGCTGGAAGCAGGAGCTGGAGCCCGGCCTCTGCCTGAGGGTCAGTCTCTGCTGGGCCCCCTCTTTAATCGACTGGCTTCAGTCCTGTCTGTGGGAGGAAATTGTTCATGTTCTTTCCTGACCAATGTCATCATTTATTTTTCAGATGCCATTTTTCTTGCTGTCTTTGATTTTGCATTCTTACTTGCATGTCTGGAAGAAGAAGCTGGCAGGGACATGAAAGTGATTTTATCAGTAGCTTCCATAGTAGAAGTTAGAACAGGAATCTATGAATTGTGATTCATCCTCCATGACCATGAAAACTCATTTTGCCATCATAGTGCCTGCAAAACACCAAGCTGTGTACAGTCCTAAGAAGAGTGTGTACCAAAAGCTTGTTTCCCCTTGCTTAACAAGATATATTTTTATAACATTTCCATTTACCTATTTGATCCATAAATGTATCAAAATCATACTGTAATTTTCTTTTTTTTATGAGCAAACCTGATGTTGAGTATCTTATCATATAAAATTAATTCCTTTGAGGTGTTTTACTAGAGGGAAAGGAGATTCTCACACCTGGCTTCTCTGTGTGTTCTTCTCCTGCAGCACCCAAACTTGCCCGTGCTTATCCACACATCCAAGAGGAAATCCCTACAGCATCCAGATCACCCAAGAGGGTCACCAACAAGGAGAGATGATGTGAAATCCAGCCTCTCTGCAGTGCCTCTCATTGGCAGGAATTTGGCCCCGGCATCCAAGGGCCGCATCGAGGCTCCAGGGAAGAGATGTGCTCAGACCCCCAGCCTGACATGTGTGAACCCCCCAAAGAAACCTAGACTCAGCCCTGTCCAGATCCCCCAGCAGAGCACTCTGACAGCAGATCCGGGGGCCTTCCTGAATCTCCCTCCTCCACCCAGCACAGCTGACGTGGACCGAGAGTGGCCGCCCGTGTATCCAGGGAGACACCTGCCCAGGGGCAACGCTTGGACCTCCAGCGGACAGATCTCCTTCCAGGAGCGTGGGCGCCGTCTCTGCAGCCCACCCCCCGCCCATCATCCGCGTCCCGGCCCAGCCTCTCAGGATGCTCTTCTTGAGAGATGGCGAAGGCTGCTGGAGCTGCAGGTACACTGCACCCCTGTCTCCGCTGCCTGCGGAGCAGCCAGCCCCTCCTGCTCAGAGCCCGTCCGTTGACCAGGAGCCCGAGGAACACGCTGTCCCCGGGCCCCGGAGCGTCCTCTACGATGACCTCCAGGTGTCTTCTTCCTCCGAAGAGAGTGACTGGGACGAAGACTCCAGTGGCAACTGAGACTCGTCCTCCAGCGCCCGGTGCCCTGACTTGACTGTGACTCTGGCGGGTGGGCTGGGTGTTAGAGGGAGTGGCTGTTCCCGGTGAAGCAGGACTCCCCACCCTGGTGGGCGAGACAGCAGTGGGACCGGACCACCCTGGGGACACACAGCTGCACACACTGCCCTGTCTCCTCATGGAATCCGAGTCTGTCACATGGCACTTCTCAAACCGAAAGTCAAGCTGTCAACCTAAAACTAGTATAAGTAATTGAGGCAAATTCTAGGAGTGACTTTTAACCATTGTGTAGATAGGAAGTGATGGTAGTATCTGTATTTGATGGTAGTATCTGTTTTTGATAGTAGTATCTGTATTTGATGGTGAAAGTGAAGTGAAGTCGCTCAGTCATGTCTGACTCTTTGAGACCCCATAGACTGTAGCCTACCAGGCTTCTCCATCCATGGGATTTTCCAGGCAAGAATACTTGAGTGGGTTGCCATTTCCTTCTCCAGGGGATCTTCCTGACCCAAGGATCAAACCCAGGTCTCCTACATCGTAGGCAGACGCTTTACCGTCTGAGCTACTGTGATGGTAGTATCTGTATTTGATAGTAGTATCTGTATTTGATGGTAGTATCTGTATCTGAACATTTGGAACCTGCCTAAAGGGCCTGACTCTGCTCTGCAGAAGGTGCGCCCTGACCTGAGATGAGTCTAGTGGACTCTGTGGAGTCTTTCACTATAAATCATGGTGGGAGACATCCATGTATGTGTTTGTTTCTTTAAGTGTTACTATAAAGTTTGTTTTAAATTTTTCTTTGTATATTTATATAAATGTCTTTGTATATTTATTCTTGTATAGAATATACAAGAAAAACTACACAATCATCTCAAGAGATGTAGAAAGATCATTTGGCCACATTCCATCCTTCTCAGGCATGCCCTGCACCCAGCTCCAGCAGGGCCTTTCTTCTGCCCTAAATCAAATTTGCATAATCACCTGTAGGTCAAGATCCATTATATATGGATTTAATATGCTATTATATATTACAGACTGTTGGATGTAATATGCTATTTATTAAGAATTTTTGTATCTATGCTCATGAGGAAATTTGTGGTTTCCTTATAATGCATTATTGGATTTTGTTATCATGTAATACTGGTATGAAAATAGTTGGTATGAAAAAATAGTTTGAATAAGTTCCCACCTTCCTTTTTAATGATAATTTTAGTGGGACTGATATAATGTTTCCCAAAATTTTTATAAAATTTACCATAGAATAAAAAATTTTCTTTCAATTTAAATAAAGTCCTACCATATAAGACATGTTTTATGTGGTTTTTATCTCTAAGTCTTGAAGAGGATCTGAATATTATTTTTACTCAAGATAGATTTTGTAATTGAGGGAAAGAGCTTCGGAAGACCTTATAAAAACACAGAATCAGGCCCTCCCAGCCCCCACATGTGCACATTAACAACGCACCGTGTGAGTCCCGTGCGTAGAGAATATAATAAGCGTTTGTACTGGTTTATTCTCACTCTGGCCACACTGGACTCAGTTGGTGAGTTGCAATGTGTACATACGCCCGAATCCTCCTTACAGGTAGAGCTCATTGTCTGTTCTGAGGCTTGGGCACCGGGCTTGCCGCTGGTCTGAGGTCATCAAACAAGCAGCAGGGTTTGAGAAGCACTGGAGGTGGTGGGCAGAGATCACCCACCTCACCGGCTGCCTCTCTTCTCCAGCAGGAAAAGACCCGAGTAGGTCCAAGAACAGCCACTGAGCCGCGTGGAGAGGACTTCCTTGGAGGAGCAAACTGTGCTCCTTCCTTCCTGCAGAGCAACGGTTGGGGGAATGTCCTCATTCTGCAGAGCCCTGCACCTCAGGGGAGGGGGCTGCTGGCTGAAGGCGCAAGGGGATGAAACTATCAGGGAGATGGCTGGCACGCTGGGGCCGTGCCCAGACCTCCCAAAACTTCTGAGACGGTCTTTCTCTGTGACCTGGGTCACAGCCTATTCCTTTTTACCCCCTTGTCGCAGGACCTAAATCCTCCTCATTACATTCTTAGATTCTCACAAAACAAAACATCGTCTGATCTTCAACTTTGTCATTTCAAAGGCTCTGAATGGGCCTGAGAAATGCTCTATTTTATGGGATCCTCTGAGCATCACAGGAGTAGAGAGGAGTCTGTCACAGAAGCCAGGTGAGATTGGAATTATTGGGATTGGGTGGGCTGATATTCTTGGGCCTGAGCCTCCAGGGGGCAGGGCTTCAGGACACAGGACGATTTTAGTGAGATGGCACAGATCTGGGCTCCATCAGAACACGTGCTGTCAGCTGTGAGAAGATGGTGGTCCTCCATCCGCCCAGGTGAAGGCATGCAGCTCATTAGTCACACTTGACCCAAAATATTTAGAGTAAGCAAAGAGGGGTTCAACAATCTACTTTCAAAACAAAAATAATCTTTCAAATAGCCCAGGGAGGAAAGATAATGAAAAGTGTGAAATGACAATATATTTATAAAAAGTGAAAAAGTATGTGATGCTATCTATATTTTTTAAAAGGTATTTGTCTTAGAAGACACAAGGAGGAAATCATTGGCCCTACAGAAGTATACATTTTTTTCTAAGTTCACCCTGAAGGTGGGGGTGATATTGCTCTTGGCTTTCTAGGAAGTGTCACCATCTCCCCCTACCTTCTCAGTATTTCCTCCATCAGCTCAGAAACCGGAAGCCAACACTGCCCCAAATTGAAGGGCACTTATGGCATCCTAGGGGCATTTAGGTCACCCTAGGACCCCTTGCACCTCTGGACACATTCTCAGTCCCCTCACTGGTTCAAGAAGTTCTGCTACTGCCTTAGAAGGCACAGGGGTGCCAGCTGACCTGTTCAGCAATCGCAGATTTGTCTAAGTCCCATAGGAAGCCCTCAGGTTGAATAAATCAACCACAAAGTCACCCATAATAAGGAAAAAAGATGACTACTATTACTAATAAATACTAATAAAATAATAATGACCAACAATGATAACAAAAGTTGAGGGCCATCATAAAGATAATAATAGTACCACCACTATCAATAACAATAAAAATAAACCTTAAGATCATGGGAGATTAGAATAGAGACTCTCCTCTACAGATGACGAGGTACTAATTTCTGGCTTCATGGGATATTTGGGCTTCATAGTCCAAGGTCTGCACAAAGGAAAGAAAAAAAAAGCAAAATGTTGCAGCAAAGGGAAATAAAAAACCATGGAGGAGGAGGACACAGGTGAACTTGGGAGTTCTGGCACAAACCCCAGAAGACAAGTCCTGCAGGGCTGTCTTATGGGACAGCGACAGAGAGACTTTGGTGCTAAGACTGCCTACCCCTCCATCCCCACCCATTTCAGAAGTTCCACCCACAAAGTGCATGCACTGAGTGCAGGACCCCAGACCCACACCCAGTGTGCAGAAGCTCTAGCTACACCCACAGGAAGCCCCGCCATCATCTCAGCCCTCACACTTAAGTGCCGTCTGCCAGCTCTTCCTCCAGAACCCTGGGGGTCCACACAGCTGGCTTCTGGGTATCTCAGCAGAGGGCTACAGGAAAGTGTCAGTGACTGTTGTTCCTGGACCAACAGGGGGCAGCAGAGGCCACCACGAGTGGCTCTAGAACTCTGACCAGCCAGGCGCTTATCTGCACTTGCTTAGGCTGAGGGTCATCACCCCTTTGCCTCTCAGCACAGCTCCATTTCCAGGTAAGTGTTCTTGCCATTTTCTTAAGCACTCAGATTAAAACTATTGGCTACTCATATGTGCCCACTTTAATTATAAATGTCATCATGGCCCCATGCTTTGTCTCTCATTCTTCCATACATGCACTCTGTTTTAGTCTGGAAGCTCAATTAGCCTCTATTACTGCAACAGCTTTCTTCTAAATAAATTGCTTTGTCAATTTAGTTACTCCTCCTGGCCAGTTTTGTTTATAAATATGTATTCTAACTTGGCACAGATTAAGGTGTGCAATTTACCTTTGTGTGCTTCATACAGGCATGCACAGACACACGCATACACACCTATATACACACACAGAATGTTGTTGTCAATCATAAAAGCCAACCATGAGATTTACTCAGACAAGAGCACTTGGAATACTCTAATGTAAGAGCTAGAAAGGAGCTGAGAGATGATCTAAGGTGACATTTTCCATTGAGTATTCCAGAATATACTCCAACATTGGTACCTGGGAACTGTATTAAAAATGTAGACGTCTAGGCTCCACTGCACCCTGGAGTGGGTCTAGGTGTCTGCATCTTGAAGCAGCTTTCCCAGTTGTTTTCATGCATGATTGAGTGTCTCCTGATCATGGTGCAGCAGATGTGAATCTATGCAGGTGCTGCTGAGACTCCAGGAAGACGGCTTTCTGCTGATGTCTGGACCTCTAGTGAGGGGCTGGCCTAGAGACTTGGACCCGAACCCTGACCTCCTGCCTCCATATTCAGAGATATGTCCATTTCCCTGCCCCACCAGCATCTGACCTGATGAGGTTCTGAGAGTAAATGACCACAGGATTCAACTTCTTCCTTAGCCCTGAGGAGCAAAGCCTGATCTCAGCAACAAGCTCACACCTCACTGGAAGGCAAATAAATGTCTGTTAAGCAAACTCACATGCGTGTCATGAGTACATTGTGAGCAGAGCACCGTGGGCTTTCCGACCCGAAGGGAGAAGGCGATTGATCCTGAGGATGGCTCCTAAAGCCTGGGAAGAGCTCACTAACGTCTAGTCATTGACGAAACCAGCCCCACTCATTGTCCCTGAACACAGACGGCTCTTCGCTCAGACCCTTTAATCTGGAGCCAAAGCATTTGTAGCTCGTGTTCCCATTTAACACGGTTTTCTGGTCCAAAGTGTGCGCCCACAGGCTCCCAATGCTCTGAGTGTCCCACGAAAGGAGGATTCTCCGGCTTCCTGCGAAGGCCGCTCTGCACTCAAAACAGCTCCGCACAGAGCCTTAATGAGGCGGAGGAGCGCGGACATCCGGCCCCGACATCCCGCTGGCACCGCAGCCGCGGACCGAAGTGTCCTCTCCTCTTGGCGACGAGGCCAAGCTGTCTCCTCCCTCCAGCCATGAGCACTGCTGTCCCCGTGTTTGCCATTCTCTTCTCTATGAGCCACGTTCCACCAGGTAACAACAACAACAAAACCTTGCTGACGCCTTGGTAAGAGTAGAGTGCCTGAGACCTTGAGCGGATCCAGTGATCAGAGCAACGTTACCATCACCGCTGCCTGAGGATGGGTCTTGTGGGAAACCTGGGAAGACGCGCAGCCTCCTGACTCAGTCATTCCCTACAGCGACTCTCAGTTACACGACATGAGGTCAAGGGCATTTCAAGGGTGTTTCAAGGGCTTGAAAGAAACCCTCCTTGCTCCAGCACTGAAGATGAATTATTTAGGCAAGTCTACTAGCAGTTTCTAGATCTAGGTAACAAAAAACAAGGCATTATTCTGCTAAATTTTGGTCTCCAAAATTCCTCTACTTTCAGCAAAAATTAGTATCCTAAGATACTTATATAAGAGCTATGCCAAAGCTACAGGGGCCCAGGTCTCCTTGAAAGGCCTATTCTGAGTCTGAGAGACCACTAACCCATTGCCCCTTAACACTGCTGGTTTCCTGGCTTGATGATGTCCCCAAAGGCTCCATCCCAACCCTGGGCTTCCTCTTCCTTTTCAATATCTGTTCTCCTGGAGTAGAACTTAAACACAGAGATGAAGATGGCACTGCAGTGAAGCCTGTCCACCTGCATGCTGTGTGGTATGCCAACACTCATCACAGGGGCAGGCGCAGATGTTTACTTCCAGGACGTGTTGATCTAAGGAGGGCTGAGCGACTCACTGCTCTACATCAACAGGAATGTCTTATCTTTTCCTGAGAATTCAATGTCTCAGGGTTGGGAAGGAGTCTGAAGGTACACAGATGGGTGAATGTGGACAGTCCTCGTATAAGGAGCTGTAATCCCAGCCCTTTCATTCATCTCAGATCCCTTGTGGAGTGTGGGGCAGTGGATATATTTCACAGACAGGCAAAGTGCATGTGTGTGTACACACACACATACAGAGAATGTTACTATTCTGGGAATAAGGAAAACTGCAGATGAAAACCTTGAATACACAGCCTTACTTAGTACTAATCTGATCCCATAATTTTCCTTCCAAAGCCTGCTCCAACCATCAGATTCTTTGAGGCTTTAGTGCCTTGAGCTCTCATCCCCTGGGACACTTATACTGTCTTTATTTCAGTCATGTTTTATTTACCTCTGGCTCTCACTTACCAAACCTCTTCTTCATCCTTGGGCCAACAATCTACTTTGAGAGCTAGTTGACTCTTCCCTGGACTGTCTAGCCACCAAGATGACTGGACCATGATATCTTGGAAGTCAAGGGCCATCGTATCTTTTTTTTCTTTGGAAGCCTGCGCCCCAGTAAGGGCCTCCCATTCAGCGGATGCATAATAAATATCAATTCGTGATTGTTTTGTGAACGGTAGGGTTAAATTCACTTTAATCCATTTGACTTTCCTTTGAATTCAATGGACTTTTGTTGAATTGCTACAAATGCCCTACACTGATTTGAAGCTATTCAAGAGTTGGCTTTTGTGTTCTGGAATAGAAAAATCTAGAAGTGCTGGTTTTGAGAACTCTTTTAATACCAGCAAAGAGTTTCAGAAGCTGTCTTGGGAAAGGTGCTCTTTGTTACATGTGGAGACTGCTGAGATGAAGCCGCTTTCGAAAATGAGCCCCTTGTTTTGTGTGACCCATCTCCATAATACTAATATATTAGGCCGTAAGTCAAATATGATTCAATGTTTTTAACAAGCATGTGTGTTCAGCCTTTGAAAGTGAAAGTGAAAGTCGCTTAGTTGTGTCTGACTCTTTGTGACCCCATAGACTGTAGCCCGCCAGGCTCCTCTGTCCATGGAATTCTCCAGGCAAGAACACTGGCGTGGGTAGCCAGTCCCTTCTCCAGGGGGTCTTCCCAACCCAGGGATCGAACCCAGGTCTCCTGCATTGCAGGCAGATTCTTTACCATCTGAGCTATTAGGGAAGCCCAAGAATAATGGAGTGGGTAGCCTATCCCTTAAGAACTCAATGTATACAACGATTCCTGCAGCAGGTTGCAACCTGGAAGAGCAGCACCAGGGAGAGAAGCAGTGAGTGCCCCCTCATGATGCAAGAAATGCTGACGTGGGTGCTATCTGCACATTACATACATAGGAATATCGTTTCCTTCCCCCAGAAGTATATCCTCTCTAATAATTTCCTTGTGTACATTATCTTTTGGATCTGTATTTCAGTTCCACTTTTGAAAGATACACACACACACACAAAGACAGCTTTCTCTAAAAAGTTTTTTCAACTTTAGGAAAATGAGCAGTACAAGATTCATAATAAATAAAAACTGACTTATGCCATCAATGTCAGGAGATAACAGGCAGTGAGAAAACCAGGAGGAGCTTTGATGTGTGTGAGCCCCAGAGCGAGGGCAGGGCTGCCCATGGCTAGCCTTTCTTTTATTAGATGCACTCAATATTGGCAGATTTTACCAGAATGCCCCCAATCCAAATTTTATGTGAAAGCAGATTTTTAAGGGGCTTCCCTGGTGGCTCAGGGGTAAATAATCCACCTGGCTGGACGGCATCACTGACTCGATGGGCATGAGTTTGAGTGAATTCCGGGAGTTGGTGTTGGACAGGGAGGCCTGGTGTGCTGCAATTCACGGGGTCGCAAAGAGTCGGACATGACTGAGCTACTGAACTGAACTGAACTGAATGCAAGAGACATGGAATCATTCTCTGGGTCAGGAAGATTCCCTGGAGGAAGAAATGGCAACCCACTCCAGTATTCTTTCCTGGAGAATCCCATGGGCAGAGGAGCCTGGTGGACTACAGTCCATGTGACAAAAAGGAATCAGACATGACTTAGGGACTGGGCAACAGATTTTTAAGACATAGAATAACAACGAAAAATCTATACAAGTCTGTTTCCAGACACTCCCTCCTCCCATGTAATTCAATAAAATTCAAGGAGACCAGTAAACAGTAACCATCACTCTCTTCTCTGTGCAGACAGGGCCAGTTTCAAGGAGGTCTGTGAGCATCCAAATAGGTCCTGCCAGGAATTCTGCCTTAACTCAGAAATCCATTTTGGGTGACGTCTGGATTGCCGACAATGCTCCTTGCCCATGGTGAACATACCTCAAGTTGACTGCACTACACCCAGAGTGCACTGAAGCCCTCCTGAAGTTTTTTATTTGTTTAGATATTTTATTCTCACTCTCTTGTGCTGGTCAACTAAAAAGATGACCAACTTGACAGTTGTGATTTAAGTTTTATTTTGGTGCAAAATGAGGACTGCAACCTGGGAGATAGCACCTCAGATAGCTCTGAGAGACTGCTGCAAAGAGACAGAGGGAGAAGGTCAATAGATAAGAATTTGGTGAACGGGAAGTTCAGTGCAATCAGGCACTCATTTTACAAAAGGTTTTCTGCTAGTCATGAGGAGCTGATATCATTATGAAGGTATTTAGTGCTTTTTTAGATATGAAGAGATGCAAAGGTTGGGATCATAAAATCAGTTCCTGAAAATATCTAACTATCTAAAGACCTGTCCCACCAGATTTCCTGGAGCACAGAGTGCCTCACTCCACCCTGAATGTTGAAGGTCAATAGCTGCAGCAGCACAGGGTTCCATCTCCACAAAGGCAGATGGCAAATGCCCTACTTGTTATTCAGTTCTTGGCAAATGCTCTTGGCAAGTGCCAATTTGTAGTTGACCAGCAACTGCCAATTTATAGCTGGCATTCTCTTTCACTCTTATCTCTCCTCTGTCTTTCTTCTCACAGGGATTCTTAGTGAGTTCTCAATAAGCAAAGAACACAGAACCTGTTCTAAGAATCCTGTGATGTATCCTCACTTGGCCGTGGTTTGGTTTCCATCTTTTTATCTGGCCTGAATGAGCTCTGGTTGGGGGCAGGAACTTTCTCTCACCTCCTGTTTTCACCTGGCCCTGCAGCCCTCTGCCCTTCATCTGGGGAGACGAATCCCCTTCCACACTTGGAAAACTCACCACTTCACTCCATGCAGCCTCGTGGGGTCTCCCTTCCTAACAAAAGGGCAGGTCATAGGAAATCTTCCCGGATGTCACCAGCAAGATGAATCATGTTCTTCTCATACCCTCTTCACAGCCAGTGCTCTGGGTCCCACCTTCTCCACATTTTCAACACTTTTTCTCTTTTATTTTTTTGACAATAGCCATGCTAGCAGGTGTGGATGATATCTCCTTGAATGCAAGATTTGACTGGCATTTCCATTTTGGGTGACGTCTGGATGGCCAACGATGCTCCTTGCCCATGATGAACATACCTCAAGTCGACTGCACTACACCCAGAGTGCACTGAAGCCCTCCTGAAGTTTTTTATTTGTTTAGATGTTTTATTCTCACTCTCTTGTGCTGGTCAACTAAAAAGATGACCAACTTGACAGTTGCGATTTAAGTTTTATTTTGGTGCAAAATGAGGACTGCAACCTGGGAGATAGCACCTCAGATAGCTCTGAGAGACTGCTGCAAAGAGACAGAGGGAGAAGGTCAATAGATAAGAGTTTGGAATAGTAATGTTCAGCAATTTCTCATGTAGCTATTAACCTCTGGTATGAATCCTTTGGAACAATGTCTATTCAGGTCCTTTGCCCAGTTTTATATTTATCACTGAATAATTACCACAGTAATTCATAATCAACTGAGATAGTTAGAATTTTTTTTGCGTATGTGACATAAACTGTTAAGATCTACTCCCTTATCAACTTTCAATTATATAATAAAATGTTAACTATAGATAGCATGGTGTATATTAGATCTCCAGAATTGTTAGGTAGTTAGAATAGGAAAAGGGAGTCCAAAATGGCAGTGACTAAAAGAAAAAGATAGGAAAAAGCCCATGAAAGTGGAACAAAAGAAAATCCAAGGACTGGAGGGTGAAACAAACAGCCTTCCTGGTTAGCCTGATTTATATAGAGCAGGCTTAGGGGGAGGACATGAAACATATAAAAAGCGGAGCCAAGATTGGGCCTCTTCTTTGGGGTCAGCCCACCCTCATGCCTCAAGAGTGTATTTTCCTTTGCTTGCTGAATAAAATTCTGAGCTTTAACCGAGCTGTAACACTGACCGCCGTTTCAAATCTTTGCTGTGGTGAGACAGAACCGAGGAAATTACACAGCTCCCCCGACAGAACTTATTCATCTTATAGCTGGAAGTTTGTATCCTCTGACCACCTTCACCCATTCACCTGATGCCCCACAACCACCAATCTACTGTGGTTTCTATGAGTTTGAATTTTTTTCCAGATTCCATATATAAATGAGATCATATGGTATTTGTCTTTCTCTGACTCGCTTCAGTTAGCATACATTCTCAAAGTTCATCCATGGATTTCTTTGTTCTTTTTCATGACCAACCTATATTCCATTCAGGGAAATTTTTTCATTTATTTATGTCTTCTTCAATTTCTTTATTATTGTCTTATATTCTCAGTGTATAAGTGTTTCAATTCTTTGGTTAAACTTATTCCTAAGTATTTTATTGTTTTAGATGTTATCACAAATAAAATTTTTGTCTTAAATTTTCAGAGAGTTCACTTTTAGCATATAGAAATGCAGCTGTTTTGTATGTTGATTTTGTATTCTTAAACTTTACTTAGTTCATTTGTTAGTTCTAACAACCATTTATGGAGTCTTTAGAGTTTTCTATATGTAAGATCATTTCATTTGCAAACAGAGGCTATTTTAAAAAGAAAACTACCATATGATGCAGCAATTCTGCTTTGGGTTTTTTTTTTTAAGGATATAGAAATGCTAATTCAAAAAGATATCTGCACTCCCATATTCATTGCAACATTATTCACAATAATCAAGATATGGGAAAAGCCTAAGTGTCCACTGATAGATGAACAAATAAAGAAAATATGATATATATTAGATGTATGATGAAATATTAAGCCATAAAAAAGAAGGAAATCCTGCTGTGTGTGACAACATGGATGAAACTTGATGGCATTATGCTATGTGAAATAAATTAAATACTGTATGATCTCATTTATATGTGGAATTCAAATGAGAAAAAAAAAAAAGGCAGTGAACTCACAGATGCAGAGAAGAGATAGGTGGTCATTGGAGTGAGGGTGTTGGAGGTGGGTAAAAAGGATGAAATGATCAAAAGTTATAAAGTTTCAGCTATAAAATAAATAAGTCTTAGGGATATAGTGTGCAGCATGGTGAACAGAGTTAAAAATACTGTATTGAATACTGGGAAATTGCTAAGAGAGTGATCTTAAATTTCTCATTACAAGGAATAAATTTGTAACCATGCTTTGTGATGGATGTTAATTAGACTTGGTGGTGATCACTTCACAATATATACAAATATTTAATCATTATTTTGTACACCTGAAACTAATATTATATGTTAATTACATCTCAGTAAAAAAATCATTTCTTTTTCAGTAATCAATAAAGTATGAGAACAAAAATTCTGTAAGCATATCAATTCAATCCAATTAATATTGCTTAAAAACTTGACACAATGACAGCAGAATAAACATTCTTTCTAAGTGTACACTTACCAAAGTAAACCGTATTCTGGGCAACAAAACAAGTCTTGACAAACATAAAATTATCCAAACCATGCAAAATACACTCTGACCTTAATAGAATCAAACCAGATTTCAATATTCAGTACTTGGGAAATTCCCATATATTAGGAAATCAAACAGCATGCTTCTAGATAAAAATGGCTAAGGATTTGAATTAAATAAAAATAAAAATAAACATAACAAAATGTATGGAATTAAGCTACAGTAGCATTTTGAAATAAATTTATAGTATCCAAATGCTTATATAATCAAAGAGCGAATTAAATCTAAAACAAGGAAAGGAAGAGATTCATGTAAATAATAAAATAAATTAAACAGAAAAGCAACAGAAAACAAAATTGAAATCAAAACCTGGTTCTTTGAAAAGATGAATAAAATTTATAAATGTCTTATCATTCTGATCTGAGATACAGAGTAAGACAAAAAGCACACAGATTGCCAATGCCAGCCATAAAAGTAAGCACATTAGATCCTACAGATATAAGGCGAACAACCAGACATTATTAGGCATAGCTTTACATACATTAATCCAACAAGATCAATGAAAATGGGTGAATTCTTTGAAATAAAAAAACTACCAAAACCTCACTTAAGCAGAAATAGATAAGAAGACAAGATAAACTATAGGGACAGAAAGATAAGATGCTGTCAGGGACTGGGAACAGGAGATGTCAGATACAGAAGAATATTTCGGGAATTTTGTAGGTGATAGAACTGGTCTAGGTATTGATTGTGGTGGTGGTTATACAGCTATATGCACGTGTAAAAACTCATAGAAATGAGCTCAATTTTAATGAAAATAATTCTACTGTGAAAGACACACCTCAATATACCTGACTTAAAAGACAACACAAATGTCAGTTCTGTTCCTGTCTTCAGCTTTTATAGCTCCCTTTGACTTCTAATAGCTTGTGGCTTCTTCTCCTCAGGCTTCAATGTCAGGATAAAATGCACTTACAAGAACCTGCTATATTCCTCCACCCAGAACACGGCCTTCCTGAGTAACCACGACTTCCACCCCCAGAACTTTCCGGTACCTTTGAGACCTGGCACCACCATGGGGACAGGTAAAAATCTGGAGGAGTTCCAGTCATGCAGAGAAGGCTTCATCATCAGCCCTTACCATCTGAATTATAAAACAGTGGGCCCTGGTACTGAGTGATGGGAAAGGCCCTGTCTGGCTCTGCTCCTGATGAGTTCATATAACCCCAACTTTTACCCAGGTTCATTCAAAGTCAGCTGCCATCTGATAACCTACAGCCAAACCTTTGCCCTAAGGAGTGGTCCAAAAGTAGAAGAAAGACAACCCTGCCTGAGGATTTAGATACTATGAACCAGACCTCTCACCTGGAGATGCTTTTCTCCCCAGCACATAGTTGCCAATGTCTAGAGATACCTTCAGTTGTGACAACCAGAAAGATGCTACCAGCATCTATTAATAGTAGCCAAGATGCTACCAGCCAAGGATGTTAGTAGACATCTTACAATGACAGAAATGACCTTCAAGACAAAGAATTATCTGACCCAAAGTATCAACAGTGCTGAGGTTGAAAAACTCTGCTACAAGCTTTGACACAATGATAAGATCCAGAAACCAGAAGGGGGTAAATATCTTGCCTCAAGAGCATGTTGTAGCCTCCCTACAAAAGCCCTAAATAGGTATGAGGCACTTACCCACTCCCATAACTATCCTTCAGAATGGTGAGCCTTTAATTCATGGACAGGCAGGATAGGAAAGTTATTCTTAGATACTCCAGCATCAGTTCAGTTCAGTTGCTCAGTCGTGTCTGACTCTTTGTGACTCCATGAATCACAGCACACCAGGCCTCCCTGTCCATCAGCAACTCCTGGAGTTTACTCAAACTCATGTCCATCGAGTTGGTGATGCCATCCAGCCATCTCATCCTCTGTCATCCCCTTCTCCTCCTGCCCCCAATCCCTCCCAGCATCAGGGTCTTTTCCAATGAGTCAACTCTTCGCATGAAGTGGCCAAAGTATTGGAGTTTCAGCTTTAGCATCAGTCCTTCCAATGAACACCCAGGACTGATCTCCTTTAGGATGGACTGGTTGGATCTCCTTGCAGTCCAAGGGATTCTCAAGAGTCTTCTCCAACACCACAGTTCAAAAGCATCAATTCTTCAGTGCTCAGCTTTCTTCACAGTCCAACTGTCACATCCATACCTGACCACTGGAAAAACCATAGCCTTGACTAGATGGACCTTTGTTGGCAAAGTAATGTCTCTGCTTTTGAATATGCTATCTAGGTTGGTCATAACTTTCCTTTCAAGGAGTAAGCGTCTTTTAATTTCATGGCTGCAATCACCATCTGCAGTGATTTTTGGAGCCCCCCAAAATAAAGTCTGACACTGTTTCCACTGTTTCCCCATCTATATCCCATGAAGTGATGGGACCAGATGCCACGATACTCCAGCATAACTGATGGCATTTTTCATCCTTACGTATTACTTCTCTCTTGTTTTTGCTTCTAAGTCTTTTTCAGGGTCTAATCACCTTCTGGCCCACTTATCATCAGATCCCATTGCTGGAATGAATCATCCCCAGTTCAGTATCCCTCCTTGTATTTCACTCTGGAACACTGCTTCCCTAGGTGACTTAAACTCTAAAAAATGCAGAATGAGTTTACAGCATAATCACATGAAACATCTGCTTGTTGAAAAAAAAATCTGACTGCTCGAACTTTCTAACATTGCATCCACTGTGGCGTCACTTCCCCAGTCTCTTTGTTCCAGTTGCCCTCTTTGACACCATGCTTCCCAGTAACTCGGGGACCAGGAAGGTGCAGATCACATTTCCCAGACTCCTTTGCCGACTCCATCACTTCAAGGATGGACTCTCCAGGGAGAGTTGGAGCTTGGAGAAGGGGGATGGACTTCCTTACTTTTGTTCCTGTCACTGTTGCTATAGCAACAATGGCTTGCCTCCAGGAGCAACAGTGGCCTCCTGGGTCCACATTCTCATGGCGTTACAGAACCCATCTCACAGTGTCCTCAAACAGGTGTCTGCAACAGCTAGTCAATGCCCCTTTCATAGACCTGAGGACTGACTCTGAAAGGTCTCCCCTCAGGTCTGCAGAGGCACAGCTGGGCAGCGTGCCCCCTCCTCCAACACCTGAGGACCACAGGCGTCCTCCCCTGGCTCCTGGCTTCCTCCATTTTGTTGTCTCACTGAGGGGTGATATCCACTGCCTGCAGTTGCTTCTGGGTTCCCTCGGCATTCTCTCTGAACAAATCCTGATGTAAGTCCCCTCTGTAAACCAAAGCACTACTCTGTTCTAATTGGCTGGATCCTGACTGACAGAACTGCTACCGCTATTGTTTCTCCTGCTGCCGTTACTGATACTATTGCTGTATCGTCCTAGAAATCTAGGTAACAGGTCTAGTTGCCTGCTAAGTCTTTTCAGTCATGCCCAACTCTTTGCAACCCTATGGACTGTAGCCTGCCAGGCTGCCCTGTCCATGGGGTTCTCTGGGTCTAGTTACTTCACAGTAAATGAACCAAGAGTAACACAGACATTTCCTGACTCACAATTGGTAGATCAACTAGGTGAAAAATACCATTAAGACTATAGAACAGCCTTCCCTGTTGGCTTGGTGATAAAGAATCAGCCTGCCAATGCAGGAGACATGGGTTCAATCCCTGATCAGTGAAGATCCCATATGCTGCAGAGCAACTAAGCCCATGGGCCACAACTATTGAGCCTGTGCTGTGGAGCCCAGGAACCACAACTACTGAGCCCACTTGCCCCAACTTTAATAGCCTGAGCACACTAGAGCTTGCACACCTCTGAAACAAGAGAAGCCATTGCAATGAGAAACCTTTGCACCATAACTAGGGAGTAGCCCCTACTTGCCACAAGTAGAGAAAAGCCCGCACAGCAACGAAGACCAGCACAGCCAAAAATAAATAAATACTTTTTAAAAGACTGTATAGCCCAGGGACAGAGGAGCCTGGTGGGCTGCTGTCTGTGGGGTTGCACAGAGTTGGACACGACTGAAGTGACTTAGCAGCAGCAGCAGCAGCAGAGCAACTAAAACAGCAATTTTAAAGGCAAAATGTGCAAACACTTTCAATTCTAGATATTATAAATGTGAAACAGAATTCAATTTCTATTTTCCATGTAACATAAAGAGGAACTGACTACATCTTCATCGGCTGACTGCTAAAGTCATCAACCCCCTGCTGGGAGGGTCTCCCCATAAGGGGACACAGCAGACAGCTCGGATATCCTGAATCTGGGAAACCCACGGCATCAGCTTCTGCTTTCTCATCTGTTGAGTTTCCACCACAGCATGTACTTTTTCCCCTGGAGATTTCCTGTTTAAGACTGAGTTAACTCTCTTTTGGATAGGCTCTACTAACCATGGAAAAACCACAGGCCCAGGGGACATCATAAAAGGCCACGGACCTGCCCGCCCAGCGATCGCCAGCTCGAGCCATACTGACGCTCCTTCCCTCCAGCTGCTGTTCCCCCATGAGGTTCCACCTGCTGCTCTCTGAGGTCTTCTTCTTGACCCTCTTATCACCAGGTAAGGTGGCGGCTGATTACCTGGGTCCACAGTTCAGAAAGCTGTTGGGAAGGTCAGACAAGACCCTGGAATCAGTCTTACAGATTCGTAACCCTAATAGAATGACAACAGGGGAAGACGGTAGAGAGACCGTTCCTTCACTGTTAGCTGAATGCTGGATGGCATCATGTTCGGCTTTATCCTTACTTTGTAGCTTGGGATGTCTAGGTGAGGCACAGTGACCCATTAGTAGACAGGTAGATCGGAAAGGACTGGATTCCATCAGCATCTATCGTTATATCTATTCAGTAGGTCAGAAACAGATGGACAGAGACCTATTGACAGGATTTAGTGCAGAGGGTGCATCCTGGGGAACTCTGTCCTGTAGGTTTGCCTCCTGAAGGAACTGACAAATCAGCATAATAATGAGCACAACTCTCATTATGGGAGAGGTGTAGCCATGATTATAGAAGGAGGATGAACATTTTTAAAATCTGAACTAGACATCTTTGCAAAGTGAAAGAAGCACTTATCACTGTATCAGAACTAAGGCATAACTCAGACCTGTCTCATTTAAACTGGCCACTGGGCCACGCTACGTAAATGGCACGGACCCAGAAGAGGGTTTCAGAAAGAGAACTAGAGTCCCTAGGGAGGGATTACTCAGAAGATCGAGCGCTGGTCCACATTTTAGGAAGGGCTTCTTATGTTAAGTAGCATTGCACAGAGTAGGTACCTCAACATAAATTGGAGGCACTTAAGAGGATAACAGAGTTTGAAATACTAATGCATGTGTGATGTGGGAAGAAAATGATTGGGCTGGGAAATGGAGGCAGTCACATGAAATGTGAGACTCTGTGACCTTAAATCCTTAGGGCAAAGAATAAATATAAGACCTTTGAGAGGAGCCCGAAAGACTGTAAGACAAACCATCCACGCTGCTATCTCTGTGGCCTCACTCCCCCTCCCTTGTGGTAGGTCCTTACACCTTTGGATTTTAGTTAATTAGCTTTCCTTGAGAACCCAGATCACTGAGGGGCTCTTAAAAAAAAGCTATCTGTAAATTATTCCACTTGTACTCTTTGTAAAGAACATAATTATTTGCTCACGTAGATGATTCCCTATCTTTAGTCCTTGAAGGACCAAACATGTTATTTTTACATTAATCTGTACCCACAATGTCTTTCCTTCCTGATCATCTTTCATAATAAATTCATTTACTATACTCAGTATGCTATGTTCTTATGGTCTCAATAGAAAACGTGTTTTTGCAGCCATCCAAAGCTACCACTGTAAACCTCTTCCCTTCTTTTCTTAGTTCCCGGGTTCCAGTCTTAACCAAATAGCAATGTGCAAAACCCGAGTCAGTCCCCATGTTAGGACTGGTGATCACAGCATTGACCTTCCAGGAAACCCTCCACCTACCCAGTTGACCAATATAAGGGGCCCACTGCTCAAGTTTCAGTTCACAGACTTTTTTCCTTGAAAAAGAGAGTATTATAGGACATTAACATACCATTTTCAAGAGTAGAAATATTTCAGATATTCTCTAAGGTTTACTTTTTCTATAACAGCAGTAGCTTGAGAGCATCGAACTTGTAATCTTGGCCAAAGTTTAAATCTTTCTTACAACTTGATCATATTTGGTTTGTGTCTTTCAGTTATTTCTCAGTTTCTGGTGCATTGGTGGTACCCTGTGATTTCTGGCACCCCTGAACATTCTGTAAAAATGTTACTTACATCATTCCCATGGCATCTGGGGAGATACTGAAGGAAGGGTTCAAGTAGTCATTGACTTTCCTTCTTATGACTCATGGCATGGTTCAAACATTTCAAAACTATATTTATGTAATATTGACTGTGAACATTCTTATTTCTGATTTTCATGGAATTAAAGCTATATTTTACTATGAAATATTACCTGGATTTTTGTGTTCAAACTTTAACTTGGTTAAAGCAATACTCTTCTCTTCCTATTTAAAAAACAATGTTTACCAAGTGTCAATGTTAATTTACTTTTCCATTCTCCCCTTCAAACACATGTTTCAGTTACTTGACCAAGTGAGTATATTGTCTGTGTCATTCTGTTACAGTAAACAGGAACATAACACCAAATTTTAATCTAAAAATATTGACTTATCATTCTTAGCTAGGAATGGCCTCAATAGAGAAATATAAATATAATTAACAAGATTACACTCAAAATAACTTATTTAATAGACTTCATCCGTTATTAAATGGACTTTGTATTATTTCTTGAGGGGTAAAATATTGACACTATGCAAATTATCAACACATAGGTTAAGTCCAAAGTGAAGCTAATAACTATCTGTTTCCTAACTCTTGCTTTAGATAGATTTTTTTTTTTTTTTTTTACTAGAAGGCTAGTTTATTTAGCTCTACCATTAGAGAGCTACTTAGTAAATTAAATTTTCTACCATATAAGTTACTGGGAGGAAATAATGGTCTGGACACAATGACCAATTTTCAGCTTTCTAGTACCTTTTACTTTCTTAAGATTTAATTGAAAGGATCATTGAGAATGTCTACAAATTTACTTTTCCTCTGATTGATACACTTCATGATGAAAATTTCCTTGTCCATTGAGTTAGGTAGATCATATCTAATTTGGAAAGAAAAAATAACCTCTACTTCTTTCTGAGAATATTGAAACATGAAGAGATTGAGAGGTTTTCTATTCAGTTCAGCTCAGTTCAGTTACTCAGTTGTTGTGTCCGACTTTTGCGACCCCATGGACTGCAGCATGCCAGGCTTCCCTGTCCATCACCAACTCCTGGAGCTTACTCAAACTCATGTCCATTGAGTTGGTGATGCCATCCAACCATCTCATCTTCCGTCATGCCATTCTCCTCCCACTTTCATTCTTTCCCAGCATCAGGGTCTTTTCAAATGAGTCAGTTCTTCTCATCAGATAACCAAAGTATTGGAGTTTCAGCTTCAACATCAGTCCTTCCAATGAATATTCAGGACTGATCTCCTTTAGAATGGACTGGCTGGATCTCCTTGTTGTCCAAGGGACTCTCAAGAGTCTTCTCCAACACCACTGTTCAAAAGCATCAGTTCTTCGGTGCTCAGCTTTCTTTATAGTCAAACTCTCACATCCATACACAACTGCTGGAAAAACCATAGCTTTGCCTAGACAGACCTTTGTTGGTCAAGTAATGTCTCTGCTTTTTAATAAGCTATCTAGGTTGATCATAACTTTTCTTCCAAGGAGCAAGTGTCTTTTAATTTCATGGATGCAGTCACCATGTGCAGTGATTTTAGAGCCCCCCAAAATAAAGTCTGCCACTGTTTCCCCATCTATTTGCCATGAAGTGACGGGACCGGATGCCATGATCTTAGTTTTCTGAATGTTGAGTTTTAAGCCAACTTTCTCACTCTCCTCTTTCTATTAGTGTAGAATAAGCTGGTACCACAACTAAGTACTCACAGGGTCTTTTTTCCTGAAACTTTCCCTTACCCCTTATCTAAATGGATTGTAGGAAATATGAGGTGAAAATGCCATTTTAAAAGAAGATTGAGCACCGAGAAGCTGACTGAAGGAAGCTGCAATGTTAACTATATGAGTCTAAAAGCTTCCTGTGACCTACAAGCCCCAAATGTCCTGACTCTGTTAAATCAAGGCCACCTTATTTCTTATCAAAGTTATTTTTTTCCCCAATATGCACCATCCACACAGGTCTTTCTGTTCTTCAAATAAACTAAGCAAGGGACCTTGTTCCCTATATGCCTATCATTTCCGCACATGGATATCTGTTTGTCTATCTCATTTTCATCACTCAAATCTCAGTTCAAATGCTATCCTCAGAAAGCCTTTATCAGTCCATTTTTATTAACTCCATCCTCCAGACTATAACTGGCCCATTATTTTATTATTGTGTTCTAACCACTTATCACTTTCTGAAATTATCTTATTCTATTTTTGTATGGTCAGCTTTTCCCCACTGACTGTAGGTGCTATGAGAAATAGAAATATTTCTGCCATTCTCACTGTTCTATTGCTAGTGCAAAAAATGCCTAGTGAATAGAAGACATTTGGGAAATACTGGTTGAAGATCCGTATAAAGGAGTGAAAATAAGGACATTGGTGTATTTAGAACATACATTTTGTCCATCCCTTCATTGTTCAACATTACCAAGGTTACATTTGAAGACAAAACATATAAGGAAAGGAGGGAGCACTTTGTCATTGTTTTGGCTCTTGGGCAAAAAGGAGTCAGTGCATGTGATGAAGCAACTGGATGGACTCTTTGTCCAGTTTCTTTCCTCCATGTAGAAATGCTCATCCTAGAACTCTTTTAATCTCACACCAAAATTTACAGGTTTATGTTCCCTTCATGGACAAATGATCTTACAGATTCTTCTGCAGTAAGAAGTGGTTTATCATCTGCAGTAAACCACTGTCTCAATCTGAATGGTGTTTGCAGAAGAGACACCTGCAAATTGACAGAGGATATACTTGGCACCTGCCGAAGAAGGTGGAAATGCTGTCGTGCATGGTGGATTCTTTTGCCAGTTCCAATGCCCATTGTCTATTCAGATTATCAAGCACCCCGTAAGAAGACTGAGAAATGAAACTTGAAAAATCATCGAAAAGGAAACGTCTTTGTGTCTAAACATTTTAGAATGTATATATTAAACATTATTGTTTTTATTATCAACTTCTATCATCCCTCGCCTATATATATATATATATATATATATATATATATATATATATATAGTGAGTTCACATCTACCCTGATAACTGCTTTGAGACTCATTTTCAGATCCAGAAAATCTCTTTAAAAGTAAGAAAAGTTGGGGTTGATATATATACACTACAATGTGTAAACTAGCCAGTGAGAAGTTTCTATAAAGCACACGAAGCTCAGCTGGGCAATCTACAATGACCCAGATGGGTAGGATGGGGGTGGGGTGGGAGAGAGGGGTTTACATACATATATATATGTGTGTGTGTGTATATATATATATATATATATATATATATATATAGCTGATTTGCTTCATTTTACAACAGAAACTAACACAGCACTGTAAAGCAATTATACTCCAATGAAAAACATAAGAAAAAAAGTAAGAAAGCCCATTTACTTAACAAATATTTAAAAATTTGTCACAGAAAGATAAAAAAAAATTAACCAACAAGTTGCAAAGATGACGATATCTTTATATACAGTGCAATTAAATAGACACACAGAGTTCAAAGAAAATGCAAAAACCAAATCTAGAAATGATCCGGGAGTGGAGGAGATATAAATAGGGAAAGGGGAGAAAACTGGAATGAGGCAAGAGGAAATAATTTGAGGTGATTTATAAGTATTATAAGTGCATGGCAGATAACTGCAAAGAGATGAGATCAAAAAGGAGGGAACAGAAGGTTTAAGACCAACAGAAATAAATGTACTAACAAATAAAACCTCAGTTAACAACAAAAATATATCGATGTCCTCCTGCAATGAGGAAACATTGTGATAACTTAGAGATTCTCAATTGTTTTCCTCTACACAAATAATTCTCCTTTTTAGAACCTAAACATTTTTTACTGTAAAAAACATAGTAACCTCTTTCAAGGGTATGCTTTCAATACCCCTTTTAAATAGATTTTCGATGTGTCACAACTTCTGACTACAACTTCACTTTCTTCCCTAGAATCATAAGGTCTCACTTTCCTTGCATGCCCTTAGGACTTGAGTTCAACTACATACCTCAAAGTTGTCCTTAGAAGGAGTCAGTTTTCAGTCACATGTAAAACTTCAATGATTAAGGAAGTGTGGTTCAGTAGTGAAGATTCCCCTTCTTTCAGCATATAATGTAGTATTTATGAAATCAACTAATGTTTGACAAGGGAGCCAAGAACACTCAATGGGGAAATGACAATCTCTCCAGCAAATGGTGTTGAAAAAACTGGATAATCACATGGAGAACACTGAAATTGTACCCCTACCTTATACTACTCACAAAAAGTTAACTTGAAATGAATTAAGGACTTAAACATAAGATCCTATACCATAAAACTCCTAAAAGAAAACAGGAGAAAACTTGACATTTGCCTTGGCAACAAGATTTTTTTGGGATGTGATACCAAAAACAACAAGCAAAAATTAACAAGCAGGAATACATCAAACTAAAAAAGCTCTGCACTGCAACAGAAACAATCTTCAGAAATGAAAAGATGGATTTACGGTGGATAAGAATCTGCCTGTCAATGCAGGGGACATGGGTCCCATCCCCGGTCTGGGAAGATCCCACATGCCATGGAGCAACTAAGCCCATGAACCACAACTACTGAGAGTCTGAACCTAGAACCTATACTCCACAAAAAGAGAGGTCACCACAATGGAAAGCCCTCGCGCCATAACTACAGAGTACCCCGCATGCAGCAACGAAGATCCAGTGCAACCAAAAACAAATAAATAAACAAAAATTTTAAAAATGAAAAAGCAATCTACAGAATGTGAGAAAATATTGCAAATGATACATCAGATAAGGGTTAATATGTATAAATATGTGAAGAACTCATACAACTCAAAAACAAAAACTGAATAACCCAATTTTTTAAAAAGAAGGTCAAAGAAATTGAACAGCTTTTTCCAAAGAAACATACAAATGACCAACAGGTACATGAAAAGAATCTCAATATCACTAATTATCAGGAAATGCAAATCAAAACCACAATGAAATATTACTGCACACCTACCATAATGGCTATCATCAAGAAGACGAGATAACAAGTGTTGGTGAGGATGTGGAGAAAAGAGAAACTTGTGCACTGTTAGTGGAATGTAGAATGATTCAGTTGTTACAGAAAACAGCATGAATGTTCTTCAAAAAGTAAAAATAGTCTCCATATGATCCAGCAATCTCACCTTGGGGTATATACACAAAGGAAATAAAATCAGAATCTTGAAGAATTATCTGCACTCCCACATTCCAGCATTCCAGTATTATTCACAATAGCCACGATGTGACAACAACCCAAGTGTCCATCAATGGATGAATGGATAAAGAAGATATGGTGTGCATATACAATAAAATATTACTCAGTCATGAGAAAAAAAGGAACTCCTGTCATTTCTACCAACATAGATGTGCCTTGAGGGCATTATGTCAAAGTGAGGTGAGTCCAACATAGAAAGACAAATATTGTATGATACCACTTTTATGTGGAATGTAAAAAGGCAAAACTCATAAAAACAGAGAGCAGAATGGTGGTTACCAGGGACCATGGTGGGGGAATTAGGGGGATGTTATTTAAGAGTGGCTGTGGTGGTTTAGTCGCTAAGTTGTGTCCAACTCTTAGGACCCCATGGACTGTAGCCTTCCAGGCTCCTCTGTCCATGCTATTCTCCAGGCAAGAACAGTGGAGTGGGTTGCCATTTTCTTCTCCCTATTTAAGGGTGCAAACTTACAACTAGTAGATAAGTAAGTTCTGGAGATTTAAGACACAAAATAGTGCTTGTAGTCAATAATACTGTATTATAAACTTCAAAGTAATGGGAAACTAAATCTTGTCTTCACCACAAAGAAAAAAGAAAAAGAAAAAGGTGACCTAGGAGAGGTGTTAGCTAACACAGTGGTGGCAATCCTACTATAATACGCAAATGTATCAAATTGACATACTCTACACCTTAAAGTTACACAAAGTTCTGTGTCAGCTGTATCTCAATTTGTAAAAATACATAAAATAAGTAAACACATTAGTTAATAAACATTCCCAGGTGGCGCTAATGGTAAAGAACCCACCTGCCAATGCAGGAGAAGATACGCAGATTTGATCCCTTGGATGGGAAGATCCCCTGGAGGAGGGTATGGCAACTCACTCCAGTATTCTTGCCTGGAGAATCCCTAGGACAGAGGAGCCTGGCAGATGACCATCCAAAGTATAGGAAAGAGTTGGAAACGGCTGAGCAACTAAGCACAGGACAGTCATAAGAGAAGACATAAAAGTATAGAAAAATTTCCTCTCAAAGAAATTACATATGAAAGCTTATAAAGGCAAAAATAAGTGAATTTAGATAAATGTGTTGTAAAGCCATAAGTTGGTTTTAGGTCAATTGGTTACTGGCCAAAGGCTTTAGGCATATACTTTGTTTCTATATGGTAGGTGGAAAGACTGTTGTTGCTCAGTTGCTTAGTTGTGCCTGAATCTTTGCAACTCCATGGACTGCAGCACACCAGACTTCCCTGTCCTTCAACAACTCCCAGAGTTTGCTCAAACTCATGTACATTGAGTCGGTGATGCCATCCAACCATCTCATCCTCTGTTGTCCCCTTCTCCTCCTGCCCTCAATCTTTCCCAGCATCAGGATCTTTTCTAATGAGTTGGTCCTTCGCATCAGGTGGCCAAAGTACTGGAGCTTCAGCTTCAGCATCAGTCCTTCCAATGAATATTCAGGACTGATTTCCTTTAGGATGGACTGGTTGGATCTCCTTGCAGTCCAAGGGGCTCTCAAGAGTTTTGTCCAACACCACAGTTCAACAGCATCAGTTCTTTGGTGCTCAGCCTTCTTTACAGTCCAACTCTCACATCTGTACATGACTAATGGAAAAACCATAGCTTTGGCTATATGGAAAGGCTGCATGTCTCCTTAAGTTTTTGGCATTGAGTCTTTAGACAATACATGGTGAATGAGGAAATATTATGCTCTTTGACTCTTCTGTTCTCACCAACCTTGTCATATGGGACAATTATACAAAGGGTTATAACGGATGAGAAAATTTTAGTTTTCAATGTGAACTCAGTGTATTTACGTTTCAGATGCTACTAAGAACATAATACATATGTGATACTGGCCTCTCTTTTAAAGAAATAACTTAAAAGTACAGCTTCTTTTTTCCAGAAATGGACCTTATTCAATTATTTTCTTCCTGGTATGATAAAGAGTCCCCTTGCAACACAGAGGACTTTTTGGTAACCAGGACTTTGCACTCAACGAGCCTTCAAGAGATGCTGGTCAGAGATACTGACCTCTGAAAAATGTGAAAGCCCACAGAAAAAGTACAGGATAAGCCATCTGGTCTCCAGTGGTTAGGTTAATTTGTCACCAAATTTAGAGAGCCCAGGGTTTGGAAACAGTCCAACGGAAGCTGTTTTATTTTCTTCCTTGTTAAGCTTCAGTGACTAAAAGGACTCTTGGTCTGCAGAAGTAGATAAAAGGTGCTGTATCCTGCTGTTCCTGATCACTCACTGGCATTCAACCATGAGACTCCATTTATTGCTTTCTGTTCTCCTTCTGTCTTTGGCTATAATACCAAAAGGTAGGTGGCGAATAACTGTAGAGCTGGGTTTCTTAGGAGACCTACTCAGACACTGAGTTATACCATGGCCATCTTGACTCAGACCTTAACGCACAGTCTCAGGGATACAGAGGTCCAACATGAGCGTCCTCCTTAGAACTCATTGGGTCCAAATCGGGAAGAAAGACAAGGATTTACATCAACAGAAAACAAGTTCCAAGAGCTCCATGATTACAAAGGGGGGCTCAAATATAGGGGAAGGGGGGAGAAGCCTTGACATCTGACACAAGGATACAAATCAAGTAGCTTTGACAAGGGCCCCCATCTCCAAAAGAGACAGTGGAAATGGCAGCTATTGGGTCAGACTTGGTTAGCGAATGAACGTGACCTGGAGTCTATTGGCAAAGGAATATTTGTGAAGGGTGCAAGTTAGGTGTGTAAGACAACTCAACAACAACAACAAAAAAGAATTCTATCGAGTTATTAAAAACCAACAGGGGGCAGGGGAATTTGGAAAAAGCACAGAAATTTGGGATGGCGCTTCAGTGGCAAAATTTTAAGCATAATGGAAAATAAGCAGGAAGGAATTCTAACAGTTCGAGTTACATCCTTGGTGCTCATGATTGAGAAGCTGGAATATTAAAGTGCAGATGAAGGAGAAAGGGAACGTGTCATTTTCAGGCTGGGTCATTTAGATCCTTGTAAAACTGTTTACGGCAGGGTATTTCCACCCCTCAACATCTGGGTTCATTTGGGTAACTCTCTCTTTTCCTTGAATCATTTATAACATTCTTTCAAATATAATCGAATATATTGACTTGTTTGATCTTTACCTGATCTATGAATATCTTAGGAACTCTGATGTATAGTTGTCCCCTTGATTTGTGAACTCTTGAGGGAGTTCACATAATTCTCATCTGGCCCTCAGTTCTGTCAGAAGATAACACACTTGCAGTGACGGCTAATATAAAATTACACAATGTTAAGGACTTAAAGATAGAAGGCAATTTAATAGTTAATTTCTTAATTTTACAGATAAGAAGATCCATGTCCATATAAAGAATGTTTTCACTAAGATCACATAGGTAGGGGGAACACTGCAGCTGGAACTGAGTATTTCTTTTTAACTTTTATTTTATATTGGACTATAGCCAATTAACAATGTTGTGATAGTTTCAGGTAGACAGCAAAGGGACTCAGCCGTACATATATATGAATCCATTCTCCACCCAAACTGCCTTCCCATCCAGGCCACCATATGACATTGAGCAGTGTTCCATGTGTTTTCGAGTAGGACCTCATTGTTGAACCAAGTATTTTTAATCTGGGTCAGTGTTGTTTCCATTAATCTATGCCCACAAAGTGGAAACTCTAATTTATTGCAGGCTTTTTAATCTCCTAATTAGACACTGAGGAACCTGAGAAGATTTTTAAGGTTCCTCTTTGGGGAGTCACAGTGTCTTTGAAACATGTTACTTCACTTAACTCTAAACTCTTTTTCTTCAGTGTTTGTGGTAGGCATGACCAATTGGCATGACCAATTGGTCATGACCAATTGGCTTAATACTCTGGCATTATTATTCGGATGACTTACACTAGTCTGTAGCTTTTCCTGATCAGTGTTCCTTAAAATTAGATAAATTCTCAGATTGCTGAAAGCAATTGCCTCAAGACAATTATGTCTGCATGATTAATTAGTGAATATTTTATTTTATTTTTAATTTTTTGCTCATGCTTGCTTTCCACCACTTAAGCTAAATTCAATTAAACATAAATTACTGTCTCCATCCAAAGTCATACATACCCCATGTTAAGGACTTTTTTTTTTTAATTAAAAAAGAAAAAGTTAAGGGGGATAGTTCTCCTGGAAGTAAAGATCCAGCCAAAAGTCATCACTGGAGTAGGACAAAGGATACGGCAGTGGTTCAGTCATAGGGTGAAAAACAATTTTTAAAAAGATTATCCTAAAACAAAGACCAGAAATAACTGACAGGAAAATAAGACTCCAAGAAATCTAGGCCTAAGATTTAGAGAAGTTCCTAGGACTGGAGACCCACAAATACGATTGTATATCCAAGAGTGGGGACCAGACAGTCAAAAACAGGCTGGAGCCAGTAAGTTTTAGAAGGAATAAGAGACAAATTGTGTGTGGTGTCAAAGAATACGTAACTGCATTCAGTGGTAAGGAGTGTGTACTGAGTGCCTGCTACTTCCCATGGGCTGTGGGAAACACAAAAGATGCAGTGGGAAGCAAAAGGAAGGGCATCTTCCCACAGTACAAAAGACAGACACTAGGTAAATGATAACAAATTTATCTATAATTATAAATTTTTCCAAGTACAATAAAGAGGAACAGAGTATTAAAAGTGCCTGAAGCATGTGGTCATGGTTGATTCGCAGCATCTGGGAAGAGTTTCTTGAGGTATGCCTTTTGAGCTGAAAACTAGAAGGTACGTGTTCATGGATAAACCACTTGCAAGGAGCCCTCAATACTTCTGGCAAAGGGAGAAGTCAGTGTAATTTCCCTAATGCAGAAGAAACCACAGTGTCTGCAAAGAACGGCAAGAAGACTCCTAGAAGACAGCAGTAGTTTATACCAGAATATGTGCCACGCGTGTCATGGCATTACGCACCAGTAAAAGCTACATAAGCCAATGCTAAATCTGCAGGGGTGCTTCAAGAATGAGGGCAAGGACTTCCCTACTGGCCCAGTGGTTAAGAATCCAACTGCCAATGCAGGGAACACAGGTTCAATCCTTGGTCTGGGAAGATCCCACATGCCACAGGGCAAGTAAGCCTGTGTGTCACAACCGCTGAGCCTGAGCGCCCTAAAGCCCATGTTCCTCAACAAGACAAGCCACTGCAAGGAGAAGCTCCTGCACCACAACAGAGAGTGGCCCCTACTTGCCACAGCGAGAGAAAACCTGGCCTCAGCAACAAAGACACAGTGTAGCCAAAACCAAACAAATTAATAAAAAAGAACAAAAAGGGCAAGTCTGCCAGACTTTATACTGGAAAGTGGTAGATCACTAGTATCTCTATCACCCAGGAGTTTCAGTTTACCCTTAAAGTAGGATCATCTACAGGTTTTAGGCAGCCTATGAGCCTGAGATGTCTTTCCTTTTTTAAACACTACTTCCACTATTCTTTCTTCCTGGTTCTGCCACAGAAGGAGTTTCAAGTGTAGGGTAGCTTCCTTCTTTTCTAATCCTGAGATAATTATCTTTTGAGGTACCCAAACAGAATGGAGCCTCAGAAACCACCAGCAACTGTGTAGAAATAGATAAAGGGTATCAGTAATAATAGGTAATATCATTTATTCTATCTCAAAGCTGTTCTTCTGTAAATGCATTGCTTTATGTACACTATCAATACATGGATGGTGAATTAATGACGTTGTTAAATCTCTTTCTGTGCAGCAAGGACTGGCCTTATTCCAGGACAGAAACAGTGTAATCTGCTGAAAGGGGTGTGCAAAGACGGAGGCTGCACCACTATAGAACAGCCCATTGGCGTATGTAATGAAGACAAAAGATGTTGTAGAAAGTGGTGGATATTTTTTCCCTATCCAACGCCAGCTCCCAAATCAAAATCTCCTTGATAAGAGCCAACTGTAGGCTCTTCAAACTCTAGAACACATGCATGAACTTCACAGGCTCCAGCTTGGCCCAGAATTCCAGAACTTGAGGATAAATTATACAGACTCCTCTTAAACTTGTTTTTTCTCCATTGACTGGAAATAAATGTCCTAATTCTACTTGTATTCATCCCTGGGGAACTTCTTCTCAATGCACTGCCAGCATCTTAAGAACTACAAGACTGAACTAAACGACAGGCCATCTCATACCCTAAAAATGATTCTCTTAAAAAAGATGAAGTTTTAAAATAAGAAAAAAAAATCATAAGGGTAAGAAATAACAATAGGTAGCTTTGCTTATCTAAAGGGGAATATCATCCTTCTTCTTCATCTGACTCTGAACAAAAATCATTTTCATTGTTAAGATAGACCTACTTGGGTGGCCTGACTCAAGGTCTGTTCATCACGTGATCCTGCTAACCGGGGCACCTGAGCTGGAGGCTTTTGTCCCACTCAGTCCTGCCAACACTAGCTGAGGCTGGTCTTGCCCCCTTTCCCCAGGGCCTGGGGGAGTTAAACACAAGAACTCTTCCCTGTGAGGAGGTTCATGGGTAGACGACAGAGAGCTAAGAACTCAGTGAGCCCTGCTCGTTCTTTCCAAATGTGCCACGAGATCATTCCACATTCTGGCTGGAATCATTTCCACATAGTAATTCTGGATCAATCATACTTTGTGCTGCGTGTGTACTCAGTCCCTTCAGTCATGTCCAACTCTTTGCAACCCTATGGACTGTAGGGCAGAGGAGCCTACCCATGGGATTCTCCAGGCAAGAATACTGGGGTGGGTTGCCACACCCTGCTCCAGGGAATCTTCCCAAACTGAGGATCAAACCCATGTTTTCTGCACCACCTGCATTGCACGTGGATTTGTACTTTATAGCTAAGAAAATGAAAGGGGGAGAGAGAGGACAAGAATGTTACAGGGCACAGGTTTCACAGGATGGAAAAAAATCTATTGAATGAGGCCAAATGACTCCACAATCACCTCTGCTTAGCCTTTCTCCAGATGCTCTCCATACCCATCTCACAAAGCAAGGCAATCTCTCCCTCCTTTGTGTCTCTACACACACAGACATACCTCAATGGGAGTTCTTCACTCATTTTAGTGAGTTTGATTTAATTCAGTTGCACTGAATTAAAGTTTGATTTAATTTGGTTACACCGAAATTTCCTGAGATAACAAAACTGTCAGATGTGGATATGTTAATAATAAATTATCTAGAACATCCTGGGTTTTTATATGAATATAAATGTTTTGATAAAACTTTGATTATCCATAATTGTTAAGATATCCTTTGTAACTGAAGAACCTCAAAACTGAGATAATGAAGACTAGTTATATTCTAGGAGGACTAGAGATAAATGTCAAAGGTTGAAAAGACAAGTTGGTTGCCCCACAAATTTCTAGAATGGCATTTTGAAATAAATTCTTCACCTTTGTCTAGTTTTGTCTAATCCACTCAAAATAAGGATTCAATAAAGAAACAATTTTGTTAATGAAGTTCATGTTAGATTTGAGTAATACAAACCAATAAGTTCCTTTTAACTTATATTTAATGAACACTTTATCATTTTATTACATTTTTGAAAACTTAAAAGTTAAAAAAAGCTTTTAAATATGACATAGTTTGCCACAGAAGATACTGTATTATCTTAGATTCATATGCTCAATAAAACCAGAATTGGCATATACCATGGGAAATCGTGTCAGCTATAGAATAGGAGGTGATAAGGCTGAAGGAGGAAAGCATCTGGGCTCAGCAAAGCAGACTCTGCCTCCTAATCCTATGTTATTGTACCTTAACAAAATGGAAGTTAGCCATCACTCTTCCACTCAAGAAAAGACAAACCATGACCCCTCATGGCTAAAAGCCTCTTTCCATTTTTGACAGTTTTCAGTTTCCCCAACAGCTAAGAAGTTGTAGCTTTTCTAGCAGAGAACACAGCATTAGATAAAAGAATTGGAAAAATATAATAAGTATATACTATTAATAAATATATGGTAAATTGGAATATACAATAATCATTGAAAATACAGGTTTAGTTTGCATACTAATGGAAGTTATTTTCAAATAAAACTCATTAAGATGGTTCTGGTTTCCCTTTTCTATAGAACTAATACTTAATGATGCAGAGCTGACTAAAGTTAAATAAAGAAAATAAATTGGAAACGGGTATTTTAAATTCTAGTAATGCATATAAATATAATGCATATAATAAATATGCATATGTAAACTGACAGCCTCAGGTGTCTCATACATCTTCATGACTCAACTAATAGAAATCATCAGCACAATGCCCATAAGTGAAGTAGTCATCCTCCCCAATCATTTCTAAGCAATAGGTCCTTGGCTATAATTCAAAACAACAAAAGAAGAGGAGTAATTGTAATTGTTAACTCAACCCAAAACATGCGTGCAATTGTGTCATAAATACATACGAACTCATCAATTTTACTCAGAATACTAGAGAAATAGAAAAACCAACATTTGCTCCAAGCCCTCATGAGTTCCTCAGCTGGAATTAAGGCACTTTTGTATTTATTATTTCACCTAAATCATTATTTAGGTGAAATACTAAAGATGATCATTTTCTTATAGGAAGAAGGAAAAGAATAGCAAGTTCCAAGAGAGGGAAGGATAAATTGGGAGATTAGGACTGACAATATACATACAACAAATAGATAGAAGGGATTAGATATGGTAGACAGAGTGCCTGAAGAACTATGGAGAGAGATTCATAACATTGTACAGGAGTCAGTGACCAAAAACATCCAAAAGAAAAGGAAATGCAAGAAGGCAAAATGGTTGTCTGAGGAGGTTTTACAAATAGATGAGGAAAGAAGAGACTTGAAAAGCAAGGGAGAAAGTAAAAGATATATCCAACTGAATGCAGAGTTCCAGAGAATAGCAAGGAGAGGTAAGAAGGACTTCTTAAATGAACAATGCAAAGAAGTAGAGAAAAACAATAGAATGGGAAAAACTAGAGATCTCTTCAAGAAAACTGGACAGATCAAGGAAACATTTCATGTAAGGATGGGCACAGTAAAGGACAGAAATGATAAGGACCTAACAGAAGCAAAAGAGATTAAGAAGAGGTAGCAAGAATATACAGAACTATACAAAAAAGGTCTTAATGACGTAGATAACCATGATGGTGTGGTCACTCACCTAGAGCCACAGATTCTGGAGTGTGAAGTCAAGTGGGCCTTAGGGAGCATTACTACCAACAAAGCTTGTGGAGATGATGGAATTCCAGCTGAGCTATTTCAAATCCTAAAAGATGATGCTGTTAAGGTGCTGCACTCAATATGTCAGCAAATTTGGAAAACTCAGCAGTGGTCACAGGACTGAAAAAGGTCAGTTTTTATTCCAGTCCCAAAGAAGGGCAATGCCAAACAATATTAAAACTACCATACAATTAGACTTATTTCCCATGCTAGTAAGATTACGCTCAAAATCCTTCAAGCTAGGAGTCAACAGTATGTGAATTGAGAACTTTCAGATGTACAAGCTGGATTTAGAAAGGGCAGATAAACCAGAGATAAAATTGCCAGTGTTTGTAAGATTATAGACAAAGCAAGGGAATTCCAGAAAAACATCTACTTCTGCTTCATTGACTATGCTTAAGGCTTTGACCATGTGGATCTACAAACTGTGGGAAATTCTTAAAGAGATGGGAAGATCAGACAACCACCTGTCCCTGAGAAAACTGTATGCAGGACAAAAAAACAACAGTTAGAACCCTACATGGAACAACTAACTGGTACAAAATTGGGAAAGGAGTAAGACAAGGCTTTAGATTTGAGAGAGCTAAGGCTTAGGAAGGTTGATAAGGAGTCTAGGGCCCTCAAGGAGGAAGAGGTCTTGGAGCCCTCGAGGAGGAGAAAAGGCACAAATGGTTTTTCTCTATATTGCTTTGTCTTAGTCACATAAGACATTTTTTCTTAAACTCTGAGTTGTTATGACAACAATCTTTAAGACTAACTTTCTTTAAGCCTAGAGCTAATGATTACACAACAAAATAACTCATCTTGCTCAAGGATATGTTTGTCCTTAAGCTCTGCACTAATGATTATATAATAGCAACGTATCTTGCTGGACATGAACCTTCTGACTAATCTTGTATATTGTGGGAGTGGGCCTGGTAAAGTATGCTGCTGCTGCTGCTAAGTTGCTTCAGTCGTGTCTGACTCTGTGCGACCCCATAGGTGGCAGCCCACCAGGCTCCCCTATCCCTGGGATTCTCCAGGCAAGAACACTGGAGTGGGTCACCATTTCCTTCTGGGGCACTCCCTCTTCTGATGTCTATGCTGAAACTTTCTCTGTCCTTTTTCACTTTAATAAAACTCTGCTACACAAAAGCTCTTGAGTGATCAAGCCTGGTCCCTGGTCCCAAAGCTAAATCTTCTTCTTCAGAGATCACAAATTCGACATTGTTCAGTGTATAGCTATCATATTGTCATCCTGTTTATTTAACTTATATGGAGAATGCATTATGTGAAATGCTGGGCTGGATGAATCACAGTCTGGAATCAAGATTGCTGGGAGAAATATCAACAGCTTCAGATATGTACATGATACTGCTCTAATGGCAGAAAGTGAAGAGGAACTGAAGAGCCTGTAGATAAGGCTGAAAGAGGAGAGTGAAAAAGCTGGTTTAAAACTCAACATTCAAAAAACTAAGATGATGACATGCAGTCCCATCACTTCATGGCAAATAAAAGGGGGAAAAGTGGAAGCAGTGACAGACTTTATTTTCTTGGGCTCCAAAATCACTGCAGATGGTGACTACAGCCATGAAATTAAAAGACATTTGGTCCTTGGAAGAAAAATTATGATCAACCTAGACAGCATATTAAAAAGCAGAGACATCACTCTGCCAACAAAGGTCCATCTAGTCAAGCTATGGTTTTTTCCAATAGTCATTTACTGATGTGAAAGTTGGACCATAAAGAATGCTGAGTGCCAAAGAATTAATGCTTTCAAACTGTTGTGTTGGAGAAGACTCTTGAGAGTTCCTTGGACTGAAAGAAGATCAAACCAGTCAATTCTAAAGGAAATTAACTCTGAATATTCTTTTAAAGGACTGTTGCTGGACTCCAATACTTTGGCCACCTGATGTGAAGAGCCAACTCATTGGAAAAGACCCTGATGCTGGGAAAGAGTAAAGGCAAAAGGAGAAGTGGTGACAGAGGATGAGATGGTTAGATAACACCATCAACTAAATGGACATGAATTTGAGCAAATTCCAAAAGATAGTGAAGGACAGGAAAGTGTGGCATATTGCAGTCCATTGGGTCACAAAGAGTCAGACACAACTTACTGACTGAAGAACAACAATGTACACACAACTACATATAAAACAGATAATCCATAAGGACCTACTGTATACCACAGGAAACTCTACTCAATATTCTATAAAACCTATAGATGAAAACAGTCTTTTAAAAAAATCACTCTTTCAGTCAGAATTACCTCAGAAATCTCCTACTTTTCATCATTTCCCACAGAAACCTTCTTTCTGTCAGAATTCCATCAGAAACCTCCTTCTGTTTGTGACAATTCCTTCAGAATCATCCTTCATTCTATGAGAATTCTCTCAAAAACATACATCTTTCTATCTATATTCCCTCAAAAACTGCTTTCTCTTTCTCAAAATATCCTCAGAAACATCCATCTTTCTTTCAGATTCCCCTCAGAAAACTCCTGTCAAAATTCCCTCAGAAACCTTCTTTCTCTCAAAATATCTTCAGAATCTAATTTTTTGTCAGATTCCCCTCGGAAAACTTTTTCTGTCAGAATTTCCTCAGAAACTTACTTTGTACTCTGAGGATTCTTCAGAAACATTCTTTTTTATGTCAGGATTCTCCCACAAAGCACATTCTTTCTCTCAGAACTTTCTCAGAAACCTTGTTCTTTCTGTTAAAATTGCACAGAAACCTCCTTCTTTTTCTCAGGAGGAGGAGGAGGTCATAAATACATCTTCCAAAGCCCCTCATTTGTAGAGGGAGTGACACCATCAGTAAGGAGACACCAGCACATTAAATACATCATCCATCTGTCTCTGATAAAGGAAAATGAGACACCTTCCTGAGTCATGAATTTGGTGGTTTTCAGACCGCAGTAAAGTATAAGCTGTGTTTGACCTGAGATGTCACACTCCATCACAGGCCAAGGACACAAGGGCAATGTCTCCAGAATGCAGCCCACTTTTCCTCCCTTTCCACACTACTTAAAAACTTATCTTGGTTCATAACCATTTCTGGTATCTCTGCAGGCTTAGGGCGAGACCCAGCCCCAGTTTACACCTAGATTCTGAATATACCAGCTTTGGACTGGATGATGTGGCTCCTAGCAGCCCTCAGACTCTCCCAGGACTTTAGGAAGAAGGTAAAAGCATAGAAGGACCACAGTGGGCACAGGTGAGCTTCCAGCTACATGCCCCAGGAATGCATCCAGGAGTGGGCAGGTCTTTCCCGTTGCAGACAGCCAGACATAAGGCAGCCCTACAGGAGCACCCAGAGCTCAGAGGCATCAAAACAGCCCTGTGCTCACTCACCTCAAGCTCTGAGATTTGTAATTAACTCCTGGGGGGAATGGGTGTGGTCTGCTTTGTAAGGAACCTTGGCATGAAGCATCAGGAAATACGTCATATTGTCATCACTGTAATATTATAGGAATTGCAGCTGCTGAATGCTTCTCCCTATGGCTGTGGACCTGGAGCTTTTATAAAGTGAGTGAGCACACCATCCTGTCCAGTCTCAGCTGGAAAGCCAGCCAGCCATGAGGCTCTTCTGCCTTCTCTTTGCATTGCTCTTCTTGTTCTTGCTGCCTGTTCCAGGTAAGATGCATTGGGAAATGAGAGGGCTGAACAGATAGAGAATTTGTCATTCAGAGTCAGCCCTCTCCATTCTTCTGGGGCTTTTAGACAAAGTAGATTTATTGTCTAGGAACTAGACATCACCAATTTGTTTTTTTTTTCTGACAAGCCCATTAAAAATCTGAAAGTAGTTGTCTCCATCTCTTCCGATTAGTCAATCAGCTCACAAACCACCCCTTCATGGGAGGATTGTTATACCTGTTGATGAGACAGGAAGAAAGTGATGTAAAACTTTAATGCCAACAGGAAAAATGGGCTTAATCTGAGGACAGACTCACAGATTCCCTTTTTTTAGTTTAGTGGTTGGAGGTGGAGTCTTTTGGCCTCTTAAGGGCCCAAAGGACTGTTGCAGCCCCTGCCTCCTAGGTGTCACTTGTAGTGCTGTGGTTAAAATTTAATGTTATTTAATAATTTATGTTACTTAATGTTATTTAATAATAAAAATGTTATTGAATAATAATAGTACATAATAGTACATAATATTAAATAATAAAACATTATTTAATAATATTATCTAATAACAAAATTTTATTTAATAATAATAAAAATGTTATTTAATAATTTAAAGTTATGCCATTAGGTCACCGTTTTGATGAAGCATGTACCAGATGGTGACCTGATGTACTGTGTTCATTGCTTGTACCCAAACAACATGTGTACTTAGACATTACTTGTACTTAAACTGCTTATGTACTTAAACATCATGAAGAATGGGAGCATCATGAAAACATCCACCAAGAAAGGGGAAAAGCATCAACAGTAGATAAAGATCGGGAACAGTAGGGTTTGGGGAATACCATTTTTCTCCTTTGATCTGGCCAATCAAAGGGCCAATCAGGTTTTTTTTCCATTTCCCTCATGTACAAACTCTTTGAATTCCTTTGAGAACAAAGAACTTTGTAAGTTATAAAATGGCACACACCTAGACTCACGGCGAGGTCCCCTCCATGCATGGACGCATGTAGTGGATGATGCTCCCACTGGGACTCTGGTGCACTGACCACAGCGACTGCGCAGCTGCTGCGAGCCAGAGGAAGGTGCTTTCCCCTGGACAGGTGAGATTCATTTGCTAAGTGCTATTGTAAATTCACTTCTTTCCTTTCACTTTGATCCTTGATTTTTACTAGCCTATACTAGCCTAATACTTTAATAAATTGGTTTCTGTTACCAACCTGTGGACTACATCTTGAATTCTTTAAAAGAACCACTGAAGCAAAGCAAAATGTTTTTGGCATAGTCAGCATGTTTCGAGATGTGATTGCTTTTTCATGGTAAAGTTGATCCTATTCCAGAATGGGAAGATCCTTCTTTCAGCAGTTTAGCTCGGGAATGAGAAAGGGAGCTGGACTATGTGAAAACTGGGACACTGTAATGTGGTGTGCTGAGCCGCTGGACATGTTGGGGCAGCTTCCCATGGTTAACTTGGAGAAAGCTAAGGAACAGATTCTTTTTTGGAAGACAAGGTTGGTGTTTGTTCATGGCTTGTAGGAAAATACATGCTAGGAAGGCAGAATTGGAAACTGAAAAGGTACAAATAGAAAAAGAAATGCTGGATTTACAAAGCCACACGGCTATGTTGCAATGTCAAAATTGAGTCTTACCTGATCAAGTTTCTAGATACCAGACAGTGTCAGAGAAAGCAGCAGTGCATGGGGCTAAATACAAATTATCTTCACAGCAAGGGGCGAATCAATCAACACAAGGCACAGGTTGTCTTGGCCCATGCCTGCCTGATTGGGACCCTGCTACCTGGGACAGTGATATCTGGGATAATGAGGAAGATGATGAATACATGGATGATGATGATAGTGTAGAAAAGTCAAAGGAAGGAGAACTTTGTCAGGCAGAACTGGCTTTACGTGGAAAGACGGAGCAAAGAGGGGGCCATGCTCCCACAACTAAAATGATATACAAGGATTATACAGAAGAGATAAATGATATACCGTCCCACAGCATGCAACAGGCCGGAGAGCTGCTTGTAGCCTGGCTGGTCCAACTATCTGAAACAGGGGGTCATGGAATAGTTCCAGATGACCAAGACTGTATTAAATTTATCCCTATATTCCATGACCCACAAGTTCAACAAGCCTTTGGTGATTGGAATATTAATTATGGGCAGGGACCTGTAGCTTTGCTACAATTATGTGCTGCGGGACATGGAATTAAATGCCCTACTCTTGGCTCTTGGCCAGCCTGCACCAAATCTTGGTATATGCTATGGGAGTGTATACAAAGATTGAAGGAAGAGGGTATGAAAATTTCTCTATATAATAGACAGGGACCAGCTACTATACATGATACTGCTTTGGATGCAAGTAGCTGTAACCAAATTATTAAAACTGCTCCAGCGGCATATAAGAACATTATTGTGATTTTCTTGTTCTCTGACAGAGAAGGCAATGGCACCCCACTCCAGTACTCTTGCCTGGAACATCCCATGGACGGAGGAGCCTAATGGGCTTTAGTCCATGGGGTTTCGAAGAGTTGGACATGACTGAGCAACTTCACTTTCACTTTTCACTTTCATGCATTGGAGAAGGAAATGGCAACCCACTCCAGTGTTCTTGCATGGAGAATCCCAGGGATGGAGGGCCTGGTGGGTGGCTGTCTATGGGGGTCTCACAGAGTCGGACATGACTGAAGCGACTTAGCAGCAGCAGCAGCATTGTTCTCTGAAACTGGAAGCCCAATTCAGGAAGTTATTGAGAAAGTGCAGCAATTAGGAGATCTGGGAGAATGGGAAACTCCCAAGGCAAAAGGTAATGGTGGAAATAATGGCAATGGCAAGCACCAAATGTCAGGAAAGATATGTTTGCTGCACTGTTGAAAACTGGAGGGTCTTTTGCAGAAATTGATGGAAAAACAATTGTGGCATTATGGCAGAAGTATAAAGCTCTGCACTTAGTTGCTCTGTCGTGTCCGACTCTTTGCAACCCCATGGACTGTAGCCCACCAAGCTCCTCTATCCATGGAGATTCTCCAGGCAAGAATACTGGAGTGCCATGCCCTCCTCCAGATGATCTTCCTAACCCAGGGATCAAACCCAGGTCTCTTGCATTACAGGTGGATTCTTTACTGTCTGAAATACCAGGAAGCATAAAGAGAAAGGCCTTCATATTCAAAAGTCTGAAGTAGAAACTAAAGATCTTGGAAACAATAATCCATTTTCCCAGGTCATTTCTCCTCCTCCTTCTTCTGTTATATTCAGATTTGTTGCCCAAATGAAGGGAAGGCCAAGCCCTGGAGCTTTCCAAGTCAGATTGGTTACTAAAGACATCTACCTACACGTGCAAATTCAGATATTTTGAGAAAATGGATCTAAAACAATTATTAAAGTATTAGTTGATACTGGGCTGGAGGCCAATTTAATTTATGGAAATCCAAAGATCTTTAAGGAGCAGTTATTATTTCAGGATTAGGAGGCAAAGACTCTAAAGCTGTACAAACCTCATTATACATGAAAATTAGCTATTTACCTAAAAGAGAATATCAAGTTATGATAGTTCTCATTCCGTAATACATAATTGGAATAGATATTTTAAAGGGGCTCACTTTAAACCTAGAGGAAGGAAAATACCAATTTGGTGTGCACATGATTAAATTAGTAGCTCCAGTGGTAGTGGGAAAATTGTTGGAGCCTCCAGTGACCCTCCCAGAAACTACTGAGATGGTCACACAAAAGCAGTACTGTATTCCAGGGAGGGCAAGAAGAAATTACTAACACTATTAAAGAACATGTTGATGCAGGAGTCTTAATTCCTGCTCGAATGGAATGAAATAATCCTGTATGGCCTGTAAGGAAACCGGATGGATCTTGGAGGGTGACAGTAGACTACAGAGAACTTAACAAACACACTAGGCTTTTAACTTCAGCCATCCCTGATGTTGTTAACTTTAATTGAATAAGTGCAGAAACATGCTGGTACTTGGTATGCTGTCATAGATTTAGCTAATGCTTTCTTTATTGATCCCGAACAGTGGGATCAGTTTGTCTTCACACGGCAGGGGCAACAGTATACCTTTACTACACTACTCCAAGGATATATTCATAGCCCTACAATTTATCATGGTATTGCTGCTAAGCATTTGGATGAGGTGGCTCTACCTACAGGAATGCAGATTACTCATTATATTGATGATAATCTCTTAGAAGGATCTGATGAAGAACAAGTGAGGACTCAGCTGGATGTAATTATCCAGCCCATAAAAATGAAAGGATGGGAAATAAATCCTGAAAAAATTCAAGGGCCAAGACAATCAGTAAAAATTTTAGGAATAATTTGGAACAAAGGAAAACAAGAAATACTCCCTAAAGGCAAGCAGAAAATTTTGGAGCTTGTTCCTCCCCAACCTAAGAAACAGTCCCAAAAGTTTATAGGATCATTTGGCTTTTGGAGGCAGCATATTCTTCATCTCAGGCAGATATTACAATCTCTTTATAAAGTAGTCAGGAAGAAATATAATTTTGAATGGGGAGAGGCACAGAAGTTGGCTTTTGAACAAGCTAAAATAGCCATTCAAACTGCTTTGGATTTATGGCCCATTAGAGAAGGCCCTATGAAATTACAGGTGTCTATGGATGAGAATTATGCAAACTGGAGTCTATGGCAAAAATAAGAAGGGGGAAGAATGCTTCTAGGATGTTGGTTACAAAAAATTCCTAATGCCAGCACTCCTTCTGAAAAACAATTGGTAGCCTGCTATTGGGCATTAATTGACACAGAGGCTATGACTTTATATCATGAAGTATACAATTAAGGTCAAATATTCCTATTATAACTTGGGTTATGAGTACCCCCCAAACTCTCCGAATTGATTATGCTCAAGAGTCTAGTATAATTAAATGAAAATGGTATACTCAAGACCAGGCAAAACCTGGGCCATCTGGCCTTCTGTTATTACATGAATGAGTGTTTGACTGTTCTGATGAAGAAGCTTCCCAATTACAATATCAAAAACCAACAGAAGAATCACCCATAAAACAGGAAATAGAATATTAACAGTTAGCTAAGGAACAAAAGCACCATGCATCTACTACATATGCGGAGGCAACCTGACATTGGAAAGCTGTGCCTTATAATCCCGCAACTCAAAGAGTAATGACCACTGAAGGGAAAGGGGAAAGTAGTCAATTTGCTGAGTTACTTGCAGTTTTCCAAGTGTTGTGGGCAGAGGATTTTAAAGAATGTCATATCTATGCAGATTCATGGTCAGTAACTAATGGTCTTACTACCTGGATTCCTCAATAGAGAAAACATAACTGGGAACTTGGATCTAAACACATATGGGGAAAGGAATTGTGGCAAGATATTTGGGAAATACATTCACAGACTAATGTTTCAGTTTTTCCTGTAGATGCACATGTACCTGAGATAACAGAAGAAAGAAAATATAACAGGGAACCTGATCACTTGGCTGAAATCAACAGTGCATCCATTGTCCCTGATTCTGAACTGGAAGGATTAGCATTATGGGCTCATCAGAAAGCCAGACATCTCCATTGTATATTCTTGCCTCCTTTGTCAAAGATAAAGTGTCCATAGGTGCATGGATTTTTCTCCGGGCTTTCTATTTTGTTCCATTGATCTATATATCTGTCTTTGTGCCAGTACTATACTGCCTTGATGACTGCAGCTTTGTAGTAGAGACTGAAGTCAGGCAGGTTGATTCCTCCAGTTCCATTCTTCTTTCTCAATATTGCTTTGGCTTTTCAAGGTTTTTTGTATTTCCATACAGATTGTGAAATTATTTGTTCTAGTTCTCTGAAAAATACCATTGATAGCTTGATAGAGATTGCATTGAATCTATAGATTGCTTTGGGTAGTATACTCATTTTCACTATATTGCTTCTTCCAATCCATGAACACAGTATATTTCTATATCTGTTTGTGTCCTCTTTGATTTCTTTCACCAGTGTTTTATAGTTCTCTCTATATAGGTTTTTTGTTTCTTTAGGTAGATATATTCCTAAGTATTTTATTCTTTTCATTGCAATGGTGAATGGAATTGTTACCTTAATTTCTCTTTGTTTTCTCATTGTTAGTGTATAGGATTTCAAGGGATTTCTGTGTGTTGATTTTATATCCTGAAACTTTACTATATTCATTGATTAGCTCTAATAATTTTCTGGTGGAGTCTTTAGGGTTTTCTATGTAGAGGATCATGTCATCTGCAAACAGTGAGAGTTTTACTTCTTCTTTTCCATCTGGATTCCTTTTATTTCTTTTTCTGCTCTGATTGCTGTGGCCAAAACTTCCAAAACTATGTTGAATAGTAGTGGTGAGAGTGGGCACCCTTGTCTTGTTCCTGACTTTAGGGAAAATGCTTTCAATTTTTCACCATTGAGGATAATGTTTGCTGTGGGTTTGTCATATATAGCTTTTATTATGTTGAGGTATGTTCCTTCTATTCCTGCTTTCTGTAGGGTTTTTATGATAAATGGATGTTGAATTTTGTCAAAGGCTTTCTCTGCATCTATTGAGATAATCATATGGTTTTTATTTTTCAATTTGTTAATGTGGTGTATTACATTGATTGATTTGTGGATATTGAAGAATCCTTGCATCCCTGGGATAAAGCTCACTTGGTCATAATGTATGATCTTTTAAATATGTTGTTGGATTCTGTTTGCTAGAATTTTGTTAAGGATTTTTTTCATCTATGTTCATCAGTGATATTGGCCTGTTCAGTTCAGTTCAGTCGATCAGTCATGTCCAACTCTTTGTGACCCCATGAATTGCAGCATGCCAGGCCTCCCTGTCTATCACCAACTCCCAGAGTTCACCTAAACTCATGTGCATTGAGTCAATGATGCCATCCAGCCATCTTATCGTCTGTCATCCCCTTCTCCTCCTGCCCACAATCCCTCCAGCATCAGGGTCTTTTCCAATGAGTCAACACTTCACATCAGGTGGCCAAAGTATCGGAGTTTCAGCCTCAACATCAATCCTTCCAATGAACACTCGGGACTGGTCTCCTTTAGGATGGATTGCCCTGTAGTTTTCTTTTTTTGTGGCATCTTTGTCAGGTTTTGGTATTAGAGTGATGGTGATCTCATAGAATGAGTTTACCTTCTTCTGCAATTTTCTGGAAGAGTTTGAGTAGGATAGGTGTTAGCTCTTCTCTAAATTTTTGGTAGAATTCAGCTGTGAAGCCATCTGGTCCTGGGCTTTTGTTTGTTGGAAGATTTCTGATTATAGTTTCAATTTCCATGCTTGTGATGGGTCTGTTAAGATTTTCTATTTCTTCCTGGTTCAATCTCTTTAGCAAGTGGTGCTGGGAAAACTGGTCAACAATTTGTAAAAGAATGAAACTAGAACACTTTCTAACACTATATACAAAAATAAACTCAAAATGGATTAAAGATCTAAATGTAAGACCAGAAACTATAAAACTCCTAGAGGAAAACTCTCTGACATAAACCACAGCAGGATCCTCTATGACTCACCTCCCAGAATATTGGAAATAAAAGCAAAAATAAACAAATGGGATCTAATTAAAATTAAAAGCTTCTGCACAACAAAGGAAACTATAAGCAAGGTGAAAAGACAGCCTTCAGAATAGGAGAAAATAATAGCAGACAAAGCAATGGACAAAGCATTAATCTAAAAAATATACAAGCAACTCCTGCAGCTCAATTCCAGAAAAATAAACGACCCAATCAAAAAGTGGGCCAGAGAACTAAACAGACATTTCTCCAAAGAAGACATACAGATGGCTAACAAACATATGAAAAGATGCTCAACATCATTTATTATCAGAGAAGTGCAAATCAAAACCACTATGAGGTACCATTTCATACCAGTCAGAATGGCTGCGATCCAAAAGTCTACATACAATAAATGTTGGAGAGGGTGTGGAGAAAAGGGAACCCCCTCTTACACTGTTGGTGGGAATGCAAACTAGTGAAGCCACTATGGAGAACAGTGTGGAGATTCCTTAAAAAACTGGAAATAGAACTGCCTTATGACCCAGCAATCCCACTGCTGGGCATACACACTGAGGAAACCAGAATTGAAAGAGACGTGTGTACCCCAATGTTCATCGCAGCACTGTTTATAATAGCCAGGACATGGCAGCAACCTAGATATCCATCAGCAGATGAATGGATGAGAAAGCTGTGGTACATATATGCAATGGAGTATTACTCAGCCATTAAAAAGAATACATATGAATCAGTTCTAATGAGGTGGATGAAACTGGAGCCTATTATACAGAGTGAAATAAGCCAGAAAGCAAAACACCAATACAGTATACTAATGCATATATATGGAATTTAGAAAGATGGTAAAAATAACCCTGTATGCAAGACAGCAAAAGAGACACAGATGTATAGAACAGTCTTTTGGACTCTATGGGAGAGGGTGAGGGTGGGATGGTTTGGGATAATGGCATTTAAACATGTATATTATCATATGTGAAATGAATCGCCAGTCCAGGTTCGATGCATGATATGATACAGGGTGCTTGGGGCTGGTGCACTGAGATGACCCAGAGGGATGGGATGGGGAGGGAGGTGGGAGGGGAGTTCAGGATGGGGAACATGTGTACACCCATGGCAGATTCATGTCAATGTATGGCAAAACCAATACAATATTGTAAAGTAAAAAAAAAAATAAATAAATACAACTGAGAAGAAAAAAAAGAAGTTAGACCAAAAAAAAAAAAAAAAAAATGAAAGCCAGACATCTTGGTGAAAAGACTACATATAGAGGCGGGGGCAAAATCATGGTATTCCTACAACACAAGATGTAATAAAAATGGTAATAGCTCACGGTTCAATACATCAGCATCTAACCAAGTGCCCCCTTCCTCAAAGATTAACTGGACAATTACAATGAGGAACATTACTTGGCCAGATATTGCAGACTGACTATATTGGACCTCTACCAGTTAGTCAGAAATGCCAATAGGTATGTACAATAGTAGACACTTATTCTGGATATCTAGTTGGTTGTGCTTACAAACATGCAAATCAGCAAAATATAATTAAAACTCTAGAAATTATTACTCCATACTATGGTACCCCAGTTCAGATTCAAAGTGAAAATGGATCATACTTTAAAGTTAAGTTAATTAAAACCTATGCCCAGACAAGCAATATAGAATGGATTTATCATATCCCTTATTATCCCCAAACAGCCGGTTTAATTGAACGGATGAATGGACTTTTAAAACAACACTTATTAAAGTTAGGAGTGGGAGAATATAAACAATGGAAAGATAATTTATTTGAAGCCTTGCAACAATTAAATAATAGACCTATTGGACAAAGTGAAACCGCCTTGATGAGAATGGTGAGTCCTAATCTTAGTTTATCTGTGGCCCTCATTTCAAGATGGGATGCAACCTTAGAGTATTAGGAAATGCAACCAGGAGCTATGAAATCTTTTAAAGCTACTCCTGAAGCAGCTGGATTGGATCTATATTCTATTGAACAGACTCATTTAAATCCCTCAGATACTAAAGTGCTTCCTATAGGAATTGAAATTAAATTAACTCTGAAACATCTTAGCTTGATTAAAAGCCATTCTAGCCTGGCCATTAAAGGTATACAAGTCTTTGGAGGAGTAATAGACAATGATTATCAAGGGGAAATTAAGGTTCTTTTACAAAATGGTGGGGACTACCTGGTGTTAATTGCTGCTCCAGATCAGATTGCACAATTATTCATCTGTTGGAATGCCCCCTGCCTTGCAAACCCTCCGGGGAGACAAAACGTTTGGATCCTCTAATCTAACATGTCCTGGGGCTAAAATATGGTTTAAGTTACCCAATATGAATAAACCAAACCAGCTGAAGCTATAGCCCAAGGCCCAAAAATGTAATTGTTGCTAAGACTACGGGAATGGAAACACCTAACCATATACCTTTACAATATTGCTACACTCAAGAAACTTAAAATATATATAATGTTTATCACACAAACTGACCTAATAGATCTTTTCCTGAGAACCTTTGTTGCTTGGACACAGGCGGACCCACGGGACAATGTCTTCCTCTCTTGGGCCTGCTTCTATGCAACCTTCCAGAGCCAGTCATACTGTTGGGCCTGTGGAGCTCTATCACTGTCTTCCACTCATGGGCCTTGGTGGGTGTCACCCTTAAATGGACCTGACTTTTAAGAATATGTCATTTTATTCAAGAAAATCAAGATCAAACCAGAAGTTTAAATGTCCTTAATATGACTTACTAACTTGGTGTAACAATACTGATGGATTAGGACACAATTTGCCTTTTGTTTATGATCAAGCAAAAAGAGTTGCCTGTGACTATTATATGAAAGAAAGAACCAATGCTAGCCATGCCCATAGAGAAACCAAAGCTACACGATATGGTACCCTACAAATATGCCAAATTTGGGACCAATATAAGTGGGTAACTTCAGAAGAGGGATGATTGATAAAGGCAGCCCCAATTTGCTGGGAAGAAAATAATCATACCAAATTGTATCCTAATAGTACTAAATCTCTAGCATTCCTACCAACATCTTGTGTAACATCTTGATTAAATTTGTGTAATCAAACAGAAGCAGTGAATCATATGAATTCACCAGATTCAGTCATATGGCCAGGGACTGATTGGATAAACAACCCAGGCATATGATTTTAGCCCCAAATGGAACTCACTGGATATATGGGGTTAATCTTTGGCCCTGGTTACCCACAGGATGGACTGGAAGATGTACCTTGGGACCGTCATTTGCACGTGGTCAAATTTTAAATGAATTACCACACACCCCAGCCAATTTCCCTATAGCACAGGCAAGATAGACACGATCTGTGTTCCAGTGGTATGGCTACTCAGCTGCAATATTTGTGCCATCACTTGGCACCATTGACATAATGCTCATAGTAGAAGCCTTGACTAATTTTACAAAATAAGCTTTAATATGCAAAGCCATACTTCAGAATAGAATGGCATTAGATATATTAACAGCAGCACAGTAAACCTGTGCCATAATTCACACAGAATGTTGTGTGTTTATCCCTGATCATAGTGCTAACATGTCAAATTATCTTCAACATGTGAAGGGAGTAATCAATAAGTTAAACAACCCTAATGTATCTATATGGGACTCTTTGCTGTCTTGGTTTTCTGCACCTTCACATTGGATAATGCATGCTTTGGTTTTTCTAATCATACTTCAGTTCAGTTCAGTTCAGTCGCTCAGTCATATCCGACTCTTTGTGACCCCATGAATCACAGCACGCCAGGCCTCCCTGTCCATCACCAACTCCTGGAGTTCTCTCAGACTCACGTTCATCGAGTCAGTGACGCCATCCAGCCATCTCATCCTCTGTAGTCCTCTTCTCCTCCTGCCCCCAATCCCTCCCAGCATCAGAGTCTTTTCCAATGAGTCAACTCTTCGCATGACGTGGCCAAAGTACTGGAGTTTCAGCTTTAGTATCATTCCCTCCAAAGAAATCCCAGGGCTGATCTTCCGAATGGACTGGTTGGATCTCCTTGCAGTCCAAGGGACTCTCAAGAGTCT